>NW_026533250.1:2557500-3285000 GCF_028296485.1 Oppia nitens
TTGGTTTGTGTTGTTTTACTTCATATAATTTTCTATCTTTAATTCAAATCTGCATTTATATATCTAATGACGGGTTCGCATATAATTATAACCCGTCAAGAGGTACAACTCGTGCATAAGTAAAGTGACCCAAACTCTGTAATCAAGCATTGCTTTGTCATTAATGCGTGAGATATGACAGGCATTAGTCTATAATCAAAAAGTAAAGTCAAAGAACTAAACAAAAAAAATAAAATAAAGAAAAAAGTGATTTGCAATGGATTGCAATGGATAGCAATGGCTATGAATATGTATATACAGTCTCCACATAATCAGTATATAATATACTATTTTAAACTCAAATTATATAAAATGAATATTATCGGGCATACACTTACCGACCCCTCAAAAATTGATATTATAAATATTGTATTTAATCTTAACAAATAATAAATGTTATATTTATAACAGAATATATACAGTAAATATAGAAAAATTTCTTTTATAGATTTCTATCTCAATATATTTATAAAAATAATAAAAATATATTTTGTGTTGTGAAATAGATTATAATTGTAATTTTTTCTAGTTTTCTCACACATACAGTATATATATTAGACTAAAAATAATAGACAACATTGATATTACTGGTAGAAAACGTGAGGCAAAGCATTTTGGACTGAAGCACCTAAATATGAAGGTCACAAAAACACTATAAAAATTGTTTAAAATATTTTCTAAAATTGTATTTAATTAAAGTGAGAGAAACGAGAAATCATACAAAACTATAACTCCTTTTTCAAGTTTATGTGTTGTTTGGCTGTTGTTTAGCAAAGCGTAGAAATAATAACATTTGGATAAATATTTTTTTCTCCCTCTTTCTCTCTTTACATACATTTATGTATAAATTATTAAAAAATCCGATTTTCTTATAAAAGATTTTTTGTTTAATTACTATCACATTAAGCACCGACACTACTCTCATCTGTAATTCATGTAATTGTAATTATAATTACTGAATAAAATTCACTCATTTCTCTCTTTCCTTTCTCTCTGTTTCTATTTCTCTCAATATAATAGTTAAAATGCAAATACATTTTTTTTGTACAACAGATCCGTTTACAGTAAATATATCATTTAAACTATATAACTACAAATTAAATGAAAAGCTAAAAGATTTAATTGTTTTATATTTTTGTTAGTCTTAACTTAAAGTCAACTTAAATGAAAGTAATTGATATGTTGGACTCAAAATAATAGTGTCTTTACTAGCAATGTACTGGTTGTGTGCTATAATATAGTGAGTCATTATAATTACAAATTTAATTGCATAGTTTTTTTAGCAAAAAAAGTGTAGTAATTCATATACATTTAAGTATTGTATAAAACATATTATATATATATATATATACTGTATATACTAACAAAGCACTTGTTTCTACGCCAGTAATTAACTTTATTTACTTGAATAAAATGCAATTTTCAAGTTTTCAAGTTTAAGATATATAAATGAGAGAAAGAGAGAGAGAAAAAAAGGAAATAAAAAACAGAATTAAACCAATTTTAATTTAAAACAAGAATATTATGTTTGTTTGCAATTAAAAAATTCTTTCTGTTTTTTGATAAATAATTGAATGTCTTTTAAATAATCATCAAATAATAAGATATATATAGAGTTATAAATTTGGTAAAAAACATTGTTTTAGAGTAATTATAGTTAAATTTAATTAATTTAAAATTAACTTTTGTTTGCCTCATTTTTTTTGTATTTTATATAATAAAAATAATAAGAAATAGAGAAAAATAAATTATTTGATTTTAATTTGAAGTGCAAATAGTGTATGTTTTTAATCACAAAAAAACTCATTTAATAAGACTTAATTTTTTCTATTAAATAAATTACTTTTTCTTTATATAATAATTATGAAAAAATATTTCAGATATAATTGCATTGTATATTATAATTAAAACACTGAAAAATTATATTAAATTTATATATAGTGTAATATAAATTAATGTTTATATTAATGCTCTAAAAATTAAGTGGCATTTAATAATTCACATGCATTTTGGTAATAAAAATTAAATGTTTAAAAATAAATATGTCTATAACTTTTAATGAATTTTAGATAAAAATTTCAAATTTTAATGTTAATAACTAATAAAATATCAACAAAAATAACGATTAATACTTGTATATAGTTGTATATAATATACATATATATATATATATATATATATATTGTAATTTATATATAATATAAAATTTACCATTTTTAAGCAATATTACACTTAAGAAATGGGAAAATATAATAATAGCTGTTATGCATTAGTTAATGGCAGGAAATATAAATATATTATAATTACTAAATTAAATACTATTTGTTATAGTATTACTAAAAATGAACTATACTATTAATCGATAAAATTAGTGCCAAAATTATATGTTTTTACAATAAAAGGAAATTCAAACATATTATAGATATATGAAAAAAATTCAGTTTATTTTTTGTAAAATATTAAATATATAATAAATTAATACATGATATTATTTTACCCCAGCAATTAACTCATAAGCGGTTCTAATGTCACGCGATTACAATTAATAGCAAAACATACGATATTTATATGTTTCATATTTTTTATTAGTAATTTAGTACATATAATATATGCAATATTTTTATAATGTTTTGTCTTAGATTCTCGTTTGCATAAATTAAATCGTGTTTATTAATTAAAGGCGACATAAATGTGTGTGTGTGTGTTATAATTGTATATATTATATACAATAATATAATATGATTTAATTATGTACTATATATATATACAGTATATATAGTATATACTATATAAGTTACTATTTATACATAAATTATATTAAGCTTTACTAATAATGAGAAAAGATTTTACCGGAATATTATACTCTTATTAATTAAAGGATATAACAATTATATGCAATAATTAGTATAAACTTTTGGTTTTTTATCAAATATGCAATAGATTGCTAATTATATATAATTTTTATATGTATACGTATAATTTTATTTGTGTAATTGCAAAAATGTGGCTAATTATTGTCATAAAATGAAAAAAATAATTTAATTTCCTTGTATTAGTCAATAATATGTTAATAATAATGAAAAACATAAAGAGAGAGAATTGCAGTACTAATTAAAAAACATAATAAGACTGAGTTAAGCGTAAATACATATCTCGTTAAACAGTAATTATTTAGTAATTCATCATTTGATTGCTTATTTGTATTTTCCCTTTAACTATATTTTAATAATAACAATAATAATATTAATAATGATTAGCATTAATGTGGCATTAATGCAATTTTTAGTTAATATTTTAAATAATTTCTATATTATTTTATATTATAAATATGTTTTTATAACATTTTCATTTCATAACATTGAAAAACATGACTGAAAACAGTTAATTTGTTAATTGTATTTTTGTTATATTTGCCATTTTGATGACTAGTGATGCAAAATTTCAAGGAAACTTCTATTTTAATTTAAATTAAATGATAAATTATGATTAGCTATTATTAATGTATAGAAATAAATCTTTTCATACAAAATATTCAATTAATAACAATAATATAATAATTTTATGAGAGGGAGAATCTCATATTTGACGATTTTCTCTACATTTTTCAATATTAATGCTTATATTATTTTACTACAAAATTAAACAAATTGTTTATTAACTATAAAACACTTTTCCTCATTTAATCATATAATTTAATGTTTTGTTAATTTTTATATTTTTATAAAATTGCATATTTGACTGGTGAGAGACAAATTATGTTAATGTATTTGACATGTTTTCAAACACATCATTCAATTTTCTTTTAAAACATTTTCAAAATCTGAAATAATTTTCAATAATTTTCATTATGAAAAATGTCCTTGAATACAATTATAAAACTTGATAACCAATTATTGATATCAATTATAAAGTTAGCTCTTAGACGAGTTGCTATTTAATTACTATGCATTTGCTTTAATACTTTTTTTATTGTGTTTTGTTATATTAAAAATTATATAGTATTTGCTTTTGTGGTTAATGTTGTAAAATAAATTTACACATAATTTTTTTAAAAATAATTATTGAACAATAGTAATTAAACTTATAAATCATAAATTAACAAATTCTAAGAAATACATTAAAGATATTCAAATAAATATCATATAAATAAATTATTTCATAACTAAAGATATATCAATCAAATAATTGTTTTTTCATTAACACTATTAAAAAACAAAAAACAAATATTTTTATTAAATAATGCTAAATATAATAATTAGATTAAATTATCATTGAATTGTGTAAACATCTTAAGTTAATGATAATATAACTTATTCTTTAGTTCATCAGACTATTAGATGATAATTATGATTTTGTGCAAACATTTCACAACAAAATTTTAAAAAATCTGTTTTATAATTTTTATCTAAAATTAATAATTAGATTTTATATACAAAATTTTCTAATTAATTTTAATAATTTAATTATAATAATGACGTCAATTGATACTAACAATCTAGTATATTTAGTAATTACTATTAATAATTTAAATCATTAATAAATTTATTTTTTTAATTTTATTATATTTATTAAGTTTACTACATTTACATAACTTTATTAATTATTTTCAATATGATCAATTTTTTAAAATTTTAATAATTAATTTCTAATTTTAAATTTATTAAGAGCTATAACAAAAATATTTATAAATTATATAATACTAAATTATTTCATACGTTAATATATATATATATATATAAATAAAATAATAATATTTAAAATAATTCTAATAAAAAATTGTAATTAATTTTATAATATAATTATAAATTGGGTCATAATAAACAGGATAAAATATTTAAATATACAATTTTTATATAAATATTAATCAAAACATAATCAAAATATATTATAAAAACAAAGAAAAAATATTTTTTACTTAAATAAAATATATATCTTATTAAAAGTGAGGCAAAAATATTTTATTCAATTAATTTGAATATCTTAGAGATAAAGTCATAAATTTAATTAAGAAAAATGCAAAAATATTTTTGTATAGTATATATAAATATATATTTATATTATAATGTTAAGAGAAGAATATTGATTTTTCATTTAGAAAATAAAATATAAAATAATAATCAGTGCTTTATATCTATTGCACATTAAAAATGAGTTTTGCTTTAATTTAAATTAAAAAATTATGGCAAAATATTTTTACATTATGTCATCAAATAAATTAAAGAAAATTTTCGCAAAATTAGGTTTTCCTCGAGTTTCATGTCTTTGATTCAAATTAAAAGAATTTTGTTTCGTTTTATTCATTCAAATATATATTCATTCATTTATTTTATTCATTTTATTTCATTTTCATTTTATACACATTTTGAGATGATTTTCATATTATAAATGACTAATCGCATTATCTGCGAGTATATAATAAATATATATAAAATTAATAATAAAGAAAACAACATTGAAAATAGAGTTGAATGTTATGATATGTTACATATAGTTATATAATATATATTAAATAAATGAAAAGAAACTTTTTATTTAAGTTTTGTCATTAATATCTGAATGTTTTTATTTTATTATTAGTGTGTAATCAATATGAGAGAGAACTGGGAGAAAGAAATAATTCATTGCAACTATTATTAAATATTGAATATTAGACTTTGAATGAAGATTTTTCAAGTTATGATATGTTATATGTTTTTATATTTCAGCTAAAAATGTTTTACTCATATATCAGTTAACTATTATATCTATCATTAATACAATCATTCCTTAAAACTATTTCAGAAGATAAGAAATAAATTATTAAAAAATTGCAAAAAAAGATTCAATACATATATACAGTATATTTATATAGCTATACAGTACATGTTATATACATGTATTGTATAATGTGATATATATATATATAAATATAATCATTAAAAGAAAACATCGTTAGTATGTAAAAGTCGGTATTGATATTTACAAAAAAAGTGATTAGTATTATATTAATATGGAAACAAAAAATGATTATATTGTATTGTTGTAATAAATATTATATTTGAGAAAAAATTAATGATGTTTTCTAAATTATTCTATTAAAATAAGAATATAAATTATATAATATTATAATAATAACAATAATATTTATTATGAAAAAAACTTTTATCCAAAAATTATTGAAATAAATTATTAATATCATAAAACTAGTATTTAAATGGTAGTCTACATTAAATTTATTGAAATTAATATATGACAATTATTATTTAAATATACAGTAATAATAATTTTTTTAATTTCTGAAAATTTCTGAAATTATTTTTTTTTAAATTACTATTGTATTTTAATAGTCTTAATTTATAGTTTTATTAGTTAACAATTTTGGTAAAAACGTTTTTAAATAACTTATTAATTTATTGATATTAATAAAATGGAAAATGATTTTTACTTATTATATCATTGAATAAATCTTTATTGACATACAGTACTAATAAAAAATTATATTTATTATAAACAAATAATAAATAATCCCGTAATTAAGCCCTGGATATAACCATATTTTTTATAATAAATAGTAAGTTTCAAATCAATATTTATCTATTTTTAAATATAATTATTATTAATTTTTTCTCAAAATAGTTTGGAATTCAGAGAATAAATATAAGTTAATCTTATAAAACTGGAATTCAGTTAAGACAAAACACAATATAAAAATAATAAATTCAATATTTATATAACAAAATAATAAAACACTTTTTTATAAAATATAAAACACTTTTAATTGTTATATGAATTTGTAGTGTCTGTCTATAAGTGTCTGCTTTGGTTTTTTAAAAGATTTTATAATTTTCACTTGTGATTTAGATAGAGAATAATTATGTGAAATAGAAATATTAAAAAATAAACCTCTTATCTATAAAAATACATTATTAAAATGACAAAAAATAATTTAGTAACATATAATACTTTTGATTATTTTAACTTATTAAAGTGATTTAATTAGTGAATGTTTGAGATTAATTATAATAATAATTAAAGTTAAGATAATTAACAAAAAAATGATCAGATTTAAAATGCACACTACATTGTGTAGATTTTTAGAAGACCCTGTACCTTTTTGTATTATTGTCTATTACTTTATACTTATAAGAGTAGTGAGAGGAGTACACACATACAGTAAGTCAGTTTTGGTAAGGAGACGGTTACTTAAGGTTTGAATACACAATAGACAACTGTGTCGTATCAGGGAATCGAACCCCGAGAATCATAATGGATGTGTTGTTTTGAGACAACATTTGCAAACTGACAACACATTAACCTCTCGGCCACTGAGCCAATGAATTGTAACTAATAAGTAAGTAAAAGGTTAAGTTATCTACGAGTGGGTGAATATAATAACATTTTAGAAAATATAAGATATTTTCTAGAAGTTTGTTCTGGTAATGCTATTTATTGTTTTATTTTTGTTGTTAAAAAACATGTCAGAATCTGCATCACCTATAAATGTCACATTAATGTTAAGTAATAATAATTATTATAATTAATTAATATTTTACCAATTCTTTTATAAAAATAATTATATAATAAATATATTATAATATAATTTGATTAATTTATTTACGAACTCATTATAATTATTATAAAATACAATAAAAGTTTTGTAGTTTTAAATTCAAATAATTTGTTTTGTCTATAAAATTAACATAAAATACAAATTAATTTACAGTATTATTCATTAAATATTGATTTTTCAATGAAATTAATGAATTGGAAAATAAATTTCCATTTAATTATAATTAATAATATTATTAATGTTATGCATTGTTTTATGTTTGTATTTAATGAAAATTAAATATTGTGTATTAAATATTGCTTTTCTTGATTGTCGATTAGCTAAAGAAAATTAACATTTGACGTGACATTTAATTTATTAAAATTTTGAATTATATTTTATTTTCTATACAAACAATAAAGATTCAAAAATTTAATTATTAGACATTTATCAATATAACAGTAGTATAAATAACAGTAGTTTGCATTTATTTAATTTGTTAATATGTTTCTTATAATATTAGATAAATATTTTGATGCTTTTAATTAAATACAATAAATAATTAAGTTTATTATATATTTTCTATTTACTATACATATAATATATAAATAGATTCAAATTTATTTATTTTTATGCTTTATTACTTAAACTATTTGTAGCAAATATAATATGATTAATAAATATAATAATAAAAAAATAATAATATCTAACAAACATTTTGTAAAATAGTTTAAATTGTGAAAAAGAATAGAAGAAGATAATGTTAGATAGATAGATAGATAGATAGATAGATAGATAGATAGATAGATAGATAGATAGATAGATAGAGAGAGAGAGAGAGAGAGAGAGAGAGAGAGAGAGAGAGAGAGAGTAAACTCATTTAAGTTGTCCTTCATTTTATAATAACTTATGATATATTGTCTTTTATTTTCATACCATAATCTTTAATATCATTGATCCCCAAAAAAATCAAAATGAAATAAATAATAAAATTAATATTATTTTTAACTAAATGACTGCACGATACAAAATATGTAGTCACAGATGTATAAAGTTTATCATTTTATTTCAGTCTTTTATTTTCAAGCATTTTAATTATGATTAACAAAAATTAGACTTCACGTTTAAATCGTTCAAATGATAAAATAATTACAATGAAGTGTTTTTTATTGTGGTACTGGTAATCAAATTTATGAAGACATTTATATAATACATTTAAATACTGTATACACTATATAATATAAATTTTATATTGTACTGTATTTACATATACTTTTTATATAACATAGAAAAAAGTCAATGAGTAATGAAAATGAATGCAAACGTGAATTCCTATTCAAATGTATTAAAATATAATATTATTGCTTTTTATTTATCATATTATAAACACAAGTATTATAATAACAACAACAACAACACTAACGCTAGGCATTAACCTTCAAAACTAATTCAACTAATTTGGAAAAACTAAAAAAAATGGTAAAATAATAATCAATAATGAAGGGTAGGTTAGATTTTAATTACAAGTTTTTACATTAACTATACACACAGTGTTTGATAGTTTTGACAAATGAAGGCTATGGCACATACATTGACGGATCACTTATAATATCACATATAATACTAAATTAAAATTCGATTTCAAAGCAATTAATAATTATATATTACAATCAAATGATTGCTTCAATAATGCATTGATAATGCATTGCCAAACCAAACCACTGATAACATTACTAATATGTATTATTATAGCATTTTTTATTGTCTCTTATTATTAGTTATATTTTTTATGTTATTCAAAAAAATATATGAAAATATATATAGATATTGTATTTTTGATTCAATGAATCAAATAAATTAAATATGAATTACTTTATTCTCCCCATAATTTCTCTCCTTATATTTAATCACTTATTATTTTAATCTGTAATCTTGTGATTCATTAACCAAAATAACATCAATTTTGAACAAAAATACTCTTTTATTATTAGGTATTAAACAAATTTCTTTCTCATTAGATTTATATCGTAAGGTACGGATCCCATGAACTGCCGGTGTTATTATGGATATACTGTATAATATATATTATATACAGTATGTTATGTTTGGTATAGTTGGCCACTAATGTGATTCAAATTATATGCTCTTAAATAATAAAATACTATTTGTTTTAATAATAAAAAAGAGCGAACAAACAAATATGATAGAGAAATAAGTGAAACAATAATTTTCTACATTTTTTCTTCATTATATAAATATAATAAGTTATATATATATATTAAATAGTGAATAACTCTGGGCTTGAATTATATAAAGCACACTATCATTACAGTTACCACAAACTCCTTAATAAAATTTTCAAATACCTTATGAAATAGTCTGTAATTATGCAAATTTTTCTCTCTGTTTAACAATATCTCTATATGTGTTATATATAATAAATTCAAATTTTTCCGCTCACAGACACAAAATATAGTCTCTAATTTTCAAATTGTTTTTTAATTTGCTTCTCAAACTATTGTTAATTAGCCGTTTATAATGAGCCGAAAATATATGATTGAAACTAAACTATCGCTTTTAATGTTATGCTGTTTTTTACTTAACATAATATTGTTTTACTGTTTATACAACTTATATGATCTAATATATAAGATTTTTTATAATTTTTGGTTTATTTCAGACACCAATTAATTGTTGAATTTTCTTTTATATTTGCAATCAATTATGCCTTAAATCTAAAAGTAACACTTTATACAAAAATAACAAACTTTGCAATTTGATTGAGTAGACGAATATAATTGACTTATAATTAAACCAATTTATTTTGCATTTTTCTTAAGGCTATTGAAAGATCTCTATAATTAATCTCATATCATATTTTGTAAACTTAAAAAAATATCTTTGTAAACAATAAAGTTTTAGTTGTAATAAAATAAATTTTATAATAAGTATTTTATTTTGAATAATTAGTTTTGTTTGTACATTAAATTTGGAAAACAACATAATATTGATTTTTAATAACATCTAATTATTATTTTTATTATATACCAAATATAATTATGTAAAGGAAAAATTTCTTATTTATGAGAAATTTATTTTGAAATTTTCTTAAAAATTATAATTTGTATAACTTATTAAATTTTTATAACATTAAAATATAAATTTATCAAGATTAATTTTTAAATATTTATATAAAAAAAGTTTATCTAATTTTTCTTTATAAAAACAAAAATTTTATTTTTTTAATTTATAAAATAAATTTATGTTTAATTATTACTATTTATAAACATTAGATTGGATTAATAATTAATTATCTAACTAACGATAATTATGTTTTAAAAATAAATTATCTAACATTATGATGATATTATAATGAGATATAAGGTTTTTTAAAACAAATTAAATTAATATGAAAAATTTCATAAAAATAATTGCAGAAAATTTCTGTTTGTTTATCTTTATTATTAAATAAAATAATTATAATTATATTAAAATATTAATATAAATTTATATATTTTATAGAAAAAAATTGCGATACAATAAAATTTTATATTTTTGTTTATCATTATTTGAATATTTAAAATTGTGTTATTACAAAATTTTTATATTAATATCAATAATACAGTTAATGTTTATTTATTTAAAATTAGTGCGCATAGTATGCATACATTTGTGACAAATACAGTACAATACACTGTAATATTGATTAATATAAAATAGAGTATTTAGTTAGTAAAGTGTATTGAATTGTTGAATTGCCGACAATTTTTAATTTATATGACCTCTGGTTTTGCATATAAATCAATAATTATCAAACCATAAGAGGAAATCTCAGTTCAAAAAATTAATTGTTAAAAAAACTAAATAAAGTTATTATTTATTTTAAAATGTATTGCATTCAATTTTATAATACAAAACATAAGTTATTTATAACTTTTTTGTTTGTAATTTGAACTTCAGTTAATTTTTTTGTTAAAATATACTTTATATTCAAATTTTGTTTTTACAAAATTACATGTATTTATTTCAATTTTGTAAACAATAATTGTTTGCATAAACAGGAAAATGTTAATTCATTTGATGTTATAGTAAAAAAAAAGTTCATCAAAAAATCATTGGCAATCAGACAACTTTTAAAATGATTTTTTATACAAAAAAAACTTGTTTAATAATAATAATGAGTGCAGAATAGTTAAAATATTGCAAACCACAAACCACAATAGATATATTCATTGACATAAATACATTTGTAAAATACATTTAAATCAATTGTCAAAATATGTTGATAACAAAAAAAGAAAATCAGTCATTAAAGCAAAAAATAATGACAAAAATTTTTAAACAAATTAAAAAAACATAATTGAATGCAAAATTCAAAACACGAATTCACAGACAATAATATTATTATTATTAATGAGTCTAATAAATAAAACATTAAATGTTATCTCGCTTTCTAGTCTGACAAAAATAGCGACAATATTAATGTAAATTATTTGTAAAAAACTTTTAAATCAATTAATACAAAACACGGTTGAGATAATAATTCAGATATTGTTATAATAGCTGTGATAAACACAGAGAGTAACAGTGAATTGTAATAAATAATGGAAACGACTGAATACTACACGAAATACCTGTCAACGAGTTTTTTTGTTGTAAGACTTATATAACTTATAGCTATTGACTTAACATTTTGGGTATAGTATGGATAAGTAATACATAATATAGCATAATATGTTATACTATGGCTTAGTTGGTATGGGTCTAGGCTGATGCTAATACTGTATAGTAGTGCTATATTTTGATTATTTATGTTTACACGGCTGTTGTAATTAAGGACTTATTAGGGTCGGTGTACCAGCACTTCCTCAGTGCAGCCAACGTGGGAATTGCATATTAGTGGCTCTCTTTTAGCCAGACTTGACTGATAGAGTGAACTTCCCTTATGATTCATATACCTGGGCCCACAACACCATCACCAACACATGCTCACCATTACATTACAACTAACATTACAATCTTTACTATCTTTAATAACATTTACAACAACACATTTAGTAATTAATGACTACATTGACAATGAATACAAACTATTAAAAGTGGAAGTAATACACATTAGATCTAATATACTCATTGCTGTGCTATCCATCCATAGTATAACTTATACATTAATACAAATAGCAATGACTACCTTATCATACAAAATAATGTTTTACTTATTGCAATCAAACAAATTATTACTCATATAATTTATTAAACATTTGTGTAAATTAAGAGAACAATGTATTAGCTATAAATTAATTTATTATTTTTTATGCATAAAAATTGCATAAATATTTGAATGTTTACCTGTAATAACTACAAACTCATAAACTAATAACATATATAAACACATACAGAGATAATACAAACGCACGCATACCTAAAATAAAGAAAAGATATGTATGTATGTACAGTATGTCTGTCCCTTTGCTAATAATTTATGCAATTTTTTTAAGCTCTCGACTCACTCACATTTTTTGCTACTGCTTTAAGGCATTAAAAAGATTTTTAATTAAATTTTTAATAATATGAAAGAGAAGTGTAGAGAAGTTTACATTTTCACTGGTCTCTCTCTTTCTCTCTCTCTCTCTCTCTCTCTCTCTCTCTCTCTCTCTCTCTCTCTCTCTCTCTCTCTCTCTATTTCTATCTATGTTTTTTCATTGCTGTAAAAGTTGTGATTAATTTTTTTTGTACATGAATTTTAATATCGATTTTTCGGTGCTTTATATTTTTTATTTAATAATATTATATTTATGATATTAAAAAAATATAGAGAAAACTCGTGTATCAGTAATTAGACATTTTTTCTTGTATGACTATGTTGTTTGTAGAGGTATGTGTTATGAGAAGAGAGCTTAACTAATAATATGTGAATATATAAAAAAAATTAAGAGCTGAGGAGTCGGGGATCTATGGAAGGGTAATCACAGCGAGATGTCTGTGCTTAAAGATGACTCGCCCTCAGCCCTCATAGGATTTATATTACAT
This sequence comes from Oppia nitens, assembly GCF_028296485.1. NCBI lineage: Eukaryota > Metazoa > Arthropoda > Arachnida > Sarcoptiformes > Oppiidae > Oppia > Oppia nitens. The sequence continues at coordinate 2,571,098 of NW_026533250.1, forward strand.
AACAACAGCGCCCGTATAAAGTGCTGGCACTGGTGTTTGCAAGGAATTCCATGTTTTGCTCATTTTGTTATGAGAATTGGTTAGTCTCTCGTGTGATACCTTTCCTCCTCTCCACCCATTGATATGAATTTTTAGCTCATAATGAAATAGTCATTAACTGATAACTCTGGTTATAGTTATGCTTGCAATGCATAAATCAGCCAAAAATCTCAACGATAATGAGTATCGACTTATTATTATTATTATTATATTATTATTTACTGATCAGATCAACACTCGATACATGCCTTACGTTAACAGAACTAACATTTAGATCAGCTTTTCATTTGCATCAATAAAATGGCAAATAATTTTTATGTAGAGACTATACAATCCATAATAAGAGCAAAACAATAAAAATTGTAATGAAAAGCACCTGCAATGCCAGTACAGCCTTAATTAAAATTGCATATCATATCGTAAAAATCAATAATAATGTAAATTATATGACATTTGCAAATATAAGGTTAAAAAATTTATTACTCTATAACTAAGGATTTAATGTTTGGCTATATTCACAAACTAATAATTATGTCGTTTTAATATTCAATTTATTTGATAATATTTTAGTACATATCAAGTCATTAAGTATAGTGATAGGAGAAGACATCATTTTGTTAATAAAAAAGTTTGTTATATAAGATATACGATATACTCAATACAAGATAGTGTGTGTATCTAAAACATTAGTCGATTTTTGTGTAATGAGAATAATTGAAAAGTTTTTTTACAAGAAATCATTAAAATTCAATTTAAAGGCTAAGAACACACTGACTAAAACATAATAAATGTATTGAAAATATTTTAGTTTTTCTCTAAACTAACTACAATATCAAAGCATTTACAAATTTATTTTTATACAACATATTAATTATAAATAAAATCAATTATTTGTTTTTCAAATTATATTTTCTATTATTTTATGTAAATACAAAATATTTTATTATTTGTTAAGATTTTAATAAAAAACTATTTATTGTTTGTTTAGTAATTATTTTATAAAAACCATTTATTATAAAAATAATTTTATCAAAATTAATTATAAGCCATTGTTATAGTAAAAACTATCATATTTAAATTATTTTTTAATAATATAAAGTATAATCATGAATAATTTTAAAATAATAATTTTTAAATTGTTATATTTTTCATATATTTTAATATTTAATAACTATTTATTGATTAAATAATATTAATATTAGTTATAAATAGTATTTAAATTATTGTTAATATACATTCCTACAAATTAATTATAATAAAATTTGCAATCACTTTATATAATATTAATTAATAAAATATATTATGAATTAGTATAAATAAACAAATAAATTTTATAAAACTAGTTATTATCTTTTTAACTTTTAAAAAATGGTTAACTATTTAAAATAAGATATTTTTATAACTATTATTGAATGAACACAATATTAATAATTATTAATTTTAATATGCAAATGTAAAAATGACTTTATTAAAATCTAAAAATTTAATATTTTTATATATTATAAGAATAATTTTTTAAAAATAATTATTTTTAATGCAATAATAAATTATAATTTAAAAAATTTTCTACACTTAAGATTTATTAAATTACTAAAATCTAAATGTAAAATAATAATAATATTGATCAATGTATAGTATATATATATATATACTGTACATTTTTAACTCGATTGTAAAAACTTTTAGATATTATCATTGAATTATGTGATACTGTAAGACAAATAATCTAAAAAATATAATTAAATTTAAAGTTTTTTTAAAATTAAACTAACTGATAGAATATAAAAATGTATCATAAAAATAATATATAGTGTTATAAAATTATATTAAAAAATAAACATTTTAATTGTACTCCTTATTGGAATCTATCGGACCGTTAATAATGGTTTATTATAATAAATACTACCTTTTTGAATATTAATATATAGAAATATATCTATGTATGCTAGTGTGTGTGTGTGTGTGTGTGTGTGTGTGTGTGTGTGTGTGTGTGTGTGTGTGTGTGTGTGTCAAGATTGTTAAGCGCATAAAATATCTTTTAATATAATTGCATTAAATGTAAAACAATTAAATTTTAAAATCAAATACTAAAGATCAAAATCTCTCAAATTAGATACAAAAGAAATTTTTATATAATTTTGCAAAAAAAATTTAGAAAAAAATAATTATAAAATCTTTAAGTGAACCATAAATTCAAGTATTTTGTTGAATATTTTTTTTTCTAATAAATTAAATGAATTATTGATAAAGAAAAACAAAATTATTATAAATTTATATAATAACACATTTAGTATCTTTACTATCTATTGTTTGCAAAAATTTAAAAGTTATTTCATTTTCTTAAAAAAACTTTGATGACTTAAATTATAATTGAATTGATTGTTGTAAAAAATCCCATATCTTGTTTATGGTTAAAAAAACGTTGTATTTGTGATATAATTGCATATAAATGAGTAAAATACTGTAGTTATTATATCTAAAAATAATTATGATTTTCATACCTAAGATTAACTAATTTTTGTTGTACTTGTTTTTGTTATAGACTTTTGTTGAATGAGATTATAATAGTTTTTAATGATAATAATAGTTGTGAACGCATAACATGTTTATGTATTAACTCATGTCCTGTCCTTGTCGTGAGTGTCTTAGGTAACAGTGATTATTAAATGAGTAGTGATTTACAAATTGAAATGTAAGTGAAATATCTCTACCAAATAATTTATTTACAGTCTGATGAACACTACTTATTGAAAGCTAAATGTGTATATAATATTGTTGCCTTAAATATATTTTATTTATAAGATACACTACTAATATATAACATACCATAAAAACATATATTCCCAATACTAGATGCTAAACTCTTTAACTATGATTTTTTTTTGTATTTAAGTAGATATAATTATTTTTACCAAATGACTATATTATAACCTAAAGCACCGGGGATTACAATTAGTGTAACGTTAAGTAGCGTTAAAAAAGAGTTACTCTCATTAAGATGTGCTATAATTATCATCAGTGGTAACATCACTGTAAGCCAATAGTTCTTATATTAAATATTATATCATATATACAAATGAGTGATTGTAATTGTTTTTTATAACACAAACTACCGATGCTTTCATTTATACAATCATTTTCATTACGAAATCCTCAATTAAGATTTTTCTCTAATATAATTATACAATATAGCAAATAATTTATATCGTTTATTATAACTGATTATACCATTGAAAATCATTATAATAATAATATCTCTAATAACAATTATGCAAGAGTAAGACATTTAATGCATTAGTAGCAAAAAAAGTTTGCATCGTATTAAACAAAAATGTATTTATTATATATATATATATATATATTTGGAGGAAAAGTAATTATGAATATTTCCTTCCCCTCTGTGTCTCAGTGTTTGCAATTGTTTGCATCACTAATGACTGAGAAGCGAACATTTGTAATGAAAGCCCTTTCCCTTTCTCAATGAGAAGCACTAACACTAATCACATTTAGAGGTACTACTAATGCCAACATTGACTCCAACTTTCCCTATGCTCTGTCTCTATACTATGTAATCATAAAATTTAGACAAATGTAGACTTTTGTGGAGAAATGTTAACACAAGAAAAACAATTGAAATGAGAAGAGAGAGAGAGAGAGAGAGAAATATTGTAATTAATTACAAACAATTTAGTCAAAAAGCTATAAAATATGAATATAAAGCAAATTTTTAAATTTTTAATCAACAAAATTGTTCACTTATTTTATTGATTCACCCATTTCTCTCTTTCTCTAACTGCACTTATTTTATATATATATTTCTTATACTCTTCCCTAACATATTTAATGCTATGTCTCTCTCATATGCAAAGTATGATGTTATCTACAGAGAAAAATAATTTTAAATTTAGAGAGAGAGAGAGAGAGAGAGAGCACTAAAATATTATCCAAATGAGAGTGAATTGCAATAAGCAATTGAAAAATTCAAATAATGAGTGAGAGCTGACTCTTGATTGATATCTTGTAATTTACACATTTATATTGTTTTTCTCTACACATATCTTCTGTTCAAAATTCCTAATTGAATAGTATTGTACTCTACTATCGTCTAACGATCCCAACACCAGTGAGATATTTGAGTGAACAATATATGAGATTATTAGTAATAATAATAATACGTAATAATATGGGATTCACTCTAACACAGTATATTCACTACATATACAGTACAATACTATATACTGTATATACTATGTACAGTATATACTATATTGCTATATATAAATGTTGTATTAGTAAAAAAAATGTGAACAAAATGAAAGAGAAAATGAGTGGAAATGTAAAAAATTGAATAACAAATAAGTGAAAAAAATTTAATGTTCAAAACTTATTTGCTTTATATATAATATGATATAATAGTTGCACTACTGTTAAAATTATGATAAGTTTTAGTATAAACTAGTGTTTTACTGTTAAATGTATTTTTTTAGTTATATATATTAAGTATTATACTTTTTTTGCTCAATAAATAATGAATTTAGTTAAAACACCCACAGATCACGATTATTAAGCGCTGGTAGTATTTTGTGATCCATTCATAACATAATTTGTATCGCGTGTTAACTAATTAATTTACTCCTAATTTTTTTGATGCTAAAATAAATTAACAAATTTGTTGTTTCGTTAAGTTGTAAGCATACATAAAAACACCAAAAATCTATGAATGAGTAAACATTTTTTTTGTTAATATCAAAAAATTTAACACATATGTACTGATATGTATATAAAATGTTTAAGTGGTTTTAGTAATAGATTAAGTGAAAACACAACCCGTTCTTTCACTTTGATTGCTACCAGTGCTATGCCTCTCACTAACTGACTATTAATATAGTTATATCGCGTGTCAGTCATACTATAAAAAGAGTTAAAAATAAAGGAAAATATATGTATAAAGCTAGAGATGGTATAATATAGTATAATATATGGTAACGTACTGTATATATGATATATTACACTATATTATACTACATGCTGTCTGTTGTCTGTTAGTATTCAACAAAAGTGTCGTTTGTATTATAAACCAGAATATTCTGTATATAACACTGTATTGTCTAAACAGTTGTTTGTCTCAATTACACGATTATTATTGAGTGTATATTTTAACGATAGTTTTTTGCATATATTGAGTCATAAAATAAATGAAATAACGCATAATATTTATATTTCAACATATAATATATGATATACTGTATAATACATTAATAAATAGTTGTAATTACCGTTGCCTTACAGGTCGCCTCTTAATTGAGCGCCTGTTTTGTTTTGGCAACCAAACTATTGCTAAACCAAATGTAAGTCATAGCCAACATACACACCAATAATAGCAAACTTAATGCAAATGTAAACACTTTCACTATAATTAAAACATCTGTCGATATTCACATTGTGTTTTACCTTAAATATTGTAACCAAACCTACAATTGCTGTTAAAGTCAATGCATAGACAAACTCAAAGCTCGATAACAGTGAAAATGAAGAAAAAAGAGATTAGCGATAGTTTTGTTCATTAATGCCATTAAAGACTAACTGTCATTCAAATTGCTTATTATATACTATATTTAAAGTCATATCAGTAAAGTGTATGTCTTTTTCATTTGTGAAACACAGCATAACTTTTATTATAATAGTTATTATATAAACACAAACCATACTATCGATTGCGATAACTTTCTTCAATTTAAACAATTAAACCAATTGTATATTTATTATCTAAACTCTCTTCACGAAAGGAAAAGTTCATAATTGGTACTGCATTTGCTAATTGTCTTAAATTTAGATTTTGCTAATGGATAGTAAGGATAATGGCTAACATTCAAGTCAATGACAGTCCAAATAAATAAAAGAAATAGTCGTTTAGGAAGGGGTGGCAACTATTAAATGCTATACAATCAGTTAGTGATACAGTGGCTCTAAATTGTGATAAACAAAAAAAGTAATGCTTAAAATTTGCAATAAGTGATAGAAATAGAGAGAGAGAGAGAGAGAGAGAGAGAGAGAGAGAGAGAGAGAGAGAGACGTGTATTTGCAGAGAGCACAGACACATATGTATAGTGTATGTACACTGTAAGGGAATAGTACTAACTTTTATGTTATTTTTTATTAGGTTTTTCCACTCAAATGAAGTCCCGGAGGAAAAAAATGGCAAATGAAAGCCGATTACTGTAGGGATCGGTAATAATTTTAAGGAATATATAAAAATTAGACGAATAGAGAAGCTTTGAAGCAAAAAACTTTTAAAAAACTGACTGAAACTAACACTACTATTACACAGTTGACTCTCATTCAATGTTAGTATAATAGCCAAGTCTTGAGTGATGAGGATGAAGATGAGCGCCACATACAACTCTGTGCTCTAGTAGTACATACTGTACTCTATCAGTAGTGCCAAAGCATTGGTACCTCAAGTTTTTTTTCAGTCATTTCTCATTCAAGTTCATATGTATGTATGTATGTATGCCTACCTAACCCCTACATTGATTATAATGGATATGTTCCAATGTATTGGTGCCGATGCAAACCCAGGGAGATTTTTTAGGTTAAAAAATCGAAAACTGCAGTACAGTTGACTAACTCGTGTTAATTCTTTCAGCCGTTTTTTATACATACATTCATGCAATGTATGTGCCGTCTGGAGAGGGGAGGGTTTGATAGTTTTTTGAATCATATGGTGAGCTCTACTGTTAAAATAAAAGAGAGTGCAGTTAGATGTACACAAAATACTAGAAATTGGGGCACAAACTCATGAAATTGAAGCCTAAAATAAATTAATGAATGAAACGGAAGGGAATTCTCACTCATTTGGCTTTTATATCGACTTTTATTTCGGTAAATCGTTTGCAGACTTATTTTGTTTTGTTTACTTTTAAACATCAACTCAAATGTATTTTCAATTAATTGTCGCTTCACTTATAGTTTTTCTGATTATATTATTATCAATCAATTTTACAAAAATATTCTGACATATTCTACTATTAGCACTAATATTACATAATTTTGTAGTAATATTTAAATAGAAAGTCTTATTTAATAATATATACAGTAATAATGATTGTAACAAAAATTCAATGTCAAATAAAGTTTAAAATACATATTTTGTTAAACAATATTTACTAAATATAAACAAAAATCTGTAACGTTTTCTTTGCCCTATTTTTCCATTTATATTTATTTTTATATATTTTTATTAATTTAACGCATAATGTTTGCAATAGAAATGCCTTTACTTTCTTTTTTATTTGTAATTACATTTATTTTTAAGGATAGCATTTGGCTGAGGGGTATAAAAACAAAAAATAGACACACACTTGAAGATCCAACAAAAAACAGCAATAATTCATGAGAAGTGTATGTATGTATGTGTATGTGTATGTGTATGTGTATGTGTATGTGTATGTGTATGTGTATGTGTATGTGTATGTGTATGTGTATGTGTATGTGTATGTGTATGTGTATGTGTATGTGTATGTGTATGTGTATGTGTATGTGTATGTGTATGTGTATGTGTATGTGTATGTGTATGTGTATGTGTATGTGTATGTGTATGTGTATGTGTATGTGTATGTGTATGTGTATGTGTATGTGTATGTGTATGTGTATGTGTATGTGTATGTGTATGTGTATGTGTATGTGTATGTGTMTGTGTRTGTGTATGTGTATGTGTATGTGTATGTGTATGTGTATGTGTRTGTGTGCTATATGTAACCCTTTATAAAGAGAATAACTAATATTAACGATAAAAATGATGGCTTTTCTCAAGTGTACACAACGGCATCAAATTGGTTGCAATTCATAAAACAGGAGTTCCTCTCCCAGAAATACATAGACATTATTCACCCACTGATTAGCCTAAGGCTTGACACTCGTTGACAATAATCTGATGAAAATTCAATAACAAATTAAGATAAACTCATACATTGATGTATATGTAAAAAACAAAACAAAAAATATTTATTTTAAAAACATTGAAATCACATTTTTTGTTTTTATAAATCACTTACAAACATGAATAATAAATTTTATTTATGAATAAACGATAATAGTAGCTTAAAAACTACAAATTATGCAAACACTAGTAAAACTGTTTTCTAACAAATAAATACATTATCAAATAGCTTTACTATTATATGATATTGTTTATATATATATAACAATATTTTTTTTCAATTTTATATCAGATGAACAAAATAATATAAAAATAAAAAAGCGATTGATATGCAGTGTAACTTTTATAAAAAAAAAAAATTTGAAATAAAAAGTTAAACAAAAGTCAATGAGAAAAAAATATATAACAAAAGAGAAAACTTTGGTTTCCCATTGAGAGCGCATTTCTTTGCATTTTTTACACTCATTTAAATATTGATGAATAAAATTGAGTGACGAGAATATGAGTCTCTGATTTGCTATAAATTACTTGAAATTAGCAAAACTGAGGGTAAAAATTTATATAAAAAATTATAATTTAGGCAAACTTTTTATGTTTAAAACTCATTTTTTATCAAACAATAGAAATAGCAGTGACTTTGATTTAAATGAAAGACTAAAAATGAAATATAAATAAATTAAATGAATGTATGACTCAAATCAATAGTGAGTGAATGAGTCGGAGAGAGAGAGAGAGAGAGAGAGAGAGAGAGAGAGAGAGAGAGAGAGAGATTTTATTAGTTCTCTTAAGAGAATAGACAAAAGAGAAAAAGTATTGTATAAAAAATGTTATCAAATATATATTTTTTGTTAACGTATTTAACTATACTGACAATCTTTAGCTGATTAAAATGAGAACTTTTTTGTTTAATAATAAATACCGATCTTTTATTAGCAGTTTTGTTGAATACAAGAGATGAAGTCAGAAAATTGTTCAAAATTAAAAACTATATATAAATTATATTTATACATATACTGTACTATAGTAATATTAACATATACGATCAATTATATTGTATAATATTTGTATTGTATCTATGAAATACGAAATATATGAAAAAACGGTGATTATTTTTTAGCGCTATCACATTGCAAAAAAGCACTTAATTAAGAGAATGGTGGGGAACGGGAGAGTGAGGGCACCGGGAGAACAAAAAAAGTCTGTACAAAGATTATTATAATATATAATATATCTATAAGTTTTAATGCATTCACTCCTAACGCCCCATTCAACTGTAATGTTAACTAAAGCTAAAACTTAAAGCCTAAATAATTAATCTTTATTATAATAGAAATGATAATAGGGTTGATATGCATACATCGGCCCAATAGTTATGTTATAACTTATAAGTTTAGTGAATATGGTTTTAGCTTTTTTATATGAAAATCCTTGCAATTAAAGCCAATATTAGGTGAAACACAGGGAGAGAGAGAAACGATACAACAAAGTGAGTGTATATATGTTTAGTCGCCAACTCTGATCTAAATTTTCAGTAGTAATCCTATTTTATTAATGACAGCAATTGTAATTTGCATCTGTATTATCAGTGGCACTACTATTTTACAATATATATGTTGTGTGTGTGTGTATGTGTGTGTATATATATATATATATATGTGTGTGTGTGTGTGTGTATGTGTGTGTCTATGTATGTATATATTGTTAAGTCATATACTGTAGTATACAACCACTTCATGTCGTTTTTTTACATACAATAACAGTAAAAATAAACTATTTTTTGACTAAATTCTGACTACATATAAGATAAAGGAAGGGATGCTTTAAATAAAACAATTCTTATGACATAACACTAGAAGTTCACACTTGATATTTGGTTTGTTTGCAGCTTATTCTTACCCTAAAGGGCTTAACTTACCTCTCTCTCTCTCTCTCTCTCTCTCTCTCTCTCTCTCTCTCTCTCTCTCTCTCTCTCTCTCTCTCTCTCTCTCTCTCTCTCTCAACACTAATAAAGATTGATTGGCAATTGTGAGCTCAAACACCAAATTTCTTGTGCAATCACTGACAGCACTCGATTAAAAAATTAAGTAAATGAAAACGTGTCGTATTTTGTGCAAATACATACATATATATATAAATACCACTTACAGTATATTGTGCTATATTTATTTTCATCTGTTTATATATATATTTATATACAGAATATATTTAAAGACAATAATTTCTATAAATTGCAAATATTATAAATGTAAATATAGTAAAGCGTTATTCATACAGTAGTTTTAGTACATCTCATTAGAGATGTAGACTTAACTAAAATTTTAAAAGTTTTAGTATAAATTGATTTTTTTGTAAATGAATGTAACGGTAGTCAATAAATTGTAAAAATTATTCACTTATAAAAATTAAATTGGACAATATTATTAAATTAGACATTTTATTATTTATAATTCTTAAATTAAAATTAAAAAATAAATTTAAGATACTATTAATACATATATACTGTACTTATCAATACATTACAAACAATTAATTAATTATTTAATAAAATAATATTGATTTAATAAGATATAAGATAAAATTTAATTTATAAATATATAATACATTTTTTTAATTAATAAACTATTGATTATGAATATGAAAGTACTGTACATTCAATACATTCCATGAATCACTCAAACAGACTTACACTCAGATATATTAACAAAAAGTGAAAAAGCTATGAATGTTTGCCAAAATGTAAAGCAGTAATAGTAAAGTCACGTATATTATTGCCATTTGATTTCATTAGATTTTTTTGTCTGTACTCCCCGTCCCCCCCAAAACTCAATGAAAAAGTTGAAGAGTATGGAAGGGTATAAAACTATCCATTTATACAACTATATATCTATACAACTATATATCTATACAACTATATATCTATACAACTATATATCTATACAACTATATATCTATAGAATTATATATCTATACAACTATATGTCTATACAACTATGCAATCCATGCATAAACATATTTTTGTTTTGTGTTATTCATTGAGACACTAACCAATACAAATGAGACATCCCTATACTCAATGTATGTAAAGTCAATTGAAATGCTAGAAATGATGGGTCATATAGCTTCTACATCTCACGCCATTTACTAAATTGAATAGAAGTTCTCAAAATTTAAATGTTGAATACATTAATGGACGAGACATCAAAAGTTTGATATTATATTCATTGAACGACAGTGTCTACTAATACTTATAAAAAGTCATATTTATAAAAAAAGAGAGGAAAGTGTATCTCATTGTGAATCTCAAAGACAATACATAAAAAAGCAAAATTGACTTTTGTTTTCGCAAAAAAATTATATAATTTAGTCGCTATTTTTATGTTGTTATAATTTCCGCTACAAATTACAACCAATTAGTACAATAATATGTGGTTTTATTGTACAATACAGAGATGTGTTAGACAAACGCTTATTGTTTAATCTTGTATTCATCAGCCATAAAGTGACTGTCTTTTTGCTTTTATTTATCAAATATTATATATGAGACTTATTATCTAATAATACAAGTAAGCAATATTAATAAAATAATAGTTACTTTTTAAGTTGAAACCATTTTCAAAATAATTGTCTTTTGTCTGCTAAATATATATATATATATAAATATATAAATTTATATAACTATTAATTTTAACTATTGTTTTGTCTTATAAATCATAAATATAAAAAAAGTTAATTACTAACAAAACTTTTTTCTCCACTATCTTTTAACATATTTATTATGTGTTTAGAAAATGTTTGTTTTATCGTTATCTCTCTTAACTTAGTCTTAATGACAATGTGAGGGAAGTCCTGGCGAACAGGGAGTTGAATGATGCCTAAGAAATAGTATGACATGACTACTGTTACGACTGGGTTAGCGATATAAGCAAAAAAAATTCAATCATAATTAGAGATGTTATGGCAAACCATTTTCACTTGATATTTAAGATATTTTTATTTTGTCATTAAAAGACTGGACCACTGGGAAACACCACTTTACTATTTACAGGGGTAGTCAACACACAAAAAAAACTTGCATTTTGTTTTAATGAATATACAATATATATTAAGGGCAAAAAGGTTAAACAAAAACTAAACAAAATATAAATTTTAAGTTATGTTATGACAAAATATGTAAAGAATTTTACAGTAATTAATGAAAATAAATAAATTAAGATATATTACGATGAGTCGAGTTATGTTAATAATGTAATCAACAAAAACATTGTGTTTATTATGAGTTCAATGTGTGCTGTTTTGTGGCCTAATATTGTTGTGTTTATAAAAAACAGGAGTTAATGTATTAATATAAACATAGAGTATATGTTGAATACCAGTCATTGCATAATACGGAGACAGTAGTGTTAGGGAACGTTGGTTTGGTTACATAAGCTATATAGTAATATAGTAAGCGCTTAATTAATAAGAGAAAGAGTGGGTTCATAACGAGTAAATAGAGAATAGAGAGAACAAAAAGGGCTGTTAAGTACATATAGAGGAACGGTATGAATAGAGAGACTCGTTAAGGACTAACTAATTTAACATAACAAGTGACGGCTGTTTTCAATTAAATATTCATTAATTAATTGACTTAACAAAAGAGTCGCCTTTTTTGTTACTATAACACAACGATTGCTAATTAGCAGTCAATTAATGTGTCAGTTGGGGATAAATTATATGCAAATGAATTGAGTGCACGCATTATATACACTAACAAACCAAATGTGCTTTAATTACATAACAAATAATTGTCTTTTGTCTGCTAAATATATATATATATATATATATATATATAAATATATAAATTTATATAACTATTAATTTTAACTATTGTTTTGTCTTATAAATCATAAATATAAAAAAAGTTAATTACTAACAAAACTTTTTTCTCCACTATCTTTTAACATATTTATTATGTGTTTAGAAAATGTTTGTTTTATCGTTATCTCTCTTAACTTAGTCTTAATGACAATGTGAGGGAAGAGAGAGCGAACAGGGAGTTGAATGATGCCTAAGAAATAGTATGACATGACTACTGTTACGACTGGGTTAGCGATATAAGCAAAAAAAATTCAATCATAATTAGAGATGTTATGGCAAACCATTTTCACTTGATATTTAAGATATTTTTATTTTGTCATTAAAAGACTCTTTGGACCACTGGGAAACACCACTTTACTATTTACAGGGGTAGTCAACACACAAAAAAAACTTGCATTTTGTTTTAATGAATATACAATATATATTAAGGGCAAAAAGGTTAAACAAAAACTAAACAAAATATAAATTTTAAGTTATGTTATGACAAAATATGTAAAGAATTTTACAGTAATTAATGAAAATAAATAAATTAAGATATATTACGATGAGTCGAGTTATGTTAATAATGTAATCAACAAAAACATTGTGTTTATTATGAGTTCAATGTGTGCTGTTTTGTGGCCTAATATTGTTGTGTTTATAAAAAACAGGAGTTAATGTATTAATATAAACATAGAGTATATGTTGAATACCAGTCATTGCATAATACGGAGACAGTAGTGTTAGGGAACGTTGGTTTGGTTACATAAGCTATATAGTAATATAGTAAGCGCTTAATTAATAAGAGAAAGAGTGGGTTCATAACGAGTAAATAGAGAATAGAGAGAACAAAAAGGGCTGTTAAGTACATATAGAGGAACGGTATGAATAGAGAGACTCGTTAAGGACTAACTAATTTAACATAACAAGTGACGGCTGTTTTCAATTAAATATTCATTAATTAATTGACTTAACAAAAGAGTCGCCKTTTTTGTTACTATAACACAACGATTGCTAATTAGCAGTCAATTAATGTGTCAGTTGGGGATAAATTATATGCAAATGAATTGAGTGCACGCATTATATACACTAACAAACCAAATGTGCTTTAATTACATAACGCTATATACTGTATATACTGTTAGTATAATGTTTGATAACATAATGAAAAGTCAAAAGAGATGAAAGAAAAGACTGAAAAAGCAATTGCATAGACAATGTATAGCAATATATACCGTATATACAGTATTATAGCAATACATCTCTGAATAGCATTAAAATAGTTTGTATGTAGTGTTGAATCCCTGAGTCGTGTTATGTACACAAATGCTAAAGCTTTGGCTGACTTTCTTGTCTTTTTCGGCATCATTAAGTGCACTACAATTAAATCTAATCGAAACCCAAGAAACTAAATATGAGACACACATACACACAACGAGAGAGAGAGAGAGAGAGAGAGAGAGAGAGAGAGAGAGAGAGAGAGAGAGAGAGAGAGAGACTAATGAGTCGTGAAAGAGAGAGACCAAACAGAGAGAGAAAGCAATGTTTAAAGCAATACTAAGACACAAATCTTAATGATAGTACTTCTCATTGTTAGACTATAATTCTTATTATTATTATTTTTCTAACAATTACTCTTTTTTCTCTCTTCTAGTTTTTAAGTAAATGTAGTTAAGAGAGACCTAAATGAAAGTTAAGACTCTTTGTGTCTCTCTTTCAGTGTTTTTTTTCATTTTCTCATTTACTAAATATTGGTTGAAATTATACAATGGCTTAAATTTTGCTTAATTTCAGGTTTCTCTCATTGTTGTTATTATACTAAGTTTAGTATATACTATATATATATATATATATATATATATATATAATACTTAAAAGAGTATTATATAGTGAATGTATTTCATCGAATTCATAGCATTCACAGCAGGTTTTTAATGACTTTTCGATGTTTATGACTCTTATGTTTGAGTATATGGTGTACTATGTGTTGTGGTGTATAGTCTTTAAATATTTTGCGCCAAACATATTATAATTAAACAAAAATTTGTTATTAAGATTACATAACAACCTTGATTTCATGTGTCAGTCTCTTAACTTATACTTACAGACACAGCCCTCAACTTTTAACGCATAAATTATATTATTTATTATTTTTAGCAAACAATTCAAAGAACTCATAACAAGCAAAATACATAACGTGTAGTAATAGAGTACATATTATGCATAGAGTAGATAATTATTCAACAAATTTTGGATGATTTTTGTTGCACAACATTAACACATTTGACAATTAGTTTTACGGGGCATAACATCTGAGCTGATATACCATAAGAGCTATTAAACAAAAATCATTTTCAAAAGCATTACATATTATATAAATTTTTATTACTTTTTTTAAAGTATCAAAACTATTTTACACATTAAACACGATTTGCAAACTATCTATTTTGTTAACCTTAGTTATCTACTAATCGATAATATGTTTAATAAATGTTTATATGAAAGTGAAATCTATTATTAACTTATGTCAAAGTTTGTATTTCAAGATTTTTGTTATACACAAAAAAATATAAAGCAATTTTGTTTGTTTTTAATGTTACAATATATATACTGTATTATATAATGTTATAATAGTATAATATGATGACAGCAAAAGTAAACCGCAAGATATATATTGAAATCAAAAGACTCAAACAATGTTGACATCAAACAAGTGGTGGTCTTGTCCTGTATTTCTCTCCATTTGTTATCTAAAGAGTAAAAGCAATTAAATAAATGATTCAATTATTTGCTTCCATAAGCTTTGGATTCATTATTTTATATATACATTATATAAAACACTTATATAATAAATAACACAATGTATGGGTTAAAGGATTCATAGTTTGTTAAGACAACTACAAGTATTAAAGTAACTTTTAAAAACTTACTTATTTTGATTGTATTTTACCCCCATTTTTGCCACTTTATTAATAAACTGGTATTAGTTTAAGACATTGTGAGTGGCTGTGATGTGATGGCAGATGTTTCACAAAAAAACTAATGATAATTTAGTATAAAAAACAAAATTATAGAAAGTTTTATATAATTTATGCGCCAACGCTTATAATATTATATATATATATATATATATATATATATATATATATATATATATATATTCTATACTGCATATATCAAACAATAAGGTTATGTTTGTGACCAATCGATATAATGAATATTTATTAATGAATCAAGTCTTTCGTTTACATAATTTTTGTATTTAATAATAATAAAAATAATAATAAGTTATACACCATTTTTTATATTTTCAAACACATAAATAGCATACAAATTAAACTTCAAAACTAATTACTTATATTAGAGAAGTAGAGAAATAAAGAAAAAATAGTAATTTTAATTCAACAATAAATCAAGATTTCCATACAAATGCTGTTTCCTCTGTAACAATACTTTACCGTATATTACATAACATTTTATTAGACAAAAGTAAATGTGTATGTGTTTGGAGTCCTGCTATAAACTCAATCATTGATTTTGTTTTACAGCAAAAATGTTAAGTAAATACTCACATAGTTAGAGAAAAGAGACAAATTTTAATTTGTTTTCAACTTTTTTACTTGAATTACTTATTTTTACAAATTAAGCAAATTTTCTTCCATCACATCACAGCTTATCTTTCTCTCACTCAAAATATATTAAATTTATTTTAATTTAACACAACTGTTAATAATGAAAAGTAATTTATAAAACATAAAACGAAATATAACATATGTGATATATATATATATATATATATAATAGGCATATATAGAGATTGTATAGTATATCTCGAATAATTTGTATTCATTTAACACAATTAGAAAATTATATATAATATATAACAAGAATTCCCTTATCTCTAATTAATTTAAATAAAAAATATTTTCTTAATGGAAATTGAATTTCTTATTTCTCTTTTTTTAACAAAAACCTTATTTTCTTGTCATTTATTTACATTGGGATCGATATGTTATTAACAAAATAATACAAAACACATAAATATTTTTAATTGTCACAAACATGATGTGATAATAAAAATACATAATCACTACAGTATGTAATATAACATATAATAAGAAACTTTACTAATAAAGTAATCATTATTAGTGAAAGACATGTCAAACAATATTATCAAAACTTTGTTATTATTGATCATAATTTGTGCTGAAATTTTTCCTACCAATGTAAACATAATTAAAATAAATGCCATTTTTATTGTAATAATATAATGACAATAATAGTTATAATAATAGTTTATACAAATAAGATTTAGACAAACAATATTTCCGATTTAATGAATATAATAGTCATTGTATAAAAATTTACATACAAAAAACAACATTTTATTTTATTTGAAGTAAAATTATTAATAATAACTATATTATAATAATGAAAATAATAATTTAATTAAAATTATTTATACATCTTATAATAATATATAAGTTAAATTAATTTTAACAAATTTGACAATTTATATTCAATGTAAAAAATATTTACAACAATTATATAACAATAAAATATAACTAATTATTAGTATTATTTGTATCAAATTATCAAAACAAACTAAACCATAATAAAATATTTTATTAAAAATAATTTTAATGATTTGTATGATACTAAAATATAGTAATTTAATAAAATTAGTAATGAATTATAGTATAATTAATTTATAAATTAATGATTTTTTTGAATAGATATTTATTGATTTTTGTGCAAAATTTCAAATAAAATTACAAAATTTGTTGATAGGGAATCAAAATTTATAATAATTTTTAGTAAAAAATTTACAATTGATGTATTAAATTAACGCAATCAATTGATGTTCATTAATGAAATTAAGTTTTTATTTATGTCTACTTAAATTTCATATTAAATATATTATTTGATTAATTTAATATAAATGTGTAAAGTATTGTACTGTAATTTTGTGGTTGTTATGCCGACAAAATTATTTTAATTAACACTTCGATTTAATTATGTAAATGAAAAAAATATTCAACTTTTACATTAATTATATGATTTTAGTTATTTTTATAATATTACTATTATTTAATTAAAATTTTCGTCAAAAGAATTAAAAACCTGTAGTTCTTAAGCAAATATAAATGTGTGTTATATTTGCAATAAAATCCAATTAAAAGAGTAATGTTGTAAAAGTAATGATAATAATAATGTTATAAATTATAGCAAAAATGTGTTGACTATAATAACAGCGGTAAATGCCATACATTAGTGGTTCTCATTTAATTAATTATATAATTAATTAATTTTTCATTTATTAGTAACAGTGTTGTATTTAAGAGTTTCACATATAATAAAATCTATGGTTTAATCAATATTATGCGGCATTTTTCATGTGTGCGCTAATAATATCAATCTTTTATTATTTTTCTGTTATGTACTGAATGTGTGGTTAATGTTAAGCAATTATGTAAATATTACATTAATTATTAATTTTGGAGTACATATTAAACATATTAATCAATATTTATTAATTATATACTATATCTGTAAAGTCATTAAAACTGGTATTTATTATTACTATTAAATATACAAAAGATTTTAATTATTATATTCTAAAAAGCTATAAAAATTAAATACAAAATTTTTATAATGTTTACATATATTAAACAAAACAATTTTTTTTATTAGTTTAACAAAGAAAATGTTATACAAATATTGTCACTATATGTATTTAAAAATAACTATTTTTAAGACAT
The DNA here is from genome assembly GCF_028296485.1 of Oppia nitens. NCBI lineage: Eukaryota > Metazoa > Arthropoda > Arachnida > Sarcoptiformes > Oppiidae > Oppia > Oppia nitens. The sequence goes on from NW_026533250.1 coordinate 2,589,674, forward strand.
TATTTTATGCATAATTAATTGATTGATTTTTTACTTTGTGTTTTGCGGCAACAAAAAATTTTAATTAATTTTTACTTGCAATTTGAGTATATTTATAGTAATCTTTTTGCACGTTTTTAAAGTATAACAAAATAAAAAATAATAATATTTTTTCTCTTATGTTTTATTACAGCTCTATATTATAAACTACATAATATATCTTAAGAAATTATATTTTACGAGTACTCTAATATTTATACATAAAATCAGTAATAGTGATCACATAAGAGTCAGGAAAATAGCATTTCTCGGGTAATATTAATTTTAATTACAATAATGTTTTTATTTCTCTCTCTCCCTCTCCCTCTGTGTGTGTATGTGTAATATAAGTGCATTTGTGAAGTACACACACATACACATAATATTTTTGTGATGAAAAAAACTAAATTACATAATGAATTATATTCAGTGAGCTATTTGTAAAGCAATAATAATTATTTTTCCTCTCTATCTCTCTCTCTCTCTCTCTCTCTCTCTCTCTCTCCATATGTTTATTGTTTTCATTCGGCTTTAATTTCAATGATTGATATGAATTATAGATAATTATTAATACATACTATAATAATCCACAAAATATTATGAACAGTGACTCAAATCGATATTAGATTTTTACATATGTTTTGGTGAATAAATTATTGCTTTTTTAATGAAAAAGTGAACTATTTTGAAAAGTCATGTTATTTGCAATAAACTTATCAAAATCAATACTATCATTAATGTCAATAGAGATTTTTTGCATCAAGTGATTTAAATTTAATTTAAATTATAAAATTTTGTTTTAATTTTTTATTTAAACTCATTAATTATTTGAGTTTTTATCGTTAATATGTCTATTGACGTATTCGTAATTTTATAAACAAGAATTTATTATAAGTTTAATTTAATTTTAATTTAGTAAAAATCAATTTATATTTAATCAAAAAAGTTTTTACATTAAAATTGAGTGCTTGACTTTATCTCAAATGGTCACAAACTATTAATTATAAATAAGACACTATAACTTGTTTTTAATTTTAATCTAATTATGCTAAACAATATTAACTTTATATTATAGATTTATTTCTTGAATAAAAATATTGATCTTAAAATTTTATGCATAATTCCTAATATCTTTTAAAACTCAACTTTATTATAATTTATTGGTTAAAGTGATAAACATTTTATTGGAATTAGATTGTAAAATGATGTTGATAAATATTTTGCATTTATCAATCAATATACATATTAAAATTATGTTTTTTATTTTATTTTATAATTATTTTTATAATATTAATAGATAATAATTTGTTAATGTAAATTTATACTTTTATATAAAATAAATTTATATATTTGAGATTATTAATATTTATATTGATATAAATCAACAAAAGATTAAATACAATATTCTGTATTATGCATAACATAATGTATAAAAAAGTGTACAGTTCATCGACCTAAATATCAATTAATATACAATACAATATAGACTTATAATAAACATATTTTTTAGTTTAATAACAAATCAATTTTTATTATCATGGCTTAAGATCACATTATTAATAACAAAAAATAAACATTAGAAAAATATCTATACAATGTTATTAATATTATTAACATTTGTATACAATTATATATATACAGTATATACATTAATACAAAAACAACTTATTGATGCCTAAATAAATGAATGATTGAAAATCAATTCAATTGTGATTTTATTTAATTTATATTTTCTCTTTCTAATATAAAGACAATATATATATATATATATATATATATAATATTTATTACAGTTAGTCACAAATTACTATCTAACGCAATAAAATTAGGTTTAGACCACTAACGGGTCACCAAATGTCCGCAATTGGATTAAATACATTATAAAAACCAATAACTAAATATTTTGATCTTAGATTATCTAAAAACTTAATTTGCAAAAACATAGAGTAAATTAATTTTATTAAATTATTTGGTTTTTGTGTTGTCAATAAAAAAACTTTACATAACATTAAAAAATAAGTGTCAAAATAGAAGAAACTCGTTTTTAGCAATAATTTATTTTGAAAATAATGAAAGTGGATAATACAGTAAGCATACAATTAGTACAATAATTTTTTAAAAATTGACAGATGAATATGTAAACATTAAATAAACTATAATTTTTTTTAATATATTTCATTTAGTGGACTTATCTAGCTTATTTAATGTCAACTTATATATAAGTCTAAACAATTGTACTATTTCTAGGATAATAAAGTAGAATAATATTAATATCACGATTAATCAATTAAGCAAAGAGGGTGCGGGTATAACGAAAATACCCCCTAAAACAGATTTTGCCATTTTAACCCCCAGACTTTTTTTACCAAATCGGAGAAAATGTGGCTTAAAAACGAGGAAAAAAGACCTAAAAATTATAAAAATTAAATTTTTAACTAATAATTGTTAATTAACTATTTTTGTGTTTTTATAACATATATAAATTGAATTATTTAATAAAAAATAGTAAAATTATCGTAGATTAGATTGGTTATACCTTTTGTGTAGTTTAGATTTGTTTATATTATTCACATTTTAAATGATTGAAGTCGTAATGGTGTTTGAATTAATTGAAAAACTTTATTTATAAACTTATTGAATAAAAAAGTACATTATTATGAAATAGTGTAATTAGACTGAATTTAAATAATAGTGTGTATAATAATTTAGTGTGTTTTGACCATTGATAGCCTGTTTAACCAACATTTAAATGTGTGGTCTATTTCTAGAAACTTACTTTTGTATAAAAGTATAGTTATTGAAACAATATATATATTTGTGTATTAAATGATAATTAATAATGTATTTGTATGAAACAATTGTTTAAAACATATTTTAATTTGTAAAATGTGATAAAATGGGTTTTGAGGGTTAATTTATATCAGATTGTGTGTACAGATTGGGTGTTCTAGGAATATATAGTGGAAAGTTGGGAATTAATAACAATTGATTACTAAATAACTTTTATTATTAGTTTACTTGAAAATTGCTTTTATATCCTTACAAATATTAACAGAAAAAATATAATAATTAGCATTAAGTTTATATTTATCCAAATATAATATTATTTTAATAAAAATTGTAACTGAAAAACTAAGATAATTAAGATAATAATAATTTATTATACTCTCAAATTTTATTATTTCAAGTTTTGCATTTTAAAGCAATTATTTAATTAATTTAATTGAAATTAAAGTTTTTATTTATTTAGGAAAATTTTTAGAAAATTTAATAAATTTATTTGGAATATAATCGTAGTTTTCTCCAATTTACATGGAAATTTTCGGGAATTTCTCTTGACCCCCATTTGGATTTTGAATAAATTATTGTTTAAAAATGCACCACCTAAACGCCTCTCTAAGATCCAAAACCTTGCTTAACCTTTATATATATATATATATCAGGTTTGCGAAAGGGGGTAAGGCCATCTTACCCCCTGAAATCGAGATTTTTAGATTTTACCCCACCCCTGGCCTAAAGTAAAAAAGTTAGGGCACCTACTAATTTTCGGCGCCAAATTTTTTTTTATTAATATAAAGTTTAATATTAAACAAAAATATAAATACTAATTGAGTTTTAATATAAATAAATAGCTTATAATTACAAAATAAATGTAAAACATTAGTTGAGTTTTACGGCAATTGTTTATTAGGCGCACCAATACATTAAAAAACTCACTGTATTTTAAAATAATTATTTTATTTAATTGTGAATTTGTTATACATTTGTAGTTAATATGTTGCAGTCGTAAGCACTGTCATATCAAAGCATAAAAGGTATGGTCAGTGCTATCCCTTATATAGGGATTTAAGTCAATAGATTGAACCTTAAAATAATCGGCAGTTATTTGAAAAGTAATAAAGTTATAGAAAGTAAAATATTTTCTATTATTGGCAAAAATGTTAAATTTATGTCTATTTGTTAATTAAATTATTACTTATTTTCTGTGAAATATTTCTATATATAAGTTATCATTAAATATAAAGTAGATATACTTTACATAAATAAAAACTTTTTAAATACTGAAAAAATATCTATAGTTTGGGCGTCTAAAGGATGGATAGTTCCGAAATAAATTCCCTCCAATTTTTCAGAAAAAATGATTTTTTTATTTTATAAATTAATAATAATTGCTTATGCTTTTTAATATACATTTTGATTTGTATTTTTAAGATTTTATAATTATTACTAATTAATTTAACTAAATTACAATTTAAATTTTAAGACGTAATAATAAATAGATTACAATATCATTAATTTTAACATAACATTGTAAATAATTAATTAAATAGTAAAAACAAGTAATTATAGTAATTGTTTTTACCTTATATATATATTTTATGTAAAACTTCATTTTTTAATATTGTAAAAATAATATTATTAGTTTGAGAATATATTTATATTTTGAATCTTAAAAAATTAACTTGGGATATTTTTTATTTATTATGAAATTTATGTTAGAATTTATTGGGAATTTATAGGGAATTTATAGAGAATTTATAGGGAATTTATAGGGAATTTATAGGGAATTTACTTAATTTATTTATTGGTAATCTTTTAAAAATTTATTAGGAATTTACTGGGAATTTACTCAAATTTGGCAAAAATTGTCGTTTAAAAATGCAATAAAAATTGTTCAGCCCACCCTATACCTCAAGCTTTTTGAGATTTTTGCCATTTTACTCCCCCTATACCCCCCCCCCTGAGATCGAAAACCTTTCGCAACCCTGATATATATATATATATATGTTTTTTGTATAACTGTGATATAAAATTGGTATTGTTTTAAGTAAATATTAGCTCAAATGATCTTTTATTTGAGATACGGTATTAACAAAAATATGATTCCCTTTAATAGTTTGTGATGAGATAGACATAGTTTTGTTGTTTATAATGAATTATAATTTATTATTAATTCTGTAAATAAGTTAAAATTAATTATTATTATGTATATCAGCTTTAATTATGAAATGCATGTAATGTATCGACTATTGGATTATAATTATCAATAAATCAGAGTTAGAGTTGTGCGGAGAAGCACAGGTTAGCAATAGCTAGTCTATGAGGGGCTTCAAGGCTCACATAAACAGTTTACCATTTATTAAGTGCAAAGATTGAATAGTAAGAGTAGGCCTAAAGTGTAAAACTTTTGGGTCATTGGGCCGTATTCTCGGACCGATCCTTAGTGTGATCGGGTATTAAGCTTCCGAATACTAATACAGATATATAGCGCAGTTATCAATGACCAGAGCCCTGAATGGGCCATTCAAATATACTGTGACGTAATAGATAAGCTATCCAAATATACCGTAAAGCATAAATAGTCTTCTAATAGCAATCCTTACAGTAATTACATCACAGTTCCCTATCAAACATACCCCGCATTGCTTATTGCTTCGTAAAGTCTACTTTACGGGCTATTGACGGGTAAACTCCTATATATTCCCTCACATTTGGCGCATTCGGTAGGATAACTAATTAGTAAAAATTAATATTCATTATTTTGAAATATTAATAACTAATTATAATGAAAATAAATATTATTACAAATATTTTAAATTCTAAATGCTATCAAATTATAAAAAAATTAATTGCAACTTTTATTTGAGTGTTAATTTTTTTTTAATAATTATTTTTATTTTATTTTAAAACAATGTTATATACTATAAATTGAATTCAATACATTTCAAATAAAATAAAATATTTTCATCAAGTTCAATTGTATATTTCTAAAAAATCAGTCCCATTTATTTTGTGACATTTATTTTATATTTTCAACATTTGATTTATAGTTAATCTGTTATTTATAGAGTGTATGCAATCTATTACTTGTATAAAAAGTTAATATAAAGTTTTCAAAGAGTAAACTCCTTTTTTATATCTATATTAATGATGGCAATCATATTTTGGATGCAAATAATCATAATTTGGATAATGTTTCAAAATTAAGTTTTTTATATAAATTTTCTATTAATAAATACAACACATCCATAAATCGATACCAACTATAATAATAATAATAATACTGTAGTAGTAGTTATAATAATAATAATAATGTTATTTTAATTTTAACTATAGTATCAAATCAAATAACTTTTTTGGTATGTTGTTTAAATTTTTCAATCGATATTTATTTTTTTAGTTTATTTAATACTTATGAGAAATTTTCGTTTCATACACTATAATGAGTTAAGTATTTTTCAAACTCTTATTATAAAAATAATAATAATAATAATAATAATAATAATAATAATAATAATAATAATAATAATAATAATAATAATAATAATAATAATAATAATAATAATAATAATAATAATAATAATAATGTGATATAACTATAATGTGAATAATGTTTGACTGGTTGTGAGTGAAATGTTTGGCTCAGCATATAATGTCATAAACTCTGTTGTGTTTAAGCCATACTCTGTACAGCACTCGAGTCGAGACATTAAAAATTATTGAGCAATGAATTAGTTTGTGATAAAATAAAAATAAGTTAATGTTATGTTCAATATATAAAAAACAAAGAAATAAAAATATAATATAAAAAATATAATTTAAAGCCATTGTATCTGAATTTAAATCTTAATGGTATTGATAAGCATTATATTATAAGAATCCATTAGAAAAATGAATTATTAAACTTATAGTAATTTTTGTGATTTTTTTAATGTTTGCCAAAAAACAATCGATATATAAAAACATTAGAAAAATAGTGTGGAAATAGTGGGTAAAGATAGGGAAAGGGAGAGTAAGAGTGTATGTGCTCTGCTTTCATCTTAATCATTAAATTAAGGATAAATATGTGAGATAATGATTAACCAAATAAATGATTTTAGTCTCGCATATAATCAAAGAGAGACTTATTTTGAAGGTCTCTCTCTCTTTCTTTCTCTCTCTCTTTCTCTCTCTCTTCAATTGTTATGCATTAAGTTATAGTATTGTATTTATAAATTTGCATTTAAATTACAGTTAATCCCATTCTTATTAATTATGATTAAGTATTTGTTCACAATTTCCAGTTAGCTATTGGTTACAGTCTTTGGGGAAACACATAAAAACTAATGTTTTTTATGCAACTAATGGTATATCCAATCAAATGGAGTGTTATATTCGGACTCTTTTGCTGCCACTATATCCCCGACAACTCATTCATTGAAACACTACTTTCCAAACGCATCCCTCACTCAATCTATCTGTCTGTCCCTCACACCCGCACTCACCCTCACTAACCTTCACTCTCACCCATTCACTCATCGATACATTTGCTTTTAAATTCAACTCTTATTTTCGCAAAATTGTGTCAATGTTTTCATAAATCCTGACTTATTTGGAGCAAAACATGCGATTAAACTAGAAATCAATGAATAAGAGAGACATCCGTCAACATTGCATTCAAATGTCTACTTCTCTTGAAAAAGTTTGTTCACTAATAATATAACTTATAATCTAAAGTATAGTATAACTCACTATCAATAACATTGTCTGCACTCATATATTGTTGTATATAAAGTAAATAAATTTTTATCAAATTTCTAACAAATACTGACTAAAGGCGCCACCGTTTGGTAGTTGTGCTTACATTTAGAAAGCATTAAAATTTAAGTTTAAGTATAAGATTGTATACAATATATTAAATAATAATAAGACAAACATTTAAATTTCATTGATTTTTTAAAAGATGTATTACTTTTGTTGTTATATTGTAATAGAAAGTCATATAAAAAAGTAATGAATATTATGTGTGTCGACACATGTCTTCAATACTGTATTAAACTTTGTCGCCTCTAACCCTTGTTTTACTTTTTAGTTAAATTATACCAAAAGTATAATTAATTTGATTTATTTTGATATTACGCTAAATTTTGCTATCAATTTAGGTTTTCATAATTATTATTAATTAAAAAAATATTTAATAAGTCAAATAAATTAATAAATAAGAAAAAATTAATCAATAATTTAAGTATATTTACGGTACGGTATATACCTGTATATGGTACAGTACGTGAATAATGTTAGAGTAAGTTATAGTGAAAAATAAGAGGATAGTAGTAGTAAAGGCATTGATGGCAATGACTCACTAATTATAATTTAGTTATATATTGAGTTAAGATTTAGGGACTCATAGATTAGGTCTAACCAATTAAAAGTTGATATCAAGTGTTTAAATGTTGATCGCATCAGTGGTTCAACATATCCACAGATTCTTAATTAATTCTAATGAAGTGTTGAAATGATGAGAGAGAGAGAGAGAGAGAGAGAGCACATGTAGGTAAATTATAAGAGCACTAATAGTGTAATACTATGACCACCAAACTCTCGCTAATACTATAATACTATGCTATAGTATGGATGGTATCCTTTTATCAGTTTATCTCATCATCAAATGCTATCAAATGAAGACTCAGAGCAAATGAAAGACCAGTAAATTTGGTGAACGGCTTACAAGTGAGTGGAGATGCAGTTAATTACATCATAGACTGCTCTATGATTATGTGTTACAATTAGTGCAATGAGTTTTACAGTTACTTTGATCCTATCCCTAACCATTAGCCATACCGCAGCTCATAAGTGATACACACATATAATATATAGTATATCACAATATTATTTGACTCAACACTCATTTGCCGCTCATTTTAATAACTGAGAGATAGATTTAAATGCATTAGTGTTTTGCTGTTATGTTATAAAACTCTATACTCTTATATACTCTTATTTTCATTTCTTACTCTATATATGTAATTAACGTTTAAAAAAGACTTCATTTAACTCAAACTTATTAGCAAATGATAGACAACATTACATAACAGTAAAATAAGATAAATACACATAAATATATCAAAAGCATAGCTAAATAAAGTTTGTTTGCAGTCAAAGATAAAAAGAGTATCTTTTCCTACTATTATATTTTTTCAGCTCTTATTTTCTTAATTTCTGTATCACATGAGTCCTAAATTCAATTATATAAACGCGATCTGCACTCAAATTTAAGACTTTATATGCAAACCATCTAATAGTCGAAGCATTGCAAACAATATACTGTAGTGTATATCAAATAATACAATGCATTAATTACTTTGAAAATAAACTTAAATACAAAATTATATTATATTTTTTATTTATGATATAAGTAGTGAAGTGTCAAAATATTTTTTATTTTAGCAAAAATTAAGTTTATATTTAGTTATATTATATTATATTAGTTTGACAACAAAATATTTATTACATATATTATATATCTCACATTTTTATTCAATAATGTTTACTTGTTTTTATATGTTGAATATTATTTTGTATAAACATTTCATTGTATTGTTATTCAAAATATGTAAATAAAATATTATACAGAGATCTGATTTATCATAATTAACAGAATTAAATATTCAGTTTATATAGGTATATTAATTATATATATATATATAATATATATATAATTTATATATAATTTATATATAATTTATATATAGTATATATAAAATTTATATGCATATAAATAATAATATGCAAAAAAATGTTTTTATATAAATCAAAGAAGTATCTAAAATAATGATATACAACTAAACAAATATATTTATTAATCTTTTGATACAATCCAATAAATGATAAAAACTTTAATAAACTATATTAATATGTATTGTACATTATATGTATAAATTATCAATAATAATATTTTGTAGTATTTGTAAGCGTTTATAAAAATGTAACTAATTTTTTGTATGAGATATTTGCGTGAGAAGTGGTTTGTGTGTGAAAAACAAATGTAAAGCTTCTTATTATTGAAACATTTGTATGTTTTATACAAAATATAAATTTACAGCACATACTTATACAGTATATACTATACGATACAAGTTATATAGAGTACTATAAAAGCAAATTTTATCTTTTTTATATAAATATACTATTATATCATTGATTCACGATTTTAGTGATTAATTTTTTATTTGATTTCACTCGTTTTATATGTGAAATGTGTTTCTAAGAGTATCTCATGAATCACAATTACAATCACTTTTATCCCAAAATTATTTGAATTTTTATCTGCAAATCACAGTTAAAGAGTCAAATAGTTTGACTCAGTCTTTCTCTCATTTATTTACCGCACCCTTACCTTAATTTTAATGTATTATTACTACAGTATTTAAATATTCATTTTAAATAAATATTCAAATAAAGTTTAAATATAAACTAACAATGAATTTAATATATATAGGTATATATTAATATATTATTTAATATATATCATGAAAATATAGTTTTATATAATATAATATAAAACATAAAAATCATTTCAATAACAAAAGATTACATATTTAATGAATTTTCTGTTTAATATTAAAAAATTTAATATAACTCTGATTTGAAAAACAATATTTTATAAGATTTTAATACAAACATTGAGAATAAAAGTTATTGAAAATACTTGGCATTCAGTTAAATGAAAGTCAATTTAAAAGGAAATACGAATATCTCTTAGATTTTAAAATCAATAAATAATAGGATTTCAATATAAGTTGACTGAAAACGGACATAACATTTAACTTTATATAATATAAATAGCAGTTTATATTAGATTTGAATTGTATATACAGTATCCATAAGTTGACCGAAGATATAGTCAAATATATATTGAATGTGTTTTTAACTTTGAGAGACAAAAAACAATTTTAAAATAGTTTCCATAGAAACGGATGAGGGATTCATGCATTGACAACCAACTATTCCCAACACACTGTATATCCAATGCAGTGACCCATCAAGTGATGGTTGAAAATATATTTTTTATACATATATTACAGAGACTTCAATCATCAATTAAGATGTGCTCAACGATACATTTCCTTCTTGTTGTTGTCCTCACACATCCCCACACTTACACTCAGATATAGGCATCCCTTTCCTTGTGATGGACTAGTCTTGACTCAAAAGTTACACTAAAGTCAATGTCTATAAGTTATAGACTATAACAGTATATTTATATATTAAGTCAAATACAGTTTAAAATTTAAACAAACTAATCGATTGACTCTTTAAATCTCTCTCTCTCTCTCTCTCTCTCTCTCTCTCTCTCTCTAATCATTTAACATATGCTCACATATCATACAGTACATAGTTTTTTTCATGAAAAATTATTATAATATTTTATTGTATTTTTTAATTATCTAAAAAATAAGATATTGCAGGACAGTTATAATGATAAACAATGTATATTTAATGTCCATTATATTATATGTATTTAATATTAAGAGAGTGTTATTTCCGTTATTATTATCTGAGCTTAAAATCAGTGAAAACTGTTTTATTAATACATTATAATACAAAAATATAGTATTTATGATATACAGTGTATATTATACACTACACGCAAATCTTTAATTTAAAAGTGTTATCAAAGCATATATTCATCAGTATTTTTTAACATTAAGATTCTTAGTGTACATAAAGCATAATATAGATTAATATAGTAATATAACACACACACAAATATACATTAATATTATATTATATTATTTTATATTTTCTCTTAAAACTTTTTTTTGCATAATTTCTTAAGTTTTTTAGTTATCGCTTCATTAACGCTATACTGAGGGGTAGAGATAAAAAAAGAGGGAAATGCATATACATATATATATATATATATATATATAAAGTGTGTGGGTGAGTGAGTAAATAAATGAGAGAAAATAAGAGAGAGAGAGAGAGAGAGAGAGAGAGAGAGAGAGAGAGAGAGATTTTAAAGAAATTAATGCTGAAATAAGCATTTTTGCACATTTTTGATGAAATCAAATTAAACTTACAGAGCGTAAGAATTTGACGCATCTCTCGCTCTCTCTCTCTCTCTCTCTCTCTCTCTCTCTATCTTTCTGTCTTTCTCTGACTCACACACTCACACACTCACACACTCACACACTCACACACTCACACACTCACACACTCACACACAAACACTCACACACTCACACACAAACACTCACACACTCACACTAATTCACTAACTCACTAACTCACTAACTCACTAACTCACTAACTCACTAACTCACTAACTCACTAACTCACTAACTCACTAACTCACTAACTCACTAACTCACTAACTCACTAACTCACTCACTCACTCACTCACTCACTCACTCACTCATATTCTTTCTTTCACATACTAACTGATTCACTCATTTTTACTAATATTATAAATAAAAACACTTAAATCTAATATTATTTTGAATATATTGTACTTTATATTTATTTTTTGTCTCTAAATTTGACAATTTTTTATAATTCTTGAGCTAATCATTCACTCAACTTAATACAGTTTGTCTGAGTTGTAGTAATGGTTAAAGTCCTAGAATTACAGTAAATAAAACATAACTCAATATTTTTTAACTTAGAAAATAAATTGAGTATTTGCTAAATAAAAATATTTTTTTATTTTAGCAAAAATTAAGTTTATATTTGTTGATGAATTTTTGTTGATTCAAATCATGAATTTTCATCTCCGTTTAGATTTTGGTATTAATAAAAACAAATCTATAAATGAATGATTATTATTAAAATAGACAGAAACGGTAGATCTTATTTGATTGTTAATCTCCTATAATATATTAGTACTTATATGTTGAGCCAATTTCCTAAATAACGGTGTGAAGGGTTGACGGGTGTCGGCAACGGTAACTCAATAACTAAATTTCAATTAATTATACAATAACTTCAAACAAGAGTTTGATTCTCTATTAAATTCTCATCAGTATTATAACAGTTGTTTGTTTTATTGAGATGTTATATAATAATGTTATATATATTATTAAAAATAATAATGATTTTTAACTTTTAGTACATCTGACTTCATGTCATACCTTATGGTTGTCTCTCATTTCATAACAATATGATCTAAACAAAGCCCAATATAAAGCTAAACAATTACTAATAATATTAGTTAGTTAACTATAAGTTATTTTATCGTTCAATTCAATTTTTTATATTTTTCTCACTTAATGATACATTTATTAAATCCATTAAATTTCTATCAATAGTCAGAGCAAATCATACTATGATTATATGCAGAGCTAACCGAGTCATAAACTCATATTATATATAGTATTTTATATGTAGTACAGTATATTCAAAAACTATAAGTTATACCTTATATAATAATATAGTGTGTATAATAACAATAACTTCCATTAAGTAAGAGAAATAAGAGAAAAAATGTTAAAAATAAATAAAGCAAATAAAGGCGTTTCCACTCATATTCATTAATATTGTATTATATGTGGAGATAATTATTTCGGGAAAAACTATTGCCTAAAAAGTCAAAGCGTTTGCAAATGTCTTGTTTAGAGACAAAAAACGGCTCAAATATGAGGACAACCAGTAAAGTGAGTGCAATTGAGTTGTTTATTCATTATATACAGGTATATGGTTTGGCATAGTATCTAAAGTTGGCATTCGTTGCCATTGGAAGATAATTATTTGCAATAAAACAAACATAAATGTTTACATTCAATAAAAGTTTCACTAAAACACACGCAAACCTTTATAATACTAGTTTTTGTGTCTAATAATGAAACAGTTATGACCAGAATATGTCATTTAAATGATTAAATGATATACACTTGTGTTATACATTAAATTACTTATTGCTTATTATTTTTATTATTGCCATTCAATCAATTCTATAACATTTTTATTTTTTCTGACTTTTACTATTAGTCTGTTTTTTGTTGTTTTTGTTTTAAATAGAGAATGAATGATATTTTTAGACAGAGAAAAGTCTCCAAATAATTGTCTCAAATTCTCCAGAAAACAATAAAAATATTATTAACGTAAATAAATTCTATAAAATATATTTAACCTACATATTAATACATACATTCATTTACAGTATATATATATATATTCAAAACTAATGGCATGTACTGTATATATATACAGTATATACTGTATATTATACAGTATGTACAGTATATACAGTATATTAATTTATATTTTAAATTTAATTAATCAAAAATTATTTAAAAATTCTATCTAATTTTTAAAAATAAAATTATTAAAAAAATAAAATGTATTTATGTATAAGGTATTATGAATAATAATAATAATAACTATATTCTTATTATTATTAGTGAAACTAATTATAAATTTTTATTATAATTTTTACTATTATTTTTTATTATTTTATTTATTATTTTTATTATACTCATAATTAAAATGGCAATAATAGGAGTCTATATAAAAATAAAGTACACAAAAAACATATTTTGTGAGTTAATGCCTAACATTATAAACATACATATCTTAAGCATAATATTAAAGTTAATATATAAATATATTATTTTTTCTTTGATGAAACTTTTCTATCCCTTTCCCCTCATATCTCATCTCATACTAAATACATTGGATTCTCTAAAGACCTATAAAAACGTCAGTGAGTTTTAAATTTATAAAACATGTAAAAAATTTTATAAAAACTTTTAAGACTTTGCAAAAGCATTAATTGGAATTATGAGTGAAGTATATGAGTAAAAATTGGGAGGAATGGGATGTGAGTGTTATGTGTGTTATGTCTGTTATGAGACAATGAGAGCCAACAAATGCAAAATACATCCAAATATATGATTATTATTGTTATTAAGGATTCACTTAAAATGAAAGGGATAGCACACAAAGTATTTGGCATAATATGCAATACAGCGTTGTTTGAATAAGTAGTGATAACTATGATATTATCTCCAGCACTAGCATATCACTAACATACCATTGGCATCATCATTGATGTTCATCTAATCTAACAGTTTTTAACCAGAAAGGACTTGCATTTATAGTTGTTGGTTGTGTTATGATATCATACCATTGATGACGCGACCAGCCGTTAGCAGTTGTTTATCATGTTTTACGCCATAAAAGTTTTTATACTGTTTTCAATAATCCCTACGATTTATAGTCGATTTATGTGCAAAATTTAAGCACAATTTGAAAACATGCAAACTATGAAATAGTTGGAAATGGATGCTAAAGGAGGGGAGAAAAGGGAACAGTAGTAGCCATTAAAAAACATACGACCAAAATGTGATAATAGCTTTGGAGAAAAATCGGGCACAGCTTTTGCCACCACTTTCTGTATGCATGAGATGATCATCACTGGTATTATGACATCCCATACAGCTATATATAGCCAAAAAGGAAATATATGTTATTTATCTTTGTTTTCAATGTTCTCTCCCTATTGTAAGACATTCAAATAAGCCGTAGCTTTTGAGTAAAAAATTTTAGTTAGTCTTAAAAATATTATATGAATACATATTTTAGTCGTTTTAATATATAATATAAAGACAAGAATGGGATGTGATTTTAGAATGAAGAATGAAAAACATTTGCAAACCATTACAATCATCGTTACTATTATTTTATGTATGGCTTATCTCAAAATGATATGCCCTGTAATGCCAATGAAATCTACTTCAAATGCCATACTAAAGGCCTGTTAGGTTATAGTGACGACAGTTCTGAGTGCTGAATCATTTGCTTAAAAGAATAGATTATCCCTAATGTTATAAAAGTCTCTTAAATCTCAAATCGTTAGATATTGTAAATAGTGTTTACTTTTTAACAATAATAAAAAATAATAGCCTTTAGTTAGCCATTGAATTGACAGTATTGTCGATGTGAACCCCACCGGTGCTCAAACACCCGCTGCCACTGTCTATATCTTGCATTGAAATTTTCAATTCATGTAATCATTTTAATGATTTCAGATTAAACACTAACTCCTACTTCGATATACATATTATAATACTTATGATATAAATTTTATATATTGATATTTTATATATATATTTAAAGTAAGTATATATACAGTATATACTATACAGTATAGCGACTAACTCTTCAAACATCATATCAATGCATTCACTAACAGCTTTAGTCGTGTTTAAAAATATGCTAAATATTTTAGATATTCATTTAAATACATTTTAAATATATCACTCACTCTATAAACAATATATCAAAAACTAAATATGTTATCAAATATAAATATTTAGATTTTTTTGTGTAATTATTTTTAATACAATAAATTATTTAGATATAAAAATAATACAAAATAATAATGCATAACATTTATAAATTACAAATTTTTAATTATGTTTAATTTTAATAAATTTAATATAAATTACTAATTAATATTACTGAAAAAACATAAAATATAATTAAATAATTATTAGTGAAATTTATTATAATAAATATTATTTAAATTTTGAATTATTATAAGTAAAATGTGATTACAATGAGTGTGACATCTATTGGTAAATGTTTTGTTTGACATGTGATGTGTTCACACATTTCACACATTTCTATGATTTATTTGTCAACAATTAATTGAATTGTTTTTGTGTCTAATTATATAAATATGAATCAAATGATTTGCAAACAAACCATTCAATACATGAAACAAATTGAACGCATTGTTAGCTATGATTGCAGTGATAACAGTGCTCTTCATTACAGACATCTTATCAATCAAAGACTCGCTGGTTATCAAAGACATCGACAACAAAACAACAGTCAATCTAATAGTCAATTATCACTAATCTCTGAACACAGATGTTGTGTCAAATGTCTGTCAAAGCTTAAGAAGTGGAGAATCAAACCAAAGAGTAAAGTGAGGTCAAAGACAAACCAGTTGGTGGCCGTCTGTACTGTTTGTCAACACATCAATAGATTTGATGGCATTCATCGTCAATCTAAAGACAACATATCTATTATTAAAACACCAACAGTTAAATCAAGATATGAATCAAAGAGTTCATTGAAAACACCAAAAACACCGAATAAGACGTCGACACCGATGTCTGACTCGATGACTGCCAGAAGTGCTAAACAGAAACAATATCTGCAGAAACTATTGAGTAATAATAAGATGAGAAAAGTCGACCAAAAGACAGGTTTATTTGATTTCTTACAAAATTGCACTTAAAGTCAATAAATAATTTATTTTATATTCAAATAATAATTTAAATATTTATTTAATTTGAAAATATACTCATAATTTAAACATTTTATACTTTAAATAATTTATATACAATTTATTTTGAAATAAAACAAAACATAAATAAAACTTTTTCGTTAAATAATTGATAATACCTTTAAAAATAGTGAACCGGGATTTGTAAATATAATAATTTCTATTAAATTATTATACCATATCTTATCAAATTTGCTTAAATGACATAAAAATATAATATAATAGTATTAACGACTTAATTAAAATTAAATTTATAATAAATATAACAAAATATAACATTAATTGCGCTTAACTTTATGTAATTTGTATGCATTATTTTGATTTGTATTCAATGATCACAATATAATGGATGGTTCAGTGATTTATAGTTTTAGTTAAAAATTTGTTTAAAGACTAGATCTAAATGATATGCCCATTGAGTGGTGTGGCATCTGATTTGGACTTTGAGACAATGGCTTCCCTCAAGTGCTGAATTGTAATCGACTGTTGTTCAACAGTCTTCATGTTGTCCATCAATCTTGTGGTAAGCGATTTGAGTTCATCTTTGAATTTAATTCTCTGTTCACTTTCGTCGTCCAATTGAATCATAAGAGATCTCTTATGTTCATTCAATGTCGACATCCTATCGACGGCTTCTTGTAGTCTGAATTCACATTCGTTGTACTTATCATTCAAGACATCCAACCGATGTCTAAAATCTGAGTTCTCTTTTCTCGTAGTATTTAACTTAATCTCCAAATTGTTGATAACTTCGTCTTTTAATTCTAACTCATGAGATATTGTCTCCAAATGTTCCTGAAGTTTATGTATTAATAATTCTTTTTCTTCAACTAAAAATTTGTTAGCATTTGATATATCACTGCATCGCGATAGCGATCGGTCACTATTTCGACCATTTTCGGTGATACCGTTGACTGTCTGAACGCTTTCATCTACACAACAACCGTTGCTGTTGAAAGCTGTTATGGCCTCAATTGGTCCAAATATGTCTTCGGGATCAACATCACAAAAAGTAAGACATTTTTCTGAATCTGTCTTATGATTTGTATCATCGGATATCTCATCGTTGTGTTGATTACCGATACGTCTCTTCATTAACTCAATCAATGAACTCAAATCATGTTTAAGATTGTCGTTTTGTTCGCGAAGATAACTGTTTTCAATATCGATGGCACAGATGTGTGAATTTAGTTCTTCAATAACATCTGAAGCCTCGATGGCTGAGAGTCTGGAGTCGACTAACCATTTAATATCCTTTTCATATTTGTTGAGCGACAACACCACTTCTTCTGTCAATTGAATAAATAATTTATTAATAATTAAGCGACAAATGTCTTAATGTAAATCAAATGGTAGACCTGTTTTGTTTGCACTCAATGCCAATCTTTTATCCATTTCTTGACATCTATTTTTGGCCTCTTTTTGCAATTCAATGATTGTCTCGATTAACAACAGATTTTGTTCAAAAAGCTCTTCAATTGTTGTCTCCATAAACACCATCTTTGACTAAACAAATAAAATACTTATAATATCATCACTCATATACCAGTCAACCATCTCTTTCCTAAAGACATACCTCGATATTGTCATCTGAGTTGTTGTGTCGGATCCGTCCATAACATACATCTCTAAAGTCATAAAACAATGTTATTATGTCCGCGTTGTCCATCACTTGACACCTCTTTGTATTTATATCTATATATATGTCTAAACTATTTAATTAATTAACAAAACTAACGATCAATTAATAAACTAATAAATAGTTTTAATAAGTAATTCAGTGAAAGACATATCATATCATATAATAAACATAACAACAATCAAAACAATACTATAGAAACATAACTACAGTATGAGTGCATTGAATGCATTAACGCTTCAATACGTGTCACTCATTCACTAAACATAACAACTCATTCAATGTATAATGTATTGAAAAACAGTTTTATAAATTTATTTCATTCATACATAACATCACCCAAAACACCCTTACCTTAAATGTATGTCTCAAATGATTCATTGACTATATGTTTGTTATTTTATTCAATTTATTTCATCTAATAAATTAACTATTTATGTAAATTTAGTAAATTATTTAAATTAAAATATATTTATGTATAAAAAATTTATATATATGTAAGTAATATATATCAGAGTTAATCTAGGTTTTGGATTTTAGGGGGGTATATATGGTGGGTAATATGGAAAACTCTTAAGGGGTATAAAGTGGGTGTATTGTTTTATTACATTTTTAAACTTCAATTTTTTCAAAATTTTAAAATCCAGACTATCAAGAGAAAATTTCCTAAAAATTCCTTTAATTTTCAAATATTCTCACTTAAATGGGAGGAAATTCCCAGGAAAATAGTAAAATATTCCCAATAAATTCCCTAATTAATAAAAATATTAATCTTTACATTATATTTATTATTATTATATTTAAATGATCTGATTGTAATACAATCACTTTATTGAACAAATATTTCAATTTTTAGTTATATATTTTAATTTTAATTTTTAAATGAAATAATGGTTTATTTAGATAAATATTAACGCAATACTACTTATTTTTCTTATACTCAGTTAATATACTGACTCAATTGTTATTTGATATTATTAAATTATTAAAATTAGATTAAATATAAATAGATAATTATGCATTTAAAACGTAAAAATAATTACTAAAAACATTACAATAATGTGTAATATCTTAAAATCATATTTTACTTGTAATATAATTATTTTATCGAAAAATAGTTAATTTCTAATATTTTAGTTTAATATTTTTAAAATAAAATAATGTAATATTTAGATTAATTTTAACGTTATTTTTACTTAATAATTTAATTTATTGTTAAAACACACTAACAGTTAATTAATTATTTTATTAAAATTATATATTTTTAAACTAAAAAATTTTGGGAGAGATCTATTTCTCTTCGTTTTTAAGCAACAATTTTATTATTTGGTCTACAAGTCTGGGTGTAAATCTCAAAATCTCGATCCAAGGAGGGGTAAAATCGCCTAATATATATAATATATATATTATATATATATATATATATATAATATATATATATATGATTATAGACTTTCTTTTATTGATTTAAATTTCTAAGTTTTTGTTTTGTTTTTTATTTTATTAAATGAAATCAATAAGTATTTATCAATTTTATATACGAAGTCTAATTTGTAAAACAAACAAAAAATTATAAACACTAATAATAAAGATTTTTATAAAATAAAAATTTTTATAAAATAAAGTTTATTATAAAATTATTTTATTAACTAAAATAGTGATAGCGTTGTATAACAACAGACGGCATAACATTTGTCTATAACATTGAAAAATATTTAGAGTTAACAATACTATAGTTTCAAAGGTATGCTATCATGTAATTATCACCTAAACTATGAATTCATTAATATACCACTTAATAACACTTTATTCAATCACTTTATAAGTTGACAGTACTAGCAATTTAATACTTTTGTTAGATTTTTTGGGGTCAAAATACAGTATACAATATATATTTTTACTTTTTATTTTTTAAAAAACAATTTAATTATTTCAATTTATGAAATTACTTAACATTTTACTTAACTTTTTATTGATAACAATTTTATAAACAGTAAATTACAAACAAACAAAAATGCTAAATCTATTAACTATTTTATTTGACAAATAAACCATTTTATGCAAACTTATGCTAAATTTATTGATTAATATGAATTTACTACAGTATACGTCAATCATATTAAAATCATGAATATTGACTTTAAACTCATCTTTTAGTCAACAAGAAAATCAAACAATATAGAGATTGAAATGTATAATTAAATTTTCAAATAAAAAAAAGAAATTCAAATTTTAAAAAAGTGCAAAATTAAGTTTTTGTTTTCAGTTGTGAGACTTTCAAATTAAAACCCCTATTATTTAGCCTTAAGTTATACAGCTTTTGGCTATTTTCTTAGTGCAACACATCATATATTATATCTAAAACATTGCCTCAAAACGCAACTATTTCCAGATTTTTTGCTTTCATCTCTAAAATTAAATTGAAATCTTAAATAATATTTTAAAGTCGATTCAGTATATTTTCAGTTTGCATATCTTTCAAAATACAGAATAATATTTAATTTTGCTAAATAATTATATTTATTTAATATATCTTTATAAAGTTATTTACTTAAAAAGATATTTTTATAAAAAAATAGACAAAGCTTGAATCTATTTATATTAATATAAATTTGTTTGTATATAATTAATTAAATAATTACTTACTGTTTTACTTGAGATAACAATTATTTAAAAGTTATTTTTTATTTGTTTTATATAGTTTTCTATCTAATCTAATTATTATTTTTAAATTATAAATAAATAAATTAAATCTTATAATTTATAATGATTTTGTACTTTGTCTAGAATAGATGATTTTTAATGACAATTATTAAAATATTTATATTGAATTAATAGTTATTTTATTATAATTTAGACTTTTGTGCTTATTTTAAAAATATTTATTTTAACAAAATAATTTTTATTTTATTTTTTACAATATTTTTTTTTTTGAATAGATATTCCATATATGCTTATTTATATAAATTATTACTTGGTTAATATTATTTAAATCTAAAGTTATTTATTTTAATTTAATTACTTTTTTAATTTTTTGTAATTAATAATAAAATAATTTATAGAACATTTTTTACATTATTTAATTTTAATAAAATATATTTAATTTATTTAATAATTAGTTTTATAAAATAATTAATTAATATAATAAAATGAAAATATATGTTTTTATATAAATGTTAATTTTTGTAATAAATAAACAATTTATTTATGTTTAATTTTGTAAATTATATAAAAACTAAGTAATCTAGACACTAAAAAATCATGTTAAATTTTTAAATATATAATACATTTTATTTAACATTTTATTAAAATTAATTTTAGCTTATCATAAATTACTTACAAAACTACATATTTTATTTAATTATTTAGATTTATTTCTAATTTTATTAAATTTTGTTTTAGCATTATTAATGTGATATTCGTCAATTTAATAATTAACAATTTAAATGTTTAATTTAAAATAAATTATTTTTAATTTTTTTATTATTGTGTTTAATTAGTTGTATAAAATTAAATTTGACATTTTTATACTATTAATAAATTAGTTGAAAGTTTAAAAATTAATTTTGATAAATAAAAAAGCGATTAAGTGTGATACTGATATAATGTATATAATGTTATTGTCTTTTTATGACAAATTTAATTTTCAAATTTTAAAATATTATTATCAATTTGAAAATTGATATTATTGTAACAACAACAACAATTTATGCAAATATATTAAAATAATTAATATATTATTAAAACAATATTTAGTCACAAAATGTATTTTGAGAACAAATATAACTAATTAAAATTGATGAATGAATCATTGAAAATAAAATGTAAAATTTTTAAGCTAAGTATCAAATATTGTATTAAATATTGTATTGAAAGCATTTGTTTGGTACTCAAGAACTGTGGCAAAACTGCCGGAAGGCATTACATAGCAATAGTTAGATAGAAGAGTAATAGAGAGATACCGGAGCTGTTCTCTGGAGGTTCTTATAGAAAGATCACAACAATCTATTGAAGTGAAGGCATCGTATGTGTGCTTTAGCTTTGATGTCAAAGATTTTATGTTAGATAAGTAAACACAACCCCAATGACGACAATCATATATAAATGCATTAATAAATATCTTGTGGACAAGTAGTAACTTTGGACATACCGTTTCGTATGCATAAAAAGTGACTTTCAAGTTGCAAATATGGTATTATTCGGAGACCAACCAACCAGTAATAAAAATCAATTGACATATAAAAAATGAAATTTCAAAATAGACATAAAATTTATATTATTCTCAAATTGTGCGGCAATTCATTAAAAATGTTTCCCCTTTTACTCAATACTTGTTAGGACTAAACTTAGGAGTTCTAGAGCTGTCGCATCTGGCGATGCACTGGTATTACAGTGAAATAGCCCGAAGCTAACACTGGGATTCACGTAAAACAGTGTCTATATATATATGTGTGTGTGTATGTGCTTTGAAAAGCTGCCTAAAAGCTTTAATACAAATAAATATCTCTATGGAAACAGTATGTCCCGGAGCCAAATAATTACTATTGGATGTGTTCAATAGGGCTCACAGCATATACACACTCACGCACTAACTGAGCCATTGGAGTGAAGCTCAAGAATAACTAACAGTAAGCGCTGTGAGCGGCAAATGAGTGCTACACTACCAGTGCTCACAACCAAACTGTTTTACTTATGACTTACTACTAAAAGTCTATAAGAAATACAGAGATTCACTTCTCAACGCATACCAGTGTTTATCAGTTTTTCAATGTGTTTGTATGTGACTAACCATTGATTGATAATTGTGTGTAAACTTTAACTTTATTTTCTTAATTAATGTCACTCTTATTAAGTGTTAAACCAAATCAATAAAATCTTCACCAAAGTTAATGATTACAAATTCGCTGTAAGTTATATATACTAAATTGCTATCAAATATATTACATAATTTTTATTATAAGTTTATTTATAACTTATTAACAAATTTAATTGTAAATTTAAAGTTTATATAATATAAGTTTACAGTATATAGTATACCATATATCATATATCATATTTCATACTTTTCATATTTCATTTCAGATACCATATATCAAAACTATTTTTTAAGTAATATAATTATATTTATATTTAAAATTATTTAAGTTTTATTTATAATTTGTAATCTATAAACATTTATACTAACATTTAGCAGCTATTATTAATATTTTAGTTAATAATAGATATTTTGAGGAAAGCTTTTATTTTTAAGATTCATTAACTTTATAAATCTTAAAAGCTGTAACAAACATATTTTGCAGGAAAACATTAATAAAATATATGTAAATATTTTTAAAACGCTACTTTAAAATATATAAAATCAAAGCTTATTTTTCGATCTTATTATATATATATATATATATATATATATATATATATATATATATATATGTTTGTGTGTGTGTGTGTGTGTGTGTGTGTGTGTGTGTGTGTGTGTGTGTGTGTAAAAATTAGTAAACATCAATCTTATGGTATTTATTTTATAAATGCTAAGCAATTTTGGCGGTCTATTAAATGAAACATTGATTTGTTATCACTTTATCAAAATCATTAAATAGAGGTATATTAATATGTTTTTAACATCTCATTATAAAAAACACATTTTTCAAAATAAAGATTAATATAAAATGTTAGTATATTTTATTTCTACATAAAACTATAAAAATTATATTTCTAAAAAATATTAATAATTAAAATAAATTTGTGACTTTTTTAGCTTATTTTTACCAACAAAAAAAACAATATATTACACTACAAATTCAATCTAGCAAATTATTTAAATTAAAAATTACTTATGATAATACAAAACAAACAAAATATATTTTTGTTAATAATATATACTGTATTAACATTTAGCAACTAATAATAAATATTTATTATATAATTTTGTAAGGATGTGGTGTTATAAAATTTTATTTAAAACTACCAATAACAAATATATAATTATATAAGTAAAATTTTTGATATTTATTTTTGTTATAACATAACATTTAATGGATAATGTTGTAATTTGTTAGTTTTAAGTAAAGTAATATACAGTATGTGTTCAAAATGTAATCTAAACATAGAAAAAGATAATCATAAATCTAAAAAAATCTTGTTTTGTATTTATTTAGAAAATAAAACACAAAACAAAATTTTTAAACAAAGTTTAATTTATAATTGCATTGACTTTAATGTATATTTCTTTTACCAATTTTTATTACCCATTACTGTATATAACATTAAAGTGTTTATTCACTAAATAAAATAAGAGACTATTATATTATTAAAGTAATGCATATAAAAACTAATAAAAAACATAATCCTTTCAATGTTTTTCAAAGTATTCATTTATAAGATTATTAATAACTATATCGTGTAAATGCTTTAAAAAACATATTCTTAAATGATATGCTCTTAAAAATAGATATATTTTATAGTATTGAAAAATATAAGGATTTTTAAATCTTTAATTTATGTTATTTTAATCCATTTAATTTTATTTAATGTAAAATATATATTTGAATATACCATTTAGGTTTAGATTTAAGATAAATTTATATTATTGAGTTTTTGTTTACAAACTAGTTATGGCAAATAACAATTATGATGAAATTTTATATAACATAAGTTTTGTTTGTTTTCTATATTGTATATAATTATGTGATACTTGTATGAATTTTTTCGGGGATTAATTAAGTAAACACTTTAGAAACGGACAGAAATTTAAAATAAAAGAAATGCTAAGGAAGGCACTGGACATTATATATATATATATATAAATATATATATAATTTATTAATTTTTATATTAATTTTAAAAAGCATAACCTATAACTTAAATAGTAAAAATAATAAACTAATTTTATTTTTTTAGTTGAAAAGACATCAAATAATTAATGTAAATAATTATTGGAATGATATTAAACACATGATTTGTTGGCAAATATTTAGTTTTTATTTTTTTAGAAAATCATAAAAACGATGTCGAAGTGATTATTATGCAGTATTAAACTCAAGTATTATATTAATAAATTCATGTATAGTATGTGAATGTGATGTGCAATGCATATGTTATAAACTTATAATACATGTATGCCATGTGTATGAGTTTTGGTGTGTATGTTAAGCCCCATTACCCTATGGCCATCCCTATCCTTGCCTCGAGTGATAAATACTCTTTTGAAGCGAAGGTTATGGCACACACTTTCCATATACCGGAACCCATGGCTTCAGGGCTTCTATTTAAATATGACTAACATAGCTCTCGGAGGCCATAAGCGCGTGTATATCGTGAATGGCCTCCAGATGTCCATTGGATTTGCCATCAATTATTAATTCAATAAAATAACTCATGTGATGAACAACAATAATTATTGTATATTTTGCCTCAAATAAAATCAAACTATATTTTCAATTTAATTTACTGACACACACACACACACACACACACACACACACACACACACAGTGACAGGGCCTGACAAACTAATTTATCTGAAAATAGATATTTACAAATTTTTCAATTGATGTCATATATTAGGAGTTCGTGGGGTAACATAACCAGTGGTTCTAAAATCATGAGTACATTATCAGTCGGTGCATCGTCTGTAGGCAGTGGAGACCATTGTCAAAGTCTTAGTGGTAGTTCATCACCGATACAGGTGTCACCAACTGGTAATTATAACCACAAGATATCTGGTATACCATGTGTTGCGGCCGCTTCCCGATATACAGCACCGGTTCATATAGATGTTGGCGGATCTATCTATACATCTTCGTTGGAAACGTTAACAAAGTATGTGTTGTAAACTTCTCTAAATAATAAACTCAATTAGTTATTCAGTTTTAAATGTTTAGCCAAAAGCTTAAAACGAAAGTTACCTCTAATTAAAAAATCATTTAATTGACTTAATACTGTATATAATTATATTGCAAAACACATGCAATGTTTATAAGGTAAATCTTAACCTTATTATTATGATGATCACAAAATGTTAGTTTTTAATTTTGTAATTTTATTAATGCTTACTAAGGATTGGTATGAATTATATACATATAAATTGCAAATATGGAAATGTATTCATTTTTGTCAGTATATCACACAATCAGTTACTTTTAAGTTATAATTTAATTCAACTTAATTTAATGAAAAAGAAAACAAATTCAATTGTTAAATGAGGACAGCCTTATGGCAAAAAGGGTGGGCAACATATCTTAGTTATTAAAAACAATTAAATTAGATTTAATAACAGGCTTTTTTAAATTAGTTATTTTTATGAAAAATTTTTTCTAAATATATTTTGACTGTAAATAATTTAAAAACTAATTACTAATTATGCATTTTTATATCAACTGTCAGACATCCGGAGAGTCGATTGGCGCGAATGTTCAACGGTTCCATACCTATAGTCTTGGATAGTCTTAAACAACATTACTTTATCGATAGAGACGGCAAAATGTTTAGACATATTCTTAACTTTTTGCGAACCAATTCCTTAGTTATATCCGACAACTTTACTGAATTTGAATTGCTTTATGAAGAGGTCAAGTTTTATGACATACCAGCTCTTTTGAGGTAATCACCAATTAATTAGTCATTTTTTAAATAATATATTTATATTGGAGACTAGTTATGTTTTTATTAATTTTTTTTTATTAATTTCATTGTCAATCATCAAATAAAAAGTGCATTATTTTTATTGAATACAATTGTTTGATAAAGTGGATATCGTATAGCAAATTAGTATTTTTTGTGATTTACAATTGTGATCACTAATAATATTCAATTGTGAGTAATTGGTTATACTATATCTTATGATTGCTTTTTGTAGAATTTTTACGTTTAC
Source organism: Oppia nitens (assembly GCF_028296485.1). NCBI lineage: Eukaryota > Metazoa > Arthropoda > Arachnida > Sarcoptiformes > Oppiidae > Oppia > Oppia nitens. The sequence continues at coordinate 2,617,259 of NW_026533250.1, forward strand.
TGATAATCAAAATATGACAAAATCTATTTTATATTATTTTTGAGATATTTTGAGTGACATTTTTGTTATATATTATGCATATTTAAAAAGTAGTTTAATAGTTAATAATCTTATAATTTTTAAAAATAATTCTATTGAAAAGCACTTACAGTATTGTATCATTTCAGACAATTAGTAGTATTTTGTTTATATATAAATTATATACAAAGAAATAAAGTAAAAGTTTTGTGGTCTGGAAATCAAGATATGATAACTGTTTACATACAGTAGTAATATAATCAATGACTTAGATCATGACATCAGAGCATAAATGGATGCATTGATCACATACTGAGTATAAAATAATTATATTCATTACACAGAGTCTTACACTTTAATATGGTGTTGACTTTTGTAGACTGAACTTACAATAAATTATATAATACTGTATAATAAATACAATACCAATTGATGCGTTTAAAGAAAATTAATTGATAATAAAATTTTCAAATCCAATAGACAAGTAGATAATATTGACGAACCGCTAAATTTAGTATATCAAATAAAAATCATTGAAAACAGTTTTGCAGCTATTATTAATAGAAAATGTGCTAAAATTGATTTACATATGTATTAGACTTTTTGCTCTTTAAAATTATTGACATATTATATCATATAATTATAAAGTTTATATTCTATCAAATATGGCATTTATTGTTACAATTTTTCTTTTTAAAAGTAACATTTAATAAATCCATTACACGTTTATTACACATTTTGTTTGTTGTTATTTTGATGCACTTGATTTTTGTTAATTAATTGCATAATTTTATAATTAATTGCATAATTTTATAATTAATTGCATAATTTTATAATAAATTATGTGGACAACAGCCGCAAATTAAAAAAATAATAATAAACACAAATTTCATGTCAAGTCAGATAACCTGCTGTTAGATTTAATGCTTAAATTACAAAATGATTTAAATTTATTATTTAATTTAGCAATATTAGTACATTACTATTACCTATGTATAGCATTTTGCACAAACTTAAATTTATTAATTTTTGCTTTATAACATAAATATTTTATATATAAAAATTTATACTGGTGCATGTTTTGCATATTTATTAAATGTTTTAATGCATTTTAATTTAGTTTTTTCTAATTTTGTAATCTATTGTTTTATATACTGTACTATTTATAATATAGTTTCTTATTATAACAATTGGTTATATATTAAAAATATGATAGAAATGTCGATAATAAATGATTGTTTTCAAAAATGATTGACAGACTATTGGAACAAATGAAGAAAGAGAAGAATAATGGATCCAATTGTTGCAACAGTCGATGCACTTCTCCAACAAATAGTAATTTATTTCCGTATAACTATAGCATCAAAAATAGAAACTCCGGCAACAAATACCAGTCCAACATTAATGGCCGAAACTGTTTTAACCATCAAAACAATTCGGTCGACTCACGTATGACAATATCGCCCACTTCTGGAGGCATTCATCACGACATGGAAACGGGAATTCAGTGTTTGGCACTAAATATAAGTCCAGAATTAGGGGAAAGAGTTTGCATTAGCGGTGAAAGAAATCTCATTGAAGATGTTTTTCCAGAAATCAGCCAAACATTGATGGATTCAAGAAGTGGTGTCGCCTGGAATCAGGACTCAAAACATGTCATCCGTTTCCCATTGAATGGCTATTGTAAGCTCAACTCATTGCAAACAATTACACGACTATTGAATAATGGATTTAAAATTCTCGCCTCCAATGGTGGTGGGGTTGAGGGCCAACAGTTTTCCGAGTACTTAATGGGTCGAAAATGTGTACCGCTTTAAGCCGTTAATCAGATTTTATATAATAATTTAACATTTATTTACATAAACTTTATATTACACATAAAAATCCGTATTATAAACATTTTATAAAAGTATTTACTTTTATAATACATTATAGAAAGTCAGTAACCTATTGATAAAATTCTAGCTATTGTAATAGTGCTGGATATTTGTTGCAATAATATGATATATTAATAGGTTTTCATTATATGATATGACCAGCTATTGTACAAATGTGTATATTTAATTTTTATAAATTTTCCTATATATTGATAGTATAAATATTGCATAACGTGTAAAATAAAAATTATACTCTACTTAATAATACTATATAAGTATTCAAAATTTTACTTTTTAGGGCTTTGATTTAATTGATACAATTAACAAGGTAATTATGATCTCTTTAAATATAATTATTACAAAAAATCACATTTTATATTTAAATATGAAATGTTTTTATTATATAATATTTATTATTTGTACAAACATTAATTTAAAAATACCATTACTATTATTAGTATTATTATTACCATAAAGTTTTTAAAAGAAAAGCACAATTAATATATTGTTTGTTAAGTAAAAATTTATTAAATTATAGATTTATTAATTTATAAATATGTTATAAATTTAAAATAACTGCAGTTGAATACAAGTGCCATAATTGTATAGTTGGATGGCATTTATCAATATATTGAAATGAGTGCATATCCATCATATCCATCATATTTATCATATCCATTATATCCATCATTTTTTGACAAACATTTTCTTTGACTAAATAACTTGTTTATACATTACTGTAAATATTGAAATCTTTTTTAATGCTTAGAAATTGTATATTAAGTTTATCAATAAAAACATTTTATTCATTTACTTCTAATTTATAATAAATGATATTAATATATTAAAATTTATTGTATTTATATAAATTTATGCATAATATGAAACTTTAAATATCTCATAAAAATTACACAAATAAATACATTGATTTATATTATAAATATTTATTGATTTATTGCTAATTGCTAATTGTTTTTATTCAATATTATACTTAAAAATATACTGTATAAAGATATTACTTTATTTAAATGAATCAAATATTTAAATAATATACACATTTCATATAATTAATTGCATTTTTTAAATATTTAAAATTGATTTATTTAAACTACATGTTTTTTATAATTCATAGCTCACAGTGTCTTAATTAGAGTAAAGCTATTGATTATATAACTAAAAAGTCATATCACGGGTCCAGCAGAAAGTATATTGATATAGCTCGGGGGGTAATACCGCGCCAAAGGGTGGGTATATGTTAAATCCGGGTCCCCTGTTGGGCATAAAAGCAATAACTGAATCCAATCTCTTAAACTCTCAAAAAATGCTTATTTGTTGCTATAGTTTACAAATTTATTTTCCAAATACTCTATAGTATAACATTACAGAGATATAAATATTATTCAATTCACATCAAGTCTTAGCTGTAATTTTTTTAGATACGATTATTAATAGAGTATACATTCTCTTTGTAAACTAATAACACTAATAAAATTATATAAGAATTAATTTAATTGAAACTAAATAATATTTTCGTCATTATTATGTGCAATACCTAAGTGTAATTGTGTTGCAAAAAACTTATAATTATTACACACACACACACACACACACATATTATGTGGGCAGTTATTTGTATATAAATTGTTAAGCTTTTAGTAAAATATTGAAATAATAGTGAACTGGATTTATGCCGAAAGCATTGATGAGAAATGCATTACTAATACAACTCTAAAATACACCACTTTTTATACGGCATTTACTGCATTTCTAATCTATTGAATAACATTATACTGTATATTGTATATAATAAATACAATATACATATATATATATATATATACAGTATATATAAACTATTTAGATGATAGCTTAGGGCATGATTTAGGGTGAGGTCTTAAAAACGACTGCACACTATATACTACATAAAAACTTTTTAAATGGCCTCAAGTCATACATATTGTGCTCACAGTTGGTACCATTGATATAGAGACCAGTCATACATTTGGGCGATACTCACGATTCAGCTCAGCATCAGTTCAAATGGAGATTTAAATGAAAGCCTCCTTTTCTGATGAAATATAAAGCTTTAAAAGTATTGATAGAAAAAAGAAATAACAAAGTGTTGTAAAAACATTTTTTTTAGATCGAGTTTTCATATCTTCCAGCAATTTATGATATGATATGATATCTAAATATCCAACTTTTGACTTATAATTATATTTTCCTTATGACTTATGCAACTCAACGGTAAATCTCAACCACATTAAGCTCTCTCTCTCTCTCTCTCTCTCTCTCTCTCTCTCTCTCTCTCTCTCTCTCTCTCTCTCTCATTTGAAAATACTTAAGTTTGAAATATTTAGCATTTTTGTCAATAAATTAATCAAATTTATAATACAATGCTTCAAAGCTGACCTCAATTATAGATAAAGAGTGTATGTATAAGATTTTGTCGATTGATGGGCTCATGTATTGTTGTCTGACCTAAACCACCGCCCGTAACATAACATAACATTTGCTAATTTATTGTCTAATTTATATAAGCTTTTCAAATGTGATTTTCTTATATTGTATAAAATATCTCATGGCTTAAGAGTTTATTTAATTAATAAAACGCATAACAAATTTGTTTGAATACAATCTGATTATTACATTTTATAAATGCTATATTTGTCTTCATTTATCATTTATTTTGTATAAAATAAAATAAAGTTATAAAAAATGAAAATTTTTAATCAATACATACGAATATGTAATGAAAATCATGACTAAAATTAATGATTCAATTCAATGAACTATTCAACAAACCATTAGTTTTGTTGTTTATATTTAAAACTAATCATTAAATAAAATAATAAAAAATTATTTAAAAATACGTATTAAATATTTAAACATTGATAATGATAAATGATTTTATATATTAATATAAATTGCATTGGTCATTTACATAAATATCATTTTGTTTTATTGCTAAATTATTATCCACAAACAAAAATAAAATTATAATATAAATTGCAAATTATATATCATATTATTCTTATTATTATTATTATGAAAAAAGTTAATATTTTCTAATTTTGAGACACACTTTGAAATAATAATTAGTTAATTATTGTTTAATAACTGTTTTTAAAACAGTCTTAACTTTAAATACATTTACAATTAATTAATATTAATATTAAAACATTTTTTTAGTATAAATATTAAGAGACATCTGATGAGTGCCAATGAGTTTGACATTCAATGAAAACAATTATTGTAGACATCATGTGATGGTATGTGTTGTCATCGTTGGCATCACTGATATATTGTCACTGATTTGTCTGACAAATGATTGTTTGCAAGTGTTTGTGATATACAGACAAACAATATGTCGGCGTATAAAGTGTTGACTTTAATTAATAGCCAATACTTTAGACCAATAATCAAATCAATAAGATCTTCAGTAATATGTGTCAAATCACATACAATTGAGTACAACAATCACAAGCCGTGGCTAATCATCTCAAGACACTTGTCGTCGTCGGCATCAACGGAGGGTAATAGTGGTCGACCAAAGACAGAGCCATTGAAGGGAAGCTTTGTTGACGACAATCCCAAACTAAGTCATCGCGAAAGACTTAAGAGGATTATCCAAAACTATGGGTCGACTGCTATTGTTCTTCATATTGTGCTTTCGTTGATATCTTTGGGTACTTTCTATACCATTATATACCTGGGCTTTGATGTGACAAAACTGCTGGAGAATGAGTTCTTCGAGAGGTTCGGCGAGAATGTGACCAAAATAATGGCCGGTTCGGGCACTTTTGCCGTGGCATACGCTCTCCATAAGGTTATTATGCCGTTAAGGATCACCGCAACCATTATATTGACACCAATTATCGTCAACTTTTTTAGACGACACGGCGTTATGAAGAAATGGAAATATGTGGGCAAACAATGGTAGACAACAACTAATTATCAACATTTTGGCAAAAAATTCAAAAATTTTATTTTTTGTGTTTTAATTAATTTACATTTTATGAAAAAATAGACAAAAAATGAAGTTTTTACACAATTTAGCATCTTTTGTGTAATATATTTGTTGAATATATAATTAAAAGTAATTTTTATAAATATCTCATTTCAAATTATTTTATTACCAACTGATCTCTGATTAATCACTAAACATGAGTTGATTTTCAATAAATAAAAACAAAGTCAAACTCATAGATATTAAACATTATTAGTTTAAAATTATATTTATTTTAACTCTTAATTAATATAAGTTATATTTTTTGATAATTTAATACATCTATTGTATAAGTTATACAATGTATAGGAGACATTGAATCAGCAAAAATAATTTAATAAATATTAGATTTTTGTCTAAATCCACTAAAAAACTTTAAAAGACTTATAAAATGAATTTGAGACACAGTCAGTATACAATGTTTTTTTTTAAATAAAATAATACATTAAATTAAACTAAAATTTAAAATAATGTATCGATTAAATAGTAATAATCATTGGATCATCAATTTGAATGTTAATAAAATACACAGTAGTAGTAGTAGTAATAAGCGTAATATGTTATCATAAACAATAACTAAAATGACTATCTAAACATTTTTAATAAAAAAAAGCAATTTATAATTGTTTGCATATTATTAAGTTTTGGTAATTACCGTATATTTCAATTACACAATACATTCGTATATAAACTAAATTGTGGCACTTTTTGAGATGCAAATAACTACTGTAATAAATCAATTGACAAATGTTTTGATAATGACGTTTCATAAAATAGTGATCAGTAATATTGATGTTAGTTTATAATAACTTTATAAAAACTAATATTACAGTAATTACTAATAAACTGTATATAATTAAATTGAAATAATTTTCAGAAATGTGTATTTGAAAAATTGTATGCAATATAAGCAAAACCAAACCCTCTTTTTATTAAACAAATCAAATAATTTAGTAAATTATTCCAATTAAATGCTAACATATTTAATATAATTTCATGCACTCTATTATATCATAATAACCGATAAGCAATAATTTTGATAACTATTTTTACAATAATATAAACAAAATTCATTCATTTGGTAGTTCATCGATTCATTTATGAATACTTTACTGAAAAATATTGTTTAATATTTTTGTCCGTTTGTCTCACTTTCTCTTATTGTAATATTAGGCGAATTTGTCTTAAATTTCAGGAAATTTAGTAATAGTGTTTAGTTTACTTAAATAATATTATCGATAAACCATATATTATAAAATGTAAAATTAAAAAATTATAAATTAAAATATTGAAAATATATTAAAATTATAATAAATATTTATAATAATTTAGATATCTTGAATATTAATCATTTTATACTGAAATTTAATGTAAAACTATTCGCATAATATTACACCCCTATAAACAACTTAATCTACAGTATTACTACATTATATTACTTTAAACAAAGTGAAACAAAGAAGTTTATAATATAATATATTAAAACAAAATATATTTAATTCTATTATAATTAATATAATCACTAAAATAATTATTGTTTTGTATATTAAAAGTTTGCTTTTAATAACTGACAAAATAGAAATTTATATACTCAAATTAAAAAAACACATCAAACAATATTAGGATAGTATATAAAGTAATTAAATATAACTCTAAAGTAAAATAATATCATTAATAATTATACATTAATATAATAAGATAATAATTATATGGAATGAATAAATCAAATATAATTTACTTTTAATTTGAATCAATTAGACTGGTTTTCATTGTCAAGTAATGCATGGATCGGATAAACAGTAGAAAACAAATCAATGAAAATATAACGTCTAACGCAATCAAACCTCTTGAACCACTTCTTATCACTGATAGTGTGCCAAATATGACGCCCAATGAGACAATCAAAAAGATTAGAGCAAAGATCAAGAACACTATGCCTCGAGTTCTGGCAAATTCTCGGCCAACCGATGATAACTTGCGACAGTGCGGACATCGGGCGAGATTGTTCTGCAGAGTATTGAAGAGAAACGACTCATGACAGTGACCACATATAACACGACACATCCCAGGCATCGGTGGCGACATTGATGGCGATGTTGTTGTATTGACCGACATTTGATTCACCGATAAATTGATAATTCGCTTACTGTTTATAAAAATATATGATTACCGTAAAACACGATATAATTAAGTCATATTATATATCATTACCATTGAGGGCGCGGACAAGCAATCCTTTGAGCACTGGCTTTGCATACAAGCAGACAATTACACGGACAGCGGACATACTTTTTTCCCGTCGGTGCGCTCTTTACTGGCTATTAAGTAAACATTTGAGTTAAATATTGACATTAATGTTATCACAAATCAGTACAAACCGTTGCTTCGTTACAATTGTCACATTTGACTACGTGTTGCTCTCTTTTACCGGTGATGTCAATCATTGACCCACAGACACGACAGGCCACTATCACTGGTACGCCACCAGAGATTGACGCGCTATAGGGCGGCGGCAACTCATCGGGTCCTATAGAGGGCACCGTTACATATGTCTCGTTGTATTGGGATGTGTTGACTATGATTTGAAAACATATGTCATTAATAAATCACTTTATTTGATCCAAAATAAAACTTACAACTATTGTTAGGATAGTGTCCGTTGAGTGATGAATATGTCGAAGAGGCCGCCGATGTCGACGCTATACCTGACATATGACCGTTTGACACATAACTATCACCACTAAGAAGTGGTGCCTTCTCTTCGTTCTTGTTTAATGACATCTTCACTAATGACTTATGATTTGGTTATTTGTTTTAACGATTAAATCATTAAACACTTTAACAAACAATTTATATTTATCTAAACAATCAATCAATCGGTAAATGACTCAAAATATAAATCAATTAATGAATAAATACTTAAAGAAATCACTCAATAAATAATTAAAGTGTCACTAAATGTCATCAATTGTTTCACTTAATTATAATAACAATTAATTAAAACAATTGTAAATTCAATATTAGATTTCACTTCAATTGACAACAAATGACTGCAATATATCAATAAAGCGTCACATCATATGATTGTTTATATATTGCTTACAATTTAGTACTATTTCATACATAAACCCTCTGATTGCTATTCACTAACACCATATCTAAAAAAGTGTTAAATTGATTGCTATATCTCTGTACAGTACAGTAGTATAGCAAACAAATCAAAATTTTATAAACAATTTATTTTATAATCAAAAGATGGCATAAATGATATAAAATGCAAAAACAATGAGAAATATTATATTTTTAGAAATATGATCAGCGATTGAAAAATATTTTTTATTAATTATCAAAGTATTGACTTTTACTACAAATACCTATTTCAGTGCAGTATAAGTATAGGACTTAATATGTGAATCGATAGTGATTTTTGTAGCAAAAATACTAATAAGACAATAATTACTGATTAATACATATTTTTGAATACATATAAATGATTTTTTCAAGTTTTACATTTTTAAAACCTATTTTGATATCACTTTCTGAAGCATTTCACAATATGACATTGCTAATTTATCATTCATATAATTTTATAGTGTTAAATAAATATATTTTTAAACTTAAAAATTATATTGTAGAGTATTGTTTATAAACTTAGAGACTATAAACTATTTCTATTGAATTTACTAAAATTCAAGACTAAAATAATTGATTTTCTATTGTTTTCAGTTTTACTATAAATATTATTTTGCAAATGCTATTTAAAAATTATTAATTTAAGTTTTTATCAAATATTTAGAGAATGGCTAATATTCTGAAATAATAATTAATAAAACGTCTTATGAAATAATATTTAGCATATATTTAAGATAATAGTTATTAACTATATTAGTTAATATTATACTATTAGGTAATATTTTACGAAACTAAAACAATTTATTACTTTGTGTTTTCAATTTATAAATTAAAAATTTTATTTAAACTCTAATTATTAATTTTATAATATAATATACTAATGAAAATTTATTAATAATAATAAATTTAAAGTAATCAAGTTTCTATTGTGATCTCTATATTGTTAGTATAGTACATATATTTAGTATAGTTAGTATATATTTATACAGTATATAACCTTACAGTAGAAACAATATTATTGCTTATAAATCACTAATCTGTTAATGTAAATGTAATGTACTGTAAATAAAACTTTATTAAAAATATATTATTAGTGCATACATTTAATTTATAATTATTATTTAAATTATTTGTCACGACTATTTTATTAATAATTTATTTGATATTTTGACAAATTTATCACAAATTAAAATATTAAATAACTCAAAAAATATTAACGGTTAATTCAAATAACAATTTTATATTTGTTAGTATCATAATTTATTTAGTATAATAAATGATATGGTATTATTTGTTAATAAAATTCAATATACAGTATTTAATATCATATATTTTTAAAAACATAGTATAATTATATACAAACATTACCTAATTAAATATTTATTTATAATCAATTATTATTATTAATAATTAGAAATAATAATAATATTTAGATAATATTTATAATGTTATTCAATTTTGAATACTTTCAAAATATTAATCGTAGGGTAAAAAAGGTATTTAGGAAATTGTGAAAACGTGTTTCAAATTTTTTAAAATAAATTATTTATTTAATAAATAGTTATATTGTAATTCAAGTGAATTTAATTATTTAAATATTATTGTTGGCACTAATAGTTTGTGAATTATTAAGTAAGAAAAATATTATGAATAATACATATGAAAAAATAACTCAATTATATTTTTTTCAATGAAATGAAATAATCATTAATTTATATTAAATATAAAAATGATTTGAAAAGCGGTGATCATTTGGTATGAATAATAAGACATCAATGTTGTCGCAAATTAATCTGAAATTTAATTAAAAGCATTGAATACATAAAATTGTCAAAAGCTTTTCAAGTGATAATTATGTGATGTCTTCAATCGTTTCCTCTTAAGTTTCAATTCGTTTTTCTTGTTTATCATCGTTTGAATCCTACATTTAAAGGCAATGTTTTTAGCCAGAAGTCCATTGTATTTGTCTGTTAACTGTTTCATTGATTGTGACAAACGATTGATCTCATTCTTCAACTCCATTATTTGCATTACTTTAGGTGATAATTCATTTATACGTTTAATTAGTTGGTCTCTCTTGAGTGTCAAACTGTGGACATCATCTAATTTGATGAGTCCTTCTTTGTCTGCCTCTTTGAGATAGTTGTCCACATATTTGTCTAATTGATTGGCTGACTGGTCGATAGTCTTGACTTTGTCGACGACGAGCATCTGTTTGTCGAGCAATGTGTTGATAGTCTTGATTCGCGACAAAATCACTTCACTGACTGAGGACTTCTTGTGTTGATTGATGTCATTCAAAGTGTTGCTGATTGTGGTCAACGACTCCATCAAAACTGGTTTAAATGTTGTGGCAGTGTCTTCAGCTAACGTTTGATTGGTTTGATTGATGTGATCACCACACGGTTGGCTGACAACCAAGTCTTGAGTATGTCTTAACTGTCGCTGTCTTTGTGTCAAAACATTAATTAAATCCATAATTAAAATGATTATAAAAGTTATTCAATGGTTTACATTCACACAACTAATTGCATGTAATTAATGATAACTTTCGCTTAAATAAAGTTTTTCTAAATATTTTATGTATTTAAATGTTTTTACAGTATTTAACATTTTAGAGAGTTATATAAGCTTTAAAGCAATCAACAAATATGCAAATTAATTAAAGGCTAACAAAATATTATTTAAATATCATATAACATAGTATTGTATGAAATTCATACTATGAATGTTGCAATACAGATATGGTATCAAATATAAGCAAGGTTATATTTTGTTACTAAATTTTATAATAATTGTTAGTTTTATAAAACCATATGTTTTCATGTATCATGTTTTCAGATTTAATATGTTTTTATTTATGAATTATATTCTATTAATTTATATATAATATGTAAATAGTGCAATTTAGTGTATTAATTTTACTAATATAATTTAATTTAAATGTTTTATAATTGCATAAAAAAATTATCTAAAATGTTTTGCAAATATTAATAATTATAAACAGTATATATTGTATATTGTTTTAAAAATCCTTGACAAAAATGTTTGCATATGTGTTTATTGTTATTGTTAGATTATTAAATTATTAATTTATCATTAGTTTTTTGTAATGAATTTTTAAAAACAATTTACATATATAATAAAATGTTAAATAAAGTGCGATTGTTAAATAGTGAAATAACATTGCATTACAAATATTAATGTTAAAAGAGGTTAACTGTATTAAGGTTAGTGTAATTTCGGAAATACCCGACTATTTTAGTCTAAATTTACCCAAAATTATATAAAAATAAATAATGTTTTTTGATCCATTAGCTAAATAGTATATTACATGTTATTTTTTAAAAATTAATTAATTGTAAGTTTAGACTTGAAATACTGTACTTTCACTTTATATAATACTTACTGTCATAACAGTAAAATAGTATCAAAATTTAAGTGAATCTTGAAATCATGATTAAAAGATTGTTTTTTTTTCATTTATTAAAACCTTATTAAAAGTAAAACACGTTTGAATAAACTGTGACCAAAAACTAGTTATTTATAAAAATATATATCGTTTATAAAAATGTAGGGAATTTAAGAGAAAACGAGACTATCAATTAAATTTTGTGGTGACTATAGCCGATAGCATTGTAAAGTAAATACAAAATATGTAATATACAGTAGTGTTTAAATAAAAACATCAGAAAAAGTAGTTTAAAATATTCAGGTCTTTGCAGACATTTTTAAAAAATTTGTTTTTCTTTATTGTTTTGACAAATAAATCCTTTTATGAATCAAATAAGATTTTATTAACAATTGAAGCGGAAATTATTGTAATTGAATGGCAGTCGTTATGGGAAATAACGGGTCGATTAGTGTTTGCCAACTATTAGACTATCGTTACATAACATAAATATAGTTTTTTTGTTGATATATTTGGATGAATTGTTTTGAATTCTACATATAAATTACAGTTAAATTTACAATCACTTAATAATTAGTGGAACATAAAAATGAGTACAAAAAAGACGTTTTTAAAAATTGTAAATCAAAAAACTATTTGAAAGTTTTTTATTTAAAATTTCACAGATATTTAAATATAAACTCTAAAAATTATTATTATCAATTTGAATTATTTATTATTATACTGTACTATATTTAAATTAATATTTATTATTATTCCTGTATTATTATCATATTATATAATGCAATTGTTATGTTTATATAGGAAATTATTGACAATAGGGTACAGTTGACTAATATCTGTATAAACAGCGGACCGGGAGCACAGCCCTTAATATTTATACTAAATGTGCCATTTATTGCTAACAATATATTTTAAGCTATTAAAACATCTGACGTAATTCAAGCTTCGGTAATAATACTAATCACATGAAAAGCCAAAACAGTTTCATAAAATGTTTGTAATGTATTGTAGTGTCTGTTGGAGAGCCCCCGACACTCTCGACATAACATATCTGTAAATATATAAATCATAGAAATCTTGTGCTTTAATATTAAAGGTTTGAGAACCTGTTCCAACCTGTTTGACAACTTTATAACGCATCCAAACCGATAGGGATGGTATGTATTACTAACAAACTTTATATTACTGTAGTTTAGTTGTGGCTGAAAGCGAGGACAGCCTTTACATGACTACTCATATACTCTTTATATTAATGCAGAAACAAAATTATTATTATTACTATTATTGTAGTTATCATTGATATTGAGCTCAAAATGTTGGCAATAGTTCATTGGTGAGAATGAAAGGACTGAAAAAGTTTAGCCAATATTTAATTTTATCAATAATAATAAATAGCACTCATATATGTGCTTATGTTTCATTCATTTGACAACATATTTCTTATTATTGTAATTCACTTCAAAAAAAAAGTTTTTTCGGGATTTTTTATTCGTGAAATAATTGGATAATTAAATATATAAATTAAATGAATACAACATAACTGAAAAGCTTTGATTTTTTATACATGAGATCCATGTCATGCCATAAGTTTGTAATCATCATAACATAAGTGTCACCAATACTGAACCCAAACGGGAGATTCACTGCAAAAACAATGCTCTTCTCGGATAATAATCGACACAACATTTCCTCATCAAACAAATCATTGTCAACGCTATTATTATTTATAGTCGTCTATTATATAAGTGTTTCACGCGTCCATTGTTTTGCTACCTGTCCTTCGGCTCAGATATACAACACATTAGTTAATACTAGTGAACCAAACTGTGACTGTTCTCAAATCCAGGAGGGAGGCTGGGAGATCACTTGTTATAGTGGACACCCAACACCTAACAGTCCCACAACACAACAATCACACATAGAGTTGGATGACATCATAGTATTGCCCTATGCTTTCTTCATTAGATATGAAATCGGACGACAGGTCCGCATCACATGTGATAATGGTTTTCCTTACTATAGACCCGCACTCTTTCAAGGTTTGTTTGTGTCACCAATTTATTAGTTATCTATAGATATATATCATAACCATTGAACTGAGACTACCTTTGTGTGACATTTTTCTCAAAACAATATTATATATCAAATATTATCTTTAGTTAAAACAGTTTTCGACAAAAAAAATTTAGTAATTTATATTTTTATTATTGTTAGCCATATATTCTCAATAATTAAATTATCAGACATATTTTTATGTTGTTTAAAAGTAAAATAAATGATTCATATAATACTATAGTTTAGAAATTAAGCTTAAATTTCTGATATAAAATTTTATTTACCAAAACTTATTGATTTAAGATATGCTTTAATCAAGTTATCAGTTGACTATATGAAAGCAATTATTACAAAAATACCATTTTGTGATATGATGTTAACATTTAACCCCAAATTTTTTACATTTTTTATATTAATGTATTTAGGATTTTACTATTTATAGTAATAATTTACATTAACATTAATATTGAAGTGTTTCATGTAAATTATTAACATTTCATAAATTATTATGCATTAAACTATCAATATATATAACAGTAAAAAGTTTTAATATAATACATGATTATTAATTTATAACTTATTATGTATACAATAAAAATTTAGTGATATGACTGATAAATGTTTTGCAATTTTATATATAATAAATGTAGTGATCAATTTTCGTTTATAAAACTAGAATTTTAAAATTACTTTCAATTAAATTTAATTATCTTAATTAATTTTTGGCTAAACAAATAATTTTATTTATATATTATTTGATTTAACTTCTATTTATTTTATATTATATTTTCATAGTTTATCTATAGTTTATATTTTTCAAAATTATGTATGAGTGAGTCATATATGATATTTTTATAGGCCATAACTTATGGCTATATGTTTGAACATAATTTAGTTTTCTTATTGTTTTCTGAACATAATATCAATTGATTTGTAAAATAAACATTAATTTTCTTTTGTTAGGCTTTGGTATTGAATCGATCGACACATTTAGCTTTGAGAACTGTCCGCTTCCCGACTCATTGCCATTGAATGCTGTCTTACATCGGACTTCATCCGTGTCCTCCGTTAAGCCACCAAAAGGTACACCGAGTGTAACCATAAATAACAAGAATCAAGAAGTGTCACAAAAACCCGGAATAAGTAAAGTGCGATCCCTTTCAATATCACTCAAGAACTCAATTTCATTAAAACAATTTAATAATGTTATGATTGGATTGGAAACGTTAGAACAGTTAAGATTAGATCAATTCTTGATTAACGATTTTATTGGTTTATCTACAAACCAACCATCAGATCGTTTATTAAATGATAGCTTTAATATTACTGATATTAATGATAATAATAATTCTACAAATGATAATAATAATAATAATAATACTTTAAATTTAGAAACAAATAAAAAATTGTTTATAAGCGACAATATATTCAAATTTGATGAAAACTTTCCTAATTTAAAAATATTAATTTTAAAGTCATTTATGAAGGATTCTATGCCGGGATTATTGTTTGAAATGTTAAGCGGTTCACAAAAATTAGAGTATTTAGAGTTAGACGCAAACAATTTGCAAACCATCACAAAGTCTACCTTTTCATATGCGGGCAAAACTTTACGAAAACTATATCTGCGTTTCAATAATATAAACAAAATTGATTTAAATGCTTTTGCAAATCTTACTAAACTTGAGATACTGGATCTCTCTAACAATCAAATTAGTGATTTGCCGTCAAATATATTAAAAGATTTAAAAAGTTTGAGTTTATTTAGCATAAGAGGAAATTTGTTGACAAAACTTCCCGAAACAATGTTCAGACACAACAACAAACTCAGTGCTATAGACTTGAGTGCAAATCAAAAGTTAGTTACATTTCCCGTTAATTTATTGCAAAACTTGGAAAAACTGATTAATTTTACGGCATCTGATTGTCAACTGACACAACTAAGTAGAAATCCTCACATATTCTTCAAGAACTCCCCAAACATTGAAAATATTCATCTGAATGGAAATTTTTTAACAAATTTGACAATTAATGGTTTGTTTGGTGCAAATCCCAAACTATCAACACTTAATTTTTCATACAATAATATATCACAAATAAGTCGTGAAATATTTAGCTCAAACTCATCGCAGATAATTGAACTGAATTTTTATGGCAATGAAATTGAAGAGTTGCCCGAAAATATATTTTCACAGTTAAGAAATTTACGAAAATTAAACTTTGGTTTCAATCAGTTGTCTGAAACAAATCCGCATTTATTTTTGCCGCTTCAGAATCTAGAAGAACTGTATTTAAATAAAAACAATTTGAAGACAACTAATAGCGAACAAAATAGACTACCATTTGGTTTGGGATCAAAGTTAAGAAAAGTTAATCTCAGTTACAATGAATTAAATAATTTTGAATCTGATTTTAATTCAATTAATTGGAGTCTATATTTAAATATAGCAGAACTTGATTTAAGACATAATAACTTTAGCGGCAAATTTCGTGTCCCAGTGTTTAGCTCATCCATTGCACCCATCGTTAACCTCGACCTCAGCTCTAATAAGTTTACATCTGTTGACATTCAGGATGTTGTTAATTATGATAAGCTATCCATTGATTACAATCACAATGAAGATGTGACCGCCGGTGAAGCTATTCGACGAACAAGAGATAACTCTTTGATTAAGACTAACATATGGGAGACACACATACGGCTCGATAATAATCCTATAAATTGTGACTGTTTTTTGGAACCATTTCTTAACTATGTTAAGACATCTCAAACAACATTATATGCCAGCAGATCATCGGAGACTACATATAGAAAGAGTATATTTTTGATTGAAACGGAGGAACCCATGTGTGACAAACCGGACCACTTAAAGGGCGAACCATTGGCACAGTTAGAGCTCTCGCAACTCATATGTGTGCTTAACGACCAAAATATCTGTCCTTCAAATTGTGATTGTGTTTATCAAAGCAGTGATTCTACTGTTGTGATCGATTGTGACCAAAAAGGTCTACAATTATTACCACAAGAATTAATTTTATCGCGTTATCACAATATATCACTTGAATTTAACCATCGCATTGATAATATTCGAGGTGTTATCGTTCATCTTAAGCATAACCATATTCAAGACATTGAACCAATTAATCAGATGTTTATTTGGGGCAATAAAATGATGAAAAAACCAGAGTTTGTTGACATTTATTTGGATAACAATACGATATCTGATGTCAGCGAAGATATTATACCACAGTTTTATAGCTTCAAAAACGCTTCTTTACCTTTGATTAGAGTGCTATCTCTAAGAAACAATTACATCACTTCAATGCCATTAAGTATTTTAAAAAACTTTGATTCGTTCGCATCTTTTCTTAATGAAAATGGATTATATGATCCAAAGTTATATCTCGGAGACAATCCATATGACTGTCATAATGAGCCGTCAGCTCCGGGATCTATGTGCCAAATACGCGAATTTCAGCGATGGCTTAACAATCATAACGAAAGAATTGGTGATTTGAATGCCATTAAATGTGATAACTTAACCCTTAACTCCAGTTCCACTATAAGACAAATGCCGGACGATATCTTGTGTCCCGTGTTTTATCAGCCAACAAATGAAACACTTTTGCTGACACTTACCATAACATGTGTTATATTAGCAATTAGTCTGTTTATAGTATCGGTGCTCTATTATCGCAATAAGCAGACAATCTTAGCCTTTATTTATATCCATTTGAATCCTATATTTATATGTATGAGCTTTAGTGAAGACGATTTGGACAGCGATAAGATATACGATGCTTTTGTTTCGTATTCCAGTGCCGACAGGGATGTAGTCATGAGTCTGATTGAAATGCTTGAGAAACCTAATAATGAAGCCAACCTTATATTACACAATACTACCGGTGCTTCCATTCACGAGGGAATGAATGATCAGATTATACCAGAAAATGAGTTTAAAAAGTCTCAGATAAGCCTATCGATGAATAATCGGCACTCAATTGAAACTAATGACAACAATATTGCCAATAATGATATATATTTTAAATTATGTATTCATGAGAGGGATTGGTTGCCGGGGAATCTGATCTCTTGGAATATTGTCAATAGTGTACAGAACTCGAAGCGTACTATTCTTGTGTTGTCCAAAGAGTTCATTGAGTCCATCTGGTTTCAGGTCGAGTTCCACACCGCTTACTATCAAATGCTTGAAGACAAGATCGACCGATTGATTGTTGTGGTTAAGGGTCAGTTGCCTCCTAAAGAGGAACTCGACAAAGATTTGGCATTTTTGCTCACGACTAAGACATACCTGGTTTGGGGCGAGAAATGGTTTTGGGAGAAATTGAGGTACGCTTTGCCACACAAAAAGATACCTAAAAACCAATTAAAGCAAATGGACCTCAAAAGTGCTACACAAGCCATTCAGTCAAATGGTGTTAAACAAAGTGTTGGCAAACAAACCACAAATAATAAGTCATCCGAAGCCATGAAAGACGTTGTCGACAACAAAATTGCTAATCATTTTAATTTGAACTCATTTTCCACTAATACTACAAACATATCATCAAATGGAAAGTTAGCTAAAAGTGGACCAAAGAGTTTGCGAAACTCTTCAACAATTGTATCGCAAAGTAGTCCTCAACTGAAAAATGGATTTGAAAATCGAAGTTTTATTACCGAAACAAATACATAATAATAATATTTATCGTCAATAATCCATTAATTCATTAAAAAAGATTTTATTTAATTCATAACTCAAATGATTTTTAAAATTATCAAATGTCATAATTGCAATAATTTTATTAATGATTTTAGTCAACAATTTTTATTTGTTAAATATATTTGTTTATATTTGTTAAATATTTTTTTTGTCAATTTTTAATTGTATAAAATGTATATTTATAATACATTAATTCATAATAAAGTAATTATTAAAGATGTCAAAAATATATTTTTAAATTAATTTATAATTAGAGCTGAAATTATTATCAAATTTAACAAAAGTTTTATTTGTATTATTAAATAAGAGTTTCATAAAAATGAATTAAAAGATTATTATCTATTAAATTAAGTGAAATGAGGGCTTGGGTTCAATGGGATAGTCAGCACTCCTTTAAGTTAAAAAAAAATATTACAATTAAATTTTAATTAAGTAAGTACTGTATTATTGTGTTATACAATATTAAAGTATTATATTAATTGATTCATTGTATAATAGAAGGATTTGATAGTATTATAATACTTTTATATTAGATTCATATTAAATCATTTTTTCATTAAACTTTTTTTAAGACTTTCTTTTCAAATTCAAACTAAATTAAAAATAATTTATACAGTAGTATATCTACCGGTAGTATTAACATTCAATACTATTACTGTTTTTTATTCAATTTTATTAAAATAATGTTTGTTTTATTAATAATTTCAACTACTTATACAGTAAAAACATGTATAAAACTATTATCTTTAAACATTAGAGATAGTCATTAGTTAAACTAATAAATTTTATTAAGAAAATTACACAATAAATCAACAATAAATTTACATTATATCCGTCTTATATCGATCTATATTTATATAATATAGTTTGTAATTGTTTAAAAATAAATTTATCAAAAACTACAGGTATACAGTGTATACAATACAAATTATAGTTATTATTTTGCATTGTATTCCTATTTCACATTATATGACTTTATATATTAATAATATAAAATACAATAAAATTTATAAATTTAATTATTTTCATGAACTTAACAATAAAATTCTATATTAAGTTTAAACGTAAATTTCAATTTTAAAAATGTAAAAAAATAAATTAAGTATTATATTTACTGTAGTATCATAAGTAACAATATATGGTATCTCAAGAAATTGCTATTTTAAAAATTTTAAGATTATATCTGCATTTCATTCAATTGTTTTAAACATTGTATTCACTGAAGAAATCACTGAACCATAGATTTGATGTCTTTGAAAAAACTGAAAATTAAAATTATAGTAATTTATACACTCATTATGTTTGCTTTGAAAGTTTGTCACACTTTAATAGATCCGGTAATTGAGCTCTCATTTCAAATTTCATAGTTTTTAAACGTTATTTAAAATTCAAATGAAAGCATTTTTTACTTTTTTACAAACTTTTAACTCATTAACGACTCGATTATAATATCTTATATTTTAAAATTCAATTTTGTTTGTATTATTTTAAGACAACTGCGATGTGTATCGACGGGGAACTGGACACTGCTGTCCGCACTGCAGATGGAAATACTTATATATTTATGAGTAAATGGTTTTGGAAATTAAATGATAGATTAGATAAAGTGATAGGAAATGCCAGTTATATATCAAATCACTGGCAATATCTGCCTAATAATATTGAGACATCATTTTATATATCGTCTAAAACTAATCCATTGAATGGCAATACTTTCTTTATTCAGGTTTTTAACTTAAATTTGTTAATCAAAACTATGCCTAACATAACATAATAACTAATTATATACAGTATTTAAAATTTTAATAGAATAATATATGGTTTAAATTTAATAATCAAACATTTAAAGAGTTGGGAAATACTGGCAATTGGTCGCTATTTCCGAAAAGTCATCCATTATTAGCCATATCTCAAGTAAAAGACTCGTTTGTAGTTTTCTATTTCAAACATCACTCACTATTTAATCCAATTGGTTACTACTTCGACAGTCCATATATTCCCGAATATAAAGCCATTTATTCGCATTCAATACCATTCAATACATACAAAGCGGAGGCACTGTTATCATATGATAACGGAAGTTACCTCTTGTTCATCGATGACAACAGAATTGGTTCACATTGTTTGATGAAAGATTCAAGTGGTGTAAGACATGTCTCATTAATTATTTATAATTATTTTTTCAATAAAAAATCATTAATATATATTTGATATCAAATAGTGTACGACTTATAGACAAAACAGTGATCTCTTTGAATGTCCGGATTATACAAAAAACTTGTTTAAAAAGAACCGATTCGTGAGATTCTGGTATTGGTCTGGACTTACTCTCAGACAATTTGCTATCATTTTCAGTGCAATACTCATTTCACTAACACTTATACTAATATTCTTCATATTCTTAGTGGTTATGAAATGTCGACAACAGTTTGTTATTAAATTCAATAGTGAAGACTCTAATCATTAGAATTTAATCTTTTGAAACAAAGTTATATCATATAAGTTATCAAAAAACACATTTTTGTCACAATATTTGAATCTTTCATAATCTATAAGTCATGCTTTAAAATACGATATTTTTAATATTAAATAATTATTTTGTAGACTTTTATTTCGAATTTAAAATAATTTGTTTGTAAATACAAAATAATTATTGTATAATAATTCTAAAATACGATTAATTTATTGTTGAGTGTATTGTCTATTGAATTATGAATTTTTTGATTTACAAAATAAATGTCTAAAAAGAAAAGTAATGATTTGTTCTAAATATTAGATAAAATGTAAATATCAATCTATAATAAAGATTTTCAATATTTATGATTGTTTTTATTGGTTTTTTTATTTATTACTCTGATTTTCGCTTTGATTTTCCAACACTTTATTAAATGCCGAAACTGACGACTCGACTGCTTTTCTCATGGCTTCATACTATATAAAAGATAGGAATAAAAAAAATAAAAAGTTTATTAATTGAATAGACTGTATGTAAAAAATGAATAATGAGTGAAACCTTAGTTTTGATTGACTCCCGTTCCCGTTTAATACTACATATCTCATCGTTTTGTTTTTCAGTGGCAATCGTCATCTTTTTCTGTTTGCTCTCTAATTCTTGAATATATTCATTCAATTGGTCTAAAAAATTAAAACAATAATTTCAATATAATTGTCAAAAAAACAAATAATTGTTAATTCAAATAAATTTACATATTTTTTCCTGATTTACAGTTAACTCTTCATTGAGTTTTACTTTTAATTTTTCGTCATTTTCTGACTGATCAATGAGTTGATTGATATCATAAACGGTTCCATTCTTTTCGTATATCTTTGCATTTATCAGTTGTGATTGTCCTTCATTTGTCTTAATCAGGTCGACAGCACTCGAAACAATTGGCAGTAATTCTTTTGGTTCGCTAAGGTCTCTATAGACGACTTTGTCTTCATTGTTAACTAACTTTTCGAAAGAACGTCTCGAAAGAGTGAAATTAGAGTTATTTATTAGTTTTGTTAAATCTTCGGACAAAACATATCCGCAATGACTCGAATCAAAGTATGCGAACGACAAGTGGACATAATTTACAGGCAATTGAGTCTGTTTTCAATTAAATCGATTTATTATTAAAATATATTTTTTTAATTACAATATAAATATGTTTTACCTTTAATTCCAAAGCAGTCTTCTCCTCCTTTGACAGCGGATTCTTACTATTATTAACTAATGTCGACAATATATAGTGTGAAAAGTGATGAATAAGTGATTCCCTTATGATTTCTGATACAATTGACATCTAATATATATACATATAATTCAATAAAATAGAGTATTATAAATGAATTGTCAATAATTGCTAACAAACCTCAAACTGATCATATCGTTGATGATTCAAAGCCTCATGAAGTGTAATAACAGTTAAATTTTCGCCTCCTTTTACATAAACACATCCATCGACTACTTTCGATGGAATAGTTTGCTCTCCATTCTTGACTTTCTTATTATCTTTTAGTGGCGATTGTGAATCATTTTTACGTTTAATACCTTTAAAAAATTGAATAAAATGTTTACAAATGTTTCATGAAATGCAATACAAATTAAAACTAACCATTTGTTTCCTTATTCTGGCCATCATTTACATCATTGACAACATTGTCAACACTTTTTATTT
The DNA here is from genome assembly GCF_028296485.1 of Oppia nitens. Taxonomy (NCBI): domain Eukaryota; kingdom Metazoa; phylum Arthropoda; class Arachnida; order Sarcoptiformes; family Oppiidae; genus Oppia; species Oppia nitens. The sequence goes on from NW_026533250.1 coordinate 2,640,652, forward strand.
CAGTGTTCGTATCATTTGTTTTATCATCAGTTAATTCAACAGCCATTGGTTCTTCATTAACGTTAATTGTCGACTGTTCCTGACTTTGTGTGTCATTATCAGTCATATCAATGTCAGTCGATTGCTGTACTGTTTCTGAAATAACCGAACCGTCAACATCTGGTTGACTGCTTATGCTGTCATTATCTACTTTTTCTTCATTATTGTCAGTTATTGATTGATCGTTACCCTCCTCAGAGGTGACACTCTCTTTCATAATTTTTTGTGCCCACCAATCGTTCTTAACCTCATCAGTTACTATTTCCTGGTCTTCAAGCAATTGGTTAATAATTTCACGCAATTTCGTCACTAAATCAGCCTTTTTAAGGCTACCTTTAAGACGAACGCCTCGTTTTTCAAGCTCTGCGCGCAATTCAGCGACTTTCAAGTCGTTTATTCGCAAAAGCAATTGATGTAATTCAGAGGAATCACCTGAAGGTACAACCTTTTCGTTGGATGTGTTCAATTGCGACGACTGATCATCCGTTATGTCAGAAGTTAGATCGAGTTCTGATTCAATGTTTGTCGCAGACAATTCCTGTTCCTGTGGTTTGACTGAATCAACAGATGAAGGATCAACGATTGGCGCATCCGATGTTACAATTGAATCCGAAACCAGAGTTTCTGAAGAAGCAAAATCAACAGTAGGTGTCGACTCAACGCGAGGCACATTAGTGTCCATGAGTTGCGACTCATTGATAGGAGTCTGAGATAAATCCGAAGATCGACATTTGGAATCAATGTCAGTGTCAGTTACCAGTGATGAGTCTTGAGATACAGAAACGTTTGCTGATTGTGTGGCATCAGAAGAAATAATGTCTTCACTATTTTTCAACTCTTTTTTATCAATAACTTCACTATTATTTTCTAAATTATCATTTGTTAAAATAGAATCAATTTGATTATCAATGTCTAAATCATTATTAGTTTTCAAGTGCTTTAACGGCTCGTATATTCCATCAAATGCTGACCAGACATCCGGCATATAGACTCGCGTCAGTTCCAGATTAGTTGTTAACGGGTCCACAGAGCTGTCACTATAATATCATAAATTAAAATTTTTAAATATTGTATTTATGATAGAATTTATAAATGTTTTAAAAAACTAACCGATTGTAAACAAAAGTTGATATTACTCTCCATTTTCCACATTTCGATAAATTCATTCCCGTTTGTTCTTCAACAATACGGACTGCAGTTGCGATCAAATTTGGTTCATCGGAGTCAGACCTTATAGTTTAGAGTAAATAAATTAATGAATATTAAATACAAAGTAAATGTAATTTATTAGTAATTAAGTCAATACTAACAGATATCCATCTAAATTAGCATTGAATTTGCCGCCAATCAATGAAAAGCCATCGTTTGAATTTCGAGACACAAGAAAAGCCAACAATTTGTTGAAATGCAAAAAATATGACTTATTTCCACTACTAATGGCATCAAAATCTGAACCAAATAAGCGATCGTAGATATCAGTCATCACTGGCAAAGATAATATCAAAACTTTGACACCATATTTATAGGTGCTTTTCATAGCTATGGGCTGTTCCACTAAAATTGGTTTTTCTTTTTCCTTATTTTCCTTCTCTTTCTCTTCATTCTTATCTTCTGTTTTATCGTTAGATTCGTCCACTTCTATGACTTCGACTTTATTTTCATCTTTATTTGTTTCTTCATTGTTTTCAGCAGCAGAAGTAGTAGTAGTAGTAGTAGTATCTGTAGTATCGGTAATAATTGTACCATTGGTACCATTGATATTATCATTTTTTTCTATTACTTCATTTTCTTTTTCTGATTTGTTATTTTCTTTATCTGTTTTATTTTCTTTCGGTGACTCAGACTTTTTTGGTACATCTTTTGACTTTTTGTTGACTTCAATCACTCGAAAAGTAATGGGTTTAGGAATTTCATTGATATTCAAAGAGAATTTCGTGTTAACAATAACTTCTTTAAGATCGGATGGAATATGAAGATTAGTTGAATATCTTTGTTTGATATCATAGACATTGAGTGGACTCTTAAGAATAGTCAACTTAGGAATGTTGACCGGTTCGTAACGACGTCGAGACACACGCGACACGTTTTGACTGCTGCTAACACTGACCGGTGATTCCGAGCGCTTATATCGACGCTCTCGTTCGCGCTCTCTATCCTTACTTTTATCTGCGTTTCTGATGTCTCGTCCAAACTCATCCCTTCCATCCTTGAGAGGAATGTTTCCATCCCTTCCATCCTTGAGAGGAATGTTTCTATCGCGCGAATCATTTCGTCTGCGACCTGAATCGGCTAAACGTGGCCGAACTGTATCTCGTGGCCGAATTCGGTCGTCCCCCCGATTGGGACGATCATCCCGTTCCCAACGAGAATTACTCGTCTTATAGTTGTTTTGTGTGGCAGTTCGCGGTGCGGTTGACAACAAATTATTTTGAATTTGTTGTGTAAAGGGAATGGTAGACGAAACAAATGCCGAACCTGGAGTAGACGTATATTGCAATTGACTGAACGCATTACTAGACGCATCAGTTCGTGGTTGTTGTTGTTGTTGTGGTTGTCCATAATATGAAGCCAATTGCTGAGCGGCAGCCACTGCTTGCTGTGTCTTCGCGAAGTCAAACGATGGCTGAGAGGAATACGAGTTACCCGAAGCCGAAGTCGAGTAGTAATTTTGTGAGCTGTTTGTCATTGCGGACATTGTGTTAGCCGAATCATCGCCGCCGCGAGATTGTTGCTGTTGTTGTTGAAGTCGGTGCTGAAGGTAAGTGGTGGCCACTTGTGTTGTTTGCGGTGTTTGTATGTTTGAAGTGTTGTTGTTGTGTCTGTTGTTTGTATGAACTAGTCGTACAACCGTTGCGTTCCACTTGAATGGCAAGTGTTCACTATAAGAGCACTCGCACTGGACTTTATCGCCGACCATAACGTCTCCTCCTTTGACAACACTAGTCAGTGGCCATACAAATAACATTAACTCATTTAAGATACTCTTATAATACAAACAAACGTTTCACTCATTTATTTTGTTTGTTTTTTTCGTTTTTATTTTATTGTCATTTAATTATTTTTAAAACTTATATATAATTAATTAATTACATAAAACATGTCATTAAAAGTAATAATTATAATCGATATATAATATAATGATTTGAAAGACTGTAGACAACAGTGACTAATGATAAATGAATGTCATTTGATTACCTCAACTGAAAGAAAACGCTGTCATCGATGAAACCGAAGTTTTCCAACACTTTGGTCACCGTTCCCGTCAGTGACCGGTTTTTTGGTATCTCATTGGCCGTCGGGTCTATCGGTGATATTAGATATCAACAGACAAAGCAATCATTGACGACAATCCTCTTAAAGACATTGTTGTTGTTAATACTTACGACTCTGTGTTTGACCACTCGATAGCATTGTCGACAAATTGGCCACAAATGAGTCGATTCGGTGCCTATTATGTCAAACAAACAGTTAATTCAATTGCAATTCAATTACAATTCAATTCAATACAAAATGTGTGTTAAATATTCACTCAATAATCATGGCTTCCAAATAGTCAACGCATGCGCTCTCATTGTATACGATCTACACATTGATTGACAATAATATTAATATTAATATTATATTCAAATTCTTTAGTGTTTATGAAATGAAATTCAATAAACAATTACTTAAATTATTTGACAATTTTTTTAATCAATTATATTAACAAAAAAAAACATAAATATTTTTGCATTGATTTAATTGATTATTTGAAAAATCTATTACATCTATCACTAATAATATATTTAAATTAATAAAAATTAATTTTTCCTAATTTGATAGAAAATAAAAACTATAAAAATAAAGACATTAGACATCAAGTTCTTTGAGTGTCAATATGTGATGCTTTCTTAATCTGTTGAATCATATCAATAGTTTTATCCTTATATTTCTTAGCCATCGTTTGATTCTTGATTGTTCCTAAGCCTAAGGCATACATTTGACTTAAATTATTACAAGAATCGTAATTATTTAAATCACATCCTTTGACACCAAATTTGAATGCTTTGTCGGCATTCTTCTGACAGCCGTTTTTGCCGAACAGATAGTGTGAGTGGGCGTAAAAGCAACACTCGGCGGCCACTGTACTGTTAGCCGTCATTTCGCAACCTTTTTCAAAATAATCCATCGCTTTCTTGATGTTCGGCTCAATGTCTGACCGATAGTCGCCATCACTACCGGATAGCAGTTGTCCGGAATAAAAGCATCCCTCGTTGTCGCCTAACTCACAGCCTTTCAAGAAGTTGTCGAGCGATTTCTTCAGATCCTTCGGACACCCTTTCAATAATATATCAAATGACAAAAACGATTGTTAAACTCTTGAGAAGAAGATAATAATAATACCTCTTGAGGTCAATAGATTAATGCCGTATTGCGTACAACTGCGACCAAACTTGTTATCATTGCAATTATCTTTGAATACTTTGTTTGATCGGATCAAATCATTCTGTATTTTGGACATGTATTCACCCAAAAGATGACATCCTATTTAAATAATAATTGTCATCAATTGATGGCAAAATTGATGGCAAAATTGATGACACAAACCCTGAGCATTCTTCTCGAAATAACAGTTAAACCGATATTCAATTCCGAGATTTTTAAAAAACTGTTCCAATTCTGTAAAATCTTTGAATATCTCGTCAGCCATCAGTGAATCCACTCGTCGTCATCGATGGTCAAAACATTTGCCCAACACTTGAAAAAGTTTTTAAATATCTTTACATTTCATCAGTTTATCAAAAGTTGTTTTGATTTTTACTGCTTTACAATATATCAGTGCATTTCATTTGATCCTTAATGTTGCTAAAGCTTGACATTGAAAAATATATTCACAACTAAACAATAAAAGGGAACAAATTGTCTGAAAAAGTATTCAATAGTTTGTTTTGTTATTATAATACATGCGTTTGATTTAAATGTCTTATGGATCAAGAGATTAGTGATAATAACATCAGTGAGGATCAGACAAGTGATCAATTAGCTGAAGAAGAAGTGACTACATATAAGGACAATAACAACATGACTTTGTTTCGATGGCAATCATTGGTCTCAAACTCAATGATCACAAAGAAAGTAAAGAATTCACTGAACGACTGGAAAAGAAATATCAAAACTAATGTCAAGTTTGAGATCAAATCAAATGACAAGTGTTTGGTTACCATTACTGATCAAAACAAAGATAAAGTGGTTGTAACTAAGGAAAAGTTTAACCAATTAATTATTAACAGCCGAAGACTGCGACCGTTCACTCACTTGATAACTGTTCCCTTCATTAGTGACTCATTGAAAGACGAGTTCAATCAATTTAAAGACAATATTTTGACAAACTTTGTAAGCGATGGCAACAGAATCGATGAATATTTGTTTCAAAAGACTTTTAAACTTCATTTGACTGTTTGTGTTCTCGTTTTACTTAATGATAACGAAATACTTTTAGCCAAAAAATTACTTCGCGATAGTTTGGATCAAATTATTAATCCAGTGCTCAATGGAAAGCCTTTAAAAGTAACACTCGAAGGACTGCAAGTGATTAAAGGACAACAAGAGAGGGCTCATGTAGTATATGCTGAGGTTAAAGAAGAGACAAACACATTGCAGACAATTGCCGATCAAATTGTCAATAAATTTATTAAAGCAGGTCTTCTTGGAGATTGTGGCGATAATACAGTCAAACTTCACGTCACTTTCATTAACTCATTATTCAGACAAAGAGCTCTTATAAAACAAAATACGGAAAACAAGAAACGCATCAAAAGGGAGACATTTAATGCCAAAGAAATATTAGATTTTTACAAATCTTACAAATTCAGTGAATATATTGTTAAATGTATTCAATTAAATGAAATAAAATCAATTACAAGTGAAGGCTTTTATGGTTTCGTTGATGGCATTGATTTACCACAAGATTAACTAATCAATTGATAACATTTATGGCATAATTTATCATATTTATTAATAATAGTCTATACATTAAATACAAATAACATTTTAGTGATAATTGTAATACATTTACGACAAAACAAATGATTTCAATAACAATATGCAAATTTGGTTTTCGTAATTATGTGACAATTAATTAAATATAATATCAAATCAAAAACATAATAATGAAAAAATGGACATTTGTTTAAAATAAGTTCACTATTTTAACATTTTGTAGAATCGGTAGAATAGTTCTCATTTTTTTCTTCTCAAAAAATTGTTGTTTAGGTTCTTCATAGAGGTATCGTTGCTGTGGCCGCTTCTGCAAACAAATTGTGATAATGAAGGACAGGAACATAGGCTGCAGTTACTAAGCGTCCTATAAAATAATAAAACAAAATTAGTCAACCATTTAAAGACAAATCGGTATAAAAAGACGATATACTGTACCCGCAAACCATCGGCCGTGAAGAGCAGTGACTGATGCGGCCGCAGCTGCAACCGTAGGACACTTGACATAAACGTCTCCTTTGGAAGCTTTGTCGACAAACACATGAAGAGCGCCGCCGTGATTGCGACATTCGTCGATTACATCATTTCTAATTTCATCGAAATATAAAGAGTTACTCTTGGCCTCATCACTGTCGGGATCAAACATATTATTCAACATAAAACATTGTGTCGCTATTGTCTGTGCGACCGATACTGTATTTGCTTGAGTGGTCATTACAGGCGGTGGCGCCGACTTTTGTATTTGTAGCATATCGACAGCAGCTTTAGGTAACTGAATGCCAGTTCCTTCAGCTAATTTGGCCATTAATTGTAGTCTACCTGTTGTTCCCAATTCAATGCCACTTCTTTCCAAGTCATCCGAGTCAAGAATGGACGGTCCCTGAATCAACTCTTGTCGTTCGGTCACGTGATTCACTTTCATGGGACGACCGGCCAATTCAAAGCCATTCAATTGTTCCAAAGCTTTCTTAGCGTCGTCTGCGTCATGAAATGCTATGAAACCATAACCTTTAGATCGATTTGTTTCTCCGTCTTTCATGAGCTCTATTTTATCAATTCGACCGAACGGTTCAAATATTCCTTTCAACATATCTTCGGTTATATTGAAATGAAGTGAACCGACGTATAGTCTCATGGGTCCGGTATAACCTCTTTGAACGCTTGAAGTAGTGGTAGCCATACGATTCTTCTCTGCCTGAGTCGGTTGGATTATGATAGGAACGCCACATAATCTTTGTCCCGATAGTGCCAATGCTAGTGGTATTGTCGCGATTTCATAAAATTCAATATAAGCGATGCCTTTATGTCTACGAGTTTTGTTATCCATTATAAGTCTTACTTCTCTAACTCTACCAACGGCTGTGAAGAAGTCCTCCAAATCCTTAGTCCTGACTCTAGCGGCCAATTGCATACAAAATACTGTTCTTTGATCTCTTTCTTCAGGTGGCAACTCTTCATATCGAGATCTGGAGCGCGATCGAGATCTATATCGTCGTCCATTACCCCATCGATCAGGTGTCCGACTTCTTCTTTTTCTATCTCTACTTTTAGATCTACTTCTTCGTCGGCGATCACGACTCTTACTTCTTGACCTCTTCTCACGAATTCGATTGTTGTGTCGATCTTTGTCTCGTTTTTCTTTTTTATCTTTATCTCTGTCACGACTGCGACTCCTTTTCCTTTCTTTATCCTTAGTTCTGTCTGGTTTGCGATCTCTGTCTCGACTTCGACTACGCTTTCGTTTTCTAAAATAACAAATATTGCAATTATTGTATTAATAAAAACAAACATTAATTATATCAATACCTGTCCTTTTCCTTGTCTTCTTTCTTTGACTTATTGGATCCATTGATGGCCACCGAATTGTTAGTGTCCTAATATGACATCAATTTGAAACCAAACGTTTGTGTGGTTAAGGTATCATTAATGCGTTTTGTGGAGGATTTTGGGGAAAAAGTAAAAAACATACGTTTAGTCTTTGTATTGATGTTAGAGATCGTGTCATTAATTGTCATTAATTACAGTTAATCTCATTATCAATTTTACCACATTTTAAACACTTGATTTGAACAAATGATTATCGCAAGTCTAGAAAAAATAGAGAATTTTTGTCCTAACATTTGGCTTAAAAATTATAGAAATACTACAAACACTCAATCAATTCATTGCTTGAAATTTATCTCAACTAATATTACAATTGTTTTAACTATTTTATATAATTAAAGACAATTTCAAGCATTGAATCAACAGTTATGACAACTATTTCGACTGAAATCAAACGGAAACAAATCATTCAAACAATCAGTCAGTCAACACATTCACACTTATTATCACTGAATCACTGGACACAAGACATACAAAGGCAGTCATGTTTAGGGCAGACAATCAGTCATATGAGTGAAGTGACAGTTGTTTGTCATGTGGTCTCTGTCCGGGATTTGTGTCTCTTTTGCCAATAAAGCCATTTAAGCCCCTGAGGTATGATAACAAATACAACTCTTTAGCATTCATTTCATTAGTCATTATATGATAAACTGATTAATGATATGATTTTCATTAGTTTTTTATTGACACCAATTATCATTAAATTATCATTAAATGAGACAATCGTTTCATTTCATTTAAAATCAATGAAATTAATGTCTCTAACGTCACCATTATTTGATCCATTTATCAATTATCAATTGGTGGACATCAGTGGTTATCCGTTAGACAATACAAACCATTTAACCAAAAATGAGTTAATTATTAATATAATAATCAAATACCATATAATCGACACATTTATTGATCACTTAAATGATTGTCAAATCAAGAAATCAATGAAACAAATGGCAAACCTTTGGTTTAATGGCTTCTTCGAGCATCGCCTCCACATCCAAATCCTCAGCCATTGTGGACCTCTTGAGCGGTGATCTCTGGATCTAATTGAAGGTCAAGTGTAGGTTAAAATGTGTTGTCAATCAAATGGTTTACAATTAAATTGTGATTTCAATTAACAATCGATTTATTGATAAAAAAACGTTGTTTTAATACAAACAATAGCTTTCACTTTAAATGGCGTCTAATGTTGACATCAATTATGTCAATACAAACACGTGTTGTTGTGTTCACTCATTTGGTTATCTCTAGTAATCATAAAATCATTATTTTTTATTAATATTATTATTTAATTAATTAATTATATTAAATATTTTGATATTAATTTCAAGTAAATCACAATATTATTTGATTTGATTGAAATTAATTAAATTATAATTATAATTACGTTATTAATGTTGAAGTATTTGTATTATCAAAATATTATCATTTGTTTGTATCTATTGATTAACTAATAGTTGTTTGACTCAATTATCACAATTTGGATCAACTGGTAATTATAATGTCGGATATATTGGTGGATGCGTTGCCATACATTGATTTAGGATATGAAGAGCCCGGTGTTCGCGAAGCTGTTCTTGAGATGGTGTCTGAAGAGACACGAAGATATAAGCCGACGAAGAACTACTTGGAGAACTTGTCGGACATGAATCTCAAGCACTTCCAGACGGATCTGTTGCGTAATGAGTTGGAGCGCATTGAGAACAGACAGCCAATGGAAATGTTGTCAATGAAGAGATACGAAATGCCGGGTCCGGCGCCCGGAAAGATGACAGACATGTCCTCGTGGTCTGAATCGGTCAACAACTCTATGGCACAACTCGAACATCAGGCCATACGTATCGATAACTTGGATCTCATGCAGAAGTTTGGACCCGAAAGTTGGAAACAATACAATCAACTGTTAACTCAAATACAGTCAAACGCTCAAAAAAATCTTCACGACTTAAGGAAACGCATACAAGAAGTCAATTGGCAAAGAAAGAGCTCACAGACTGCGGCCGGCGATAGGATTAGACATCTCGAGTCAGAATGGGTGGCATTGGTGTCCAAAAATTATGAAATTGAAAGACAATGTCTTAACTTAGAGATTGAAATTCAAGAATCGGAACAAAAACTCAATGATTTGCAAAACAATGAGTCAAATAAAACAAATAATAATAATAATAATAATAATTTATAATTTATATATATTTGTGTATTTTTTTATTTCATTTATAAATTACCGATAATTATTTTTATAATATTTATCATTTTGTTTTTACGAGTTTACAAATAAAATTCATTTTTTCATAATTTATAAATAAAATAAAATTACAGATAAGTCTTGTATATAAAATTGTTGTATAAATTGTTAATATTTCAATTATATTTGTTTTAGAATTTAGTTATAATATAGAATTTTAGTTATAGTTATATTATAGATTGTTTTTTTTAAATTGATTAAATTACTTTAATTTTAATACATTTATGAATTTATTTTTAAAATCATAAATTATTATTATAGTCTTCAATGTTTGCTATAATATTAATCAAATATATGTTCAGTGCTAATGTTGTGCACATTATGGATATACAGTGTATTACTGTAAATAATATGATAATGCTTTGAGATATTGATAAATTTTATGAGATTATACTAAACAGATTAACTTATTTATAAAAAAAAATAGAAACTGAAAACAAGAAACTGTAATAAATAAATTGCTTATAACTTATATGACATTTTAAGCTCAGGTATGTAAAAGCTACTTGTCCCGTGTCGGCGGGACATATACTAAAATTGGAACGATACAGAGAAGATTAGCATGGCCCCTGCGCAAGGATGACACGCAAAATCGTGAAGCGTTCCTAATTTTTTTTTTTTTTTTTTTTTAATAAATCTATCTTGCTTATTATTAATAAAAATATTAAAAGTATTTTATTTATGTAAAATTAATAAATAACAAAATACTTTAATATTAACCGATTTTAAATATATAGTTTTATTTAATTAAATAATTTTTTAACAACAATTATTTTCAATAAATAATTAGCAATAATCATAAAAATTATATAAATATAATGTAAAATAAATAAGTGATTACAATTGATGTAACATTTAATTAAATTACATTCCATACAGTGTACGACTTCCTTGGTTTAGTGGATTTCCCTGTACTTCACCGGCAGATATAACGTTATGTTTGCGGGAATAACCACTGATTAGTCGGGACGGGTGGTCAGAGAACGGAGCCAACCAAAAGGGTTTAACAATGCCATATGTAGGCCAACCGTAGTTTTCAAAGTAACCGATCGATGCCTCACATGTGTTGACCACAAATATGATGGCAAACAAACAAACCAACAAACTCTGTATCAAATTTATAACACTTTTATTTAAAGCAATTCAAAACAAATTTGATTGAAATATATATTTATTTTTTATTTTTTTTTAAAAAAGAGTAGACTTACTCTTAATTTATTCATTTCTTTTATTAGAAATATTAGTTTTACAATATTTTTTTAGCTAACAGTAAATGTCTTTAAATTAAAAATCAATTAGTTATTGAAACATTAAGAAAAACTTTGAGAAATTCAAATGAATTGTTAGATGCAAGTGATGGATCAATATATAGCTATAGTGTCTCAAAGAAAGTGACCCCAACTATGATTGACATGTATTGTCGATGAATATAAGGGCCGTTACCTAAACAGTCCGCCCATTAGCCTAACTATGAGTTTGGATGGCCTCACAATAATAACAGTGACGACAATATCTGAAAGTACACAATATTGACCTCAAGAGTGAGTGAAAGTGAGTGAAAACACTCTCAGAGATTGGCCTTCATTTAGATTGTGATGTTATGTCCGGAAGGCATCAGTAATTGAGTTCATCTTTAGCTCACTAAACAACTTAAGCCAACAAAACACATATTGATTACATAACTGTTATACTAGTATTACTAACCATTAACTCTCACACAATCTGACCTCCAAAATACAAAGCATTCAAATGTTGGTTCAATTTGTAGGTCAATGTGTGCCCAACTGTGCCGTTATGTGAACATTGTCTCAATCAATAGCTTTCTCTTAGATACTTTCTCTCTCTCTCTCTCTCTCTCTCTCTCTCTCTCTCTCTCTCTCTCTCTCTCTCTTTCTCTCTCTTTCTCTCTCTTTCTTTCTTTTTCTCTGTTTTCACCCAAAGTTAACCTTTCATTTAATTCTTCTTTTTCACTATTGATCCTAAAATAAAAGGAAATTTTTGCTAAAATATAAAAGTATATATCAAATGTTTTTTGATTAACATTTTAAAGACATTTGTGTTTTGAAAACAGTATTAATTAATAGTTTTAGTTTTATAAAGTTTGATAAATTAATTAATCTTTATAAATGTATTTTTGTGTTAAATTAATATTTTATTATTAATTATTTAAATATATTGTTCTCAAATCAATTGATAACATATATAACTTAAATTTTGATTTTGTTATTTCAGTTTAAAATAAATTGTTTTTTTAATCACTATTATTAAAGAAGTATTGTATTTACATATTTAATAATTTGAATTATATTACTTGAATACTGTGTATAACCCATTATTATTTGCATATTATTGCCTAAAATTAATTGTAATCAATAGATCAAATTAATAATATTGATTTATATTTTTGTAATCATTTTGACGTTTTAAAAATATTGTTAATTGTTTTAATAATTATTAGTAATTAACAACTAAATTATTTGAGACTTTTCATCGATTTATTTGATTACAAACAACTGATTACAAATAATGAATGTTCTTCAAGAAGTTGTGTCCAATTATGACAAAATAGTGATTACAATATCTGTAATCAGGAATATGTTATATATATATGAAAAATATCAAAAATGCATTAAATTTTATTGTTGTAAACTTTAAATAGTGGTAATTATTATTAATAAACTTTTTTTTAATTAAGTTTGTGACATAAGATTAAAGTGTTAATAGCGACAAATATTTATTGCATATTACAAATAAATGTTAAATAATGTCAAAAATGTGATATATTGTAATACAATTTTTCTAACCTTAATAAGTTTAATATATTAAATATTTCAATTTATTTTTGCTAAAATATATTTATTTAATTTATTTAAATAAAATTATTTCAATTTTTGTTTATTTTTATAGAAAATATTAAAATATAATATTAAATTATTAATTTTATATAAATTTTGATAAATTGAATTAAATTTATTGTAATATAAATATGAATAAATGAGTGATGAGTATTAAAGATAATTTTTGAATGAATGTCTATTAAATGTAATAAATTAAATGTAAATTCAAATGAATGTATTATATGAGTCATTGTATGGCTTATGGCAGTTGAAGAACTAGTTTATGTCTGACAACACTTATACCAACCATTGCTTAATGAACTGAACTGAACTTATAAGGGGTTAACCAATTCATTGATAATCATCACTACTTTCACTAATATATCAATAAATAAAACAAAATTATTGTTATAAGATTACCTTAAATGAAATGAAATGAAATGAACTGGCTATAATTTAACAATTGTCAATTGTTGTTAACTCTCAATTTGAATTAACAATATTAACCCATAAATTTATTTAACACTTGAGTGCTGACTAAATAATTTACAATAAATAAAATTATTTTTATTATTTTTTTATACATACTGTAGTAATATACCTTATTTGTTAAAATATTTAATTAACCAATATTTGTTTAAAACAATTGTTTTATAAATTTAATTTACAAGTTAACATTATTTTTTTAGTCATTTTTTAAATTATTACCAATGAATTTTTCAAAAATTAATTATATTCATATAAATGATTTTATTATATACTGTGCATATAATTAATAAACGTCCAGTATTTATATAAACAATGAAATATTGTCAAAAAATGTTATAAATTTAAAAAAAAAAATAAATACAAATAAATGTCATATTTTTAAGTGAAATTTTTGAGAAAATTTTATTCAGCGACGAGCCAATACAATTGTATATGAATTGATTCAAACATAAAGTTAACTTGATAAATTTGATAAATTTGATAAATTTGAAAATACATTAACATTGGAAAATAACTATACTTGAAAAAACTTAGAACTTAAAAAAATACTATTACAATGTTAAAGTATGTTTAGACAATTTGTTAAATTAACTATATATGCTCATAAATTTTTCGTCACAGTGTATAAAAAATTAATTAAATCAAAAAACACAATTAAGAATTTAAGTTAATTAATTAAAACTAATATCTAATTAATTAAATAAGGTTTGGTTACATTATTTATCAATTTTACATAAATAATATTTATTTAGATTGCTAATCAATAAATTAAACATGCAAAGTTGCTCAAAATAATGTATTGTATATATTATAGAAAGTATTGTATATTTAAGATTATGAGCAAATTTCCCAACACGTGATGTATTTAATAAAATTACTTTAATTTTTCCAAAAATTAAAAATATATTATTTTCTTAACTTAGCTTTAAAGATATTAGTATTAAATAAACTAAAAAAGCAAAACTAATTGATATATATATATATATATATAACGAAGTAGTTTTGACAAACATTGAATTAAAATTTTTATAATAATTATATTATTAAATAAATTTTTGATAGATATTACAAACAAACAAAAATAAATTCGAGGCAAAACTTTTCAAAGATTAGAAATATATATCATATATAACTTTTAAAAATAGTTTGAATGACTGAATTTGTCATAATTTTAGATTATATAATGTATTATATAATTAGTATATAGAAATACTAAGATATAAGTGAGAAAATTGATTAATTTTTATTAAATCATGTTTTAAATAATTATCTATAAATATTATATACAGTAAATTTAAATAAATAATGCTTAAAATAAATAAATTTTTAATAAAATGAATTTATTATGTAGAAATTGATATTTATATTGTGATAATTAAAAAAAAGTTTGTATTAAAATTTTACTAATAAATTAATATATTTATTATCACATAAATTATTTAACATTAAAACCGTGTAATTGTTAGTTAATGTTATGATATAAATGATTGAATGTATTGAATGTGACGCCAATTGACTGCATTGTTGTCTTATAATAGCCAATACCGGTATATGTGTGACGCATGCGCTAACAAACTGACAATAAATCAATTGTCTGTGTGTTCAACAAAATGACGATATGTTTGACAACTTTGTGGACAATCAACTGATCCGTTGATTATATTATCGTCGATATAACCATACAATTGATTGATTGAAATTAATCGCAACACAAGACAACTAAAATGTCGGTCGCATTCATTCCTCAGCAGAAAAATCGACCGAATCTTAGTTCACAACAAATACAAAAGGTTTGAATGACTTTATCATCCATTTCTTGTTTAATGTTTTTTTTTGTATGATTTGGATCAGATGTTGGACGAGAATACACATCTTATTCAATGCATCGTTGACTACCAGAATAAAGGCAAAGGTCAGGAATGTCTTCAATATCAACAACAATTGCATCGAAATCTTGTCTATTTGGCTTCAATTGCCGAAACCAATCCCAACATTTCGGCATTACTTCCTCCGCCGCAGAGCTTTATTCCATCGACTAATATGATGAATAACCGATCAGTTTCTCCATCTATGTCACAATCATTGCCATCGATGGCCAATAATGCGAATTCAATGTTAATGGGATCTCACAATCAAGGGATGCATTCACAGCAAACACAACAGCAACAGCCGCCGTCACATCTGACAACACAATCAGCTCAGCAACAACTGGCCGGTAATCAAACGGGAAGTCAGCACCACTCACAACACCAGTCAGCACAACAAACGTCTCCATCAATAACCCCCCCTTCAATGGCAGCTGACAGTCGCATAACATCTCCCAATGCAACGGCAAATGATAATTTTGCAGAACCAACACAAAGACCTTCATCACAGTCGCAGTCATTGTCTCAATCACAACCTCCTCCACCGCTTCAAAATCAATCGAATGGACAGCAAACACAACCACAACAACAGCCAACACCGCATTCAATGCCTCCCACTTCTCAATCACAAAACCAACAGTTAGGGCAACAGTCGCCATATCCCCGGCCAATGCCTGGTTCTCATGCTATGACTCCTATGGGACCACCAGCACCGACTACTACACAAAATCAGTACGGAATGATGCCTCCACCCCCACCACCTCCCCCTGTCTCACAATATGGTTCACAAACACAACCACCTAATGCTTATAGTTATGCTTCACAATCACAATACGGGCCAAATTATACACAACAATCAGGCACTGGATTTCCTTATAATTATCCCAATAATTCTTCAACAGCACCACCCGGTCCTCCACCACAATCCGGTCCAAACACTTATCCACCGCCTCCTTCTAACCAATACACAGGTTATCAAGGATATGGTCCATCAGGTGTGAGCCAACCGGGTCCTCCTTCACAACAACCACCCCAACAATGGTATCCACAATCATCACCAATGCCGGCTCAGACTCAGCCATATTCAGCTCCTAATCCAACCCATGCCTCACACACTACACATAGTGGAGGACCACCCTCCATAGGTGGAGGACCTCCACCACCATCTCAACAATACAGCGGTTACTCAAATCCTAACTATAACCAAACCAACCAATACTCACAACCAAATTATGGCAACACATATGGTCCACCATCAGGACCTCCACAACCACAAAATGGTGGTTATGGAGCAATTCCTAATGCAGGCGCTCCACCACCGCCTCAACAAAGACCTAATTATAACCAACAACAGTACGGACATTACCCGCCCCGACCACAAATGAGTGCATATTCAGGCTATGATCAATCAAGTCAAGGATATGCCGGTTATCCACCACAACCACAATAATAAGTGGATCGTAAACTTCAGCTATTTATTGACGATTTGCTATATTTTATTAAACTTTAAATTATTTGTACTTATTTTCAGTAAATTTATATATATTTTATAATTTAGGTTATTTTTTGGTTTAAATTGTATCTATTGGTTAGTGTGATAAACGGTTTATATATATTTTTATGTCTATTTATTTGTATTTTGTGTATTTGAGATGAGATTATTGTAATTAATGTTTGCATTTATGTCTTTAAAAGCTAATAATGTCAATAAAATTGATTAAATTTGAATTATTATTTTATTTATATTAGTTTACTTTAATTTGTCATAATATTTTAACTACCGATACATTAATAATACTAAAGTTATAAATAAAAACTTAAAAAAATTATTTAAATTATATAACTACTGTATTTAATTATTTATTATTGTTATATCAAACGATAACTACTTAGATATCATTTCAATAAAAAAATATTATAATTACTGAAATAATATAGAAATAAAAACCAATTTAAATACTAATAATTAATGTATTAATAGAAAGTAGTGTTACCACTGTTACCACTGTTACCACTGTTACCACTGTTACCACTGTTGAGGTTAAATGATAATAATATATTATTGTAAAAAATTTGGAACGCTTCACGATTTTGCGTGTCATCCTTGCGCAGGGGCCATGCTAATCTTCTCTGTATCGTTCCAATTTTAGTATATGTCCCGCCGACACGGGACAAACATATATAACATACATCAGCTTATATACCCCTCATTATACTATTCATACTTATATTACAGTCTATAACTTTTTTAATACTTTTCTAACAATATATATCTAATCGCACTTATTATTAGTAATTATGTATTCATAATATTCAGCTATCAATTACTGTACAAATAACTAATTAAGAATTTAATTAATAATTTAATTAATAATTAGTTAAATATTGATTTAAACCGCGATTTTATTATAAAAAGTTGAATTCATTGCAAACGTTTGTGGAGTGAATGCATTGAATATATATATGAATTGTCAACAATGCTCTCAGTTTAACATAGTTTTCAGTTATAGACAGTGTGTTTGTATGTATTGTGTGTCCAATCAGTTAAGTGTTGGACTAATCGTGTCTTTTGTGTTCACAAAACATTGTTTTGTTGGCCGAAAGCAAGTCGTCTTCGGTTGGATCAGTTGTCACACCAATCGGTTAAAACACATATTTAATGGTCAGTTATGTCTTCATCCGTTGAACTCGACAGAGAAGACATAAGCCATGCGAATGGCGGCGACGAGTCAACCGGTGCGCTGGCCGACGATGAACACAACGATTCAGACATTCATTCGGATCACATGAACAGTACCAGTGATGCCACCGAAGACCCAGAACTTGAAGCCATCAAAGCAAGAGTTCGTGAAATGGAAGAAGAAGCTGAAAGACTTAAGATTATGCAGGAAGTGATGAACGATGAGGACAAACACGATGCCGACAGTCCTAATGGTATGATTGTTGACTAAGACATTGATGACCATTCAGTGATAGTAATGTTTTAAATGTTTTTATATTGAATAGCGAGTACTTCTGGTATGTCTATCGAAGAGAAGATGGAAGTTGACGGTCGATCCGTATATGTCGGCAATGTTTGTATTATTGATTGTCTATTATATTATATAATATCGAAATACTATTCAATTTTATGATGATTTGTAAAACATGTTAGACTTCTGACAAGTTTTGTTGACAATTATATTACTGATTATAATATGAATTATATTAATAATTATATTTAAGTTATATATTACGGTATAAGAAAAATAATTGATTAACATATAATCAAAGGTTGATTATTCCGCGACTGCTGATGACTTGGAAAGACATTTTCACGGATGCGGATCTGTTAATAGAGTGACTATTCTTTGTGATAAGTATTCAGGACATCCCAAAGGGTAATCAAATAATTGATTAATTTAAAGTAATTAAATTTGATTATAAATTTTAATTAATATTTCCTATATCTAGATTTGCATACATAGAGTTTGCGGACAAGGACTCGGTAGAGACGGCCACTGCACTCGACGAGTCGTTATTTAAAGGCCGACAAATTAGAGTAAATATGATGTTTTTAAATTATAATTTATTTAAATTAGCAATTTTACAATTAATTTTTATATTTTTAATTGAATTATTACATATTTAAACCAAATATAATTTAAAGGTATCCGCCAAACGAACCAACAGACCGGGTATTAGCTCAACTAATCGGCCGCCCAGAGGGCGAGGCACCCGACGTGGAGCTTATATGGGCCGAAGTGCTCCGTGGTTTGGCAGACCTTCAAGAAGACCGTAAGTTAATTAGTGTTTTATTTATAAACATTTTATACCTATTTTATTTGTTTGCTTATCAGTCGCAGAGGTAGTTGGTTTGGCTACAGTCCCTATTGAAGTGACTTTTTAAGGATCACTATTAGATGACAGAATACAAGATTTTCACAACCATTGTTCAAAATTCATATTCATTATCTCTTATCTCACATATAAATGGTACGAATAATTCCCTTAACATCTGATGCAGAATTTTTTTTTTGTTTGAAAAGTTATGTGAATAATTGAATATAAAAAAATAATAAAAAATAAAAAATATGATTTAAAAAATAAAAATGTAAAAAAGAGATAATGAAAATATTGTACTTAAAAAAATAAATTGAAAAAAATAAAAAAAAAGAAAAAACATTAATTGATTTCACATTAAAAAAAAAAGGAGTCAAATCTGCATCAGTTTTTTATAAGGAAAGTTTTGTTTTGTCATTTCAGGTCATCATTAGGTGATTAATAGGAAATGGTGTCTACAATCACCCGGTGCTCATCAATAATAAACATTCGACTGACTAATAGTAAACATTTTAACGTATTATTAAAATATGAGACAATGAAGTTTTTATTATAAAAATTACAGCTTTTTATTAACATAATGAAAGTTTCTGTTGATGGATATGATTAGTGATGGCCAGTGCGCCTCCCTGTACGAAACGGACAAAATTATCACCAATGATTGGTCCCATTGCGTAAAGTCCCGGTGCGACCAGACTTTCGTGAGTATACGTGTCTATGGCTATTGGATTAGATCGGGAAAATATATCTTCATTTTTCTTGATTCCCAAATTGCATAACAGGTCTTTCTCGACGAATGTTAGGTTTGGTTTCATACCGATGAGTACCAAAACATATGAAACTTTAATTTTGACTGAAGTTGTTAGACAAGTGTCGTCGACTCCAATTCTGTTGACAAGAATTACTTCTTTATTGGATTTAATTTCTTTGACGCAATGCATTGGTAACGCTTCATATCCAGAGCTGGACAATGACTTTGCCTTCATTTTTGAGTGAACCGAATGATATTCCGGATACATGTTTTCAGGTAACTGATTGAATATCAGTGCCGGATCTTCGGGATGTCTTCTAAATGCATGAATTATTGGCACTTTTCTAAATCTGGCGGCAATTACAGCGTCGGCAGCACTAAGACCGGCACCTACTATGAGAATGGGATCTGTAGTGGACTTTACTTTTGATTGAGCAATAAGTTGTTCCAATTCGTTAAGTGAATGTAATACAAATGGCAGGTCTTCTCCCGGAACACCTAAACGATTAATACGATCACAGTTACCGGTGGCCAACACTACCCGCGGAGTTTGATATTTAAACTCATCGCCATTGGAATCGTAGCCATCGATTTGATATTTATTTATTTGACGATCAAATCTAACAGAAGTGACAGTCGAAAAGTGCTTGAAGTTCTTCATTAAATCTTTATTTTTAACATAATTGTAATAATAGTTGGCAACAGTTGACAAACTGACTCTACTTTCCCTCCTATGTTGTGAACACCATTCCCTTATCTCCATATCTGGTAATTGCATCCAAGATCCCAAACTTATGGTTAAAATTTCTTTGCAATCATTCATTGAATGCCAGGCACCGCCCGGAAGACCTTTGCCAATGACCACGTGATCAATAGCTTTATCGGGAAAATATTTCCATTGGAGTGTCGATGGATTCTCGACACCGAAGTCAGCTTCTGGATGCTGTAACTGATCCAACAAAAGGGATACTTTATTAATCGATCGACCTTCAAGACCATCACTCAAATATTCCAAATCTTGTTCTACTAATGATTTATTGATGACACTGTCATCTATTAATCTTTGGTGAAGGAATTCATTTGGATTTAGTGTTTGATCCTTCTTATAAAAGGGCCAATTGCCTGATAACATATAACTTAATGTTATGGCTGACGGACCGTTTCCAATGATCACTACTTCTTTATTCACTGAATTCATAGTAAATCACAACTAAATGATTAAAAATCTAAGTTATATTAATAAGTGAAGTACAGTCTCGATAAATGTGAGGCACAACACGTTTTTTTGACAAATTCTTGTGAAGTAATTGAAAGCGTTTTAGTGTCTTATGTGTTCAAAACCAGTCTTTTATCACATAATATTGAGATCCAACTCCTATTGGCAACAGATTATTGCACATCAATCCAAGCTTTTAACTGAAACATAAAATTCAATATCAATTAATGAACATTAAAATCAAGTAAAAATACAAACTAATATCAAATTGCCTGTTCATTACATTATATTTATGTTTAAAATTATTAAATCATATATTAAGACATTTTTTTTATTGTAAACTATCTTATGTGTGATATATCATCATTTAATTTCAAGTCAATAACAAGCCTTTAGGACTTTATATCATTAATTATTTTCCAAATTTTTCACAAAATTTTAATTAATTATTTTGTATCTTTATTTACTAGTTTTTTACTAAAAAATTCAATAAAATAAATTATATAAAAATTACAAACATATTTATCTATGAATGACATTGATATTTATATTTAAAAAAAGAGTACTACCGTAATATTACCATTCAATAGGCATTGACACTATGATAATGTACTGTACTATCGTATCATTGCTACTCTATTACTACTACACTACAGTATACTATTTTTGATGACTTATTTTCATAAATATTTTTTATTTTTATCCTATTTTGAGAATGGGATTAATTTTTTATCTAACAATTATGTTAACTTTCACTTTTAATATAAATAATTATTATTATTCAATAATCTTCTAAAATTTTGTTTACTATTTTGTTAACATTATAAACATTTATTAAAGCTGAAAACAGGGAATTTGTTGTAAAATTATTTTTCTTTTAGATAATATTAAAATACCAATGTATTTTTACTTATAATTCCCACTTTAATTATAAAATTTTTTAATTATTCAATGGGTTGTAAATAACTTCAAAACTTGTAATGATTTGTTGAAAAGTTTAACAGTGAACTAAAAATTAAATTAATATTATTTTTAAAAATTTATCTATTATTCGAAATATTGTTATTATTTCATTGAATTCAAGCCAACTTATGATATAATGGGAGATACCGTCCGGAAAAGTGATCTAAATATATATATATATATTTGTAGTAACTGTAGAGCACATGGATGTAATACTATCTATTGGGGACAACTACTCTATTTGAACTTAGGTTTTAATTAGTTTTGACTAAATTTATCGATAATAAAATCTGAAACTTTGGCTGAAGTTATAAACTATAGGTCATTATTTTAAATACATTGTATTAAATTTCTTTATCGAAAATGTTATACAGTATTCTACTATAATATTTTGATTATTAATTAAATTGAATAGTTTTTTTGTAATATTATTGTTATAATTTTTAATATTGTTCTAATATTATTGATATAAATTTGCAATATTTTATATTTAGAGTATATGATAATATTTTTTAGTCAATTAATTATTGATTAATTATAAACAAGTCGTTAAGTCACATTAAATCAGCATTAATTAATGAACTGGTTATGTATGTGTATGTGTGTGTAGATTAAAAAAAATATTGAATGTCATTAATAGGCAGAAGTGTAAGGTAAATGAAAATTTATTGCATAATAATATAGCACTCATTTAGTGCAAAATTTTTTAGTTATATTTATATAAAAATAATTTAATTCGTAATCAATAATTTATAGATTATATAAAATATTATCACTATACAGTGTATTTTTATAATACATAGTTTTAAAAATAATTAAATAAATAATAAAAAAAAATAAAAATGCTGATTTTCAAAATAATTGCAAAGAATGTCATTTTATCTAAAACGTTGATTTATTTATTAAATTTATAATTTTTTCCATTATAAATATAGTTAATCAATCAAATAAAATAAATAATATGATAACTATTATACTTAGCAATAAAAACATTTTTTATCATCAAATTCAAGTAAATTCTACTAAATAACTCATTATCGACAATCATATTCTGTAATTATTAACATTGTATAAAATAATGCATATTTGAAATTATTATTATAACATGACATGATATTATATTGTATTAATTTTAATTATTATGAATATAAAATAAAATTTTATAATTAATAGTTTAGTAAAAACAAGAAAAAATGACAATTAATATTATTTTTACCTCAATATTCATTACTGTATAGTCAAACAAATTGTGATAAAATGTTGTTATAATGAAATAATTTGACACAATTTACAAAAGTAGTAACCAATTAAAAATATTGATGTGGATGTCATCAATTCAAATGATGATCATTGCAATCAAATATCACAACCTATACACACATATAACAAATGCTAGTTTTATACTGAATGATGACTGCAATCAATTGAACGAATGCTATAAATGCATTGCATATGCAATGGTTTGCACCGGCGCTCAACTAATCAGACAACTGTCTGTACCGCGTATTATACATGTATTATAGATATGTTAACTACCGGTACATTTTCATACCATATCAACCAAATTTTACAAAAAAAACTAAATCAAAAATATCATAACATATAATCAAATAAATTAAGTTTGATTTGGATTTTATGTATTAATATAAAAGTTTTGTTATTTATATTTAGCTCTCATGAATTTATTCCTTTAAAATTATTATTTTTTTTAAATTAAATCTTAAAATTTATATTTAATAATAATTTTAGTTTTTATAACTTAAACTAAACATATTTCTAGTTATGTATTCAGTGGTCATATAATTATGTGATCTTATTTTTACTTGTTATTAATTTGTCATTTAGTAAAATAATTAATTAATATAAGACAATGTGAACATTGAAGAAGAATATAATAGATGGTATTAATATAAAAAATTAATAAAATATTTTTATGTTTTAATACTGGATAATATTTAACGTAAAATATGTATAAATTTTTATTAAGTAAAAAAGATTTGTTAAATAATTATATTTTTATAAGAAATTGACACAATTTATAAAACATATAAATAAACAAAATTAAAAATTAATATAATATAATATAAACAAGCTATGTTATAAAAGTTAAAAATTATATTACTTTTCAAAAATAATGTCGCAATTTAATATTTAATTAATTTTATAATTATTAAAAATTTGTTTTTAATTTTCATGAACTGTTTTATAGGATTTATACTAAATTATTTATCATTTGACAAATTTATTATATAATATTATTAATTATATATTATTTATTAATTCAAATGTTCTATAAATATGCATTTTTTAATTATAATTTTTTGTAAAACAATATATGACTTAATTGACATATTTGCACAATTCTTGCTTAAAATTACAGAATTCATATAAATAATAACAACAATAAATAATACAAATAAAATAGATAAATATATAATTATTTAAAACTAATCCAATAATATGTAATATGCAATAAATAATATGTAATTAATATATTATAATTAAAAAGACAGTAAATTGATTTAGAAATGTAATATATTATATAAATACTACAAATAAAAATACTTTAATAATTTTATTCTTTATTGCTTTAATATATCTAAATATATAAACCAATTTTAGTGCAAATTTAGTGCAATTTAGATATAATACTTTTGAGTCAAATGACTTAATCGATAAAATTACTATCATTTCATTCAAATACATTTAATACAATAATTTTTTATTTTCATTATATTATATATACTGAGTATACTGAATATATTGTTGCATATAAATAATAATTGATAATTAATAATATAATAAATAATTATGACGATAAACAGTGATCTTTTTATTAGTTAAGTTATAATTAATGATATTCTGTACAATGTATATGTATGAGTGTACTGTACTGTACTGTATAATACATTGTATAATATTATATGAATAAAAACAGTAGTCGACAATAAATTTGAGCCCAAATTATGAATTTGAAGGTCATATTGATTTTGTCTGCATTTTTGGCGACAATCGATATATATTGGGGTTTGGCTTTTAGCACATCTCAGGTATTATGATAACTGATTATAACATTTAAATTATATAAACAAAAAACTGTTTTTTATTTTCTACTATTTTTTTATTATTTTAGTGACACTAAATGTACTAATCATTAACAGTATTTGTAAAATTTGTCTAATAGTAAACAATATACAGTAATTTATCAAATTAAATATTAATTTTTTCTTTCACTGAGACTTATACTATAAATTAAATTTTATATATTATTTGTCTTTAATTGTTGATTAGATTTGTTGTTGATTTGTTATAAATAAATAAATAACTTATAATAGTAACCTATCAAATAAAATTAAGTACAATTATACAGTTGAAACTTTTGCATTTAAACTATCTTATTAAATTTAATTTGTAAATATTTAAAATATAACATAGCATTAACTGCATTTATATTAATGGTAATTATCATATTATATAGTCATCATATGTATTATATCATTAAATACAACTATAACTTAAATTAGATCAATAAAACTGTTTATTCAATGTTACTCTCATGACTTATAATGCGATAACTTTAACATTAAAATAATATCTAAATAATTACATCTTTTTATATTAAAATAATTTATTATCAATAAAAAATAAAATATATTAAATTTAACAAATTTATACATTAATATAAATAACTATTAATGAGTGCGTCCATTGCGTTCTTGATCTTCATTGGTTAACATAAATGCCGGCCAATAGTAAGTACAGCCGGAATGGGAAATAAATTTCAGTAATGGATTTGGAGTCGTATTGTTAGTCGAACCGATCGATGTATAACCGCAATCATATAACGAACAGTAAGGCACGCGATTGTCGCGAAGGAAACACCAAATTTGGCCGTAAGACCAGTCAAGTAGTGGACATATTCTAAGAAATTGAGGCCAATCCGGATCAGTCATTTGGCACTCCTTAATCATCACATGCTTAGGCACATCACTAATACGAGTTCCCATAAATATAGACCTTATCTTAGTTTCCGTATTTAACTTTTTTAAAGCAAGTTTAAAGTTAGATTCGCTATAAGATATTAAATTCAAATTATATCTTTCAACCGATTGTTGTACAAAGTTATCCAACAGAGGAAATATATCGGGAATTGATATAAAAAAGACATTCAATAAATTGTTCGGATATTTTGTTATGAAAATAGTGTAAACCAAATGTAATAAAGCCGTACAATCTTTACCACCATTAAAGGCAACGCAAATCTCTTCAGGTTTGTAATCGTCTAAAGATTTGTTAATCAAATCGAAACTATGTCTAACATAATCATTATCTGAACAATACTTCATAAGAGTATCAACACTTTGCCTTGAATTCGGTGAATATCTTGAGGTCAATACATTGGCAGGTAATAAGTTACGAAAGATGGCATCAGATTTTGACGTTACAGACTCACTACTTGAAGACAATGTCACTTCAAACATATTGACGGATCCATCAATTGGTGTCATTTTAACTGATATTGAGGGACATTCTTCGCATGTCTTCTCAATAATTGTATTTAAATCCAATTTATCACAGTTTACGTCTAAACTAACTCTAAATGAAGCCATTCTGTCAAATAAATAAATTACTTCATTAGTAACAATCAAATAAAATTAAATTAAGAAAATAATCAAAAAGTGAAATCAGGTGAAGAAATAAACTAATCATTAATCGGCGGGATATTTACAAAATATCTAACAGATCATTGAATTGTCATAAATGTCATCATTTCTAAGTAAACAAAATCATAATTAGATCATAACTTACTATTTAATCTATGATCACAAGATTCAGGTAATTGCAACAAATTTCTGCAAAATATATGAAATCAAACAATAGTTAATCAAATCAATCACATTTAGTTAATAATTATTTTAAAAATAAATATCAGGTGAAGAAAAATAATCACAAAATGGCGGGATATTAGTAATATCTTTATATCATTTGTCCCTATCTTTGTTTGTCATCCTTTAAACAAATTTAATCAAATATTACAAACAATTCATACACACCTTTGATAAAATTGTGAGTATAACCTGAAATTAAACAAAAAAAATATAATTACAAACAAAGACAACAAATATAATTTAACTAAACAATCAAATATAATAAATCAGATGAAGAAAAATAATCATATATTTCGGCGGGATATCTATATATCACTCATTTGTCCCTATCTATAGTCTCATCACTTTTCTTAATAGTTTATAAAATCAAACAATACTTACTCTTAGTGTCACTAAATGCCAACTAAACCACAATTGCTGTCCACATAAGTATTAAAATAACTGAAAAACAATAAAAAAGTAATTATAAGTTTATTAATTTATTGCATTAAACTAATTAAATAATAAATTTATTTCAGTTAATTAATGGAACGGTTGTTAATTTTCATTGGTTTCATCAATTGGCAAAATAAATCATCATTTAATAAATACCATATCATAAAATAATGTTAAAAACTTACAATTATGGTTGCATTCAATCGTTATCTATTTTTAAAATAAAAAATACAATACTTTAGATAAATTAAATTATAAAACTTAAAAAATACTTAATATAATAACATCAGTTAATTTAATTGCTTTTATTATCATTATACAAATCAATGAGATTCCCACTGAGCAAACAATTCATCATTTTATTAAATTAAAAAATAAATTTTAAAAACTACACACCTTTTTGGTAGTACACACCCATCCAGACATTGATACAAAAGGAAAACGGTATTTAACTATATTATGATAATTAAATAAATTACTACAAAATTTATAACAATATATATATATATAAGTAAATTTCAATTAATAGTCAGATAGAGCTAAATAGATAATCATTGTATTGCTCAGAGATCTTGGTGGTAAACAAGAAATATATATGTCATCATTAAATATATCAATATATAATAAAACAAATTGTATTATCAAATCAAATAAATACCTTAAAATATTTAGAAAAATACATCAATTAATGATCACATTGTCTGTAAATTATTAAAACAAAAAATTAATATTCAATTTCAAACATATATAATGACAACTATTCATTAAATTAGTCATCAGTAAGGCTGATATATTTCCTTCACAATCAATAGGTTATAATATTTGGGAAGTCTATATCGTTTTCATCATATATTTAGTAATTTATATATAATTTTCATAAATAATTACCTAAATTACAAAATTGATCAAGTCCATTTGTTCCATGTGGATCATCCACACCAATATCATATGACTTATCCTATATTTGTAATAATATAATCAATTAAATTTGGTCACCAATTATTGAAAACATGTGCTAATGATAATCATCATCAGATAGGGGTGAAAGACAATGGTTTTAGTTATTATCATTGTATTTATCAGTTGAACTATAAAATCATCATTAGATCTTAAGTTACAAATTATATAAATGTTATTATGTAATACATACCAATAATTAATAGGATATATAATATGAAATCTGAAAAATTGCAGAAAAAATAAATATTAGTTAATTAATCAATTGTTTAACGTTTATATGAAAATTAATTAACATTAATGTCTGTAATATCAGTGAACACGTGGTGTTAGTTGTCGTCAAAGAGAAACTCAAGAGTAGCAAATAGTAGTCATCATTACAGACATTATAGTCATTACAGATATCATTCAATTTACTTCAGATAATATCTTTAATTACCATTACTTACAATTAAGTGGTCAACACGTCATACGAGTTCATCAAAACGTGTCCTTTCATATCAAATGATACTTTTCTTAACACAATTATAACAATCAGTTTTAATTTGAAGTAATTATTAATTAAAACTATAATAATCTACTAATAAATACAATTTATAACAAATAATGATAAATAGATAATAAATTAATAAATAATTTTAAACTAATTAATGTAAAACATATTAAATATAGTTAAGTTATAATCATTTATTTGAAGACATGCTTTCATTTAGTGATTGAATTGATAGAGACTTCCGTTGACTAAAAATCATTGCTTTTATAGCCATAGTCTGTATTAAGACATGCGCTCAGTATATGCTATGAGTCTATGACTGATATCAGCACTCAATACTAAATACTAAATATACCGGTATTTGCTTTAGTTATTAATAATAATAAGTCAACTGTACTGTACTTCTCCACAGAATATTTAGAATTAAATTAATCCCTAAACCACTTGTCTTAACATTAGTTGACATTTGATCCGTTTGGACAAAGAACAGGTCAACACAGGTTTAAAGCGTTAATCATTTACTGTAATTATATGGTTATTAAGTATTATCACCACTATTGACACTAATGGCTATATCGATGATAACTTTATAAAACTTTTATTAAATTAAACTAAAATATACTAAACTTTTATTTGAATATAATTTAGAGATATTAAAAAAAATGATTTACTTAAAACAATATTTTGAATGAAATGGATATTTAAATGAAGATAATTTCATAAAAGTTGTCTTAATGTCGATCATTTGACTGAATCAACAAGAATTGGGATAATAGTGTTGCGATTGTTAAGGACATGAAAAGGCAAGGATTGGCAAAATGTTAACATTTTCATCGAGACATCTGATACTTGAAATACTAATGAGAAGTACTCTTGTTTTGGCAAATGTGATGATCTGCCACTTCGGGGCATTGAATTGTGTGAGTTTGTTGGCCACAACTGTCCACACTTTAAACTCTTTGTCAATAGAGCTGGCAGTGACCCGAACCGTGTATTTAAATTTTTGATTGCTATGTATATAGAAACTGATAGATGAGGTGATGATAGGTTGTGCCAAATGAATGATTAGTTGAGATTCAGTGTTGAAATGAAATTCACTGCAAATATTGTTATACTTTTTGAACTCAAACTCGTAATCGTTGATCATTTTGGCGTCTTTACAAAAATTGCCATTAATGATAACGACGGCTCCCTTTCTCTTGGACGCCATATTCTCTTGTGGTTCCCATAAGCCGTTCATCAATTTAATAGGTGTTTGTATGAGACCACACATGAATGAGACAATTGTAAAGTAAAGAGTATTTGAGAAAAATAGTTTTTCACTCGATTTGGTTCCCATTATTCGCACAAATTTTACTAATCGTTGATCAAAACAAATGGTTTGCCACGACCTACAAGAGTATTGGCGATAGTCGGCAACAATATCCCATTGATTGCTAGTGGCCGACAACTGAACGAAGTAACTATAATGTCGTTTAGGATCGGTATCCAAAAGACGAAACCGAATAATATTGATGAGGACAGGGATATGAAATCTTATGATAATTCCCTTTGAATTGACTTCAATTTTGTGTTTTGTTAATGACTTTTCGTCGCAATTGTTTTTGTCGACAAACAATTTTTCTGGATTTATGCCTTCAATAGCAACAGCCGTTCCCAAACCAATGTTTTCAAACCCTGAATGAGAGCTCAGATCTTTAGTTTGGACACTCTTTTGAGTATTGTTTTGCTTTTTAATGTTCTGAAGTTCATCCAAATCTAGTTTCTGTAATTGTTTTTCAATTATTGTAGAAGTTTTAGCGTTAGGTTCAAGAAGTGCTTCAGTCAATCGTTTGATTTCATATTTGAGAGCCAATGACAATAACTCTTCAATGTCTTTATCATCGACACCGATAAGCGACAACTTTCCCGTATAGATATATTTGATGAAACTTTTGAAAGACAGGGCCGAACAGTCTTTGATGTGTATCTCTCGCTTACAGTTTGTGAGAACAGTTTGATTGAAAAACATATCCTTAAATATGGGACTTCTTGCTGACAACACTGCCTTATGGCCCGCAATATGTTTGTTGTCGACTATGAACACCACATCACTTAACTTCTCATTTAGGAACAGTCGGCTCAAGTCCTCTAAGACATCTGTGCTATGATTTATTTCTTTCATTTTAATATTACTTATGATATTATATAAAAATGATTTAATATTAATAACTACTAATTTTATGAACCCATTAACTGTCTAAAAATATGGTTGAATATATAAATTAAAATTTTGTTTTTATATTCAATATCTCGTATAACAATCTCGTGTATCAATAAATAGCAATTTTAATATACTTTAGTTAACTAAATTCGTAAATATTATATACAGTTTTTACATGTATTTTATGAATTTAAAGTATAAAATTGTAAACTTTTATAAAAGCATAAAATATTTATAAATATAATAAAAATGATTTTATGTACCGGTAATTATTTTTAAATATAAGATTATTTATGTTTACCACTCTTCTAGTTTTGTTTTATTTTTTGGTGTTTTATAACTCGTTTTTATCGTTTTTCTGTCTTCAGTGAACCGACATTTTGAGATAAACAATAAAATAATAGCAAACAGACCACTGATGAAAGTGTTTAAAGATATAAAATTACGTATTTATTTAATTGAATTAAAAACAAAACAAAACATATTTAAAATTAATATATTTATAGATAAAATGACAACAATTTTTGTGTCTTTAGAAGAAACGTTAGCTTTTGTGATATTATTTGTTGATTGAGTTGTGATATCATTATCTGGATTCTCGTTCTCATCTTCTTCTTTAGGGTTGTCGAGTGATTGACTTAATTGAAAGGGATGTTCAATAATATCTGACTTATAATAGACTTTGATGTCGGCGACAAACTTTTGCCACGAATTGATATCAGATGTTTTTATCTTTTTGTATTAACCATTTTCATCGACAAATGCCGCGTCCAAATCATTGTGAAGATTATGACTTTTCAGTTTATGATTACAATAACAATTTATAACATTAAAGCAATTATTATATTCATATTGTATTTGCTTTACTTTCAATAATTAATTTTAAGTTTCTATTATTTTCAGTGATATTAGTTATACTGTATACTGTTATACTAACTTATATATGTTGTTACTAATAGATAGATCTCGATGTGTAATAAAATGTAAATCAATAGTTAGCTTTACACGTGTATATTGTTTGCGTGATCAACATATAAACAAACATTTCTAAATAATTAATTATTATATACTGTAGTAATATAGTATAGAACTATACTATAGATACCTGTAACATACCAGTATACTGTTTTAGTTTTATGCAACATTTATGTATAATGTTAAAGTATAATGGTCAATTATCTATAATCAATAATATACTCTTAAAAAATTATAAATTTTTATTTATCATAATTTTATATTATTAAAAAACTAACATTTTAAAAATCAATCTCAGTATAAAATAAATATATTTTTGAATTTGGACTAAATTTCAATATCTAGTATGTTATACAGTACAGTAAATTCATATCAGTAATAAATTTGTTAGTTTTATATTTTCATTTAAAAAAAAATTGTGTATTTTTAATTTATAAATATCAAAATCCTAAATTCTCAATTTAAAATACATTGCAATTTAATCAGATAAAGTGTTTATTTATTATTTAAAAACTATTATTATTATTATACTATTTTTGTTAAATGACATGAATGACACCCACATGTCATCAATAAGTTTACGCTTTATATAAAAAAGTTGTTTTATAAATGTGTTTATTGTATTTATAGTCCATTAAATAGAAACACTATTTTAAAACCTTATTTTTTATCAAACAATTAATAATTGAATATTTATAATAATAAATTAATAATAGTTTGTAAAACAACTTGAAGTTTACTTTTGCATAATTATTAAATATTTTTTATTATTATTAATTATAATATTTGGGTCATTTGATGAACTTATCTTTTATTAGAAATTTTATCAATACTTATCTTTTAAAAAACATTATTAATAATATATCAAATGATGTACTGGATATATGATGAGAGATCAATACACTTTCAGCAATTTTTAATGATTCAAAAAAATTAATGTCACTCTCGTTTTAATTCACTGATTGTTTAATATCTTAAAAAGAGATGTCAAATAGTATATTATATTTATTTCTAACTAATCATTTCATACAAACACATCGTACAAATAACTTATTTTTTTTAGATAAAAAAACATTAGAAATAATGTTAAAATTATTGATTATTTTAATTTGTTATGTAAGTAAATTTAATAACTATTAATTTTAATTAATTAAGTTTTTTATTTTAATTATATTTTGATAAATATATAAAAGATGCTAAATGTGAGTGCATTGGAGAGTACTATAGGTGGTGGTATACCATACCTGAGCAATGGTCACAACTCTTACTATTCAAACAAATTTCAACGCGCTTTTGAAAGCATCGGAAGTTCGCTCAGCAATCAGGGATCCAAAGAGTTAGACATCAAGTAATCTAATTATCTTTTTATTGGTATAGCTATTATTAATTTCTACAATATATTTATATATAGAGATCAGATATATCCCAAATCTGAACCATCGATCGATGGCAAAGAATATGAAGCGCAGACTGACAGCAACTTTAATGTAGAAGACAATCAAAGACGTGTAATACAAGTACAAGAAGGCAATGATTCCGACAGATTTAGGCAACAGTTTTGGAGTGAAATGTTTAAAAAGCATGACATTCAACGACAACAGAAAATTCAATTACAATCGGATTTACAATCAAAACTGTTTGATAAAAATAATGAAAATATTCAACAAAACTCTGGACAACATATTGTTCAAAATGAAGAGCAAATTAAGACCAATCCAATTGAAATACCTGTTGTAACCACTCCGACAGCTCTTTTTGTTATCAATGCACCAAATTATGATAATAAAGATAATGTTTGGAACATTAATAATCATAAACAAGAACAACATCACCAACAAAGCCAACAACAATATGCAGAAATTGATAATAAAAGTAGACAAGAGTTGAATAAAGATTATCAAAAAAGTCGTATATATCCGCAGTCACCGGTTTTAGCCAAACCTAAAATACAGACCATTGAAGCCAAATGTTCAAAGGATACAATTCACGTCAGAATAACATATGACCGACCATTTGATGGTTTAATTTATACTAAAGACCATTACAATGATAAGATGTGTCATTTTGTTAAACCACGATCGGGACAAATGAAGTTTGAATTTGCATTAGAGCTCAACCATTGCGGAACAACACTTCAAGATTCACCAAAAGGAGAAACAATTTTAGAAAATACAATAATCTTTCAAAACGAGCCCGTCTTTCAAGAAATATGGGATTCGGTCAGACATTTGAGATGTGCCTGGAGTGGTGTCTTCGACAAAACGGTTCAGACATCAATCAATGTCGAAGTTCATGACATGCAAACTATTACATATAGAGGCGATTCAGTTGAAAGTGTTATGGATGTCCAATATGGTCACGGACTTCATGCAGAACCAGTTCAAGGGTTTGTCAGAATTGGTGATGATTTAACACTTTTAGTCTCATTGATCGGATCTGATGCCAACAATTTTGACATTCGTGTCAAAGATTGTATTGCACACAACGGAGACGTCAAAAATTCAGTTCAATTAACAGATGAAAATGGATGTGTTGTTAAAAAGAAATTATTGGGTAATTTCCAGAAGGAGAGGAATGCTGATGAATCAACTGTCACTGCATTCTCTTATATGCAGGCCTTCAGGTTTCCAGAAAAGACTGAAGTGTACTTTGAATGCAATATTGAAATTTGTAAATATGAGTGTCAAAACTCATGTCCTGAATTGGGTGATGTCCTCATTAGAAGCCAAAGTCAACAAATTGATGAATCAGTTAAATCTCGGGCCAAGAGATCTATTAACGGAAAACATAAGAATGAGACTCAAGTGGAACCGATTCGACTTCTTCGTGGAATTCGTGTAGTCGTTCCCAACGATGTCGACTATATTGATCCACAAAATCTGAGCGCTGTTTCTAAAAATGAATATCTATTGCAAAGTAATGACAACTTTTGTCTCTCAATCAGTAGTTTTACATTAAGTTTATTCATAGTATTCATTGCCTTAATTACAATGTCTATCATATCATGTGTTTTATGTTTTAAATTTTCTAATTTTAAACATATATCTTATAAGTCTTCTCGTTTATACAAATAAATTTATAAATATTAATAATTAGTATATAATATATAAAATAATTTACATTCACGTATTTAAAAAATTTGTCAATTGTATAATTAGTTATATTATCTTATTATATAAAAATTTTAAGTATGAAATAAATATACACCTATAATGAACACTAGCGTATAAATTGTATAGCAATACAATTCTTTGATAATAACTGTTTCAAAGATTAACCGGTTAACTAGTGTTGGATATGTCCATAAAATATGCAAATATACTGTATATATAATTTTTAATTAAAAATAAATTTATCATTTAAAAAATCTTAAAATAGTTTACTGTATACATTAATTTTAACATAAATTTTGAAACTTAAATAGAGGCAAACAACTAATAATTAATAATATTTAAAATATTACTCGTATTATCTGTAAATTTAAGTTATATCAATAGCTAATTAACTGTTATATAATATATTTAAGATTAATGTATCAATAGTTGATATTAATTATTGTTAATGTAATTGCAAGGAGTGTCTATGCATAGCACCTACTTCCGAGCTAACTGGGCTTAAAGTTGTTTTTTCAATTTACTAATAAAATTAAAATAATAAGTCAAATATACAGTATATTACAGTACAGTAGATTAAATCTAATGATACAAAATATTAATAGGAAATCATAGGATGTGTTACTCTATTAATAAAAAATAAATAGTTTTTATAAGTTGAGTGATTGTGTGTTGACTGCAATAAAAACTACATTTACTTTAAATACACGATTCAAGTGTTTGTTGTTATTGTAATGCATGTCATATGCGATACATTTGGTTAATGTTTTGATGTAAAAACAAAATCAAAATATTTAGTGAATTATTCAATGAATTGATTCATATGGTGACCACCGATGGCAACAAATTATGAGACAATTGAACGACAAAAGGATGAATTGAGTGCTTTAAAGGCTATATTTGGTTCAGATCTTAAGGATTTGCGACAATCGGTCAAACATATGAATGGCGGCGACATCGGTGATGACAAGTGGTCACCGATTGAAGTGATGATTACATTAAAGCCAATGGTATCGATGTCTGAACTGAATCACGAACCATATGTCCAAACAGACCTATATGTCAAATGTGGCAAAAGGTATCCCAATGTGATTCCCGAAGATATTTGTCTCAAAAATGTCAAACGATTGCCTTTAAGTGTTTGTCAACAAATCAAAGACGAGTTATACGTATTGGCCAAAAGTCTTAAGGGAGAAGTCATGATATTTGCGTTTACAGATCACGTGCGACAATCACTACACACTCACAATAAGCCACCGATTCAGTCGTTTTATGACCAAATGATTTCACACAAAACCAAACTTGAATACGAAAAAAATCTTGAAGTTGAGAAACAATTGGAGACCAATAGACGTAAGGATGAAATGAAAAGAAAACAATTAGAGGAAGAAATGAAAAGAAGACATTTGGCTTTTCTTCAGGAATCACGGCTCAGGAGAGAGTCGCGCGAAGATATTGGACAAACTTTGTTTAATTGTGTTACTTCTTGTGACATAAGATGTGATATAAATCATGAATTTGTTTGTTTGACATTTGATGTCAACGGATTTGAAAGACAAATACAAAGAGGAAAATGTCTTTTTCACAACAATTTTAAGCATAGCGTTGAATATTTAGCAATTGATATGAAAAATGGTCAAACATTTGTCATCAGCGAATGGGTTCTTAACGTTGATAGTTATCGTAATAATAGTTTTGATGAATATCAACCAAATGATAGCACAACTATTGATGATATCGTTGATCGGATAACAAAAGTGGAGACATTTTTCAACACAAAACTTAAAAGTCTGAATCATAAGAATTTAATCCGTTATCTTGGGATGACTTATACTGTGAGAGATGGATCTGTTGTCATTGATTTACTTCAAGAGCACATTAACGCCAATTCATTACATAGTTTAGCAAATGTTATGAAAGGACATCCATTTAATTTATCTCTAATTAATTATTATTCAAAAGAAATTCTAGAAATTCTAGACTTCCTTTCTAAGCACAACTGTCCGCACGGAGATCTCAAACCAACAAATATTTTTATAGATAGCATTACCGGTGAGATTAAAATTAGTGGCTATTATTTAGAGAAACAATTTTACGATATATTCTGTGATTTAAACTCTATTGATGTCCGCACCGGTAATTCAAATAGTATTTCAACAAATATTAATCGATTAAAAATGAAAGACATTTATGACTTTGGACTCATTGTTTTTGCCATAAGTAATGACTGGAATTTCGTTAATGATATTAATGGTCAAGAATTGATGCAAAGATTAAAGCAAATGAAATCAAACGATAATTTAAGAAATTTTTTAGATAAATGTCTTGATATTGAAGAGCCCGCTCGTTGGCCTCCCGAGAAATTACTTAATCATTCATTTATTTCATACAAAAAGCCTCTGATGGCAACTATAGACAATAGGAATGATATTGTTGTACAACAAATTGTTTCAATTAATGACAAACCGGAACAATCAGATGATATTAAAAATGATAGAAATATTGAGTCAAACATTTTATTTAATTCAATTGTCTCGTCGTCAGTCTTTTCTAGACTTAACGAGTTTGAAGTATTGGATGAACTCGGAAAAGGTTATTATTATTATTATTTATAAAAACAATTTCAAACATTTGCTTTTTACACATTAGGTGGATTCGGACAGGTATTTAAAGTGAAGAATATTCTGGACGGTAGGTGTTATGCACTCAAGAAGATACACATAAACTCATCAAATAATTCTCTTTACGAGAAAATTAAGAGAGAAGTGAATTTACTTTCTCGACTTAACCACGAAAATGTTGTCCGATATTTTACATCTTGGATTGAAACTGAAGATCATTTAGACACTGATGACAGTGAAATTAGTTCCACTACTAAAACCAGTGATTTGAATCAAATTAGTACTAAAAATAACTCGAAAATTGATAAAAAATCAAAATCTACTGAAAGTAAAGATAAAGCAGATTCTAACGACACTTCTAATGATTCATCGGACACTTCGACAGAAGAAGTAGATTTTGAAGCTGAAGAAGATATATTTGGCACTTCTTTTTTTATTGAAATACCGCAAAAAATGAACACTAATTCATCTGATTCACAATATGTTGTCTTTGAAAGAAGTAATTCTCAACAAACATCCGAAGAAGAAGTGACAGAAGCAGATAATAAACAATCGACTGAAGATCTCGTATTACGAAAGCCTATTTGCCGACAGTATATGTATATTCAAATGGAATTGTGTGAGAAAAGTACTTTGAGAGATGCCATCGATGGTGGACTTTATAATGAAGGACACAGAAAAAGGCGACTTTTTAGAGAAATAATTGAAGGTTTAGTACATATCCACGAACAGGGAGTGATTCACAGAGACCTTAAACCAGGAAATATATTCCTCGACGTCAACGATCACGTGAAGATTGGAGACTTTGGTTTAGCCAAAGAAATTTATTTTATCACCGGTAAGGATGAGAAATCTACAAATACTAACACTGGATCACAAATGAATCCATTGCCAGAAGCGGATCAATTTAAATTGACCGGTAAAATAGGAACTCCATTTTATGTAGCGCCTGAACTAACTGATAATTTAAATATTAATTCAAACAAAATATATTACACACAAAAAGTAGACATTTATTCCTTAGGAGTTATATTCTTTGAAATGTCTTATCCATTTCAAACATTAATGGAGAGAACAAAAGTTGTGATTAATTTAAGAAATAAAAACATTATTTTACCCCTCGATGTCAACGAACACTTCACTGGCAATGAAATTGAAATTTTAAAGAATTTATTACAACACGATTATACCATAAGACCATCTTCTGCTGAATTATTAGCTTTAGATTACTTACCGGCGCCTGAAATGGAGGAAAAGGAGGAACAGAATGTCATTAGACGTGCCGTTCAAAACACGCGAACAAAAATTAATAAATATATGTTAAATATGTTGTTTCAAAAAGATATGTCAGAAATTGAAGATTATGTCTTTGATATCAATGATCAACAATTCGGTACAATATTTAGTTTCAAAAGTGATTTGTATTCATTTTGTACAAAACAACGAGTCTTTCAATATGTTTATTCACAGTTAGAGTATATAATGCAAAGCCATTGTGGAGTTTATGTCTCACTGCCAACACTTTTACCAAAATATTCGACACAAATATATCAGACCAACGATACACTTACCGATGTGTTCTATGCTATTGACAACAATGGATCAGTTATCTCATTACTACATAACTTAAGAGTACCATTTGCTAGATATATAGCTCGTAATAAAATATCTCATTTAAGACGATATTCAATTGAAAAAGTTTATCGACAGAGACGTCCTAAAGGATATCATCCGAAAGAGTTATGGGAATGTGTTTTTGATATCGTCACCCCTAAGCCCACAGATATTCATAACAGTCATATTATGCCCGACTCTGAAGTGTTAAGTGTTTTAAATCATGTGATAAATCAGTTTCCAATGTTAAGTACAACTAAACTAACTCTTAGAGTAAATCACATAAAACTTATTAAAGCCATTCTTGAGTATTGCGATATCGAAGAGGAAATGCATAAAAAAATTATAGGACTTATGGGTGAATGCAACTCAAAATTGAATCAAAACTTAGCCAAAGAGTCTAACGATCCTTTGATTCAAAAGAAAAGTATTTTAGAGAAATGTATTGAAGAAACAAAAATAAATAATTTTTTACAATTAATAAATTTAGAACAGGACTCAGTTAAGAAATTATTGGCTAATATTAAGACACAAATGAGAAAAAAGAGTTCAAAACAACAAAATGCTCTTCAAATGGCTAAAAGTGCTCTTAAAGAGTTAGATCTAATACTTAAATGCGCCGAAAGATTAGGAAGTTTAAGCAAAATGACAATTAAATTATCGCCATCTTTTGTTATGACCGGTTCCTCGTCTGTCTTATATTCGGGGATTATCTTTCAGTTGGAAAGAGAGATCAAACGTAAAAAGTCTACACAACGCAGCGTTTTAGCTGTTGGAGGACGTTATGATGATTTGGTCACCACTTTTGATAATATCAATAAAAATAACGATAAAATTTATGAACCGAAAGGATGTGTTGGACTGAGTATTGAATTGGAAAAAATTATGAAATGTGTTTTGGAAGAAGAAACTAAAGAAAAAACTATTTTCGGACAACTCATTGATGTTGTTGTCTGTTCACTGACTAATGAAAACACAGATTCAGTACTTAAAGAGTTATGTTTTGTGACCAAAGAGTTTTGGAACTCTGGAGTCAAAGTGTTTTGTTTTCCCGAAGATTTACCGAAAAATATCGATGATTTGCACGCTTTCTGTTTAGATAATAGCGTTAGATATGCTGTGGCTCTCAAAGAAGCTTACGATTCGAGTCAATCAAACTTTTATCAAATAATGGCTAAATTATTTGCTTATGAAAAGGAAAGGTATATCGATAAGAAAGGGGGAAATGTTTGCGATATCGTTGAATATGTTATCAGAAGTATAGCGTCAGTCAAAACTGAGTTAAACACTGTTTATAGTAATACTAGTTTAGAGTCGACACCAATCACAAGGAGTGATAGCAATAAATTAATTAATAGTCAATTAATGTATTCAAATGAAGTTAATTACAGTCAGTCATCATCTATTGGTTCAAATATTAAGGTTAGTTTCATAACTGGAGAAAAACTTCAATCAATTATTAGGAAACGACAGGAAAACACTATTATCTCTCATTTGTCGAGCGCTCTGTCATTTGTGACGAACAATATAATCATTGAAGTAATTGCTGTTGACTTACCATTCAAAGTAATTAAGACTATTTGTGCCGAAATAGAGTTGGATGAGGAAAATGAAGTAAAAGATACAAAAACAACATTTGAAAAAAGCAAACTATCTATTATTGAAAAACATTTGCGTCATCGCAAACACATCACACAAATAATTGATACAATATTTGACCTCAAGATTGAAAAGAAATGTCCACTTTTATGTATAATCAGCACAATTGATAACATGAAATACAAAATATTGAGCTAATTATCATTAATTTGGTTTATATTATGACAATTAAAACTGCGATTATAACAGCACGTGATTCTCGTGATTACTTCATTAGTTTCAAAGCACTTCATTTCAGGGCTAAGATTCAAAGTCTTCCTATTTCTGGGTCTTATCATTCAATTTATACTAATATTTAATTGTTTATATTATTATTCATTTACATATCTATATATATATATATATATTAATGGTTAAACATTTTCTCACCAATTAATTTACATATTAATTAATTTTGTTATTTAAATAAATATTTTTGTAAAAAGTTTGTTGAAATTTTAAATAAATTAAGAATTTAAATTAAATAATTTTTAGAAAAACTGTATATTGTATATAATATTTGCGTTATATAAAACTGATTAAAGTTATAGATATTTGAACTATAAGTGATTTAAATCATAAGTCCAGTCAGTGTTTGAATTAAGAATTTGATACACATTTTAATTATTAATATTAAATATATAAACAAGGTTAAATTATGATACTAAACACATTTTTCAAATTTACTAAAGTATAAGCATCTTATAGTATAAATTTATGTTATTTTATAAATATTATTATTTATTAAAATCAATTAATCTTTTGGTCTATAAAGCAATAGTTTTTGTATATTTTCCATAAAAGCTTAATAATTAACCGAAAGGGTAGATAAGTTTGCATAAGATTTTATTTTTATTAACTTTAAAAATTAATTAATAAAAAATGATTGTTATTTATAATTTAATAAAATGGCAAATTAATGGATCATTTATTCAATTGGGTCGCAAATAAGATTTTCTTTGTTCTGAACTATAAGTTATATATAATTTGATAACAAAGAGATGACTTGAGTTTTCACAACTTTGTTTTGAAAGTAATACCGAAATAACAATTATCTTATACTAAGTGTTGTTGTAATCACAATATAATTGGTGTTAAGTATTTAATATTGACATCAAATATCAATTTGAATACTTTGAGCTAAACATAACAAAAAAAATTGTTAATAAATTGTGATTTGATTAGATAGTGAAACACTTGAGTTTCGTTAATCTCAAACAATTGTACACAAT
Organism: Oppia nitens; assembly: GCF_028296485.1. Taxonomy (NCBI): domain Eukaryota; kingdom Metazoa; phylum Arthropoda; class Arachnida; order Sarcoptiformes; family Oppiidae; genus Oppia; species Oppia nitens. The sequence continues at coordinate 2,682,906 of NW_026533250.1, forward strand.
GTAGGCATCAGATGAACAATCGCTTAAAAATATTCACATAAATAGTTTTTTACACTTTTCTTATAACTGTTTGTCGAAATGCATTTCATTATTAAATTATGTTTTAGGTTTCAATTAATTTTGTTAATTTATGTCATATTTCAAGTTCAACTAATTTCAAGTTCATATCCAAAATGTATGTCTCATCAAACTATATATTAATACTTTAAAAAATTGTGAGTTTACTTAACAATAGATCGGAAAATAATAAAATCATTTATTTAATTTTACTGATATATTAGATTACATAAGCAATTATTGTGGTATATTGAAGGGGTCGACCATTAACTTGGGTATGCCTTCCACAGAGAAAACAACTTATGCTTTATTTAAACTGAAACGGGAAACATATAAACCTAATATGGACTGTAATGTCACTATAAAAGCGCCGCCAAATTACGGTGTCATCGCTTACGTGAAGAGAGTTAAACTAAGAAAACTGTATTCACTTGAAGACTCTTTGGAAGTGATCTCAGATTATAATATGACTTCTTATCAATGGTTGGGAACAAATGAAGAGCTATTACCAAAAGTGAATGTAGTGTCGAGTGCTTCCAAAGGAGAGATTTATGTGATATTCCGATCGGAAAACTTTGCCCTTTCTTTGTATAGCAAAGGATTCAAAATTATTTTGACTTTATTTACACGTATGGCTTATTATATGACAATTATTATATTAATAATATTATTGATAAATAATTAATAAAAATTATAAAATAACATTACATTTATTTAGTAGTCAATTCTAATGGCATTTGTGGTCACAATTCATCGCTTAGGTTTAATTGTAATAATAAGATATGCATTGATAATATGTTAGGTAAGACTTAAAATTAGTTTTTAGACTTTTTTGGGATTAATTTTTAATTAATTTGTATGCAATATATACAGAATGTGATGGTATTAACAACTGTATCAACTCATTTGATGAGCAAAGTTGCAGTAAATTATTTTTATTTGCAAATAATATAATATTTTGTTAATTAATTATAATTTCATTAATGATTAGGCGCTACATCTGAATCAATGATAGGTTTAATTGTGTTTAGTCTAACGCTTTTAATTATGGCTATACTAGTGATTGTGTTTTTATGCAAAACTGATAAACAAAAGCGCGAAGATATGGCCCGAAGATTCTCAAAGGTCTGTATTAATAGTGGAAGAAGACTATCGACAATATTTTTGAATGAAAGAAGACACGCGACAACCAATTCAGTGACACTCAATAGATTAGATTCTAACGATGGAAGTAATGTCTACAGAAGTGTTCCCATTGTTTATGAATCCAACCAAAACAAAGAGAGTAATCAGCAAAACGTTAAGTTTGTCACCAAAATTAGGCACTCCTCGAGTGATAATCTTAATAAATCTAATGGATCCAATGGATCCACATATTATAATAATATTTAGTAATAGTTAACGAATTTTAATAACAATTGCATTTATTTAACTTTGTTTTCAAAATACATTTCATTAATTGCTTGAATTATAATTTATCAAATAATGATTTTTAATAAAATATATTAAATATTACTCTAAAAATTATGAAAACTTTTGTTAATTATACAATATATTTATGTATAATAAGCTTACAATAATTTCAATATATAATTGTAGACATAAATTATTGATTTAATTAATAATTAGATTTGTCATAATAAGAATTTGATTTTATTGTATCTAAGATATAATATTATATTGTTTTATCATATATATGTAAATAAATTTACTGGCAATATATTAAAAGATAGTTATACAGTATAGTAAATCTATAATTATTCACATTAAAGTTAACAATTTTTAAACTGAATATGTTTATCGTGTATTGTGTTAATTGTATTAATTCTAATAAATTATTATATATTTTATATAATTGATTGAAAATGTTAATTTAAGAGATTATTTTTATTAAAAATTTTTAATTAAAAGATAATAGTATAATAGAGTATAATTTATTAAATTATTATTAAAACATTATCCCATTCTATTGTATTATAGCCTATAAGTTATAAGTTATAACTTATAACTAATAACTTAGAATAATCACATTATATCATATGATAATATATCTGTTGTTAGGTTAGCATAAATATGCTATAAATTAATTAAAAATTATTTAATGAATAATCTAAAATAATTAACAATGTTTATTCTAATATTGCCTAACCAATTTTGAGGCAATAAATTTTTTAATTAAAATTTTTTTTTATATATATAATTGCTATATGTTACAAACAAATTGGCTTTTATTTATAGCACCAATAAGTCCAAGTTTGGTCAAATAGTCCTGGAGGGTGTGGGGGTCAGATTGCTTAAAAAGATAAGTAGAGGTAAATATATGGAATACAATATTATAATTATTATAAATTATTAATATAAATATTATAACCAAATAAAATATATTCATAAATATAAAGAAATTCTATATTGAGTTAATATATTTTATTCATTGACATTAGTTATTGGTTACAAAACATTGCTATTATATGCTATTCTACACAATTTAAAAGTTTAATAACACATTTAGAGATATAGACACACATAACAAATAGAGATTAAGTATAATAGTTGATGATTGTCAAGCATTTAGTTAACTTATATTTAAATCAGGGTTGCTAAAGGGGGGGTAGGGTGTAAGACCTCTCATCCCCCTGAGATGGAGAAATCTTGGATCTTACCCTCCCCTGTCCTAAAGTCAAAAATTTATGGCCCCCCTAGCAATTTTCGGCGCCGAAAGCAATTATACAAAATAAATAGATAAAAATACTTAATTACATCTATTTAACATTTTTTACACTAATTAATATCGTAATATATGTAACAAAACAATAAAAACTTACAGTTTTTATAATTAAACTTAAAAAATCATTTTTTATTTCTAATAAACGAAAAATATATTTTAAAATACTAAATATTATATTAAATAAATATTACATATGTATAGTTCGGGAATTTATTGGGAATTTAGTCAAATTTGGCAAGAATTGTCGTTTAAAAATGCAATAAAAAATTTAAAAAATTATAAATCTAATGAATTTTTGTACTCATATACTCGTTTTGATATAAGTATAGCATTTTTATACTGTATAATATATATATATATAACTTATACACAGTAATTAGTGTTGAAATAAAAAAAATTATAAAATAATAGACAAATTTCTAGAAAGTTTCTAAAAGAAATTTCTATCTAGGTCTTACCAGTTCAGCATTAGTAATACCAAATGAAATATTAAAATATGATTTAATTGACATTAAACCTACATTTACTGTATATTTACTGTATATTTACTGTATTAATTATGAAATAAAAATTACTATAATTACGATGATATTACAAAATAGATCTAAAAATGTTTAATATATTTTAATTAAAATACACACTATTGTTATAAAAATACAAATATAACACGTTATCAGACAAGTTATTACATTAGAAATCAAAATTAAGATATGATTACCAATACATGAAATTAAGGTTTTATTTTTTAAAACATGATATACAATTAATATTAATATACTTTAATTTATATAATAAATATTTTTTAACGTTTATCTAAAGTAAATCGTTTATAATAAACAATAAATTAAAAATTTTAAATATAATATAATTAAATTACAACATATTAGTTTAACACTATATCAAAAATATAGAAATTACAATTATGAAAAATTTAACAAAAATAATTTGATGTAACTTGAATTATTAATAAAATAATGTGATAGATGTCCAATATGTGTAATTATAATTTGATAATAGTTTAGCATGGACACAAACATTTAATACAATTACAAGGGGCACATAATATTTTTCCGCATAACCATTGGGCTAAACAGCATATTAAACATATACCGACGATAACAGCGGCAACAACTGCGCCCACAATAATGCCAATTGTGGTTAAATCCATCAATTAATGTGTCGTCCAATTTCTATACTAAACTTTATGACAGTATTATTAGTCACACAAATGTTAGTCAATTACTTGACTTTTGCCTATACCTTGTTATATAAGAGCAGACAAGTAATGATTATTACTGAAAGTACTTCACATTATTATTAAGAGACTCTTTGTTGTAATTGAATTGTTTGGTCGCAGAGAAACCATTTGTGATATCAATATTTATTAGGATATCATAACTATATTAATACTCTAATCACTAATCGTATTCATTGTAGTCAAAGAAACAGTTAAACTATTAATGTATTAAATTGTTTTATTTATTGACCTGAAACTCATTGTAAAACAGTATAAAAATCTTTTACACTATACTATGTGTGTATGCATTAAATTATGTTTCAATTAAATGTAGAAATTGAAGATAAATGTCATTAAAACTATAAATAATATTATAATAATGCAATTTGTTATCACTAATCAAAAAAAAGATGAATAATAACATTGGTATTGCAGAAACATTGGCAAACAGTTTAAAAACTCAAGTAATTAATACAAACTTCAAATAAATGGTAATTTATTGAAAACACAATCATAATTATAATTGAAACTCACTTTAGATATTTAAATAAATTGTCGCAATTACTCTAATCTATACTACTGTGCTGTATATTATTATTTACAATTTTTAATTTAACACATCAAGTCATGCATTGCATTTAAAATAATTTATATCATATTACCATAGTATGTAATAAATGTAACAAAATATTAATATTAATTATTTTTATAAATATAGGCACAAAATGGATTTTCAATACAAAAATATTAAATAATTATTATTAAAAAAAACCATTACATAATTTATAAAATTAAAAAAAGCTATTAATAAAAATAAATAGCAGTATGTATTTGTGTTAATATTTTATAAAATATTTGACATTAATTAACCATTAAAAAATTACAATAAATGGAGATATAATATATTAATATATAAATTAAATAATATAATAAATTAATATATATTACGATATAATTAAAAAAAATATCATATATCTGTTAAATAAGTACTGACTTGTTATTTATAATTATGATATCTTAAGACTTAAAATATTTAAGATATACTGAACTTTAAATAATAGCTGTAAACGTGACAATAGACAACAAATTGGTCCCAAAAGTCACTTTATTTCATGTCCTCTTCAAAAGACAGATTTATTAGTTATGTTTAATCCTATTGTTTGCAATATAACACTTTTGGTCACTCAAGTTATGCCATCCAATGGGTCCGATATCACACTCAGCACAGGCCAAGTACTTCACATCTTTGACATTCTTACTGAACGCCATATTCTCGAACTGAAACATATCTGAAACCAACCAAAAATCCGACAATAATTCCGATTGGTTTGTGTCTTCACTTCGGCTCATCACTGATGGTAACTCTTTCTAAACAATCAAACCATTCCGTTAATAAAAGTTTAGTTTTGAAAACATTAATAACTTTACCTCAATCTTAACATATAAACCAATGTTTGGTCTCAAGAGAAGACAATTACAGTGAAGACACGACAAGTTCTTTGAGTTTTTGCCTTCGCTGTCAACGAGTGACGAAATGCTAGAATCGATAGAGTTTACGGTCACTAACTCAGTGGTCACCAATTCTGTGGTGGTTTGCGACAACTCTTCTTCTTTTAATTGACTCATTTAAATATCAATTAATTGATCCGATGAAGTGTTTTGAGTGTTAATGTTGTTGTTGTTGTTGTTGTTGTTGTTGTTGTTGTTGTTGTTGTTGTGTTCACGCAATCATTACTTCACTAATAATACAAAACTCTAAATCAAAACATTTTCTCTGTTTTTACAATAATTTTCTATTGTATTTCATATAAGGAGTCATTCATATAAATCGTTAATAAAAATTGTTTTTATTATAATTTTATTTAATTAAACATAAAATTAATAATTTTTTATAAGACATGTAAACATAAAAAATATCAAAAATAACAATTAGTTTATTGACAAACATTAGTGTAAATTAATATTACAATTAATTATAACATAAATAAAACAATATTAATATATAAAGTAATAGTAATGTAATGTAATATATTGATCGTCCAAATAATTAAATGAATGACTGATTTTAAGACATTCAATACAGACATGAATTGAAATCAACAAAAAAATATTGAATTTTATTATTAATTATTGATTTATATAAAAATAATTACATTATTATCAATAATAATAATAAAATCATTATTTAATATCATTTACGACACCACAAGACAGCACATCCAACAATGAGTAACAGTAATGTACCGAAGGGTTTATCGTTTGTTTCTGAGACACAACTCGATGAACGGCGTAAACGAAGACAAGAAGATTATGAGAAGACTCGCACTGAAGACATGCCTTTAGGTTGAGTTTGAGATCACTTTGTGTTTGATTTGAATATATTTAATGTTTTGATTTTCATATGAGTACAGAAGCACCTGAAGAGGAATATGATCCGCGAACTCTTTATGAAAGACTCAAAGAACAAAAGGACAGAAAACAAGAGGAATATGAAGAAACACATAAATTGAAGAATTTGATTAAAAGTTTGGACAGCGATGAGGTTTCCTTTCTTGAAATGGTTGATAATCAGAAAATAGAGATCCAAACACAACGTCTTAAAGAGGAAAAGCAAACGATCGAAGAGTTTAAGAGAGCGGTCTCTCATTTCAAGAATGAAGAGGAAGAAAAACGATTGAATGAAAAAAAGTCAAACTTTTTTATTCAAAATAACACAAACAATAAAACGATGAAAAAGAGCTCACAATCGGCACTATTGGCAAATGTGGTCAGAAAGAGGACACAATCAGATAGTGAAGACAAATCGTCTAAGAAATTATGCACTAATAATAGTAACGATAATAATGAATCCAATACAGCAACCAATGAAACACCAAATAAATCAAACACCGATTCAAATGAAAAAGTGGTGACAAATAATTCAACCGTTGAGTGCATTGGAGTCCTTCCCGGACTCGGCAACTATGACGACAGTGATAGCAGTGATAGTGAAAACTCTTCGAGCAGTGATATGGAGAAAGTGGACTTTAAATTAATAGTTAGACATAAACGACTCAACATTGCTTCAGAAGCGAAGAGTGTTGCTGGCAATCAACCATCTGCTTAATGGATCAAATCATTTATCTATAAATATGTAAAAGTCTGAAAATATCGACATTTTGTTATTTGCTAATTATTATTTCAAATTTAATAATATCTATACATTTAATTTATATATTTGTTTTTTTTTTGAATTAAAACTAAATTATTTTCACACAATTGCTAACAATATATCGTTGGATTCAATGAGTGGCAGCTTTGAGGTCTTCGAGAGCTTTGCCGGGATTTCCCTTTTCCCACATTTCGATGTACTCTTTCTTTCTTTGCTCTCGTTTAGCGAAATAATAAGGATATCTTGCCTTTTCTAATGGATGCCAATGGTCTAAATGCCAGTCCGGGTAATCGGCGTATCGCTCGAAACAGACACCTCCGGGACTGAACGTAAAATAACGCGGAGACGGATGAATATTTTTGAACAAATATCTCTCTCCTTCGTCGAGCAGCGATCGGGCCAATCGCATGTCCTTCACGTGTCGGTGTTTCTCAAACTCCGCCCGAATTATAGTAAGTCTGTAGCGGATTTCATGTCTGCAAATGAAACAAAATGTATTGAAAACAAACCAATAGATGAAACTATTGTCAGACCTCTCGAGAAGCCAAGACTCTTCATTACGACAAATCCTTTTGTAAATATTCTGCACCCGACGGGTGTGTGTCGTCAGCTCGCGCTTCAAGTAAGAGGCAAACTCTGTAATGGGACGACCAGTAGTACAGGCCATCACTTGTTACCGATTTTGACCACCGATTCAATCAAACTAATCAATCGATTGTTTATAACTTTAATGTTTTGATGACTCCATTAGAGTCTATACTAAGGGATCGTTCATTAATTTACATCACTTGACTGTGACATTCAATAGCTTTAACTACAGTACAGTATATTTGATAAATAAATTACAGTTTGAGTTATTTATTGTATAAAAGATAACAATTATATTAATAACATTTACTTATAGTATTAATATGTTTTGCTAATGTATTTGTTTTAATTGTATTTACTTTTATATATTATTTTTTTAATTAAATAACATATAATTTATATGATATAAATAATGTTAGATTTTTTTAGATTTTACTAAAACTTATAGTAGAGTTATACTGAAGTTAAAAATATGATTGCATTGAATTTGGTATTAATAAATAGTATACAGTATTATGTTTTGCATAAATTAGTGATTTATTTATATTAATAACAAGTCTTACTTTAATAAAATATACAGTTATTATCACTTGTTATGTCTAATGATTGCTTATTAAGACAATTGATGTCCAGACAGCCTTTTTTCAGGACATTCAACTCACTTAAGTATTGTAAATAAAAAAACAGTTTTTAAAAGAGTTGACTGTTTTATCACACTTTTAGTAATCACTTTAAAACGAGACAATAGTTTTTGAAAAATTGATAAAATATTAACACTAAATATATAATCGATTCATATAATTGTTATTATTAAAAAAATTTTTAAACTGTTTTATTAATTGGTTGTTCACTATAAATGATATCAATTAATATGTAATAGTATTAGTACTGTATATTGATATGTCTTATACAGTATAAGTTGTATGTCCTGTAGTATAGACTGTATATTACTGTATGTGTGAGTGGGAGGGGATGTGAAACCCGTTTAGCTTTACATACATTGACTGTTGTGTTGTGTTTGTGCTATAGCTATGTGTTTGTCAATAGTCTATAGCATTGCATTCATAGCATTCAATAAGTCAATTGACGACTAAAAAAGTGACTCAAATGTAAGCCACAAATAAAACAATTAGTTGTTTGACATCAATAGCTAATTGTTGAGTAAATTGGCCGCACATTCAATAGTGATTGACTAACTGTTTGTTTAATTGTTTGGTCACACAAACGAAAATGTCGACCAAAGGGTCGCTCACTAAAGAGCTCAGCGGTAAGTCATGTCATCAATTGATAGATATATACAGCCATTGATGGCATCAATGGTTTTATCAAATGTTTCCGTATTTGTTATCATATGTTAAGTCTGTGGCAAACCTGTACTTCCCATACATTAGTGTATTGTTTATGACATTATAATTATAGTGTTTGTCTCATATAAGTTATAGACTATAACATAATGTAAAGCATTTAATTGATTCAACGTTTAGTTTACTATTATTTTCCCTTTAATTTCAAATGAATAGCATTTTTGTGACATTTTTTTAAAAAAAAGGAAACAAATGTTTGTTTGCATTGAATTGTTAAGCAATTAGTTATAAATTATTCACTAATTAATGCTTACATGAGTGTCACTAATACAGTCATACAGTGTATGACAAATAATATTAATTATTAGCAATTGATTGATATATTATTATTATTTTAATTATTCAATATTTTAATCATAATATCAATGCTTTTGTTGTTCTCATTAATTCATTTGCATTACTTGTGTCACAAATATGTGCTAAAAATTATTTTAAAAACTAATTTTTTATAGTAAATATAGTAAATATTTAATTTATATATAAAACGATTAGTAATATATTGACAATGAATTCAATTGAATTGATGTCATTAGAGAGTGTGTCAACACTTCTGGGCCAAAGTGTGAAGATATCGTTGAAATGTTTGGTCAAAATGGAGATCAAGAACGACAAGACAGAGAACAAGATCTTAGCGTTCAGTGCCTGTCGTCTCTTCATTTTGACGGCTAAAGTGACGACAAAGATTGAACATTCATTTCATTATCTCGACATTAACTCAATTGAAAGCAAACGCAAGAATCAGTTGACTATTGGTGTCACTTCCGAAAACAAATGTTATACTTTTTATTCAATTGATGCTAATAATGGCGAAGAGATTAATTTAATGGTAATTCAATTGGGAACAGCACTCAAGACTATATTTCCATACATTTCTCTTGACTCCTTCATTCGTCGTCTTGAAGTGGAACCGATCTCTCGATTGCAGTCAATGATTGAGTACAACCAAAGTGTTGAGCAAAGAGCGACTCTAAACACGATTGAGAGTCCGTGCGGAGGATTCTCCACACAATACGCATGTCTTTGTGATTACTTTAATGCCGTATATCGTGAGGAAGTGGTTTGGGATGTGGACACCATATACTCGACGCACAACAATCAAGAGTTTTCTCTTCTCGATTTTGAACACTTGGATCACAAAGACTTTATTCCAATAATAGCTGCCCTTTCATACAATGGTTGGTTCACTCGTTTTAGAGCCAGTAATATAAAAGTGTTCGGACATGTCATGCCTGATGTTTCCGAACAAATCTTTAATTTGGTTAAGAGGTCCACTGTTTTGGAAGAAATATATTTAGATAATACTGGACTTAAAGCTGATTCTGTAAATAAACTTTTTATGGCTATTCTGACAAATAGTCAAACTGTTATTCATTACATTGATTTGTCAAACAATGTGATTGAAGACAAAGGTCTTAAGTATTTGAATGGTTTTGTCGCTAAATCTTTTCTCAACAATGGTGTTAGCGATGAGTCGATTGTTAGTAGTATTTCATTGAGACTTAATAAAGGTTTAACTCATCTGAATTTAAGCCACACATCCATAACAAGTAAAGGAGTCTCAGATCTCTCGGATTCGCTTTTTCTCAACAAATCTATTTCACAATCACTGACTCATCTTAATATTAGTGATAATCTTCTTAAAGATGATGTAAACGTAAGTTATATTAAGAATAATACATATAATATTCAATTTGTAATTATTATTATTTTTTATTTATTTTTTGCTTGAATATAGAAATTATACAATTTCTTAGCCAATCCTAATTGTATTACACATTTGGATCTTTCGGGAACTGAATGTCTATTAGAAACAATATTTGCTGCACTGTTAAGAGGTTGCACTCAAAAATTAGTTCATTTAAATCTTGCACGCAATCAGTTCAATAACAAGAAGAGTCATAAAGATGTGAACCCTCCGCCGTCTTTTAAAACCTTTTTTTCGTCCACCATTGCGCTCAAGACTTTAAATTTGTCGTCTAATCGATTGCCTGCCGAAGCACTCAAAGCCATGCTATTAGGGTTTGCTTGCAATGAAATCGCATCCGATGTTCGCATAAATTTAAGTTCAAATGAATTCAAGTCGAGCGGAGCCACAGTTCTGGAGTTTGCCTTAGGAGGTATTCGATGTATTAGTGGATTAGATTTGAGTGATAATAGCTTCGATGTCGATGTTATGAATGTCATTAACTCTGTGGGTAAAAATAAATCGATTAAATATTTATCAATCGGAAAAAACTTTGCAAATATTAAACCAAAGTATGATTTTATTATTTTTTAAAATTAGATTATTTATTAATTATTTTGAAAATTTTCTTATCGGTAGACATATTCCTCGAGTTCTTGAATCTCTCGTTCATTTACTACAAGATGAAGATTCTGTATTGGAATCACTTTCATTGGTTGACTCTAAGCTTAGGAATGATACTTGTCTTGTGATAAATGCTTTGGGTTCTAACCAATCTCTTGTCAATATTGATGTGACGGGTAATATGATGGGACTGCCAGGGGCTCGAACTCTGGCTAAAGCTCTTCAAGTAAATTCAAAATTGGAAACAATTTATTTGGACCGCAATTTGATACCAACCGCTGGTTTTGTAGATATTGCGTATTCTCTCGAAAGAAATTATACACTGAAATACATGCCGGTGCCGGTACAGGACGTTCAACAAGCAATGGTTAAAATGGCTGAACGCACTGAAGCTGCTATAACTAAAATACAAGAACTTTTGCGACGAAATCATTTGCCACAAACAATATTAAAGAACAGTCGTCTGCATAACCATCACATGCAGATTGACTCTAATGTCTATCATTCAGTCGATAAACTAACAATTAATTTGACTGATATATTGAATAATAGTTCCATAAATGAGAACAATAAGTCTGTATTTGAATTAAATGCCAAAGACGAAGAAGTATTGAGAGCTGAAAGCTATTTGAAAGACGCCGCAAATGCCAAACACTTATTAACTCATTTGAATCAAAAGTTGATATTTCCTGAAATTACAGAAAGTGGTCGCCGTTTGTCTACACTTTCCATTTGTCGGCCAATTGAGGCCAAACTTATAGAGACATCCGTAGAGTTGAAGAAAACATTTGAAGCGCACATAAATAGTGTCATCGCATCAATGATTGAAACAATTCAAGAACAGTGTCCACATGTTATTGCTGACAGTGAACGTCTTCAAAGTGAATTAAATCGTATATTCAATAATACAAAAAATTCTCCATTACTTCCTTCGCTTAACTTTTTTCAAAGTTGTCTCAGCGATAGTGTCGGTGCTTTACTTACCACTAAAATCGAAGAAATACTTCTGGGAATTGCGGCTCAAATTTGTGATAAAGTTTTAGTTGAAGTGAATGATTGTCTTGTTATGAGTCAAAGAGCACTTACAGGACAGGAACCCATCAAGTCTTTAAGTCAACGGAGTTCTACACCCGATGTCTTAAGGAGTAGGACTTGGATTGAAGATTCTCGAGAATCATCTTCTGAAGCAATACTTTCCAGTGATGGACATAATGAGGAACCGACTGATGTGAGTATAGTTTATTTATTTATAAATTATTTAATACTAAAACTTAATATTAACTGACTATTACTATCAATCATTATTATGCTGCCAGTGGTTAGCGTGGCTTAACTTAGTGAGTCTTTCAATAATACTCTGTATTTCCCTTTTGTTAATAAATGATATTATATTTTGTCGGAATTACAGCAATATTTACACATCATTTCAATAATAAAATCCTTTATATAATGTAAAGTATTACTGTATATGAACTTTATATATAAATTAGTATTGTATTAAATACATACCGTAATGTGTAAATGTATAATATGTACAATATTTATATAATAATACAAATATTATTACTTCCCGTTTGTACAGCATTTACATAACTAATCATTTAGTAATACATTGATTTAACATTTTTAGATCAATTTAACAGAGCAATTGATTGCATCGTAATATTTAGTAAAAATAGTATAATAGTATAAATAGTATAGTAAACAAGTGATTATCAATAGTTATTTTTGATAATGTTTGAATTTTTGATAAATTGCTTTAATTCCTACAATGTAATTATCATATTAATAATTTTGATTTTTAATTTAAATTTATATTATTTTGAAATAGCATTATTTAATTTAATTAATTTTATGTATTTTTTTAACTATATTTAGGCGACGCCTAAACAATCAAATCAAAAGAGACAAAGTCTTTATGTCCGTAGATTAAGACCACAATCAGTGATGGACGGCATCAGTCCCGACGAGATTCCCGATCTGTTACCAAAAGCTGACAGTTCTAAGAGTGGCTTAATTTCAATAGATTCTAGTATTTTGAAATCAACGAGTAGTGATAGGTTAGAGCATTTGGCAAAGACTAGACCTAAGAAACCCAAGACTCGAGCACCAACTCGAGTCACTACTAATACACAGTTAGTTAAGACTGAGACTATTAATCCAAACGCTCAACAAAGTGGTGATAGAGTTGAGAAATTAGATGAAGGGTTGGATTCATTTTTTACGAAAACAACTACTTCTGAACTGATAAACAAACCACAGGTTCAGCCCAGAGTTGGTCTCTTTAAAAAGCTTTACACCAAACCATTGGACACTTCAAAGCCTAATTCAAGTGACAAAAGTGGTCTAAACAACGAATCTAATGTAAGCATAGGTTGTGCTCCAACTTCCCTGTTGTCAGCCCGTATAGATGAAGTGACCCGTTCCCGATCTTCACCTAATTTGGTGAAAAAGACCTCCCATTCCATACCAATTTCTCGAAACAACTCTCCCGGTGCTGAAGAGATAACTAATATTCTTGATTCAAATGAACGAACAACAAGTCCTTTGCCTACTGAGCGCTCAGATCTTTTGGCAGAGATGAAGGCCAAACAGGGAAGGCGTTCATTAGCACCTACTCCTACCACACCTCCACTTTCCATAGTTGATTCAAATCCTTTAATTAACAATTCTAATAATGGATTACAAGGTGTCAAACTAAGAGCCACTGTTTTCGGTGACATTTTGAAATCTCCAAACAAAATACCCAACACTGCCATTGAAGACACGCCTTCTATGAGTATATCACTGACTGATACAAATCGCTCTTCAATACGACAATCACTTCCTCCGCCATTAAAGCAAAGACCAAAATCGGTTGTCGGTATGATTGGCGCCAAATTCGAGTTATCTCTTAATAGTAAAGATGAGAACATCGATTCCGACATCGATGGTAAACACAATTCAGAATCAATTAAAGGCGACAGAAGTGGAGCCAAAAAGTCGTCCATTTTGTCTAAGTCTCGCTCCAACTCTTCTTCTTCAAATTCTTCACTACAAAAATGATAAATTTATTTGAAGTCATTTTAAATTGATTGCATTCATTCATTGTGTAATTCATTTTTGTGCCAATCATTTAATATTTTTGGTTTCATTGTTTTTAATTATTATTTGTTATAATTTTATTGTGTTTTTAATTTATTTGGAAAATTGTATATTTATTTTATATATATATAATTGTAGATTTCAATTATAATCATTTGATACATTAATCTTTTAAAATCTATGCATTTTATTGAGAAAATTATATTACAAATATAACAACAATTAAAATATATTATAAAAGTATATAAATAAATATTTGAGATAAATGTTTATTTAATAAATTTATAAACAAAACAATGTCTTTCATTAGTCACTTGAATGAAAATTTATTGAAACTTTTATTAGAGATTGGATTAGAAAGAGAGTCTCAAAAACCGAACCAAAAGCTGTATTTGATTACAAATACAAAAATTATTACAAAAATATATTTTTAAAAGATTTATAATATTTCTCAAAACTCTCAAAAATATAATTCCGTTTTCGGTTCGGATTTTTGTTAATTGTTTGCAAACCGAGAAAAGGTTTATTCAATGGTTGAGTTAACATTTGGTACATTAATTTTACTATAAATATACAGTAATATCATTAAAAGTTATGAATTTTCAAAATAAATATTACAAAATATAGTGAAATATGTGATAAAATAAAGTCTAATAAAGTTTTACTAAATTTATATGAATTAAACTAAACCTTTAAGAATAGCAGTCTATAAATGAGTGAATCAGTGAATAAACTTTTTGTTGAAACTATAGTATTGTTAACACATTAGAGACAGACAGACAAGACATGCGCTAAAAATGAGTGAAATGAGTGAATGAGCTCTTAATCTATTGAATTGATGTCTCATTTGAATAACACTTCAAACAAACAAATATTTGATTTTAAATTAATAATACATTTGTTGACTATTTTACTAATTTTTTGGTCACATATTTGACATCAGCTATGAGTTTACAACTATTAATATTTATGATCAAACTTTTATCGCAACTTTTGATTTGACTTAACATTTGTTTATTAAACCAAAAGTTTATGTCAAGCTATTGTTGTAATCATTATATGATATATTAATCACAATTAAATTGAATTGAATTGAAGTCAATACACAAGTGTTTGCAAAATGAATGAAATGATGAAAAGGATGTCTTTAACTAAACTTAAAGAAAGACTAAACAGAAAGTCAAAGAAGAAGAGATGCAAAAATCGCACCGAAGATAACAAACAAATGGATGACTTAAAAGATGACGACTTCGATGACGATAATCACACCAAACATGAGTTTGATATCACTTACGATCGATTGTCAACCAATTCAGACAACAATAATTCAATTATAGACTCAGAAACCAATCATTTAATGAAATTTCCGACAGTTTTATTGCAATCTTTTCGCAAAAAATTTAAGAAAAATAAAAACAAACAAAAAACTTATCAAATCTCTGATTTCAAGCCATCAAAAGCTGAGTTTGGTTACGAAGAGACAAAAGATGACTATAATTGTAAACTAAATGAAGTGGACTTAAGTGAAGAATTTAATGAAGGAATAGCAACTTTGGTCGACACTAGTGATGGACAACAAAATCAAAGTACTCCGCTTAAGACAAGTCTTATTAAAATTGACTCACTTTCAGAAGACTCGCAATCTTTGTCGTGTCTTTCAAATCAATTGTCAATTGATGACAAAAGTCTTGAAAACAGGGGTTCATCTAAAAGAAATGCAACCGAAAAGAAATTTAGTTTAGTTGAAGAGATTGACCGAATTGTACGCAACGGTTGGTATTGGGGACCAATTACTAGACGAGAAGCTGAAGAAAAACTTCGCGACCAAATGGACGGATCATTCTTAGTGCGCGACAGTTCTGATAATCACTATTTGTTTAGTCTTAGCTTTCGATCATTTGGTCGGACACTTCATACACGTATTGAATACTCAAACGGAATGTTTAGTTTTTATTCCAACGGTTCCAGTGATGGAAACTCGTCGCTCATTGATTTGATTGAAGAGTCATTGTCTAACTCGGAGAAAGGGATATTCTGTTATTCGAGAGGTCGTTCGCCAGTTTCGCCATCATTTCCAGTGCGACTGACGCGTCCGATCTCCCGATTTAGCGAAGTCCGGTCATTACAATATTTATGCAAATTTGTTATCCGACGGACCACTAGTTTCTCTCAAATTCAATCACTTCCGCTCCCGAAGAGTATTAAAGGTTTTATTGAAAATTCTATTTTTTAGTGAAGACATTGATTGTTGTTTTTATCATTTAATTTCATTATATTTATTATAATTTTTATAAATTTTATAATCATTTTTTAGAAAGAAGTTTACAATTTGTAATATAATTTTAAGATTTTCTGAATCAAATATAATAAACTATTTGTGTGCCTTATTGCTTGATTTTGACTAATAAAAGTGTTATTATTTAAATAAATATATATATAATTATTAATCGCTATTTTAAATAAATCTAAAAAATATAAAAATTTAATTAAAATTATGAAGTTTTGATGAGTATTACAACAGATGTACACTAAATGTAGGCGTTTGTCATAAAAAAAATATTATTGAAAACACGAGACAAGAAATGGCTAATAGTCTAACATTAATAATATGAATGCAATTCCATTGATATTGTTTTATCATTTGATCTCTCATCTGATGATAGGATAACTCAAAAATAAATTCAAAGATATTTTTTAGTTAATTGTATGCAATATTTATTTACAAATAAATTAGTTTAGTGTTTAATGAATTCAATGAATATGAAAGAAAAATTTAAAGCTTTAAAGTCGCAAATCGGGTGTCGATTATCGCAACAATTATACGATTGTTTTGTAATTTATTTAAGACCGGTAACCACTAAGACCAGAAAGTCACCGCCGAAGAAGCTATTAATTAGTGAAATGTGGCAAACAATGAAACTGAAGCAAAATGCAAGCTATAAATCAATTCACAAAAAGTTTCGTAATTGGAGTAAACGTATGCAATATTTAACAAATGGTTCACTAATACACAGACCAACAAAACTGGTCATAATTCCCGAGAATTGTTTTCGTAAAACAATTAAATTGATTCACGAGTCCAGTGATGGCCAACATCTAAATCTTTCGCAAACAGTTCGACAAATTAAATCACTCTTTACTTGGAGTTCAAAGAACTTTGGAATGAATTTAATTGATGTCTTAGAAGTGTTAATGAATTGTCAAAACCAATGCTGTCATCAAAAGGCTTCAGAAGTCTATGAAAAGTTTGTTTACAATAACAGCGATTCTAATTTGAAAACAAACCATCAAATTATTGCAAAGTCAAGTGATAATCACCACATGTTAACTGATAAATCAAACAATCAGTTTAATAATAACAATTATAACCTCTTAAGTCAACAATTTCTTGAATTATTTGATGAATTGGTTTTCGGAATTTCATTTATTAAAATACCGATTGAATTAACAAAAGTCTATAAATTTAGAAAAAACAAAACTTTGAAAGAAAGTAAGTTTGATTAATAGATTTTTAATTATTTTTGTATCATATTTTTTGAAACGATAATTATATGTTTAATACTTTCTCTCTGTTTTATATTTAATTTTATAGTTTTATTCTCAGATTTGGTTGTTTGCGAACAATTGGTTAATCAATTGAAGTACTGTTTATCAAACTATTCTTTTAATTTATAACTTACTAATTAAAAAATTTTATGTCAATTATATTTTTTATATTTTATTGTATTATTTAAGAGTATATAACAGTAAATCGTTAATACGATTTGATAACAATTTTTAAAAATTTATAGATTTTATTACAATTAAAAAAATTATTTTTTAACTTTATAATCATCGTATCCGTATCTATCATATCCATAAGGTCTGTATCCATAATAATCATTATATGGAGAATAACCTCCATATCCACCATAAGGTCTGTGTCCATATCTATCATATCTATGAGGTCTAAATCCTTTAAGTTTTGCCTTAACTTTCAAAACAATCTTTGATCTAAGTTTGTCGTAACCGATTCCTTGATGTCCTAAACCATATCCTCCTACGAGACCGTGATCACCATATCCTCCGAGACCATAACCACCATATCCTCCTAATCCAGAACCTCCATATCCTCCTAGTCCATAACCTTTATATGATTCATATCTCTTGTATTTATCTGTCAATTAATATAAAATAAAAATTAAGCAAAAATATTCAATTTTAAAATAATTTATATCAATAACTCACCAGCAAAAACATGTATTACTACAACCAATATCAGTGATGAAATGAACTAATATTATAAATACATTATAATAAATTACTAAATTTTTAAACAAAAAAAAACATAATAAATTTATATAAAACTTACAAATATTTTCATTTTTAAAATATTTTCCAAACAAATTGTATAAAAGACAATATATACAACAGTATTAAGATTAATATACAAACAAATGCAAAGATATTGAAAAACTTTTACTTTCATCAGCTTTTATATACCTGTTTCATGTGTTGTGACCCTTAAAGTGACACAAATTATATGAGTATTGCATAAAGTTTTGCAAACTCATTGTAATCAATGGGTTTCCCAAAAAACTATGTATTGACCCTCAAAATATGGTTTAATTTATTTTGCAAATTGTTTAATATTATTTACTTTCTTATAATATATTTATATAAAAAATTTTATATTATCTAATATACCTAAATAACAATTAATTAATAAATATACCGTATATGTCGTTAACAGCGATAGTTTGCAATTTTAATATTGCATACTGTGTTGTAGATAATTTAGGTTTCATCGGTATTATATGCTGTCTAATGGGTATTATTTATACAGTAATTTTAACTTACATCACCTAATAAAGTTTTAACATTATCTAATATTTATTTATTTTATAATTATTTAAAATACATACCTTTTAATATAATGGCTTTAATTTATATAATGGTTTTATAAATAAAACTCAATTAGTTATTTTAATAAAT
Source organism: Oppia nitens (assembly GCF_028296485.1). NCBI lineage: Eukaryota > Metazoa > Arthropoda > Arachnida > Sarcoptiformes > Oppiidae > Oppia > Oppia nitens. Next base: position 2,702,394 of record NW_026533250.1, read on the forward strand.
ATCTTATTTATAAATATATTTAATAAATATATTAGTTATTTAATAAATATTTATAAATATAAATTTTTATCTATTAATAATATAAATAATAATAATATAAGATAAATACACTATAGAAATGTTATAAAACTTATTATAGAAATATATTATTAATATCATATTATTATTTGAATTTTACAGCAAAATACTATTATATTAAAAATAATTGTTGCCAGAATTGATCAGGGCACTTTTTAAAAGTAAATACTTGGTATAATTTATAAACATTGATGTACTATAAGTAGTTTACTACAAAACTAAATTACTCAAATAGCCATAGATATGATTTAATAGAAATCAGATAACAATTTTTATTTTAACCAACTTTATAATATAATATTAATAAATTATAACCTTAACTTATAATAATATTGTTTTTATAAATATTTATTGATGGATGTTATTTAATTATCCAGCATCTTATATAAAATTTAATAAAAAATAAATCATTATTATATTATTGTAAAAACAATTAAAGTTAACATTCAATGCTATAAAAAAAGTAATTATATATAAAGTTAAAAACAAGGCTTAAACTTTGTGTAATAGTTTTATATCACGAAAACATCTTTATATTATAATACAGGTATAAAACTACTGTATATTGTGTATAAGTATATGTTTTTACTATATATACATATTATTAAATTAATAATAGTAATTATTAACTTAATATAAATATTATACATGTTAATTCAATAAACAAATATATTTATTTATTTTAAATTACTAATTAAATTTTAATAATGTCAAAAATGTCATTCACATCCTTTAAATCAATAACTTTACTTTTAAAACAATAACAAATCAATTAATAATGACTTTGAATAATATATCAGATATAAGAAATATAATTTTTAAGACACTCTCATCAATTGAAATCATTTCCGGACCACAAATATATAAATATAACAAAAATTTGCATAAATATTATACATTGCAAAAAAGTGTTAAATTTTATTATATTAATATAAATTTTAAATTATAAAAAATACAATCATGAAATCAATGGTATTATAAAATTGTGATTTTGTTTTTGTGATTTTTAAATTATATTATCATTATTTTAAAAAAAACAGTTTTACATTCTACTGATGATCATTGCATTATTCAATGTATCGTTGGCCACATATTACAGTGGATATGGAAGCTATGGTGGGTATGGAGGTTATGGAGGTTATGGAGGTTATGGAGGTTATGGTGGCTATGGATATGGAAAATACTATAGCGGTTATGGACACGATTACTATTCAGACTACGATGACTATTATAATTATTATGATCTCTATTATAAATGTTCAGGTAAAAACAAACAGATTTAATTTTAATTGACCATGATAATTTAATCATTTTTACAATTAACATGTTTTTAGATTATTACAAAACTGGTAGTTATTACAAATACGGATCTTATACTTATGGAAATTATGGAAAATATTATTATCCCTGTTATAAGTATTATGGACAATATAACAAATATTATTATTAAATTTAATAAAATAGTCAACTATTGAGTAATTTAAAAAATTATTTACTAGTATTATTTGTAAAGATTTTTACATTTATTAATTTACAAAATTTCTTTTTTATATTTTTTCCAAAGAAATAAATACAATAATTTAGTACTTAATTAAGATCACAAATTTTAAGAAAATTATTTTGTCTAGTTTTAAAAATTATACAATAATTTAAACTGTATATATAAATAAATATATATATTGTTATTTTTAAATTGTATATAACTTTAATTGCAAATAAGTTATAATAAAATAATTATGTAGTATAAGACAATAATTTAAAAATTAACATTAAAATCAAAAATTTAAATTTCTTAAAGCCATAAACTGATCGACCATTTCGTCGGTTACTTTTTTACGATTTTCCTGATGTTGTGACACTATTTTTTGAATTATACCAATCAGTTCTTTCTTGAGATCACCTGTCAATAGTTGTCCGCTGCTATAATCAGTTCTATATTGTTCCAAACGATTGTCATCCTCGAGGAAAAACTTGAGATATTGAAACGCTATGTCAATATCACAGTTGCCTCCATTTGCCCGGTGCTCATCAATAGTGGCACCGCCTCCAGAAAAAGCATATCTATTGATTTTATTTTTGATTTGGTTTGCACTGTCTGTGAGGAAAATCGAGTTGTTTGGGTCAGAGGCACTCATTTTGGTCTGAGCACCGGTCAGTGCAGGTAAAAATGTCGAATGAATTAATGCCGGCTTCGGTTTCGACAGTTTCGGTGCCACGTCTCGAGTCATACGGAAGTACGGGTCCTGATCTATAGCACACGGTATCAGAACCGGTATGTCCTTCTTTTCTTTAAAAATAAAAGGAAACGATGAGCTAAATGAAGGCGCGGCCTGAATGGCCGGAAATCCAATTTTGCCGATACAGTCACTGTCGCCGAAACCAAATATTCCCTTAACCTGATTGAAGGTTACACTCCTCTGAACTTTAATTATGTTTTCATAAAAAGCCGGACATTTGCTGTAAATAAAAATAATAAATATTAAGATATTTATCTTTAAATGAGTTTTTAGTAAAAATAAACAAAATTTATATAATATATCATAAGTTATATTAATATAAAAATAAAAACAAACCCAATAAAAGAGAGGTCGGAAAAGATAAATGTTTTATTGACATCAAAACCCATTGCAATGATGTCTTTGATGTTTTCTTTGGTCGCTTTCTTGATCTCATCGATAGACAATCCTTTCCATAAATATTTCTCGTCGTCAGTCATTTGTATGACAAGCGGTACATTGAAGGTCTCCTGAAGCCATTTAGTGAATATAAATGGTATCAAATGTCCCAAATGTAAAGCTGAAGATGAAGGACCTCTTCCTGTGTACAAAAAGAATGGCTGTTTCTCTTCATATCGTTTTAAAATCACGTGAAGATCGCGATGAGAGAAGAATATCTTTCTTCGCAAGAAGTGATGTACCCTTTGGTTTGTCAGTGTTTCCATTCTTTGGAGAATATCATCCGTTAGTTTACTGCAACCAAATCGTACTAAAAGACAAATTAAATGATAAGTATTCATTGGATCCAATTGTCTTCATTATTATTATTACCGATCAGTTTGTCGTAGTCGACACCCGTCGCTGAATTGGAGCACACATTCCACGGATCAACTTTGTCTTCGTCTCCGTTCACGTCATTATTAACTTCTTTACTTAACTTTTGATCACCCAATTGGTCACTAATAACCTCAATGTTGTTCACTTCAGACATCATTTATTTGTTTCGACAATTAATGACAATATGTTTGCCTCTAATATCAATCAGTGCTTCAAATAAGTGATAATAAATTGAAAACAATATATGAAAACGTGTTTTAATGACTTATCAGTTGAATAACACTATAATTATTAGAAATTGAATTCCAATTGATTAATAAAAATGTATGAAATATATAGATATTAAATGAGTTAAACATTCACTCAATTGACGGCTATTTCACATCCAATGCATTAAAATAATGATTAAACTGTTGTGTAATGCAATCACTGCTATAATACTGTACTAAATGTGATGTCAATGATGTGCCACATGTTTGCACACAAATACCGTATAAATTGTTTGTTTCGTTTACTTTATCATTCAATTCACACACACTGTATGTCTGTCTGTACTATATGTGTAATGCATTAAAACTGCAATACTATTAATATTAATACAATGTAGTGATAAAAACTTTTTAATATTTATTGCAAATTCATTAGAAAACTTGTGAGACATACAACTGATAGATAAAAGACATCCTTTATATTACAGTATAATTAATTAACATTTTATCATAAGTTAAAAAAGTTTTTATAACATTTAATACATTTAATACAATTAGAGTTGAGGTAACTTTCAATTATACCATAGTATAATAAAGTATTGAATAGCAAACTTTTATTAAGTATTTACTTATTTTTTAAATTAATTATTATTAATAATATTTAAATGTGTTTTAAAACAAAATTTAAGTCTAATCTATTTTTAAAATAATTTCTTTATAATCAATAAAAAAAACTTACAGAAAATTTTTAAGAAAGTTAGGACTTTCCTAAAATATTTTTTAAAACTTTTCATAGAAATAGTCAAAAATTGGTTAATATTGTACATTAATATCTACATTATAAAGTAGACTTTATTATAAAATTTTAAGAAAATAAGCTGAAAATTTTATGAATAAACTGTCAATAAATATAATAAAATATATAAACTTAAATTTATATACCGGTAATTGAAATTAATCATTAGTTGTGTTTATCAAATTAATTATATAAAATTTTATTAAATAAATTAAAAATTTAATACAACTTTGAAGTAACAAAAATAACTGTATTTTTGATAACAGAATATTCTGCAACTGTTTTGTCTCTCAAATGTCTATTTACGTCACTTATTGATAACATATTATATAATATGTTTGACATTACTATAGAAATCTGTGAAATATTTGTTAAATGCATTGAATTATCGTTTGGAGACAACATTAGCGCTAAAACAGACAAACAGTGCGTTAAAGAGCTGTTCCTATGGTTTGTAACGATAGATGTCGTTAACAATGGATTCTTGGAATATATAAAACCCAATTGATGTGATAATTGTAGTTATTTGCGGTCAAGTGATTGGTTATGTATCGGTAAAATTGTAATCAAATCATCAAACAGATAAACGGATCAAATGAATGCCAAACAAGTGTTTGAATGCTTGTTATGGTTATGTATCACTCAATTGGTCTCAATTGGTAGCAATCGGGTGATTGAGTTGAACGAGCGCTTCCTCGAAGTATTGAACCGGGAGGGCGAGTGGCGATCGTTTTTAGTATTGTTTTATGCACCATGGTGCTATCATTGTCAACAACTAGAACCAGTTTGGGGTCAAGTGGCACAACAGATCCACAATGAAGATAAGGAAATTTATGTGGGAAGAGTTGATTGCACCAAATATACCACACTTTCCACTCACTTCAACATTAAAGGCTTTCCAACCATTTTATACATTAATAAAGATAAACGATTTGAATTTCGAGGCGAAAGAACTAAGAAGGAAATGATTGACTTTGCCCTCCGAGTCAATGGTCCGCCCGTCAGACATATCACCGATTGCTCGCATATCGACGCTCTCAGACAAACACACGATGTCTTGTTTGTTAACTTTGATTCCACTGTTAATGAAAATTACACTAAAATTGCAACCAATTATCAAAGCATTGATTGGTTTTATTATTCTTCACTCAAATGCAATCCATTTTCTGACGGAATTTATTCATTAAAAGCCAAAAACTATTATAAAAAATTTGGTAACAAATGAAACAATTAGTCGAAATATTTTTATTATTAAAAAATATATAATTTGTTATTTAACTATTAGATGAAAATGAAGCCCAACTGGAGGAATGGATAAAATTACAACGATTTGCACAATTTGTTAGGATTACTAACAGTAACTTCAATTTACTTCTTCAAACTCGTCAGTATATTAATTGTTATCATAGTTTAAAGTCTATAATATATTAATTACCGGTAATTGTTGATAAAAATAGGAAAATATTTAGTGATTGCTTTAATTGAAGAATACAAGTCATCCAATAAAGTGAATCCAAAGCACAAATGGTTTTATGATTTGATGGAATCAATTGCTTATAGTTATCCCAATATCAATGATCTCATAATTGGTTGGACTCCAGATGTGGCCACAATTAATTCGATAGCAATTCGTACGATAACACCATTGCCTAACATTATTGTCATCAATTCAACTACACTTCAATATTACTTAATTGATGGCCAACTAAACAGTCAAAATATTATATCGTTTTTGGATAATTTAACAAACGATTCGTCCAAAATAAATGTAATTTTTTATTATTTTTTTTAATTACTGTTAACTAAAAAATAACACCCGTTTGTTGTGATAGGCTTTGGGTGGCGATAGGTTTTGGCATCGAATTCAGAGAATGGCTTTCGACACCATTACCTCATTTGTTAGTATGTATTACGGAAACCCTGTCCTAACAATTCTACTTTTTGGAGTTCCCGGCGCTTTCTTGTCAATCATTATATATACAACTTGTTGTTCCGATATTTTTGACGCTAAAGATGAAGACAACGATGAAGACGATGATGAACATGAAAAACAAGAATAAGAAACATTTTATACATTTGTCTACCCTTTAAATATTTGTTTGTTTTATTTTGTTGTAAACTTTTTATTTATTAATTTACAGTACTGTAAGTCGTATTTTAAAATTTATGTATAATATGATTGTTTGTATTATAAGTTTTGTGAATATATTTTTTAAAAACGAAATGAAATTAAAATAATTTAATATTTCGTAAGACTAGTGTTTTTGAGAATTATTTTAAGTCAATTACAATCAATGATATATCGTCTCTAAAATTACGGACCACTGATTGCGGAAGAGTTAGATAAGTGACAAGCCGTGTGTGTCGTTGCAATTGTTGCTGATATTGATCTAAATTAGTATCATTTGAAGGGATGTCACCCAATGATGTCCTAATTAGATGTGTGGCACAGTTTGTGTCTTCAATTAAGTCATCGTCTCGAGTGATTGTGTCAAATGAATTAATGACAGGCTTTGCTCTGTCCTTCAAGAGGTCACATATATTACTAAGTAATGTGTTTTCTTTAAAACTAATTTTATCATTATTAGAGTCACTTGACTTTTGTTTATCCAATCTTTTCATATATTTTTTAACACATTTGACTACTTTTCTATTGGCCTCAAAGTGTTCCCAAAGACCATCCGTGGCTAATACGATAAATTTTTTATCGTATTCTTCAATCTCTTTGAGTTGTAATACTTCAACATCAGGTTTACAGGTCAGATAAGGAGGTGTCATATAATAAGATGGTATGATATGTGAGCCAAAAGCACGGGTCAGACCTAATCTTTTAAGTTTATCAATACTCCATTTAAAGCTAAAGTCACCGAAAGCTCTTAATGGCATTAATTGCCCCAAAAGTCTCTCATTTCTAATAATATTATTTTGTTCACTCTTTGGATGTTCTGAAAAGACTCGTTTTAGTTCAGAAATGTTGTCACTGTTATGCTCTTTAGATAAATCAATTGTCTTCACCGTTGGTTTTCCGGTTGATAAACCAGAAGTTAGACCAAGAACTGCTCGACAATCGCCTAAAATATTAATAATCTAATTAATAAATATTAATTAAATATTAACAATCATCAAAGTTTAGATCAGAGACCAACCGGTGGATGCAATGTAAACAATATTGTTATGAATAAGAATAAGAGTAACACAACAACCACTGACAGCAAGAGATAGATAATAATGAAGTAAAGTGTTAGACGAAGAACACAACAAATTGTGTTCAATTTCATCGCTTAAATCACTGTCACATCTGAGGAAAGCAGTTTCCAAAGCACTCGATATATCATCTCTTGGCTTAAAATCTTTTGTAAATTTATCTAAAATTCTTTGTTCTGATTCTAAGAGATGTTTCTTTAAATATTCAGCCGCTCTGTCCTCATATTTGTGAGTTATATTATGGTAAGGATTGGGACAATAGAAAAGATCTTCAACCAAATGATTCAATTGATTTAAGTCAATTGATTCTGTCTTTGCATTTAATGCCAAAGCTATATAATGAAAGAGTCGACGAGATATTATGTCAGCACAAGAACCACCTCCGTGTCCATCAAATACTGCCATAACTATAGAATCTGAAAGACGGCATTCATTGCTATTGCTATGTATTCTTGATATTCTTAGTCGATCTTCAATCGGATGATTTGAAGCCAATTGATTGCATTCAATAAGTTTAACGTTTGAAACGCTTTTCTCAATTCTCGTCTCATTTGTCCTCAATATTGTGTTCACCTGTTTATCAATCAATCCGTTTATTAATCAATTTATTGAGTATTATATGATAAAAAATATATTTGTTTATGTAATCCACTAATTAAGTGACAAATGACTAAAATAGTTATCTTATAGAATATAATACCTGTTGAGGACTGAGATCAGGTGGCGGTTCATCAGTTTGACCACCGATTGCACTGAAATAAGATTCAACCTTTTTGTCGCTATATCTGTAGACTTGGATGGCTTGGATTGCATTTAATTGTCTCACTTTGGACACTGTCTTTAAAGACAGTAATGTTTGATTTAATTTCAACAACATTTGCAGTTAATTATCACTTAAATGACATTAAATTGGTGTAAAAGGACATGAAATTGTTTACTATTGAAAACACATTTATTTCATCATAGATCAGCTGACTTTCACCACATGAGTGGCAAAGGAGATGGTTGTAGAGCACTGTTATGCGCATCCCTTCCCACAACACTAACGATCAGACTCTCAGTGAAGACTCTGAGGCACTCATCATCTCATTGGTAGTCATGTGAAGCCTTACTTAACGAGTTTGTCGGCATTTATTTGGTCCTTGAATTGTGTCTTATCTTTTAAATTTATTTGATATTTGCATTCATTAAACAACTCTTATAATAGCATTGGTTTGATAGCAACAAAGTTACCACAAATTGTCTCTAAGAATGTCAATTGTCAGCACTTTCTGTAGAAGTCGTCTCTGGAAAACAAATGTAAATCAAGTGATAAAAGTTTTGTCCAATACTTATAAATTACACAACAATTACAATTTGGCTGCCAATCAACAGATCAGACTTTTGTCAGGTATTAATAATTATTGATTTGTAATACTAATAATTAGTGACTATAAGTGTGGGCATTGATAGCAAATATTATAACAAGTGGTCAATAATTTGAAAATTATAAAGTTATTTAAAATTATTATTAAACTAACATAACATGTAACCTACAGTTATATAAATTATACAAATTGTATGTAAATTATACACTGTATACTGTAATATACAATATATTTTTAAAAATAAGTAATACTTTAATAAACTTTAATTGCCTTTAATTTTTGACCACAAATAATATCTTATATATTGTATATATCTGTATACATAACACCAATCCATTACCGATAATTCAATTTTTAATAATTTTTTATTTCATTTAGATCTTCGTTACAGTGATAAACACGAATGGGTTTCATTAGACTCAACCAAAAAGGTAGGAACCGTCGGAATCTCAAAGTATGCCGAAGAAGCACTCGGAGATGTAGTGTACGTACAACTGCCAGATGTGGACACAAGTTATGATCAAAATGGTTGGACTTTTTTTAATAAAAAAATACCGGTTTTAAGTAACATTTGAATAAAATATCAATTATATCTTTGTAGATGAAGTGGGAGCCGTCGAGAGTGTTAAGGCCGCGTCAGAGATATTCACTCCCGTTTCCGGTCGTATCGTTCAAATCAATGAAAAACTGGAAGACAAACCGGGTTTGATATTGTTTGCGATTGTAATCAAATAATTGTTAATTAATAAATGTTATTTGAATTGAAGGTATGGTCAATACTTCGTGTTATGACGAGGGATGGCTTTTTAAAATTGAATTGTCTAAACCTCAAGAAATAGACAAACTTATGGACGAACAATCATATCAAAAGTTCTTAGAGTCTATTCGTGAGGAATAGTTATCATTTCATAATTACATGTAATCAATAAATGGATATAAAAAAATTGGATTTTAGTATAAATAAAGTATTAACAGTTATTAATCTCAGTAATAATTGAATTATTTAATAAATGATTATTTAAAAATAATTTTCGCCAAAATATTCACACAAAAAACTAAATTTATAAATACAGAAAACTAATAAAAACCAAGATTTTAGGCGTTGGACTCGTTTGGATTGATTACTGTTATCAACACATAGTCCTTATCTGTTTAAATAAAAAATATTGAGTATTAAATATCTAACAGTATATTAAAATTAAATAGAAATAAAAAATAATATCAATAAATATTTCCTATAAATATTAAACATAAGGTACATAAAACTTAAACATAACATAAAACTTAAGGTACAATTAAACATTGAAATCCCAAAATGTCTTCAATTTTTACAATAATTATTAAAGAGTCAATTTTGGGTAAAATTGTCCAATGAATCCAAAAGTAAAATCAAAATTATTGTAAACGATAATTAAAATTTCAGTTGTTTTTAAAGACTACCGTAAGTGCAAAGTTGTAAAAACTAATAATTAATTTTAATGTCGATTCGTTAATATATTTTTTGATTTAAATTTTGGTTTCAATGTTTAATTTGACATAATATTTGAAAATTGTTATTAAATAAATCATGTATTAAAATGAGTGTTAATTTTACGAGTAATAACTAAAACCAATACCGGGAACGACAATGAATTCATGTTTTTTGGTCTTAATCTTGAGGAATGTCAGCTCATCGTTGTCTTTGAGGGCCTGTTTAGCCCTATCGACCATTTGACTGATTGTCACTCCATATAATTGTTGGATGTCTGGACTATCAGGTATTGTTGCCTTTATGACGACACCCTCCGAGTCGACCACAATCGTCCCAATCACACCTTTATGTGACGCCTGGATCCGCTTCAATATCTCATCTGTGTCTGCCTATAATTAGTTAAATTATAAATCTTGTGGTTAATTATCATCAAAGATATATCAATCATAGATTATCGGCGATAAAAACAAAAATTGTTATTCAAATAAAAATTAAGAAAACAAATCACTTTTAAAAGTTATTAATACAAAAATCATTGACAATTGTCGAGACATACCATAATTATTGATGTGAGAAGTGGTGAAAGTTTTGTCGACAAATGGTTTGAGACGTCAACTGATTTGTCGGACAATAATTGAGAAGTGGTTTGAATGCAAACAAACAACAAATGATTGTTTGAGTGATCGACGCATGCGTTCAACCAATTGGTGTATCGCTTGTCTACTTTGGGATCACCTCTTCATGAGATCATAAATACGTCAAACATTGACCACTCATGTCGTCATCGAATTCAAGTCGAAACCGTCGGTCACACAATAGAAAGGACAGTCGTGTCGATGAAGATAACAATACCAAGAAAACAGGTTTCGACTCAAAACTGGTTGAAGCCATTAAACATTACAATACATTGTATTTTTAAAGATATTTGTTTATAAATTGATGTCAACTATAGATGTCATTGTTTTATATCAATAGTTACGAAGCGCCGCCACCGGGTTTTATCAAAGAGGAAGAGGAACGACCCGAAGATTGCATTCCAGATCTGCCCGAGAATTCGGCCGCCCGTGACTTCTTAGCTCACGCACCGAAAAAAGGTCTTTGGATGCCATTAGGCAAAGAGGTTAAGGTTATGAAGTGCTGGAGATGTAAGACTTATGGACATCGAACCGGAGATAAAGAATGTCCATTGTTTTTGAGTGGCAATAAAGAATCGGAACAATTCAGATATATACACGAAGACCCAATGTATGATTATATCAAACAAAATGAAGATAAAGAAAAACAATTATCAAAAGTGGAACAATTGAAGGCATTACTCGATGAAAAATCATCCACTAGTAGTTCCAGTAGTGATACTAATAGTTCATCCACTTCATCATCATCTTCTTCTTCATCGAGACATAAAAAAAGAAAAAGATCGACACATAAAAAGAAACGAAAGAGTAATCACAAGAGTAATCATAAAAAGGACAATAAAAGAAAACAAAGAAGAAAATAATTTATAATAAATTTTGTTTTTGAAATTATTGATTAATTTAATAATGATTTTAAAAATAAATATAATTGTAATTATAATTAAATTTTATTTTATTATTTTATATGACCGATAACTTAATTTACAGTATAAATAAATTACATAACATAAGACATATGGTTTAATAAAAAAAATAATTTACAGAAAATTAAATATACAAATGAATACAAGTTGTATTATACAACTAAAAATTTTATTAATAATATTTCAGGTAATTTTAGTTTTTTAACTAATATTAAGAATATTTTTGTTATAAATTTAGTGTATTATTAATTTAATATTTACAAATGATTATCAATTAATTAATAAAATATTAAATATAAAATACTGTATATTAAGTGATTGTAATGTATTAACAATAATTGCAATCCAAGTGCAATGTATTGAATATTAATAATATTATTATAGAATAATATGAATGAATATACAATGTATAGTAAATTTAAATGTTTTGTTTGAAGTCATCGTTAGAGGCATTACTGTAGTGACTGTTAAGCACTGCTTATGTCTCAGTCGTCAGTCTGTCCTTGACTTCAAACTTGAGATCAATTTTTTTGATAACTATTTCAGTAAATATCAAATAAATTGCTTTCAATTGAGTCTATACTTGTCTTAACTATTGAGACAAACTGTTTGTTGAAAACTTTCCACACATTTGACACAATTGATTGTCTCATTTGTCCGCAAAGTCAACCAAACGCTCAGTTATGGCAACTCTGAAGTTAGTGTCGAATATGAATACAAGAATATCGTTGGCAGCGATAACACCGACTGTCAATCTGGTCAGACATCAACAGTAAGTAGTAACACATTGAATGACAAGTTTTGGTTTATAAAATGATAATAAATATCTAATTGATTAGCTGTTGGTGGTCTCACGTCGAGATGGGTCCGCCCGATGCCATTCTTGGTGTTACTGAGACTTACAAGAAAGATACCAATCCTAAGAAAATCAATTTAGGTGTCGGTGCTTATAGAGATGATAATAGTAAACCATATCTATTGCCATCTGTTCTGAAAGCAGAAGAAATATTAAAAAGTAAAAATTTGGACAAAGAGTATTTGCCGATCAGTGGTTTGGCTGAATTTACTGCCGCAGCGGCCAAACTAGCCTTTGGAGAAAATAGTCGAGTTATTAAAGAAGGATTGGTATGTTGTTTGACATTTCATAATTGATTGACTAAAAGTAGTTAATATCTTAATATCTCAAGAATGCTACAGTTCAAGGCATCTCTGGAACCGGTTCTTTAATGTTAGGCGCAAACTTTCTAAGAGATTTCCACAACGGACCCAAAGAGGTCTATATGCCGACCCCAACGTGGGGTAATCACATCCCATTGTTTAAAAAAGCGGGATTTGCAGTCAAACAATATCGATATTATGACCCGAAGACATGTGGATTTGATTTTAACGGTGCACTTCAAGATATGGCTAAAATACCCGAAAAATCTGTTGTTCTTTTGCATGCATGTGCTCACAATCCGACGGGAGTCGATCCAAAAGTGTGTATAAATATTGTATTTATTGGTAACTATTAATGAATTAAATTTGATGAAAAGCCGGAACAATGGAGAGAGATATCCAAAGTTATGAAACAGAGAAATCTGTTTCCATTCATAGATATGGCTTATCAGGGATTTGCCACCGGAGACATTGATAGAGATGCCACTGCTTTGCGACAGTTCATTGATGACGGACACCAAATAGCTTTGGCTCAATCTTTTGCTAAGAATATGGGTTTATATGCTGAAAGAGTAGGTGCCTTCAGTTTGGTTACGGCATCTAAAGAGGAAAAGGAAAAAGTGATGTCTCAGATCAAAATCATTATTAGACCGGTATTTACATCTGATAAACAATTTGATATAATTATGATTATTATGGGTTTCCTTAACAGTTATATTCAAACCCTCCCATTCACGGCGCAAGAATAGCAGCACTTGTTATGAATGATCCCGAACTTAGAGCTCAATGGCTTAAGGATGTCAAAGGAATGGCTGATCGTATAATTTCGGTCCGAACTAAACTTAGAGACGGACTCAAGAGAGAGGGCTCGACAAAGAATTGGCAGCACATTACCGACCAAATTGGTATGTTTTGCTTTACAGGTATGGATAAGGATCAAGTGGAACGCCTTACCAAAGAGTTCAGTGTTTACCTGACTAAAGATGGACGTATAAGTATGGCAGGAGTTACTTCAGGAAATGTAGATTATTTAGCACATGGTATGCATAGCGTCACTAAATAGGTTCATGTATTAGAATTAATCTAATAATATATATATCAGTTATTTAAAATAATGATATGATTTGCGAGTAATTAATATGCAATATAAAAAGTAATTCATTTTACCGGTAGTTTTAAAAATCATGTTTTCAATACACAATTGTTATGTTTTTTAGAACTAAATAAAATGTATTATAATAATACAATATAATTAAATTTTATGGTAATAGAAATGAACCATCGGTTGTATTGATAAATCAAATCAATGTACCGGTAATTTGCAATGAAATTATTTAATGACTAATTTGTAAGTTTGTGTCAATAACTTATATAATGTATTTAATTATACTATAAATTAAATGTTAATATTACCACAAAGTAATAAACTTTCTTCAAATCAAATATTGACATAAAATTAACGAATTTTAGCGATTTTAGCCTTTTTAGTGGCTTTGGCCGCCGCTAAGGCTGCCTTACGCTCTGCTTCTGTCTCTTCAAATATAATGGTCGGCGAATCAAATGATTGTAAATCTTTATCATAAAGATCTTCAGGAAGCTCTTCATTACTATGTTCGGCATAATATGTGGGAAATGGCGGCGAATTTTCTGCCGTTAATTCTCTATTCAATAAAATATTTTTAAAAATAAATAAAATTAAATACTAATATATTTTTTATATTACTTGTCTGGGATTCGTGAATCATATAAGTAGACCCATCCATGACAAGGACCAGGTATAGCAGGTCCGTGAATCCAAATAACATTATGTTTAGTATTAATTCTCCAAATTTTTAACCCTTTAAGAACCCGTCGTTCATTGCCCATATGTCCAGGCATTTTACGGCCCTTCAAAACCATCAATTTTCTGCTTCTTCCTATAGAACCAATTCTTCTGTGAGCTTTGGTGACACCTCTATATTTGTCTTGTCCTTTGAAACCCCACCTAACTATAACCCCTTGAAAGCCTCGATCTATGGTTTTGCCCCAAACATCCACATAATCGCCGACCCGATAGTGCATTGCTGTTAAAGAAGTTCCCGGCGCCAGCTTTGCATTTGGTGTGACAAAGAATCGGGACAGTCGTGACTTAGGCATAACACCGGCCTCAGTAAATAATCCTCTATAAGCAGCGGTAAAATTTCGGGGATCAGTACTTTCGGCACCGACTATACAAACACCCATTCCAAAGTTGCGATGATATTTATAAAATGATCGACTATTTTGCTCCCATTCCTCAGGACTGTAGTATTTAATTACATGATTATCCACTATTTGTACAACAGTGGTGAGCAATCGTTTGCCACTCTTTGTCCACATCGGGTAGTGACCAATCTTTCGGGCAATAACTCCACATCTTTGTGATTCTTCAGTCCATTCTTCTCGTTTCAAATCGATTCCTTTGAGTGGGCTTTCAGTTGAATCAATTCCATATTTATCTTTGATATACTCGTCGACAAACTTTTGATTTTCATGAGTGATATTAGTTTTAAAAGGAAAGTCAGTTCTTCGTCTAACTCTTGGCCACCAATGAAAGGGATGTGTTTTGCGTCTCTTCACAGTCTTTGCATTTTTAAAAGCATTTCTTTTCTGTTCAATAGTGACCATCGATGGTAACAAATATGTTTGTCTCGTTATTTGCCAAACATTTCTTATTAGTTGTGAATTTAATCCCAAAACAGATGAAAATAATGACATTTTGTCGGCTTTTATATCAAACTCTTGAATATTAATATTAAAATAACTTTTGAAAGCATTTGTTGACGTTTTGCACGCAATTCAAGCATTGCTTTCTATAAACAAATACAACTAATTGTAAAACACGTGACTTTGTTTTGGTTTTGTTTACATTTTCTCACATTTAGTGTTCATTTGAAATCTTATGAAGTCTTCAGACTGAAGATGTCTTTAAATCAAAAGAACAGATTGTATGAGAAAACCAATGAAGATGTTAGCATTTGTGACCAAAAGATACAACAGTGGAACAAGTTTTTGAAAGATTATGAGGCTTTAGATAACAGATTGACCACAATTACCGATCGGACAACACATGAAGTGATGGTACCGATTGCCGGATCAGATCTGGCTTTTATGCCAGGATTTATCAAACATACAAATGAAATATTAGTTTTATTGGGTGATAATTATTTTGTTGAGAGATCAGCAAAACAGGCCAAAGAAATTGTTAGCCGAAGACTTCAAAGTTGCCATAAAATGATCGATGATTTGAATAAAGAGAAAGACAATCTCAAGAAGTGGTTGGAATTTACACAACAAATCAATGAAGAAAATCAAGAGTTTGTTGAGATTGTCGAAGAATATGATGAAGAAAAAGAAAAGAAATGGAAAGAAGAGCATAAAAGACGTCTTCAGGAATATAAGTTTAAACAAAAATCGATGAAACAGACAGAAGATAAAGAAATAAATGAAAGATTAAGTAAAATGGAAATCGAAGAAAAAAATGAAGTAAAATCAGAGCCGAAGTCAATACTTAAAAAAAGTGTCTCTTTTGCACCAAATGTTAAAACTTTCGACACGTTTAATGAAAACAAGTCTTCCGTTAAAACAACAGAATCGCCAAATTTAATAGAAAAATCCGATGAAATCAGTGATGAGTTAGCCTTTAAAAATGAGGTCAAAGAGCGTAATGTAGACATTGATTGGTCTCAAGTGATGAATACAACAGAAAATAAGTCAACAAAGAAAAGTGTTTCACGTTTTAAAAGCAATCGTATGAATTGATAATAACTTCAATTTAATGTTTGGTTTTGCATTTATTTTATTATTTGGATTAAATATCAAAAATATTGTGTATAATAATAAAATAAATTGTATAAAATTAGTCCCAAAAATAATAAATTATTAAAATATACGGATAAACACCATAACCGTAAGTTCAGTCTTAATATGATATGTCTAACGTCTTGAGCATTAATGGCAGTATTCATTAAAACTTTAATTGAAATAAAAGCTCATAAAAACTGAAATAAATATTAAATAGTTTAAAAAGTCTTAAAGACCAAAGCCATTATAAATACCAATTGAGGACAAGAATTAAAAAGTTTGTAAACATTTTGTAAATTTGATAAAAGACTAGGACTTTGAGGATGGCTTTGACAGCGATTACAGTATAAATAATAAATTAAAAATAATTATTTGATTTCAAACACAAAATTTGGTGTTAAATTGCAATCAAATGATTAGCAACGTTTTGAACTACTTCTTGGTGGTGTCAAAATAGTGGACCGACGGGTACGGGTGGCCACTGGACTACTAACTGATGACGACGACGATGACAATGACTCAGAATCGTCCAAATATTCACATTTTGTTTGACTTTGCTTCAGATGAGCTTTTTCCTAGTGTTTCAACAAATCATTACATTTAATATACAATTGTTATAAATGTCTTTCTTATCAGACAATCATAATCAATAAAAAGTCAAATCATTAATTTACCAGAAGTTGTAGATCAACGCTATGGCATTGAATGTAATTAAATGGTTGCGAGTCATCGCTCTTAGTTTGCTGAAGAAGCTTTGGGTTTTCAAAGCCATCCTCTTTGACAGCCAATGCAAACGGAATCATCCAAATAACACAATCGCGCATATCTTGCATCTTAATGGCTGTTAAGAAGTGGTCAATTGAGTTAAACATCAATACAATAGAAATGATAAAAAGCTATATACCTGTGCACTGAAAGACAACTTCTTCACTTGTAAAGTGATAGAGCGCTGCGGCGGCTATTATTGAGTACTGATATGTCAACGATCCGATGTCGAGGATACAGAGGTCGACCAGATGTGCGATTTGGGCGAATAGTTTTGACTGATATTCAGGGATAAGAAAGGCGTCGCCGTCTCTTCGCAAAGAGTTTTCCTTTTCGTGAATAGCGTAGAGTTGCATATAAACGGTGAGCCAATTGTTGGCAGTCATTGGACACAAATCCCATTTAAGAGACTTCAAAATGACTAGTTCTTTGGTTGTGATCTCTGGTTCAATGCACGCACCGTCCGTTACGTACGCAAATTCACTCATTTTTGGTGGATATATCTCCTCAACCTTAGCGGCAATGAATAAACAGGTAATACCTATCAATTGGAGCTGTTGTTTGGGAACTTCCGATTGATAGGACAGATAGCGATCAATAAAATCAATGCACAGATAATAAGTGTCGCGATTAAGACGATATACTTCGCACACTTCACTTAACCAATCCATAAGAATGGATCTCATTCTTGCCTGAAGTGAAGGATGTCTGTGAAGCATCAGTGCGTTTCGCGTATAAACAGTGTCTTTATTAATCATCAGATCCCATACTTCTCTAGCGTCGGCCCAACTAAAGTTCGGCAACGGAGAGCACCGGGAAGTGTGACGACTGGTCGGTGTCAACAAATCAACAGACATCGTCGGTGTCGACAACTCTTTGTTTTTTGTCTTTTGCCTCTTAGGTGTCATATCTTTGTTAGACTTTTGTCTTTTGGTACCATTGACTTTGGGCGCCAAAACGTGTAACATGTTTAACAGTGACCAAATCAAGTGACAACTATTTATATGATATAATTGACACTTCTTAGTGATCAATAAAGTCTTTTGGTATTAAAAACCCGAAGTCTTTAACTATAAATTAAATCAAAACTAATTCAATTTGATTACATGTAAAGTGTAGTCAATCATACTCTCTATGCTATAGTCGTGTAGTACTAAACACTAACTAATCGCTAATAAGACTAACATCTCATCAAAACTATTGTCATTTATAACTTAGAGCGCAATCATATGTTAGGCCTATTTGCCACTCATTTTCACTATTGGGTTATACATTACGTCTAACATTGAACTAACAAATTACGATTAGTTATAATAATATTTAAATCAATTTAGTTATTCAATTAAATTAAATATCAATCATTTTGTCAGTATAAAGCATTTATTATTTATATTACTTAATCAAACTTCACATAATATTAAGAAAAAAATGTTTAATAAAACAATCATATTTATCGGATAACAAAAAAATTATTATTTAAAAGTTTATATTATAATAAATACATTAATAGATAATAATTTTAACTTCTCATAAATAATAACAATTAAAAAGTTTTTCATTCAAATAATGATACTTTTTATAATATTTAAACATTAAGTTGAAATCATTGGATATAGTAATAAAAAATTACATTATAATAAAATAATGTAATTTTGCAGTTTATTTAGCCTCAAGTAACCAATATATACTATATATATATTAATGTTCTCCAATCCAGGAAAGTTATATATAAATATAATAATGTATTATATACAGCATACAAAAAATTAACCATACAAAATAGTTTTTACTTTTCATAATTTTCATCATTAACTCAGATTGTTTATCAAATGAATTGTTGCAAATATTTGTTGGATTATTGGAAGTTTAAATTATTAAAATTTAGTGAATATTTTTAATTAATTTACAATAATTATTATTTAATAGCCAAATCACTTAGTTTTTATCAATTTTTTAAACTTGAATTTTATAAATTAATTTTTTAAAACTATTTTTATATAAATATTTAGTAATACTAATAACAATAATATATAATAATGAGCATTAATTCAATTTACTTAATTTTATTATTATTCTATATATTTATATATATAAATTTAATAATTAAAAAATATAACTTTTATAACTCTTATTAATTTTAGTTAATTATATAATAATTAGATTTTAAAAGTTAAGTTTAATTATATTTTTAATGTCTTGTCAATTTTTTAGCTTTTTAATTATTAAAATAAAAAAAGTACTTTATCAAAAATAATATTAATATAATAGATATATAATAAGTTCAATAAATAAATATATATAAATTTTTGATAAACAATCTGAGTTAATGATGAAAATTATGAAAAGTAAAAACTATTTTGTATGGTTAATTTTTTGTATGCTGTATATAATACATTATTATATTTATATATAACTTTCCTGGATTGGAGAACACTGATATATATATACAGTATATATATTGATTAATAAAAGTTATATATAAATTATTTACTAATTAAAATAACTTTTTTTTTATACCTGTGGGTAACAAGTATTAAATTTTAAAAATGTTATGAAAAATATAATTGTTAAATATTGACTATAATTTTAGAAAAATGTCTAATTAAAAATATTTATTTAGCAATTTTATCACTTTTTTAATGTGATATTAATTGAAATTATTTTTAAAATTTTTATTTTCATTATATTACTTATATTTTAATTTCTTAATTTTTAATCGTTTTTATTAAATATTTATCTATAATTTAATAACTATTATTTTAATAAAACATTTATTTGCATAATTTTATAACACGTTTTGTTTTGTCATAATATAATTTATTTCATATACTGACTAATTAATTATTTCTATTAATTTATATATTTAATTACAAATAAATTTAGAAATTAGTGTTCAAAACAAACAATTTATTTGAAAAGTTAATTAATAGTAACTAAAAACACAATTTTTAGACATATATAATATATTGACTAAAAATCAAACATTAAAGTCAATCAATTTGGAGACAAATACTAATAAAATAATTGTTAATTAAGATTGTAATCAATTAGTCTTTCAAATTAATTGAATCCAATTTGATTTCTGCATCAAACTTGAGGTTAAGATTTGACAAATTGTTTTCATCTTTAATGTTATAACTTCTGGCCACGCGATCCATGTCTTCTTTAAGTCCTTTCATCACTCGTTCATTTGCATCAACTAATCCATCTGCAGTTGACTTTGCCTTTTGATTGTATTCACGTATTTTGTCGACAAATAACTTCTGGATTGGATCAGATTGAGAGGTCACCGGTGTTGTCGACAATAGTCGTCCGCTGTTTCGGTAAATGGGAGCAAATGATGGACTCAATCGCATAACATTTGACAACATCTTTGTTTAATTGTTTGATACGATTATAGTATAAATGATAACCAAATGAGTGATCTCTTGAGTTATCACTTAATGGCAAAATCAAAGACTAATTGATGTCAACACTGAATGACCTTAAATGTCGATCACATATAACGTTGTGTTATATATATATTGATAAACCCTCTGATAATTCATTATATATTTAATACAACATTTGATTTACAATATATTTGTTCCCTTTTTGTACTATAGTTTGTGAATCAAATAATGCAATATTCATATCATTGATAGCTATGATATGAATTACGTAACGTTTAATTAAATAATTATTTTTCGTAAAAATTAATTAAATAAACAAAACATTCAAATGGTTTGATATTTTCTAACAAACAAAACATAAATTTCAATAATCAATAAATATTGCATTGATTTTAATAGACTTAATGTTATTAAATCAATAGTTTATGAAACAAACAAATGACGTAATAAGTGGACAAATATTATAATATTAATAAACAATCTTTGGATTGAATCAAAAGTGATATCAATTATTGACATTAATTTGTGACCAACGATGGCATCCTTAAGATTATTACTACAGAAACCAATTCATATGATATCAACACCAATGCGGCGACAAGTGTTACCATCACTGGTATCTCAATTTCGATCGCAAAGTACTACTGCACCGCAAACACCAATCGAAAAGCCGTTACACCCGACAGTTCGGCCACAAGATATGGCTACAAGACAACAATTGATTGAATTTGGTCGCTATGTTGCCGAGTGTTTACCGAAGTTTGTCCAGAAGGTGCAGATAACACATAGCAATGAATTGGAAGTATTGATAGCACCCGAAGGTGTCGTTCCTGTGATACACTTCTTAAAGGACAACCAATCGGCTCAGTTCACAAACCTGTCTGACATATGTGGTGTCGATATACCGACTCGTGAGTACAGGTTTGAAGTGGTATATAATTTGTTATCACTTCGGTATAACTCAAGAATCCGTGTCAAGACATACGCTGATGAGTTGACACCACTCGAGTCTATCACTTGTCTGTTCAAAGGCGCCAATTGGTATGAAAGAGAGGTTTGGGATATGTATGGCGTCTTTTTTATTAATCATCCGGATATGAGACGTATTCTCACTGATTATGGCTTTGAAGGACATCCGTTCCGTAAAGACTTTCCATTGAGTGGTTATACAGAGGTCTGTATACAAAACTATTTTTTCACTTTGTTTTACAATGATATTCAGTGTATTTGTCTTAAGAAGTGTTATTCAAAGTGAAACAAAACTCTAGTGTTATTATTCCGGTAATCATTAGTACCGGTATTTTATAGATTACAGTAAATCCATATTATTACTGACTATTTGACATGAATTTTAGTGTCGATATGACGATGAAGTTAAACGAGTGGTTATTGAGCCTTTGGAAATGACACAAGAATTCAGAAAATTTGATTTGCAATCTCCGTGGGAACAGTTCCCCAATTATCGTGATGTAGAGACACTGCCTGTTGAAGACGTGCCGTTACCACAAACTGATGCAAAACAATCAGAAAAGGCGAAGTAGTTTATAGTTATCATGAATTTAATTGCTAATTATTATAAGATTTTATTCTCATTTTATTTGAGAAAAGTTTGATTTTAAATCATTAGCTATTTGATTGCTTTAGATTGTAAAATATGTTTAGTTATATTAAAATAATAATAAAAAAATTCATATTTAAGCCAATTTTTATAAAATTTATATTTGCAAAAAATAATTCAATCATTGGATATGTAATTCATTGATTAAATTTTTGAACTGTTGTACAAACTTGTCGTACGAGAAACTCTTGACGACGTGTTCGTGTCCAGCAATACCCATCTCTCGGGCCAGACTTCGGTCGTCGACAAACTTTTTCATTGCTTTAGCAAAATCTTTAGGTTCAGGTTTACAAAGAAATCCGGTCTCATTGTCAATGACTGTCTCCCGCGGACCACCGCTATTGATAGCTATTACTGGTCGATTCATATACATGGCTTCCAGTGGAACGATACCAAAGTGTTCGTTATCAGGGGTATACAGAACTGCTGTACAACTATGGAGAAGAAGTTGCTTTTTATCATCTGATGGTGACTTCAAAAATGAAATCTTGTCTTCAATTCCCAATTTCATTGCTTTATCATGGAGTTCATCATAATATTGTCGATTCTCTTGAACTAACGGATCAAATCCGCCGACAATTATTAAGTGTACCGTCTTTTTTAAGTTAGGGTTAGTTGAAATCATATCATCGTAAAGCTCTTTAAGCGCCTCAATGGCCAGACCTATGTTTTTCTTGCGCTCGTATCGATTGATCGATAAGAAAACAGTTGCTATATCTTTGAGTTTAAGATCATTGAGATCTCCTTCAAGTTTACGATCAAATGTCGTGAAGTGAAGTGAAGGATAGATAACTTTTATATCTTTATGTGACAAACGTGTAAACGTCTGCCTAAAGACTTGAGCCGTAAATTTAGAGTTCACGACAATAGTGTCGGCCAAACCTGTTGTCCACTCCTCGAACCAATCTATTGGATATCTGTATAGTTTTTTAAGGAATGTTTTTCGGTCAGTAAGTAACTGATCCGGAAAGTGACAGTAAAATACAATTTTCTTTTTGGATATTCGTATGAAAGGAATACACGCAGAGATTTGGTCGCAAAATATGAGATCAAACTCGAGTTTCGAGAAGAATACCACATAAATGGCGGCAATAATCATACGGAAATACGCGCACAAAGCGTAACACTTATTAAATATTGAACGCGGCATCCAATCGGCCACTACTGTCACCTTCAGAGTACCATTTCTTGTCTCTTCAAAGCAGTGATTCTGGTCGTGATGTGTGGTCACGATATGTATCTCATGAGACAATGACTTCATGGCCAGAGCCGCGTCCACTACCAACCGCTCGGCGCCGCCAATGCCTAAGTCTGGATGAAGAACAAGAATCTTCATCATCAAGAGTTCTCTTTGGTTTAATTAACTCCAATTGTCACCAAATGTCTTAAAATATCATTTGATTTTAGTGTTTGAAGTGTTTGTTGTTATCATCACTATTGCGAAACACACGTGTAGTTCATTAATAAAACAAATGTTGTGAACAATACAAAGCATTCAATGCATGAACTTTTCACAATATTTTCTACAGTTTTGTACTTAAGTTTCACTTTAAATGTCAATAAAAAAGGCGTTTAAAGGGATAAACGTTGAGATAAACAATGATTTGTCAACAACTAAGACATGACTTTTGATTGATCCAAATCAGTAACAAATTGATTATTATTATTATATTATTAGCATTTTATCAAAAAGATAATCTGCTTTTAATTGATGTCAATTAACAATGTTTTGTGTCAAATGATTTGATTTGTAACTAAATGCCCATAAATTCAATAACAAATTTGGTTGGAAGTGATTGAAGATAATCTTGTGGAGAGATGGCAGACAAAGACTATTCACCATTGAGTAGTGCATGTGTTCGGGCATTGAATGACAAACTGTATGACAAACGCAAAGCCGCCGCTCTTGAGATCGAAAAGTAGGTATAAATTGACACTTAATTGAAGTTAATGTTTGATAATTATATATAAGACTTATTATATTTAATAATTTAAAGAGATTTTGTGTTCATATTATTGATTATAATAAATATAATAATCGGTTAATTTGTGTGATTATAATAATTTACATAATAAATACAATAATTTCATTTTTATCGGTCAAATACTTGATAGAAATTATTATTAAATTTTTATTGTTATTGTATATAATATTATTTTCTAAAATAATTAATAAAAACTTAATTAACTGAAAAATAGTTAATAATAAATCTTTTTTTTAGTTATTTACAAAAATATGATATTTATAGTTAATTAAGTAATTGGACAAATTTGCTGATTGTTAAAATGTGTAACTGATTGATTGATTGTTTGATTAATATTATTTTTATTAAAATTATTTATAATTAACTAATTTGTTTTATTTACTGATTATTTACTGTTGAAGAATGGCCAGAGATTTCAATAATATTAAGAATGAAACACAACTAAAGAAATTGTTGAAAGTCTTGGGTCAAGACTTTACTTTATCTAATAATCCAAATTCAAGGAAAGGAGGTCTTATAGGGTTAGCTGCGATGGCCATTGCGTTGGGCAAAGAGTCTCAGCCGTATATCGAGGAAATGTTACGACCGATGCTTTCATGTTTTTCAGACCAAGACTCACGTGTCCGATATTATGCCTGTGAAGCGCTGTATAATGTGGTTAAAGTCAGTCGATGTGATGTTTTGCCACTTTTTAATGAAGTATTTGACTCTTTGTGCAAATTAGCAGCTGATCCCGACCAGAATGTCAAGAGTGGTGCCGAACTATTAGACAGACTCATGAAAGATATTGTCACTGAGAGCCCAACATTTAATTTGATTGAATTAATAGATTTAATTAGAGACAGAATTCATGGTACAAATCAATTTTCTCGTCAGTTTATAATCTCATGGATTGCTTTACTTGATTCGGTTCCCGACTTTGATATGATAGTCTTTTTGCCTAAACTTCTCGATGGTTTGTTTCATATACTATCAGATCCGACACCAGAAATCAATAGAACAACTGAGAACGTGATGGCAGAGTTCTTGTTTAAAATAATTCAAAATCCATCCAAAGTTGACTTTCCTTCAATGATCAATATCCTAACTATCCATTCGCAGGTCAAAGATGAACCATTAGTTCAATACACTGCTCTTACATGGCTTAAAGAGTTCATTAATTTGGCCAATAGTCGAGATTTATTGCCATTTTCAGCCAGCATTTTGACAGCAATTCTTCCTTGTCTAACATCAACTTCAGATTATGGCGACGATTTTGAAGACAAGAATAAGAGCACAACTAATATAAACATTAGAGAAGTGGCAAAAGTTTTGAACTATAGTCTCATGCAATTAGTGACACTTCAAGATAATCAACACGAAGATGGTTTGAGTCCCACTCATGCCATTAACAATGAATCACATAATACTAATGTATCAGATTTGGTACAGAACTCATTGGATCTGACGAGTGTTTTGGAGATATTAGTCAGAGAACTAAAGTTAGGAGAAAATGCTTCGACTTTAAGCAAATTAGCTGTTCTTCGATGGATTCTTCATCTGTATTCTAAAGTACCACAAAAGATTGTCACACACTTAGAGAGCGAACTATTTCCAGGTCTTCTTAAAACACTATCGGATAAGTCAGATGAAGTGGTTTTAATGGATCTGAAAGTTTTGGCTCAAATATTTTCTGCGCCAACAGTATCATCAAATTCGGTCAACAATATAATGGATAATACCTCGTATTTTAATAAATTTATGAGAGAATTATTGAAATTATTTCACAAGAATAGCTCAGTTCTTGAAGAAAGAGGATCTTTCATTATAAGACAACTCTGTCAGCTCATGACAGCTGAAGATATATACAGATCAATGTCTGAAATACTTTTAAATTATGAAGATCTTCGTTTTGCGTATACAATTGTTCAAACATTGAATACTATTTTGCTGACTTCAAGTGAACTGTTTGAGCTCAGGAACCAATTGAAACATTTAAAAACTGATGAAAGCTGTGCTTTATTTTGTTGTCTGTATAGGACGTGGTGTCACTCACCAATAGCTACTGTCTCTCTTTGTTTTCTTACCAAAAACTACAAACATGCCAGTGATTTGTTGTTACTATTTGGTGATCTTAATCTGACTCTTGAGTTTCTTACAGAACTCGACCAAATGGTACAACTGCTGGAATCGCCTATATTTGCATGTATTGTATTTTTTTAATAATTTATTTCTAGTTTATTTAAATATCAATAAATTTTTTTAATTATTTGTATTTAATCACATTTGAAACTTGAATTACAGATTTACGACTAGATTTATTAGATGTTGAAAACAATTGGGATCTAATAAAGAGTTTGTACGGACTTTTGATGCTTTTACCTCAAAGCGATGCCTTTGATTTGTTACGCAAACGTCTACAATGTGTCCCCAATTTTAGACTTACTTCTTCATCATCTGATTCGCAAAAGTAATACAATTTACGCTTAATTTATTACAATTTGATTATTTGATAATACTATTTATATAATTAAATAATTAGGAAAAATAAGACCAAAAGTAGTCCAATGCAACCAAATATGGATTTTAAAGAACTTCTTCGACACTTCCATTTAGTACAACAAAAGCATCAAAACTGGAGTCGAAATTCTGAGACATTAAATAGAATTAACGACAGATCTTATAATGTATAACATTATATATTATTGTTTAATAAAATTTAAAAATTATTAATTAGTAAAGAAATATTTTTTTCGAATATCTGTTTAATATAAAATAGTATTTCTCTGTTTTATGTCATTAACTTTTAAGTATTGGATCTAAATTTATTGATGAATATTTTTTTGGTTACAATTCGACATTCATTAGTAAACATTAGAGTATATCTTAAAAACTACAGTAAAATAGTATATATTTTTAAAATAAATAGATTGCCAGTTGATATAGCAAACTACAGTATATTTATTTTTAAAAAGTAAACATGGACATTTTATTTGAAAACTGTTTATTATTGTTGAAATTGCAAGAATATGTTCAGTTAATTTCTATAATGTATATAATTTTTGTACTAAATTACACTATTATTCACATTTTTCTATATATGACATATCTCTATGACAGCATAACTGTGCTGATACACTATACTAAAAATAAATTAATTTGTATAATGATTTAGTTTGATAGGAAATCAAAATTAATTATAAAATTTTATTTGAATTTAATTTATAAATAAAATAATAGATTAATCTTTATATTGTCGTATACGGTATACAATCCATTAAACTACTGTATAATAGCAAAAACATTTTAAGCTTTAATTTTCCAAAATTTTTTAGTTGTATTAGTTAAATAATAGTTGTTAAAACTTTTTTATATTTATAAAAACTAAAATAAATTCAAATAAATATAATAATATCTTATAGAAATGGAAATAACAGACATTGAATTCATTTGATTAAAATCTAAAGTTTTAAAAAAATACAAATATTTATTACTAAATATACATTTAAGTCGTCTTTATATGGAGTGAGAGATCCCACACTTTGTATATCAATGAATAAGACGCCCATAAATAGTGATGAGATATAATAACAACTGGTTATCTCAACTACTGATCCCATCATATCTTCTTTAACTATATATTTGTTGTGTTATTGACTAAATAGTTAATGCATTTGACATGTAGTCGATTAATACCATAGATATTGTAACCAAAAACTAATTTATTACTTATACTTTATATTGTATTTAGTATTTTAAAGAAAAGTCAAGTAATACTTGTGTAAATAAATCTAACTCTTATATTATATAAGTTTTGTTTTACTTATTTTAGAGGTCATTCACATAGTCTCTCTCTCTCTCTCTCTCTCTCTCTCACACACACACACACACACACACACACATATTATGTAATAATAATATTAAAGCTGTAAATACAATGTCTAAAACTCTTCAATTTTATATAATATGAGTTGAAAATTATGGTACACTTGATATTTGTTGAAAAACTTAAAAAAAATAAAACTTGTAAATTGTGTAAGAAATATGCAATCTCTTTTATATTCATCACTTAGTACTGTATATATATATATTTATAAATTTTAATTAATTGATATACTAACCTGAGTACATACATTTTTATATGCTGTATGTGATATACTGTACTAAAATAGTTGATATTATTTGAATTTATTAAATAATATACATTATACTGTATTAATAACAAATGATTGAATACGAAACATAATAATCTTAGTTCAAAGCATTGAGTGTTTGCTATTACTTTTGACACAAATATGTAATACTATTTCTACTACAATATACTGTACCATACAGTAGATTAAATAACATTACCGTACATACCATTGCATAATACAGTATATTATAGTACTGTATGTGATAAATGTATTTATAACTCATCATAATATGCATTGTATGCAAACCGTGTCTGATCTCAATCTTAACCTTTAATTCAATAAAAATCAAATGAATTGCTATCTAATTGTTATATATATTAAGCCAACAAACAGCAGATTCAGTAATTATTAATATAATAAGATATTCACAATGAATAGATAAGAGTATCAAAATTCATTATAATTTAATACAAGTATTTATAAACCCATTATATACTGTAATATACAATACAAATGTATTTTTTAAAATACTAATCCGACAATAATCTCATTGATATACAGTGTAGTGTAAATCATAGCTATTTTTTGCACCGTTAGATCAATCGCACACGTATTGCTGATACGCTTTTAAAACAGCTATATTTAGCAATAAGTGGTTTACCTATATATACAGTATATATGATCCATGTATGATATATAAGATGAACTGTTTATTTATTAGTCAACTTATAATGCTATTTAATTTTTTTTGAAACTAATTTATCATTTAATATGGTTTAAAATATTAATGAGTTATATGAATAACTATAAATATCATACAATGATAATGTAAACTGTATGTCACTGTATTTGATGCCATCATTGGTTTTGTTGAAAGTGTCAAATCAAGTGCCACTGGTTGTCGCTGTAGAGCCTGTTATGGATGTGAAGGTAGGCGTCCATACATTGGTTGTTGTATTCAAACAACATATTATATATTGTATTACTGTTTGCAATATTTAGAAAAATCTAAAAATGTTGTAAAAATATAAAAAGTTGACTAATAATAAAAAATAGTAGTTAAGTAAAGTCCAGTTTTAGTTTGTTTCGTGGATAAGGTATCTCATACTACAGTAATAGATGTGTATTATTACCTCTCTTTCTCTATCATCAGTTGTAGAGTTGCTCACATCTCTTCAAGTTAGGTCTAACCCTAAATCCCAATCCCAGAGCCAGTGTTTAAATGTAGGAAAAGCTAGAAATACAGCTTTTTTAAAATACATTACTGTCGTTGCCATTCATGCCTTTCCATGTAATTCATATGAATCTCTCTGTTATAGTCGACTCCTCAGCTCTGGTAGTACTGTAATTGTGTGACAGTCTCTCTAATATTAAACTCAATGTATGTGCGAGTATTGAATGTGGATATACTGTACAACACTCACAACACACACACACACTGTAGGCCTAACTACACATGAATTGAGTATATTTTCGATGCAAATATCGATTCAATAGTGAAGTCATTGTTTTGTCTTCAAGTCATTCATTCAATCAATTAAATGCTGCTTACCTTTGGATCCATTGGGGTGACAGTCACCCACAGTGACCACCAATTGGTGTGATAACAGTGTTAACACATCTAATCATTTGGTGTGTCTTATAGTGAAAGTCTGTTAAAGACATTATAGTGTATATGAAGTGTCGTCTGTGAGTTGAGCCCACACTTTAAGCAATGCATCGATGACTTCAATACATCTCTCGTTTGTCTTCACCGGAAGTCATTGCCATTGTCTCGACTAATACACACTTTTATCTTCACTCATAAAATAAACCAAATCTAATAGATATCTTTGTCATCGATAACCAAACCAATTGACAACAAAATTTAATTACCGATTTGATTGATCCGATTTGATTGATTATCACCGCAATTGACATCAAAATTGAAGACCAAATGGAGCCCCAGTTTGTCGTTGAAAGAGATTGCAGTGCATTGGGTGGTCTCTTCCAGATAATCATCAACGACATGAAGGTATGTCACTATTAATTTGATCCCATTTTTATTGATTATATTATTAATAATTTAAAAATAATCAATAGATTAGAGAACTATTTGTTTGATACAATCAAATGTATGTTTATATTAAATATCATAAATAGTGTAATAGTTTTGTAGATATAATCAAAATAAACAATGAATTGCTATAACAATAAACAATAGATATATTGATTATTTTGCAAATGAAAATCAAAAGTTTTTGATCCATAATCTGATCCCTATTTTTGAGTGACAGTTGTCTAATCAATTATAGTCTAAACATAACCTAAATTTCGAGTATTTTGCAATTTATTAATATATACTAAATTATTATATATTGATTATCAATATATAAATTAATTTAATTTATTTATCATATACTTTACAATCGGACCGACAGTCGGGAACTGGAAATTGGGACGACTTTGTTGTTAAAGCCACCAAATTTCAGACACAACTCAAGTAAGACCACAGTTTTGATTGTTAATTAACTTTTTATTATAATTTGATTGTTTGTTTTCATTTGATTTGTTTAACGAAAGCGATAAGCATTTGATTAACAAATTAATAATTTAATGCATGACTTATAGAGAGAGAGAGAATGTAAAACCCTTTCTTGCGTTCAAATTGTTTATCACTTGCGATACTTTTTTTTTAGTGACAATTTTTAAGGCAATTGTTTGTATCAATTGATGCGAAACCAAATTCATTTCGACTACTTTTTTCTCATAGCAAGCGGTTTAACATTAATTTGAGTTATAATTTGTTATTAATTATGTGATATATCTACTGTTTTTCAAGTAGTTTACCGCTAAATATGTTTTTAGTGTTTTTGATATTATATTTAATTGACACTAATTTAACTCTTTTACTCCCTTTCCAAATGATGTGTATCTACCAGAGCAACGATAGCCGCGTCGACAGCATTTCTCGATGCCTTTCAAAAGATTGCTGATATGGCGACCAGTGCTCGAGGTATGGCTTATAATCACGACTGTTGTCTTGTTTTTATTGTTACTTAAAACAACTTTTATATGAATAATCCAGTTATTGGACTCATCTCTCATTGTTATTATTAGTATAACAACACCACTACTATTAATACTACTACTTAGCAATCTTTTTGCTATAATTAACCCCTTTTTATAGGGCTTTAAAAATAAATGCCTGCAATGTCTTCAAAGTTTAACCGCTTCTTTTGGCATCTATTTAACTCTTAAATTGTATTATTTTTTATATTACTTATTATTCAATCATTTTTGAAGTTGATTTGCTTTATACTTCCAAATTTGTTTGCATTTAAACAGATTATCTTAATAATAATGGTTAACAATGAATAGAGTTTATTATACTATAGCACAAACAATGTACAGTAATTTATTTTATGAGTTATTAAAATATATTTGTAGAAATAACAAATAGTAAAAATATGTAAAAATTAGTGAATACTATGAGCGTATTAATTAAAACTTATTATTATTAGTACTATTATTGAGCTTAACATAAAGTTATTTCCTGTATTGTCCTGAATAGTCTTTTTTTAAATGCTTATGACTTATGAGTTAAGTTATATATTAGTATAAATATATACAGCATTTGTGATAATCCAGATTGTATTTAATTTGAATTTTTATTTTCATTTGAAATTTCAAATACTGTATATAAATTTATATGTACTCATATTTTATAGTTTTAACATAATTATCATAAATTAAATTCTTAAATATTGTATATATAATACAAGTTAATTTGATGTTTAGAGCCTACACTTAGTTTACAATTGTAATGTAAATTATTAAGTGTTTACTCCAGAAAACAGTTAATATTTTTGTTCCACTTTTTATACCTTATAATGAATATATTATATGACTTACATATAAAAAATATTAACTGTAGGACTGAGAGGGCGGTTGACTTGATTTATTAATTAACATTACCTTTTAAATTTAGTCGATATATTTGCTTCACTATAGCAGCAAATTATGTAGATTTTGATAATTTATGGTTTGACGTTTAGGGATCATTTGTTTTACATCAAATTGGTTATAGATTTGAACTCATCTTATAATTAGATATTTTTTTGACTAAAAAATATTATAATTTATCAAATGATAGCACCAACCTATATATATGCTAAATAATTAATGGTTTTGAAAGTTAGCTTAATATCAGATTTCTAGTTCTAGTCTTATATTCTTTAGATAATAGATTTCAACTATGCTTTTGGCCACTCGTGTTGTTGCAATACTAACTTCAATTAATTATTAGTAAATTATATATTTTTATGGCATTTAATTTAATTTTAATGTTATTAATTGTTTTAATGTATTTCAAAACATTTAATTTTATTTATTGAAATATTAATAATATTATACAGTACTTTATGATACATCATATGGTATGATAATGTTTCGTAACATATGATGTCATATATTTATTATAAATTAATATAATTAACACATATAGGACAGAGTTTTGATGATATTATTAACAATACTTTAAAATAAAACAATGAGATGATGGGTATAATAATTGTTGTCATACAATAGTATTACCTATAATAACAAATGTAATTATAATAAATAGGTGGCACTAAAGAGATAGGAACGGCATTAACTCGTATATGCCTTCGTCACCGATCAGTTGAGGCCAGACTTAAGACATTTACGAGTGCTATAATGGATTGTCTGATTTTACCACTTCAAGACAGAATTGAAGAGTGGAAGAAGACATGCGGACTGTTAGATAAAGAGCACTCAAAAGAATACAAACGTTTGAGACAAGAGTTGAAAAAGAAAACTCTTGACCCCATATATGCCTCAACTTCTAATACATTAAGATTTAAAAAACATGTGAGAAATAAGATGAAAATGGATCCAAACAACTGGAATAGTCTTAACTCAATGTCCCGATCCATGGACTCTATGGAAGCCAGTGAGAAGTTGTTTATTTTTGAGGAAATGGAGAAAAAAGCAGTCCGTCGGGCACTTATTGAGGAAAGGAGTCGTTTTTGTCTATTTGTTAACTTTTTGCGTCCTGTTGTTGAAGAGGAGCTGGCAATGCTTCAGGAGGTAACACATCTCCAAGAAATAATGGACTCACTCTGCAAATTGACTGCCGATCCATATTCACTACCGACTGCCAGTGAATTAGTTATTTCAGATTTAAGACTCAGTACATCCGATACCATCGCGTTCACACTACAGACACCTCCCAGTAGTCCTTCATCCTTTGGTTCCCGCAAATCAAGTATGTGTTCAATCAGCAGCTTTAACAGCTCTTCCAGTGGTAGCACTCATTCACCGTCACATAACTGCCGATATCGTTCCCTCTCTCAGGTATTTTTATATTTAGATTTAATTAATTTTAAAGTAAATACTGGTATAAGCATATATATATAAAGTATAATATCTAACAGCAAATACATTAAATAAAAATACAATAAAATTACTTACAGTCTGTGTTATGATATTATATATACATATATTGTATTATTCGCATAATTGCTTAGTAATAATAAAAATAAATTAGAGCTATTGTGTTATAAATATAATGAATGAATTCAACTATATATATAAAGTTATGTAATTGAAAGCGTGATAATTCATATAATTTTCATCTTTTTTGTTGAACTTATTTTTATTGTTATAAACTTGCAATGCATTGAATTATTTTTTATGCTTTTCTATTTATTTGTCAAATTATATTTTGATTGCTTCAATGAATATATTATGTTATTATATTTGTTTTTTTATAGCAATCCTTTATATACATTATCCAAATGTAATCTATTTTTAATTTTCTTACTTTTTTATTTGCATTTGTTTTTATTTATTTTTTTTATTTATTTATTATTATTTTATTTATTTTGATTGATGGCCACAAAGCCAAGTGTAGGACCGGGTCCTGTGTTTCGTCACACTAGTATATCTTCACAAGATTCTGGGTTTATGTCACAGGACTATAATGTTATACATTACGCACAGTTACCATTTATATATACCACTCCCATGACATATGTCAATCAATTTAAGAATAATGAGGTTTGAAGTCAATTGATTTGATAACAAATGTATTAATAGTTTAATACTATTGAAAACAAATATTTATTTACAAATAGGTTTCGAGTCTCTCTGAACAAAGTAGCGGCAGTACTTCGAGCACATCCAGTATTCCTGCCTCTAATAAACGCACCGATACGATGGCTAATAGATCCCATAGTATTAATGCTTACGATACAAACCGATGTCTTTCAAAATCATATGATTCACAATCACTTAAAATAACAAATGCTTGTGAAGAAAGTGTGGTCCCACTTCTGAACAATCAAAACAATTACAGTTCATCAACACTTGTATTACAGACACAAAACAATCAAAGTATTAGCGCACAGCCAGACCTGCCCTCCAGAAATATAACGATTGAAAAACCAGTACTTCCTATTAAACCTCAAACATCTTATATAGATTCAAATCAATGTCAGATAACAACAGATATATCGCATTATACAGAATGTCAACCAATTTATGCCAATTCGATGGAACTGCTGAACGATGAATCAAATGTCGCCTGTTCTGAGGGATCTATTACTCCAACAAATGCCGAACGATCTAATAGTCCTACATCTGAGATGTTGCCCCAAAATAGCAAAAATTCATCACTTAGTGCATCGACATTAGCTATTCCCGTGCGTCCATCGAAACCCCCTCCACCGCCTCCACTTCGCCGAACGTCAACCATTTCCAATCCAAATGCCATAACATTGGGAACTTTAAAAAGTGTTGGCCTTAATACCTATGAAGAGATCCAAAATTTAACGTTATCTCTACAGAATCTCAGTGCTATTGGGACTACAAATCATCCCATTAGTCCCTATAGTAATTGTCCTCAAGAGGTTATATATTGTAATACATCTCACTTAATGTCAAACTCTACTTTGCAAACAAATGCCAATAAGAATAGTGAATATCGAGCGGCGAAAAGTGTCTTTGAAAGTGTCTCTACACGTGATCTACAACAACAACAACAACAACAGGCAATAATTCATACGTCAGAAGAAGATTCATCGATGCCATTACCAGCGCCACCACCCGAAGCTTTTTCAGACAGTGAAACCAATCATCACAGTCATCATTACAATAAGATAACAAACGTTCACCGACAGTTTCTTGAAACTCTTAACACTAAATTAGGACAATTCAGTCCCGGATCACAAGTCAGTCCACGTTTACCTAAAAGACGAAGTATTTCGCTTTCTCGAGAAGATGAATATAACTCAGAAAGTAATTCATCGAATCGGTCCGCAACTCAAACCATTCAGCAAACATTGATGTCATTTATGTCTGGCAATCATTCTCGTTGTTCATCCACTTCCTCCACGTCGTCACGCCTTAGAAGACAATCCCCAGAAACAGGACGTAAAAAAGGATCTTTGACTTTGGCTTCTTGTGATAGAGAGAGTCTAATGGCTAGTCTTAATGTAAGATTAGCTCAAAGACAACAAAATGAAATCGCAAAGGCGGCCGCAGCTAATGCTATGCAACGAAAACAATCCGTTCCTTTAGTTAATGTCAATCAAAACCATTATCCGACACAAAACACATTTAATGTTTCAAATATATCACAATCCAGTCAACAGCATAACCAAGCAATCAGTCAAATGTCTTCACATCAAATGCATCAACTTATGCAACAACAACAACAACAGTTACAACAACAACAACAGTTACAACAACAACAACAGTCGCAACCACAATCACAACAACAGATTTATGGTCCAGTTCTTCATCAGCAACAACTTCAGAGAAGAAGCTCACAACCATCGATGGGACTCAAGATAATCAACACAACAACTAGACAACCAACGTCTGAAAGCTTATATGAAAAGCAAAGTACCGGCAGATCTGCGATGACACCAAAGACTAGCTGTGAACCGAATGGACGTCCTTTAATCGCCCAGACATCTAGTGGTCAGCACTATATGACTGATGTTTACGTCCGACAAACAACTCCAATGATTTCTGAAAACAATAATAATTCTTATTTATCTCAAAATGAATCCACTAAAGACATGAAGAGGTTGCCATCAAATACTGAAACCTTTGATAACGCCATTACCGCTCGTGTAAACTCTTGGTTTAATTCGGTTCAATTGCCACAAGAAGTGAAATTATATCGCGAATCACTAATGGATCAAATAAGGCGAGGCAAGCAATTACGTAAAGTATATTCTCCTAATGATAGGTCTGCGCCTAAGTTGACCTAAAAATGTCGGTTTCATTATGTTTTTTAGTGTTCAAACAAAATACAAATCAATAATAATTAATGCATTAATTAGTTATATTTAAAACCTACTAATACTCCATTTAACATATCACACTTCATATCTATATAAATATTGAAAAAAGTGGATTAAATATTTGACAAATTGCCTTCAATTTTGCTATTTTTAACATAAATTTTTAATATAGTATTTTATCAAATTAAATTTTTTAGCATTTCATTTTTATAACAAGTGAATGTAATGTAATTATAATTATTTTTAACAGTGGTATTCAGCAACTAATAATTATTTATTAATGATTGATTATTTTGTATTAAATAATAGAAATATTTTTTTTTATAAATTCTTTATTTAGTTAAAGAATTTAATAAGAAAAACAATTTTGCATAAAAATGTTTTGTACACCAATTTTTGATTTGATTGGTATCTTTTAAGTCATTTCATACAGTAGATTATGTGATCAACATTTTAACAATTATTAAATGTATATAATTTATTCAGATGTACAACAAAAACAATATAACAAATATATATATAAATAATATTTATTAAATGATGAAATGACAAATGTATTATACAATAGAAAATAATTATTTCATTCCTAACATTTGTGTTAAATCATTAGATTAACTGAATTAAAGCACAAACTTATTAATAATATATTATAATTACTTTGAAAATAATTATAACAAAGGGTTTTGTAATTAATTGATACAAAAAAATTATACTTTAAAATAGATTATTATTAATTGAGATAACCATTCAAGTCTTTTTTGATATGCAAAGTTATGTTGAAATTAATTTATTATTATTATTGTATTTATGTCTTATGGCTTTAAATTGATTTTAATGTCAATTATATGAGAGATGAGTGAGAAAGGAGAGCGTGTGAACAGTCCGTAACAGCCCTTTCTAGTCATACTATTATATATAAGACAACAAATGATTTTTATTATACTCTATAATATCAATCAATTTAAATAAACCGGAACTTTAAGTTCACATCCAATAACAGTAATGATAGTAACAAAAGTACGGTTATATTAATTATAAAAACCCCAAGTCTTAAATAATACCAAAGCAAATAAAAATTATTATAAAATTGCTATTTATAAAAAATATAAATTATAGATTTACTATTTTATTGTAATATTTTTCACAACAAAATAATTGCAATATATGTATGTAATTCATTGCGTGACAAATGTATTTAATAAAAATTATTTATTAAGAGTTTGTTTGATTATTATATTATATATAAATAATTGGTAAACCATATTGATTGATTAATCCATTATTTAATTATTTGATGAAATTTAGTAGTGAATCCATAGTGACATAATCTGTATCCAAATGATACATTGATGGTAATGTGATAACTGATCTCATCTCATAATAATCATTATTTTTATTGTTATTATAATGCGAATCGTTTTGTGGCAAATGTATTGAATTCTCACAAATGACTGAATTAAATATTTGAAAATCTGTTTGATTTTTCATTATTTCACAATATTTATCACTATTTAGACTGTTATCTGTTTTGATGTGAGAATTGGGACAAATAGTATCACTGATTGCATGTGAACATTGGTTATGCTTGGATGTCATGGATTTGTCATAATCATTGATATTTGTTTCTATATTAGATCTAACGGTTTGTGAATTTATGTAAATATCATCCATATCTTGATTGAAAATTTGTTCATATATTTTATCAATTTCTTCATAATAATGTGTGGATTCTCTATTATTAACAGCATTTGAATCAAATGGTAGGCTATAAATATTATTTTCATTGTTGCCAT
This sequence comes from Oppia nitens, assembly GCF_028296485.1. Classification (NCBI taxonomy): domain Eukaryota; kingdom Metazoa; phylum Arthropoda; class Arachnida; order Sarcoptiformes; family Oppiidae; genus Oppia; species Oppia nitens. Next base: position 2,741,096 of record NW_026533250.1, read on the forward strand.
CAGTTATCCCATTTGAATCATCTGATGATGTAATGGATGTGTTGAGCATAGTTTCAGGTATATCATTGATAGTACTTATTTGATATGTGTTTTTTGTAATAGCATTGTATGAAATGATATTTTTAGTATTATATGATGGGTTCACAACATATCGGTCACCTTTGTCTGGGAAGTGACTTATAAAATGATTAGAAAAACTTGATTTCTTAGCTCTTGTTTTGCCTCCAGTTTCAGTGTCTTCAAGACTTTTGTTATACATATGCAGCTCTTTATTCCGGTTCACTCTTTTGATGACTTCATTGGTTTCACAGCAATAAATAAAAATTGCATTATTTTTAAAGCAGTTTGGCGTACAATGGATCCACTCATAGCTTTGGATATTTCTTGTAATTTTGAGCACATTTTCATCTGATTTTGTGACATTATTTTGTAATATCAGCCACTCTTGTATAACGTGTCCCGTTTGGCAATGAGTTAATACTATATTTGTCTGTGAGATCTGTAGATATCCATAAACACCTAAAAGACCACTTCTGTAAGTTTCCTCGTTATCGATAATAGAGGCATAAAAATGACCCCTAAGTGTAGCTGAAAATCATTAATAAAGTTAATTATTAGTTGTTATTATTTTGATTACTTATGTCTTTATTTACTCTTTGAATACTAATTATTGAAAAATTTATTTAATATGAACTATAAAATTAAAAACATTTGCAAATCTTTTTTTTAAAAAATAATGTGTAACTATTTTACGCTAATGTATTCATTATTATAATGATATTTTGAAGTAAATTTTGAATCAAATTATTTGATTGATTATGCAATATATACTACAGGTATATATAAATTATATATATATATATATATATATTAAATATTTACTAAGATAAGTATAGTTTATTTATATATTTTTAAATTATATGAAAAAACTCAAAAATTGATTACAATTTTCAAATTCCATTAAAGGATTTGGAGGCCAAAGATGGTTACGAAGCCATTGCATCCATAACTGACTTTCGGTCTCACAATCGGCTGATAAATGAATGGCCGACTCTTTATTATTTGTATTGTATATCGTAAATGAATAGCTTTGAGATCGTGATCTAATCAATCAATTATTATTATCAAATAACAAGAAATTAATAATCATTTAAATAATAAAATATTTGAAAATATTTTGAATAATTTTAAGTATGACAGACCTGCTCCTGAATATAGCAGTATATCTCCATTTGAAAGATTTGTCAAATATAATTGTTACTGATTTTTGATTTCTATATATTAATACATTAATAAGTAAATTATTTTTGTCATCACATTTACATATAAAACAAGTCCATCTTCGTGTCCAACTTTTGTATTTTTTGCTTAATGGACCCAAATTGATGGCTAGTTTAACATTAAGATAACCACATTTAACATCATCACTACAATTATGACAACTATTTTTACATTTATGTCGATTCATATTAATAAAATTGATTAATAATAGTCAAAATTATTTATATAATGAGAAAATATTGTTTATATAATTAATTAATTTTTTTTATAATAATATGATTATTAAATTTATTGTATTTGTAATCCTGAATTAAAAAATGTATGAAACCCCACATTGTTTTATCAATTGTTTTCAGTTAATCTGCTTTTTATGTGAGATCTGATTAGTGGTCATATGAAAAATAAAATATAAAATTAACATTGATGTCAATAAACTATACAATACATTAATTCATATAATGTTAAATTAAAGAAAATACATAATTTTTGTTTATTTATTTTTAATTTTATTTTTTTAGTGAAATGAAATAATAATATATTATGATAAAATATTTATTTATCTAATGATAAATTTTAAAATTTATAATAATCTAAATTCAAATACTGTACATACCATTTTTATTCATAAACACTAATTATTTGAAATAATTAAAATTTCAAAATTAAAACAAAATTAAATTAACTTTTGAAAAATGTAAAAATTAACGGTAAACCAAAAAATACCAAATTTTGATTTGAAGTTTAATTAAAATTGTAAATATTGTTATGTTATATCTTTTAACTTGTTCATATTTTATTGTATACTAGTTTAATAAATCACATTATATAATTGAAATTGATTTACTAATATACTTTTGATCAACTTTTTTGTTTAATTTCGATTAACAAATTAAATTAGAATTTTTATAATAAACAATTCGATAATGTTTTAAAATTGATAAAATATAACATTAATAATAATAAAATTATATAGTATTTAGTGATCCATTTTTAAACCAATTGTACGATATTTGTGCCGAATAAGCAAAAGCCACGGCTCCCAGAAATCCTAATATCTGTTTGAATAAACATTTTTAAAAATTATTTTATATATATAATAATTTATACTAAAATAACCTAAAAATTTAAATATCTAATTTTAACTATATTAATGTTGAACAAATTATTATTTTTTAATTTGATAAAATTTATAAATAAGTATTATACTATTGTAGTTTATTTATAACTTATAGTATAAATAATAAAATGAAATATATTATATTAAATTTTATTAATATTACACTAAATATACACTATATAATCGATTATTTACAGTTAATTATTGTTATATTTTATAAGATAATTAAAAACATAAAAATTGCAATTTTTGAATAATTATAACTAATTGTAATTATAGTGTGAGTATCATATTTGGTATTCATCGTCTTTTTATTTATAATTAAACTAAAACTTAATTAAAACTCATATTTATAAATAACTTGCATTTAATTTCCTTATTATAATAATATTTATTATAATATTTAACCCAATTTTGTGTTAAATTAAATATTTGCAAAATTTCTCCAAAAATTTTCAATTTGTTAAACACTTAAGTACTGTATATTTAGCAAATATTTTCATTAGACTATAATACATATAAAATATTTTTACTTAAAAACATTAACTAACAACAAACAATTTAATAATTTATAATTTTAATTTAAAAATAAAGTATGCAATAGATAAAATTTGATTTAGTGAGAATGTTTGATATACTGTACCGATATATTAGATATATTATTAAAATTATATTAAACAATATATACAGTATAGAAATTTATCTGCTATAAGTAAATAAATTAAATAAAATATTTTAAATAAAAATTTAAAAAATTAAATTGAAAATTGAATAAAACCAACTCCGGCTAAAATGAAGGCAACTTTAGGTCCCGATCCGTCACAACTGACAAATACGATTAGTAACGACGCGATTGTCCATAAAATTACAGCAATTGCTTCATTTACTAATAACTGAAAAAATATATTTTTTGATAAATAATAACTTAATTTTTAATAGTTTAATAAATACCGTGAGCGGCATATTGATGTATTTGGCCACTTGTTCATGAAATCGGGTGCAAAATAATATGAGGATAACTACCGAAAATACTAATGAAGCCGAAGCTATGAACACAAAGAAACTAACACTTCGTTTCCACGAACAGCTCGGGATCTCCACTAAAATCAAACTCAATAATGCAATCGCCTGTTTGTTATTTAATAATAATTTTATTAATTTTTAATTATAATTTATTATTAACTAATGGCTACAAAAATAAGTTATAATGAATTAAAGAATAATTATAAATTAAGATTATAGATAACACATTTTATTTTATTTTTTGGATGTAAATATACCCATAAAAATAAACAATATTTTAAAACTTTAAATTACACTCAAATTTAAAATATATTATTTCTTTACGGTGTTTTATATACTATAATATTAATATTATAATCATTATAATTAAATTTAAATTGATATAAATAATAAAGTCTTACAAATTGTGAAATTCTTGCCAATCCATACTTAGTTGTAGCAAATTCTGTGTCGAAGAATGGACCCTCAGATGTATAAGTTGGTGGATCTGCCATCTGTTCCAACACTTATCTTCAGTAACTTCTAATTAGTACTGAATAAATAGTTAAACAATTATAATTATATGAAATATTACTATTAATTAAAAAATAATAATAATTAAGAATATAAATACTTTAGACTTAAGCAATATTTAGATAAATGTAAGCAATATTAATAGTTTATTTAATATTAGTGGTCCTTCATATCATAAATATTAAACTTTTGGATATTTACTATGATTTCCATAATTGGTAGTAACACAGGAAAGTGTGTGAAAACAAAAAGTGAATACATTTTTTTAGAAAAAAAATAAACTAAAACTAATTAATTTTTATTTAACTAAATTATTTTTATGTAAAGCATAATTATTTCTATATTAATATAATATTTCAAATATATTTATAAATAATATTGAAATTTCATATTTTAAAAAATGAGTGAAAATCTAGTACTTACCTAATGAAGTACAGTGTAAGACACCGCCCTATCTGAGTATGTTTTGTATACTGTATTATATATAATATGAGTATCCATTGAATCTACTGTTGAAACAAACTTAAGTCGTGGGCGCCTATGGATGGAGTAAAGGTATATAAATATCTTGTCCTCAATTATTTAGAAAAAAGCATAAGTGCTGTGAATGTTATTTAAGTTGAGACAACATTTTAAGAGAGAGAGAGAGAGAGAGAGAGAGAGAGAGAGAGAGAGAGAGAGAGAGAGAGAGAGAGAGAGAGTATTAAAAACAATTGCTATTAACATCTATTCTGTTCACATATTCTGACAGATGTCTCACACATAACAGAATTATTCAATTGATTTGCTTTTTCTAAAAATAACTAACTTTTGTGTCCCAATGACTACTCTGTCTACTAATAAATAATTATTGAACTCATAAACATTGAAATACATAAAACAAATCAAACAAAAAACAATTATTATGATTATAAGCAATAACAACAAGTAGTAAGAAATGAATGCCTGTATGTGAAGTTAAACCATATTTTCTTAAAATGTAAAATATTTTGGTTTTTTAGTTTAAAAAAGTACTGCCATATCAGCTACAAGAATACAATCCATTAAAATTTAAAAACAGTATTTATTTTGAGCGTTAGTTTGGATCTATGAGAGGGATCACTCACTTGTTGTAAAAATGTAAACAAATTTATTAACTTTGCTAAACAACAATAATAGTAAAATGTTATTGAAATAATTCAAATCAATTAGTTATACAACTAATGGTATAATTGAAATAATTTTTATCTAAACAATCAAAGTTTTGATAATTCAGTTATAAAATTAAACAATAGATAAGTTGATGAATATATTGGATCAGATTTATAGTTAAACTTAACTTTTTCATTCATTCATTCATATTGTATATATTACTGTAAATTATATATTATACATGTATAAATTATATAAATTTATATATACTGTACATATGCATTATATCCGATTTGAATGATAAAATAGCCCATAAGTTATGTAAGCAATGGTATGTTTAAAATATACAAATTAAAGTTCTGAATATATATAATATAAATTATATAACCACACAGACACACACACACACACACACACATAGAGAGAGAGAGAGAGAGAGAGAGAGAGAGAGAGAGAGAGAGTACAATATATGCATAAGTTTTAGACCTTTGTGTGTAATACATGTTTTTGATGAAACATTATGTAAACTATATGTCGGTTTAGTGTCAGTTTTTGGTGTATATTCTGGTTGATGGGTATATCAGACAAATGAAATGAAGCGCTTCATAATAGCGTACTTTTAGTGAACTTTATTTAATAGAGTAGAGCCCAGGCATATGTCCGCTATGCGACCTTATGTCTCGAGTGATGTGTTTCCCCACAAAATGATGATATACTGTAATACTGTATACATAATGCACTGAATTAGTTGTATTAAGAAGTGTATGTCAGTGTTGTGGTGTTGACTCTTACAAGTCGCACAACTGGCACACGTGTGGCACCATAGCTATAGTCAGATTATGCTGAGCACAGCATCCAATGTATAGTTTGCTGTGTAGGCACTCGTAGTCGGCATAATCGCACCCATATATAAATAGACCCGTGATTTCTCATCTCCCTTTATCTCTCTTTCTCTCTCTCACAAATACACACACACWCTCTCTCTCTCTCTCTCTCTCACACACACACTCTCTCTCTCCTGTTTCCTGTCGTCTACATAAAGACTACATTCCAGTTTCACGCAACTGTTGCTCATCTCTATAGCCTTAATATTTCAATACTCTATACTCTAGACTACCGATCCTTTTAAGTGAAAAACAAAAGAAAACTCTGCATTTTAACTCTTATTTTTGGTCACACTTTAAGCCATACACTGAACTTCCCGTTTGGAAAACTTTCACTTTCATTATGTAAACCAATACGAGTTCATAATATAGTTATAGATAAATGAGTGAAATCGTTAAAAGATTGATAGAAATACTGCAAACATTGCCTTATGTTTTGTAGACAAACAAATACCGAAAATAAAATGCATTAACTATTGTTTTGAAGTCCAAAATATTTATATAATTAGTTAAGTCTTGTGGATGAAAACCATTGATTAACTCGTTTATATGCTTTTGGTTGTCTTAATGTCTACCATATCTACCATATCTACCATATCTGTCATATTTTTGTATTATAATTGTTTTGAGCAATAAATGCAATGATAAGAGACGTGTTATTATTTTTAGAGATGTAATACTGTTTTTCATTTGCTGTCAGTCTTAGTGTTTGTGAATTTGTTGCGCAAAGCAATAATAAAAACTAATGAATTATAAACAGTATGTAATGTAAAACATTAGTTTGATTTAATGAATTTAATGTAAAAGCAATGGTAATGCTGTGCACAGCAATGTCTAGTTCAAGGATAACATCATATATTATAAGACATAACAGTGTTTAAGATATGGATTGCAATCATATTATTCATTCATTTGATGTGTTTTGCAGCAAATTCTTCTTTTGATTCACTTATTGATCACTTCATGACATTTCAAGCGCTAACTCTTGACAACCAAAAGAAAGATTCACTTTCATTAGTAAAAGGGAAAGTCATCAAAAGGAACGGCAGACAAGAGAGTCAAAGGAGAAACTGTAGCTCTTTTGGGTCATTCATATATTTGGAGTGTTTGTTGCACTGGTATCTGGTTATGGTATGGCATACGTGTGCCGTTCGCGTGTCTCGTCGCGCGTCCCAAACCACAGAAGTGCACACATGTGTGACTTGAGAGCCCTTTAAAGCCATTTGAGTCCCCCTTTCAAGCCGTTTATAACTTTAAAGACAACCTTTGACTGCAAACAACTTCACTGTCTGTCTCTTAACTGTCTTTAAACTATTTAAACCCTTAAACCCATTGAATTTTGAACTGAGATTTGAAACGATGTGGCGTAAGACATGACAGTATAGGAAGTGAAGTGATGTACAGTACAAGTGATTTAAAAACAGTTATGGCCCTCATGTAGACCATCACTGTTTCACTACTACTGGCCATTAGATTCCATCGTCTCTCTTACATCCGGCCCCACCATTGACCCGACAGCACAGGCAGGTCATAGGCATTGACCGTAGCCATGGCAACAATACCCATCTCATGTTTAAGACACTAGAAACAGGTGGACATGACTTTCATTTAGTCTTAAAACATGATACGGACGCGTGTCAGAGGAAATAGTGGTTATATATATCACCAAAACTTACACATTTGGAGGCCTTTCTATAATAATGAGCACTCAATGCATCCGGTGTTCACTACATATCATTTGACAGTTGTGTTTGTGATGTCCTTTTAAATGCAAATGCAATCTATTAACTTAAATGTCTCACTATTTTATATTTATATTAAATTACACCATTAAAAACACAATTTACTAAATCTTATGATTTAAGAGTCGACAGTTTTATAATAAAAAATAATTGGATAAAAAAATGTTATAAATAGCAAAATTTTATTTTAACAAAATACATTTAAAATATTATTATTAAAACACAGATAATAGATACGGACTTTTAAAAATTATTATATAATCAATACAATGCAATAAAGCTATAATTAATATGACATTAGAAATATATGACTAAAATTTAACATAAATTTAAGCAAAATTTTTGATATTAATTAAATAATACACGACTAGAATATTTAAAGTTTTTGGGATTATGGCACCTTTAATATACAAAAATAGGGGTAAATTATACCGGTATATAAGTGACACATTGAACTAGTATTCACACTCAAACCATGTGATAATTTGCAATAATTGACTGCAAATTATTTATTCTATAAAATAATAATCATTATTGTTATAAATATATTAAGTATAAGAATATTTATATAAATTCATTGAAAGATATATATATATATATGGATTAAGAGAATATAAAATTAATGCATTTATGTTGAAATATAATTACAAAATAAAATCTATAATATGTAAATATATGTGTTACTAAAAAAACAGCAAAAATATTTTTTTACGAAATGAAGTAAAAATGTTTCTAAAAAATTAGGAAATTTCTATAAAAACTAATATTTATTGTTAAAAATACAAATGGAAAAGTAAGATATCTGGAAGAAAAATAGGAGTTTCATGTCTTTAGATAATACATTAGGCCGAAGAGGTTGGCGAAGAAGAGTCGTCATAAAGAGATAATACAGATCTCTGTTGTGAGTGACCGGTGTGTCGATGCAAACGCATACACGAAGACTCTTCGTGTTTGTAGAGATAGCTTTTCAATGCAAACGCTTTACCACAGCGTTCACAAACATATGGCTTAGTAGACGAGTGTGTCTGGACGTGAGCCCGAAGATTACTATACCATTACAGTGATAATCATATTAGTTATTGTTATATAATTTTGTTATATTTATTATTGAATTTAATTCAAAAGTTGTTATATAACGGACACTAACCGTATATCTAAAAATAATAAATACAAATATCTATACCTTTTATCGGCGAAAGCTTTCCCACAGATCGGGCACTTGAATGGCTTTTCGCCTATAATAACATGTTTTAGCACCAGATTAGAAACCAGACATCAATTGATGATAATTAACAAATGTTTGAAAACTAACAAACCTGTGTGTGTGCGTATGTGTCCCTGTAGTAGCCAAGGCCTGCTAAAACATTTTCCACAATAAGGGCACTGACAACCCTGGCTATGAGTGCGAACATGCATTGAATAGGCGGGCATTGAGACATAAACTTTGTCACAATGTGGACATTTTCGGGCCTTTTTATCGGTAACACTGCGATGAGTTTGTCGATGTCGGGCCAGATTACTGGATGTGCTGTACCTTTTGCCACAATCAGGACAAACATGAATATCATTGGATATCGTTTGTTGTTCGCTTTGGTCTTCATTTAACTTTTAAAAAGTGATTTATTTATCAAAGTTTGTTATAAATATTTGTTTTTAAAGACTAATGTTTAATAAACTTACTTTTAAGTCATCGGTCATACAATTGACGACATTATAAGAATCTGTATTTTCTTTCTTAACGACAATCTCTGTTCCACTCCTTAAGTGATGAAGAGATAGATCTTGTGGTTCAGAGATATCAGTATTGTAATCAAATTCATCGAATTGGGATCCATTTGAAGAATTTTCTAATTTTTAAATTTTTAATAAATATTTTTAGAATTTAATTTCTAAAATACTATATAATCGCATGAAATATGAATATCCAATAATAATAACAATAAGTTACCGGTATTTGCGGGACTGTTAAGTGTAGATATAGAGTCTGTGTGAGACAATACTGATATCCTATTGTATAGTCGTGCCGGTGATCCAGGACTCGAGGCTTTCAATGTTAACAAATCAACATTTGTTGGGATTTGGTACTCAAAATCTTTGGTGTCTTCTGCAGTATATACGCTGTGTTCAGGACTACCCTCTAATAAATGTAAAACACTTTTTTAGTCTAAGTATTATAGAAATACTTGAAATGTTATAATTGTTATGTAAATGAAAATGTTATGCAAAATATGCAATGAAATTGAGATTAAATTTGAAAAACAAAGCAAATATGGCCCAAAAACTGCAAGACTGACACTACATACAAGTGCGCCGAATGGGCCACAAGTCTACTGAATCTCATTATAACTCATTTCTTGGAAAGGTTTGCAAAATATATATTTAACGCACGATTGATATTATCAACTAATTTCAGTGAATTAATTTGAATATCAAGTTTTTATTTTAATTATATAATAATATAACAGATAAAGCAAATAAAAGACATAATTATAAATTATATTTTACTAAATTTTATTATCTTAACAAATCAAGAGTTTATAGTAATTAATAATTAAATTAAAAAAAATGTTATTAGATATTAACTAATAGTGTAATAAAGAGTTGAATAATAGATTACCTCTGGAATGAATGGTTTCAATATTATGGTCCAAAGTGTTGGCATCATATCGTTTATTGGTGATGAGGAAGGCCCGGGGCATCTTTGTCTAACCATAAGCTGATATATAATATAGTGGCTATACTTGTGATGAGCTGTTCAGTCACTGTTTAACTTTTAGATGAAAACGTTTTAACTTACAAATAGACTTTAAAAGAGAGCACTGAAAGTACAAGTGATGAGGACAGGGATGATCACAGAAATGAGAAAGAAAAGAGAGAGAAGGGAGGGAAGGGAAGGGAGGGCCTCATTGAGGAGTTATATGCCAGTAGTGTAGTGTATCTTAAGTTGAAAACATGTGGGTTTACGTGCATTTCATTTCTCAATGCATACAAACCTAAGACATTTGGAGTGAATCTCCATTTGGGAGAAGAGGTTATAAATAGTACGGCTTTTCGGTTACATCAGTGCTCTTACAAGTGCTCTATAGATGTCTTGATCTACACATCACTATCTATTGCTTTCACTTTGAAAAACTCAATAAATATAAACCTATAATTAATTAATATTTTGATTAACTTAAATAAATATATAAATTTATTTAATTAAATCTTTCTATACTATTTAAAAATTATTTTGACTGCTCGTTGTTTAATTTCAATTCAATATAATATGCACACTAAAAATTAAATTATTTTTTTGTCTTTATTTGAATTTTGTTTATTATATTGTATTATATCTTAGTTGCAAATTCAAAGATTGATATAATAGTTTAATATAATAATAATATGTAAATTTAATTATAACTATAATAATATTATTATTTATATAAAATTTTTATTTTAAACACAATATGTTTAAAGTAAATCTACATTTGAATAATAATTACATAAAACAAATAATAAAATGTTTTATAACTAATGTACAGTATTTTGAATGTTTTGATAAAAACTAAAAGTTTAAAGTTTTGTAGTTATAAGAGTTTGAATGTTAGAAAAAAATAAAATTAATTTAATGAACATTTGCAGTAAAATCAAGTTAAAGACATCAATATAACAAATTGTATGAATGTTTGTATTGAAAAACGGTTGTAATATATAGAGAGAAGAGTCAAAAGCTAAACATTGATTTAACTGTTGTTCAAAAGCCCGTTATATCTCTCAACAGTGGAGGTGCCAGTGATCACCAGTCTCTGACTATACAACTACTACCAGTGCTTTTTTCATACCAATACTATCTCTGGCAATACAAACAAATGGTTTTTAACATAACTTGGTTTTCATCGACAGTTAAAGCAAAACACTCAATGAATTAGTGTTGGAAACTGATGTAAGAGAAACAGGTGTCGGCCTATCATTTAAATACAAACTTATGTTTATCGAGATATGTATATGTTTTGTAGTGATCCTGTAGTGATGCCAACTCAAACACCATACAGACCTTAATATGACTACAACTTTATATCTCTAAGCTTTCGGACTCATAACATATTAGTATGCCTTTCCTTTCCTAATATTAAATATAATACATTTTCATACACATTGTATTGAATATATGTCTGAACGTAATGTAGTTGAGTTGTGGATCAGTTGTGATCCTATTTTTCTCCAATGACTGAACTTTGAGTGATAGTCGTGTGGACGCACCGGAAGATATACAGCACTTGAAGGGAGTCACGAGTGTCTGAAACCGCAATAAATTCAAAAACAATTTAATGGTTTTGTCTTTTTCTCTTCACTACTGATACTAACAAATTTTTTTAATGTGTTTATCTTATAAGTAAAACACATTTAATGCATTTATTTTTACTTCAATTCAACTAATTTATACAAGTTTTTACAAAAAAGGAAATTTTATTCATAATATAAAGTGTAAAAACAGATTTTTATTTTAGTGTCACAAATAACCATTTTTGATGTTATTTTTAAATAAGTTATATCACATGTTATTTAGTAAAAATAAATTCTCTAATTATAAATATTTCTTATATTTATCATCAATTACTGTAAGTTATTAGTAGCGGTAATTGCGTTAAATATAATAATACCATTGTAGTAAATTTACAATATTTTAATATTTAAACATTAACAATTCAATATTATTTTTTTAGTAAACTTTTAATTTTATATTTAAATATTACTTATTTACTACAAACAGTGTTATAATAATCAAATACCAAAAAAACAGACCCGTATGTGACCTGACCTGCCCTTAGTTTTAGTAAATTACCTGATTTGACCTAATCTGCAAAATCAAGTTTTCTGTCTCTAATGTTAACACTGTATTATAATTACTTTTAATTGTRTATATATTTTATATATATACTGTAAATGATAAATGTAATTTATTTGTGTTTGTTAATATAATTAATGTTAATATTTATAAACTTTTTAAATTAAACAAAATAATAATTATTGTATAGTTCACCTGAATTTCATAATAAAGTATTCAACATTTATGTAAATATAAATAAAAATTCATTTAAAATAATGCTATTAATAAAAAATCTATTTAAAAAAGTATTTAAAATTATATTTAATTAAATAACTTAAGGAATTAAAGTTAAGTATTAGATGTAAATTATAAATTGAATAAAACGTGAATTTCAACAAATATATAGCAAATCTCTATTACAATAATATCTGTATTAATAATAAGCGATAAGTGTTGCTATGAGTGCAACCCATTCCTCCCTTTCCCTCATTCCTCAAGTAGTCGTTATTATTGGAGTTGAGACCGACTTCAAGCTATATACCAGCGAATGAGATCCAGTGACTGGTATTATAAAACTGGTCCAAACCTGATATTTGTTGTCCCAAGAGATGGCTTATCTGAACCACTAATCTGAATGTGTTGGCGACGAGTGTGCGAACTGTTGAGGACGAAGAACAAGAAGACAATAGTTATCGTTTCAATAGTGTTGGCAATGGTGTTGATTAAGCTCTTCGTTCTGTTTTTTGCATTTATTTTCTTTACTCAATCGGAGGGACGCGAAGTTGAAGTCACACATGAAGTCATTTTCGATATAAGAATTGGCAATAAAAATGTTGGAACTGTTGTGATGGCTCTCTTCGGCAAAATGACGCCCCGAACAGTTAAAAACTTTGTCACTTTGGCTGATCCTAAAGGCTTTAAGGGAATGAGTTATAGGGGCACCAAATTTCATCGGGTCATTCCTAATTTTATGATCCAGGTCTTATTGTTTTATCATACATTTGCATTCATTAAATATATTAATGTTTTAATTGTGTCCAATAGGGCGGTGATATAACCAGCGGTGACGGTCGCGGATCATTCTCTATATATGGCGATCGATTCCCCGATGAAAACTTCGAGCTTAAACATACAGAACCTGGTTTACTAAGTATGGCCAATGCAGGCAAAGATACCAATGGTTCCCAGTTCTTCATAACAGTAGTGCCCACTCCTTGGCTCGACGGAAAACATACGGTATTCGGTAAAGTGGTTGAAGGCATGGATGTCATCCACAAAATTGAAAACTTACGAACTGTTGACGACAGACCAGTTAATGAGGTCGTCATTGTTGGCACTCGTGTCGTCCAAGTGTCCAAAATTTTGAATTTGAGTCAACAGTAGATTGATTATCAGTATTCAAATCAATTAAAATATCATTTTAAATATTTTATATTTTAAAACTTATTTTTCGATTTTTATTTTAATTATGTTACGGTTAAAGTAAACAAACTAATAAAACATCAATTAAATTATATTTTCAATTTTGTTATAAAATATATCCTCTGGTAAATAGAGGTACACTCAATGGTATCACCTATTGATAAAATAGGATTTAAAACTGAATTGTCATTGATTTGTAGATTAGCCTAAATTTTGATATACGGTATGTTTATATAAATGAGTGAAAATTTCTTAATTACTATTATTATTATTATTATTTATTATCAATTGTTAATTTAAAAATTAATTCCTAGAGTAAGTAACAATTATTTTGTTCCTTGAAAGTGATAGTTGGTGTGAGTATTGGTAACAAATTCATCACTTATACAACGTTTTGCATTAACTGTTAACTCATCAACACTTTTAACAGTCTTTTGTGTCAATTCTTGAACTTCACAATTAATTTTACTAATAACCCATTCCATGGCCTGCCGTCCCTTTAGATAATTATAGATGATATCAATTAATAAAATTATAAGTCCTTTAATTAATAGACGTAATAAAATTATATCAAACCTTATTAGCATTGGATGATATATTTCTGGACACAAAGTCTTCAAAATAACTGCTAAGAGGAATGCCGTGAACAGTGATCACCGCTTCTTGTTTTAATAATGTACTGTTAGGTTGACTCGGGTGTGGACTATATGTCAACTTCTCCATAATGGATAACTCGTTACAAAATGATAACTGTTTGATATAAAAATAACTCAAATTAATATACAGAACTAACATATATAGTATGATAGCATTTAATAACAAATCAATAATACATTTTTTGATTGTAAAGTCATAGTTCTGTTATATGGATCAACTTCGCTGTGTTCACTGGCATAACAGGTCTTGTCTTTGCCTAATATTCTTTGAGCCCAATTGGGAAGACCCCACTCACAGCTGATCAGTCTATGGGTTATCATTACACCACTTGACTCTACCTGACGATCAATAACATCAATGCCGACCACCGCTGGATTCATTGGGTTCGGGTATTTGCGCCAAACGGCTTGAACTACGGTATCCCATGGATGGCTACAGTGGTATATCATGTGATATCAGATAAATCAATTAAATTAATATTAATTAACACTTACGAAAAAATATGCTCTGAGGTCCAGATCTTCATTATAATTGTTACTTAATTAATATAACCTTCAAATCAAACAATAAAATATCTATTAATTCATTCAATAATATATTTAAATGACATTCAATTCAAAGTCATGTCATTTCACTACTTATTATGCAATAATCACAACATTTTCATCTCATGATTACCACTAATATGACAATCATTTCAATCAAATAATAATAATATATTTATACATAAAATAACAATCAAATTATTAAAACAATAAAAACAATTATAACTCATAATTAATGATATGTTTGAATGAAAATCAAAACATTAATCATTGATTGATTAAACACACCATTGATTGCATCATATAATGGGTTATAAAACTTACCGATTATTTCAAATATCTATTGATTTATTGATTATATTTACTTATATTTTACATAAATTTATTTAAATATAAATAAATAATGAATTTTTAAATTAAATAATACTTAATATAATCATAAATTTGGTCACAATTTAGACTAAACTGCGAATCAATTGACATTCAGTTTCATTGAGATATACACTAAGTAACAAAACTATTTTAACTAAAAGCATTTGACACCATATTTATTATAATATATAATTTATATATTAAATAGAGTATTAAATATTTCAAATTTTAAATAATCTGTTTATATAATTATATTACTTCAATAATAAAATTAATAAATTATAATTGATATCTTATTTCAATACTTATTTATAATTCATAATTAAATAAAGTATTAACAATGAAAAAGTTAAGTTAGTTTTGTTGTTCACTGTATTTATAACTCAATTATTGTAAAGTAAAAGAATTGACGTAACGATGACCTACAATGTGGTTGTAAAGCCCTTTTCATATGTCATTCCATAACGTTATGTATAAAAAAGACCAAAGTTTTATGTTAATTGACAAAATTAAAACTACTTATAGGTCTTATTATTTAATGTTTCGATTAGTAATAAAATTATAATAAACTAAAAATGTTGCATGGTACTATTTCAATTATATCCAAATGTCCATGCTAGATTTTATTATGACATAATAACATATATAAAACTAATAATAACAATAAAATTCAATTATCAATGATATGTTTGATGTTATTGTAGACATCAATCGCGCTCTAAAGCTATGAACAAATGTGTGATTTGAGTATAAAAACAAATAATGTGAACAATAATTGCATTCAAATGAATAACAATTGATTGCATTATTGTTGACGTTATTTATGAAATGCATTGAATCACTATTTAATGCATTCATTCATTTATAAAGACTTTGAGTTATTGAATGAATGCAACAATTGTTTAGTTAATTAACATTTAAGACAATTGTTTGTGTGATTTGTTTAAGTGATAATCACATCTTAAGATGTCTGGCATAGCGTTGTCGCGTTTGTCTGAAGAACGTAAAGCGTGGCGAAAGGATCATCCGTTCGGGTTTATCGCCAAACCAACCAAAAACACGGACGACAGCCTTAATCTGATGTTTGTATAGAATTGAGTTGTTTTGATATAACCAGAGATGACCACCGATGACCACTAATAATATGATTGTTTTTATCATTTTGTAGGAACTGGGAGTGTGCCATCCCTGGCAAAAAGGGTACAATGTGGGAGGGGGGGCTCTATAAGATTCGTATGATTTTCAAAGATGATTATCCGTCGAGTCCTCCGAAGTGCAAGTTTGAACCGCCGCTCTTTCACCCGAACGTATGACATATGATTAGAGTAGTAATCGTTTCTTTAATTTTATTAACTGTTATTATTTCCTCAACAATAGGTTTATCCATCGGGAACTGTATGTCTTTCACTATTGGACGAGGAGAAAGACTGGCGTCCGGCCATTACTATTAAACAGATTTTAGTTGGAATTCAGGATCTGTTGAATGAGCCGAACATCAAAGACCCGGCACAGGCAGAGGCCTATACTATTTATTGCCAGAATAAAGCCGAGTATGAGAAGCGAGTCAAGGCTCAGGCAAAGTCAATGGCATCTCAGGACTGATCGCCGAGTATTTTGGATTATTCCCACAATATTTCATATAAATATCATATGCTTATCATATGTTCACTCTTTTTTCATACGATATTATCTCTTAAAAATATTTTTGAAACTCTAATTGAAATTCATTTATTTTATAATTGTTTTAATTAATAAGATATAATAATATGTATTAATGAAAATTTAATAAATTACTGAATATCTTATTAAGTCATAAAATTGATATACTATTACTACTCAAATTAATTAACTTTTTATTGTATTCAATTATATCTACATTTTTAAGCAAATTTGTGTCAATTCAATCTTAATAATAATATACTATTTCCTTTTATTGTCAATTAAATAATTGTTCATCACTTACCGTACGGTAAATGTTTTAAGTTTTGATTATTGGTTTCAGTAATTAATGGATATTTGTTATAACTATTGGGCGTCTATTATACTAATTTTCATAATTGTATTATCAATAATTAAAATTAAATCAATACATAAATATTTATTATAATTTTCTATGAATATCAAGTATAATATATTTTTATCTTTCGTATGGTTTGTATTTAAATCTGAGAATGAGTTCAATAATGAAATTATTGTAAAACATTGTTTCTATTAAACATTATCTCAAAGTATTTTCAAAATTTCTTAATAAAAACATTACTTATACTTTACATTTAAAGTTAGCAAAAACACAAAACTTTGAGAGAAAGTATATTTCAAATACTTAATAAAAACCATACAAAATATGAGATAAAGCACATAAGTTTAGCTCATTGTTTCATATCAATTGACAAATAAATGTATAGTTTCTTGAAATAAAATTTATAAATACATAACACATACATGTCATACATTTGGTTAGAAAACTATAAATACTTTATATTAATGTTTAAAAAACTTAGAAATTACCGGTTTATGTGAATTGCAATTATAATATGTATAATAAATTTAATATATTATAATATTATAATACTTTACACAATAACTATATTTTTATATAATTGCAAACAATTTAGATATGTATAACATTCTGTATGTTATGTTAATTAAATCAGTATTTAATAAATACTTAAATATCTTTAGACGACTTTAATCCATGGCATTAGATAACAGATGGCGACAAATGTTTTGTTAAAGTTTTTTAAATTGTCATCAGATTTGTCAACAAAAGTAATCAATTGTTTAGTGATAACACTGAAGACATGAGTGTCACCATTGACTTGATTGCTGTGACGGCTATCGGAGGACTTCCACTCTTTATGAGACATTGTTCTCAGTCTGTGACCAATTCGTCACTCAACGGCAATACCACTTCTGGAGACAATGATCTGTCATTTGCCCGAATGGCTGCTCTTAACGGCGTTAATCTCTTCTCGCGATTAAATGACTCCAATTTGATGTATTGCTCGACAAAAGAGTCTCAAATTAGATGGAAAGTCTTCAAAGGATGTCTTGTTTTAATAGTAATCGTTGAACACATGACAGACGTTATTGAGACTCATTTGCATCAATTGTTGGATTTGGTGTTTGACTCTTTGGTTATGATCTGCGGTCTCAACGAAATCATGAGTCAAAACATTGAAAGATTAAAGCGATGTCTTCGACATTCATATCAATTGATTGATCACATCTTAAATGAATTCATATCGAGTCCACTCTCAAGACTACCGTTTATAACGAATAACATCGAGTATTCAATGAGTTGTCAAAGTTATCAACATTTTATGCAATCGTTGGTCGAAAGCGGCGGACAATTGTCTTGTAGTGCCTTTTGTTGGCTTCAAATTAACCGAAAACTGGTGGCCGCAAGTCATGCCTTTTGGAGTCGACTCAACACATCTAAAGACGCTTTATTGGCTATAACTTTAGTCAACTCATTATCGGACACCGATTTACTTCAGACTAAAGAAATACCGGTGTATTTGCCCGATAACTGTCCGACCAGTTTGTCTCGTCTTATTGTATGTCAATTGGCAAAGAATGTTGTACTTTGTCTTTTGTGTGCCGAAGAGCCGTCAATTGATTTCATTGATACTGAGATTGCCATACCTTTGATTGACTCTAAAATACATTCAGAAAAGTTTTCAATATATCTGCGAAACGAAATACAGATCTTATATCCAATAGATCCAAATGTTATCGCATTTATAATATTCAGGAAAGACTTAAAACTATATTTTACTTTTGGTCCAATAGATGATAATTTCAATGTCTTATTGCAATCAATTAATTGGCAAACAAGTGATAAATATGAATCATATTTAGTTAATGAGACCACAAAAGGATATATTATTTGTAATGATTTGATGCAAATATATCTATCATTTCGTTTCAATGCATCACTTAATCAAATGCAATCAATCAGTAATAAAACTCTTAACATTATTTCAAAAGATAAATATATTTGGCCTCAAATTTAAACTTATATTTATAAAAATAAAAATAACATTTATATGTTAATAAGTTCTAATTAGTTGTAACCTTGGTCATATTTTATGCTCAGTTTTTTTTAGTTATTATTTGTTAGATAGTTAGGTTCGTAATACACTGTATGTAAGGTTATTAATATAAAGTTGTTTTAAACTGTTTTATACCGATACTAAATTTATTTCTAACAATTATTTATGACTAATAAATGCCTAAAAAAATATCATAGGACTACCTTAACTTATAATATTTATACACATAAATATTTAGATAAATGTTTTTAGTAATGTTAAAACATGTGTAAAAGAGTTCGTGTTAGGTTAGCTTTTAACTAAAAATTTATATTTATTTTAACTAATGTAAGATTACCAATATTTTTATAGCTTATTGTTTAAAAAAGTATGTTTTTAAAATTGTTTAACTGTTTTTATATAAGAAATGTTAAAAGCATTATATTTATAATAATATATAATAACAATTCTTTAACTGAGTCTTACTTTTGAATTGATTAAATGTTGCAATAAATTGTTAAATTTATTACAAAAACTTGTAAATGCATTACTTCTTCATAAAAGATACCGAAAACTGTTTTTTATTTAAAGGTTTTTATTTACCACACGAGTAGTTGAATATTATTTTGTGTGGTTTTAATACAAGGATTACAACTAATAATTAACTATAAATACATTTACAGTATAACTCTTTCTAAGAAATAGTCTAAAAGCAAATTTAATTATATTAATGAACTCAAAAACAAAGTTTACGTCAAAATGAAAGAAATGAGATATGCTTTCAAATAAATATTATGTTATTAATGATTTTCAGGTACTTATATATCGCAAAACTAAACATTGTTGCCTTATTCAGCAATTTTAAGTCAAGTTTTACCTAAAAAATTAAAGTATTATTTTTTAGAGTTAATGTTTTCTGTGATAATATATTTAAGAAATAGTTGTTATTTTGTTGAATTTGAAACAAATCTTTTTTCCTAAAACAACATTCATTCAATTGCAAAGTTTTTATTACCCAACAAATGATAAATAGTTATGTAATTCGCCTCAAATGTTAGCAGTAGTGCTATATTTCGGAAGACTATCTCTCAAAAGTAAAAGCAATTCAATGTAATTATCCACTGCTTTGACCCAAAGCTTTAAGTTTTACATTGGACTCGAGAGTCTCTCTCTCTCTCTCTTTCTTTCTTTCTAAACATATATTTTAAAGTGTAGTCTTAGATAGGAAAGCAATGCGTACCCAACGGGGCTTTTGTCTGGTCGTTCAAATGGTCAGAGGGTAGGCAGTGGTAGAGCTGTCACGGTATGGCAGGTGCAGACACGTGGCGTTCCTCTGTATAATTGAACGGAAGCTTTTTGATAGACAACACAAAAATGGTTTTAATCGTCAAAATTATATTTAATTCGACAGTTGGACAGCGCTTTTATATAACATTATTTTTTGTTCACTTCAATCAATTTGTTTTGTTTTATGCTTTTATTGTCTGATAATAAATACATTAGCAATGTGTACCCAAACAGTCTATACAGTATAATAATGATCCTAAAATATGTTTTACAAAAATATTTAAAATAAAAGTTTATAATATTTTTTTTTATTGATTATTGATATATGATGATAATGATAGTATTTATAAAACAAATAGATATTTTAAAGAAATTGTAAGAAAATGTATTTCTATAATATCAAGGATTTCAACAAACTTTAAACATTTAACACAAACTTTTAGATCACTTTAAAAAATTCTTACTATAGCTTAAAGCATTCATTTGTGTCAACAATGATTTCTTAATATAAGTTTAAATTGTCATTAAAGTTATTGACAAAAATCAATGTAAAGCAGGTGTAGACACACTGACTGATTGTATAGTATATTATACTTTATATATTTATAACTCAATAACCAGTTTCTTGTTATTGTGAAACAAATGAATTGATTTTTATATAAAAATTATATTTATATAACATAATAGAAAATGTAATTACATTTTATTCAATACTAACACCTGCTATACATTTCCGAGCAAAACACACAGTATTAAAATAAATTGTCAAATACTTAAATGTGTTATTAAAGTCAAACTTGATTATCAAAAACATTTATTAATCTATTGATATTAAAAAAAAAGATTATTTAATACACATTAATTTTAAATAAATATAATTTAAGCATTATACAGTATAATTTATACCAATATATAAATATATATATATATATATATAAAAGTTTACAGTATTTACTATTATATTTTAATATAGAAATAATTTCCATTATTGGAATAAATTGTATATTGATTTGTTAGAATGTAGCACTTGTTTACATATTTGAATTATAAGTATATTTTGCATA
The DNA here is from genome assembly GCF_028296485.1 of Oppia nitens. Classification (NCBI taxonomy): domain Eukaryota; kingdom Metazoa; phylum Arthropoda; class Arachnida; order Sarcoptiformes; family Oppiidae; genus Oppia; species Oppia nitens. Next base: position 2,762,981 of record NW_026533250.1, read on the forward strand.
TTTAATCAATTATAAAGTCTAGTCAATTATTAAATTGTATATTATTTGATATTAGCAAAAACAACATTTTTGTTAGATTTGAATAATTAGATGTTTTGTCTTATGTTATACTTTAATAATATGTTTAGATTTGAACTAATTTTAGAAACAAGTTTAAATGTTAAAATTTGTATCGTTTTTTTTAAGTAAAACAAATGAATATAATAAGTTATGATTAATAACTAATGTTTTGGAAATGTCTTTCTAAAAGTAATCATTAATAGACTATTTGTTTGAATGCCACAAACATAGGCAACAATTTAAGTTAAACTTTTACCCATATGTTGTTCATTAAAATAATTCATTCAAAAAATAACAAAACCAATGAAAACTAATGTATTTATAGTTTATAATATCAATTGTCTGGCAGAATGTGTTGGCTGTTAAGGTTAACCTAATTTAAAAGCAAAAACCATTCAAATGATTGCTTCAATTAATTGAATGCTTTTATAGGGGATGTCAGCCGTTAATCGCTGTTGACATCAATTGCTTGAATATCAGGTTTTTTAGCTTTTGGTCATCACTTGACTTCACTTTAAGGAAAACACAAAACAAAGAATATTTTTTTATTAATAAATATAGTAATTAGTGGCATAAGAAAAGCACCTGACATTTGTGGATAAAATAGTAAACGATTGAAGCAAAGTCAAGTCAACCACCACCTCCTTGACCTGTTAATGCATAGTTGGTTAGCTATATAATATAGACGCAGGTGTAGTCCACAGCGTACGGCTTTTTTCGGTCGACGCAAACAACATGTCGTTCCTATTTAGAGACAACCACTTCCTTTCAAACAAATACATGTCAGACAAACTATTAATTTAATAAAAATTCCAGTTATGAATACATTAAAATATTTTAGGAAATAATTGTTAGCTATTATCGAAACGTTTGTCAGCGAACTCATGCCTAACCACGTGTAGGGCTCGCCCGGCGTGTGTCATGTGTGTCAGTCCCTAATATCTGATACTTATATCAATGCTTAGCCAACTTTTTTTACGCTTCCACTTTATGCTACAAATAATATTACTGTACTTTTTTAATGTTATGCCAAACATAACAATGAATAACAGTTTTTATAAGACTTGAACTAAGAATTTTAAATTACATTCACTTTGGTTTAGTTATATACAACACAATTGATTTTTTGCTGGTCTTACCTATTATGCTATCAAAGCGTCGACCAATTTTTTTAAATTTAATTTTTTTTGGACAGTCAGGGTTTGGATCTGTTTTCTGCCTTACGGTTAAAAAACAAGTAAACAAGCGATCCATCTGTTGTAATGCTGTCCCTTATGTGGAGTGTCTATACTTTTTTTTACACAAAAATTTGAATGTTGGACATTGGGTTGAAATTGTTCAAACTTGATGATTAATCAACCATTGAATACAGTTAACCAAACGCTACAATTGAACCATTGGTTAACCATCTGGTGTTGCATTTAAAGACATTGAATCCTCATTTCAAACCTGTGATACCTGTGATACACCTCTTTCTCTATTTTTAAAGTTTAATTGGACTTTAAATTATAGCTTATATTTTGTAATCTTTAATATATTATATACAAGTAAAGTAATTAAGCATAAAATTAATAATTGATTTGTTAATACCATATTCATAGATATAGTTTATTATAAACTAATTGTTTATTTTGAAAATTATTATTATTTAATTTATTTATTTTAGCCTAACTTACAATTATAAATTTTTAAATATTTAATTAAATAGTTTTATTTTGCTTTATTTCTTATTTTGTTTGAATGAATTTAAACATTAATGAAATGATGAATAACAATTAAATGTAAAATTACAGTAATTTTATAGTTAAAAAAGTTTATATTATTATAATTTCAATTATTGTATCGATATATGTTTATGTTGTACAATATATAATGTTAATTCAGTAGTTATAAGCAAATTACAATTTTTTTATTTTTAAAAATTTACATAATGTATCGAATATATTCAGAAATATACAGTGTATAAACATTATGAAACATTGGCAAACTTGATGCTAAGTTTAATTTAATTAATAGATTCAATACAAATAAATGATGTGAACATCAGTTCAGTGTTGGATATGTTCAATAAAACTACACATTTGATGAATGATATGTTATTAGTGATAATCGGACGCAAACACGAGTCCATAGAGTCATGTTGTGCTGTACTGCAGGTGTGGTAACTGAGTGGCAGTTATTTTAGTTAATAACAAAAAAGTGGGGGAAAACTCATTGAATGTTATAAATTGTGTGTAATATTGTTGGGGTTCATGACTTGAGGCATACCGTGATTGAGATAACGGTCGAACTGTATATCATATTATTTAGAGAGCAAAACATTGTTTAACAAATCATAGCTATGTTTGGATGCAAAATGCTTTTTATTTAATAATAATAACAACACATAAATTGCTTTTGAAAAGTAAACCTAATTTTGATGGCATGAGATCACAAATAAAAGATTAAACGGATTCACTGTTACTATTTGATCTAAACGTTTATCAAGTAATGAAAGCTATGAACAATATTGTGTAGATTATGTAGATTTGTTGGTCATCCAAGCAGATCGCTTGTTACCGGATGCATATGGAGGCTAACTATCCCTACAAACTCTAAATTTATAATACATATATATATTTGGTATATGGTATGTACAGCAAAAAAAAATGATACACAAGTGGTCTAATGGTAGATATATTGTACAATATTAATATACTGGTATATACCGTACAGTATATGGTACAGTAAGCTTCAAATACTACATATATAAGGACAGCATATTGCACCAGTATTTCTGTTGGGATAAGCCTAGTGCTAATATGTTGTGCTCAGTGATGTTCATATACTTTTATGTTACAGTATATACTAGATATGAGTTCTTTATTGATGCAGATGTCGGTGCCATTGGGTGCAGTTGAGGGCAACAATTATGGTTGAAAATGATTGGACGCGTGCCGTTGTAATGAGGAATCTTTGTGTAGATATATGTGCAGTATGTATGTGTTGTGTGCAACTTGTGCTCCCTGTGCTCTATTCTATGTCTCAATAGTAAAGCATCCCTTTTTCTCTATTGTTGTGTTTAGACAATCTGCTGGTTTATAGTATAGTGAAAATGCATTTCATTACAATAGACTTCAATAACGGCATTCATTTGAAAGTAGGAATGTATTGCATCTGTGGTGGCGTTGGCTATACTCTCTTCATAAGTCTAGCCGTCAATACAGACTCCACTAAATAGTCTAAAGTTAGGCTTATCATAGCTCACCCGCTCTCCATTATGAGCACAGTTAGTGCACAAACTGCTAATGTTAACATTGAGAGCGCGCGTGTGGGCACGTAGTAGACTGTAATAGTCGCGTGCCTTAGCGCACCTGCCATACTACCATACTCTCAAAACTTTATCGCTTGTTTCAACGTTCAGCTGCCCCTCTCTCTAGACTCTACTCCATATACTCATAACATCACCAGTTGAGAGCAGGTGAGAGTACAGTCAACCAAAGTTTATGGTAAATATAATATATAACACAATTGATTGCACTTACCATTTATGAGCCCATATATATATAGTTGCACTGTACACCAAAACACCATACTATACGGCACTATACCATATCAACCCTCAGCTTAGCATATATTCCTCATCTCCTGTTCTCTCATTCCGTCGGTAATGCATCCGTTCAGTTGTATTGACAGCTATGACATACAGGCTAACAAAAATTGAAGGAAATATATGAACAATAGTCAAATTAACGACATGTGCCGCAAATATGATATTTGAGATTTTAAATAAATTAGATATAAATTCATATTTGTTTGTTTCCAGTGTCTAATGTTTTTTAATGCATTTCCATGTATTTATCAATAATACATAATATCAATATATTTATGTATTTCTTCTTTGTAATTGCATTAATACACTGTATTGTATTGACCTATCAATTAGGGATATTATGGGATACTGTAATACAACTAAAATTAATCTTAAAATGTATTTCTGATTCATCACGACTGCTAAGAGCTGAGCAATTAGGCCGATATGGCGAGACATAGACCATAGACATAGTCCATACCATTCCCGGCTATATTTAATAGTAATTTACAGTTGTTTTTGAAAGCATCTTTTGTTTTGGGTGTTTCAATCATTTAATAAATTGTGATTTGTTTTACAACAATATCACGCTTTTTAAATGAAATACAAGTCCTTTGACACTGTATTATCATTTGTATAAAATTCAAGGCAAAACATTTTAAGTGTAAGGTTATCAATAAATAGACTTTAAGTTTAAATAGATAAGAGATATATACCGTATATATATAAAAGAGATGCACCTGGTATTAGCACTCAAATTAATACATTGAGAGGCAGTGCTCTACTGGTGCACTAACACAACAGTGACGGCTTATGACTTAAAAAACTAATAATTGATTGAAGCATAAGAAGTGAAATGTTTTCACCTGGTTTTGGGTTAGATATGAGACAACATATCTGAATGTGTATAATATGAGCAACACGTGGCCACTCTTTATTTCAATGAATGGTTGGAACTGTGGCCACGCTTCCGATCGTGACATATGGAGCCAAGTGTTTGCTTCTCCAACTAATTCATCCATATTCTTCACTAGACTACCGGTGCAACATTGTTAGTCTATGTACTATATAAGGTATAAATATATATTTACTGAATGTACACAGTGTATACATTATGTTTATTTGTTGCACGCATTTTCTTGGTGTTTCTGTACGTGCCAGTGCTTACAAGCACTGCTTGTGTTAGCACTGGGCGCGTGCAGCAGCTGTAGCCGACACAAGACTTTCTTGAGTGTACACTGGAGGGGCTCTCATTATACTACTTGAGCCTCAAAGAAAACCACCTGTCAGTGCAAGTCCTGCCAAATGCTCACATATAGCCCTCATATACTGTATATATATATATATATATATATTATTACTTTAATATATATATTGTAATGTATTTATGCACTCAATAGGAATTTCGCTTCATTTGTCCCAATAGTTAAGTCTACACTTCATTTGCTTTTGTTTTCCAACAGATATTGTATTTTCATTTAAATTACATGATATCCAATGTGAGCATCACTTGTATAGCATATGGGAGTGAAAACTTGATATAACCTTAATTTGTAGGTCTGTGCGCCTGTAAATCACGCTTCTGGTGCGCAACGCTAACGTACTTTTCAGACCAAACCTATGTTTGTTCAATGATTTTATATAACTAACCGTTTATGATATTCACACTATGCTTAATATCTAAACTACAAACTTATGAATTTAAATCGATAAATAAATATCATAAATATAGATTAAAGCTAAAACATTAAATTATATATTTAATTTTTAAAATATATTTTTATGTATATATCTATAATATAGAATTATATTTCTTAATGCAGTATATATTCTGTTATATATACTGTATATAACTTCTGACTGATGGCATTATTTGTGCTCAAATGACCTCACATTGAAGCACAAGTATGAGTAGTGCCTTAACTGGTTATTCAGTAGAAAAGGAGTTATCGTAACTTTGATAGTGAGATGACTTAAGGACTAAAGGAAATATAGGAGTCTAAGAAAAAACTGAACTGATGTTTGTCTGGCTATAGATGTAGTGGTTATTTGAATGCAAATAGATATGAAAGTATAGATTATTGAAGACCACCTGTTTTGCACGCGTCAACATGACTGCCCTCATGAGTGACTGGAATCACTAATTATTTGCCGAATTTATTACTAAAATTTAATGAATGCCTTCTCTTTATCAGTAATACAGGTTGACTCTCAAAAAACAGTATAAATTGTATGTATTTTTTGTTGTCATAAGAATTTTATGACTTCTCTTGAATCACACAATCATCATAACATGAGTGCCATTGAAGACGTCGGCCTTGTTTGCAGAGTCCAACTATAGCTCAGTTGTACCCCTGCCGTGACTGACAAGTATTTTCTCAATTATTGAGTTTAGCCTTTAAATCTCCAAACCCTAAGACATAACACTATAATGACTGTAATAGAAGTGCCTAAAACACTATTACTACTCTTTGAACACCTGACCATCAAATTGCAAAATATGAGGCGCACCACACACTATACTTACTCACTCACACACATAAACACACTCATTGATACCCTAAACTATACTCGTTCTCTCTCTCTATCCCGGGGAGCGACAGGTTGAGAGTATAAGTATAAAACAATGAATTATTTTTATTAGTTAACCAGAATTTGGTTAAAACTTTTTTACTCGCTTAAGGTTTTTTTGTATATTAAGCGGTGATTAGCCCTGACCTCAACTATAGTTTTCTTAACTACTCATAAGCTAATGTTCATAACAATCACATATAATATAATATGTATCCGTAAATCGGGTCGATTGCCTTTCAATCGTTTTCTTTGTGCTTCTCTAAGAAACTTTGCTTTAAGTTATTGAACCATAATATCCGGAAAAGGAATGGGAGTACATCTATAGATATACAACAAAAGGGTCGCCAAATTGAAAGCCAAAAACAGGTGAACATTACTTCCAGCGGAAGACTTAAAATACTTATTTTTACCTCAAAAACTAAAGTATAGTCAGTCTATGTCAGACCAACAACTTAAACAAATCAATAATAAATTCAAATAACATTTACCAATGCATTGGTCAAACAAACTAAAGCTAACACAGTTTGAAGTTTTTTTTTATTAAATAAAAAGAGCAAAAACAGGTTAAGTTTAAAGATTGTGTCCCAATCCTTGTCTTGTGATTGTTATTTGACTGTGAGGTCCACTTATGAGACTTTGCTTAACAATAAGATTGGTATTAAATTTTGTTGTTTTCTCGAGTAATTTTTCTCGAAGATATCGATCGCACACAAGTATATTCAATGCCAGTATTATCATCTTAAGCAATGTTGACTGTATTGGTGTGGGGAGGGGAACGCCATCATCGACAGGTGCGCTCTTTTTTTTTTAAAGCATACAAATTCTTCTATTCGAAAGTATTATAAGTTGTTGTGAAAAACCTCAAATGTAAGCACAGGTAAGCTTTTCACTTCAGTCATACACTTTGTCCTTCACATATACCAACATATTGTTCATGTCCTGCCTCTACCTGATTGTGACCCTCAACTCAAACAATCTTATTGTAGTTTCAATACATAAGTTACTCTTCCGTTGGACTTAACTGAGGAATGCTATGCACCTTACAGTCCAATACAGTCTTTCCAAGTAATGCATACAATATATTATATATCTTATATACAGTATATTTAGTGTATAAATGCAGTGCACTGCCTATTGTAATATCCTCCCGATTGCCTCACATTTAGCTATATATCTATCATAAAAAAGATATGTCTTAACGTATATAACATTTTTGAATAAATCTTTAGGGAAGTAATTTAGATAATGCACCGACTCTTTAGGGACCATATGCTACACTGAATCTGTGTCCGCACTGATTGTTAAAGAAATATTTCTCAACGTTTTACCAAAAGGTTTGTCGATAAAAATGTGTGATTAATAAAGATAACCGTTTCAATGGTTATATAACCCATGAATTGCAACAAATAAAATAATTTTTTGCTTCAATCTTTTGCATAATAGCTGATATGCAAAGTGGAGAATATAAACCGTATAATACTAATACAGGTATTAACTGTATTAGAAAATATTAAAGTTATAAAGTAAAGTAAAATATAAAAATTGAAAACTAATACATTGAAAATATTTGTTTATAATGTTGGTGTCAACAAAAATTGATAGCAAATATTTTTTGTTTAAATATCCACTTGTTTTCTAACTTGAGTCTAGAATCCAGCAGTGATTCCCTAAATTGAAATAAGAAATATTTGATGTCATGTCCATTGGTGACCACTCTCTCAATTGTCTATTTCTTTTATATGACTAAAAAAATCTAACATATATTTCAATATATATCTGTTGTATTGTCGTGTAAATCATTGACACACAAACACACAACCAAGAAATCTTTTAGCTTTTATAATGATGGAAAGGACTGGGAGGGACGGTTAGGTATGTATATGTTAAATAAAGAATTGAAATTCCAGTGCCGAGAATAATAGAATAGCAGGTTCTCTACTATTTTTTTGACGACATACCCACTCAGGAATGCCTGTGAAAAACATGATTTTTACTATTATAACGACTGAATTATAGCACATAATATCTTCAAATTATTTATTCTTTGTACTACTCTATCGATACTTTAGCCTCTTTTTAGCCGTTTGTATAGACTTTCTGATAGATTATTTCGACCACATATTAAGTAAACATTCAAAATATACTTAAAATTTAGTGTTCAGTATTTTATGGGCTTTAATATTACAATTGTAACATTATGTTAGGTTAGGACTCATTAAATTGTAATGTTAAAATATTTTTGTTAATTTTATTTAATGAAATATAGTATTAAAAATTATAATAAAATACCACCTGTTATATACCTGTATATAAATTTAGTTGTTAGTTACTGACCACTAGTCTAATATGAGATATATATGTTGTTTCAGTTGCCTATTATTAGTCCATAACTATAATAATAATATCATTAGTGTTCAAAGGAGTACTTTCCTCTCTCTCTCTCTCTCTCTCTCTCTCTCTCTCTCTCTCTCTCTCTCTCTCTCTCTAGTGTTTGATCAGACCAGTGGCCACTCCTAACAAAAATGTCGAAACCTGTTAATTCATTGACCTTTTTCTGACCCTTACCTTGAAAAGTAAAAGTAAATTTAGTAAAGTTTTACTACATTTTGTGAGACAGTCGAGAGATATATTGGCGAGTCTTCTCACAAAGATTTAAGATATACACTGTTGTTGCTTAAGAAAAGGTAAGCACCGTATAGTAAGGGATAATTGTGCCGCTTTTCTACTGTGTTGTGCCTCTAATACACAGGGATGTGCCAAACACACACACACACACACACACACACACACACACACACACACACACACACACACACACACACACACACACACACACACACACACACACACACACACACACACACACACACACAATGCAATAGTGCGTATAGTGTATACAGTAATGTCATATTGTTGTGTGTATAGTGTTTTTGTTCATTCAATTCATGTGGAAATGACTTGAATGGCTTGAGATGAATATTGATCACTGAATTCAGTCATTATTCGTCTCTTTTTTATACTAAAGAAATTGTGTCATAATGTGAAACAAGAAGATAATACTTACGCCATAACATGAGACCATCTGTGCAACCATTTTATAAAGTAAACTCTTTTTATCATTCACTTTGATATGCATTTTAATATACATAACTGTGCTGTCAATAAAATGATGGATCCCTAAAGGGTTGACTACTACTACTAGTAGTAGTAGTATTATAGTAATAGTTTGTTCCACATATCGACGTTTGGATCCAATAGACCGCAAATGCCATCAAATCTTAGTCAAAGAGTGTTCATATAATAAAATGCAATGAATTTATAAAACTTCCCACGGATTGAATAAAGGTATTCATAAAAATCAATATATTGTATATTTAAACAGTAATTCGTATAAAAAGTGACATTTATTTTGTTAACCGTTGATTAGTCAAAAAAAATATAATATAATAAAATCCAATAAAAGCCTAACAGATTGGTATAGAAATGCTAAACTTTATTTAAATATTTGCTAATAATGTTAAGCTATATTTTATGCTTATGTAAAATCTTTTAATTATGGTTTATTTTAATTATAACAAATGAGATTTTGCACCTGTAGTTTGACGTAGTAATACTTATTACTAACTTATCAGTCAGTATTGAAAGTTATAAATGTAATTGAATGAGACTTATTGCTGTTATCCCAATAATGTCTCAAAAGTATTACCAAATACTCTATTGTCACTATTTTTGGTCGCTTTTCCATTACTTTCCTCTCAGAAAAGTAAGTTAAAAGCATTTGCTGTGATGTTGTGTGTGAGTGAGTGAGTTAGTCAGTTACTGGATAAATAAATGGGTGAGTTAGTGAGTGAGTGAGTAAGAGAGAGAGAGAGAGAGAGAGAGAGAGAGAGAGAGAGAGAGAGAGAAAAGAGAGCAGCTGTTATAAGCAGAGAGGGATAGAGGAGAGTTGTTTAAGGGGCATAAATGAATACCTGAGTGGTGATTGGATCGGCCTTACAGTGAGTTGGGATGTGGTTGGGCCAAACATGCCGTCCACCTGCCTATGTTACTGCTGCCTGTTTTATGAATACCGCTGGACTCAGTTGTTATTCAGTATATATATACACAGCGCCTACCGATTGCAGTCATCATTTGACTCTCACATCTCAAAGTGTTCACAACAGTTGTGTTTAAACAAATTTATTTTATATACGAGTTGTGTATCACTATATCTATTAGTGATTATAGTATATAAGTTAATCACATCATCCCATATACTTCTAGTGCCAAAATTGTGTGACCATTGATAGCACAAACCTACAGTGCCAACAATGCCCCGTTCATTTCTAATCAAGAAGAAGTCCTCTAAACTGATGGGCACCTCCACGGCCAACGCCAATACCTCACCAACCAATGGATGTACTGATGACGAGAATAGTCTTTCCAAATCTAACGACACTAACAAAAATGTCATCGATTTTTCAAATGGTATGTAATATATATCAAACATTTTGTTCATTATTTATCTATGCTTTGCGTCACTACTTTATTGTCGAAGTACTATAAAGTGTATTAATGCTAAACTTTATAAGTGTTTTTGCAAATGTTAAATAAACAAAGATTTTGACAAAGTTTAAGATAAATGTTGACCTCAATAGCGAAGGACAGTCATATTTACGCTAATAGTTGTGCCGACTTTAGTCTAAAAGCCAGCCTTACTCTCTTGTTTTGTCACATTTGTGACCATAATTTTATATAGAAATTAATTTCAATAATTTTAATCTAAATATATAAATAAAAACACAATTTTATAGTAATTTTTTTGTGAATATCATATAAAACTGTTTGTTATATGACATTCAATGTAAAATCGTTAGAATAAATTCAAAATTTTCAGTAACCCATAGCACACTCACATATATTACACATATTAGAGATCAACCAACACCTGCCTAACAGTTACCAGTCCTAAACAGTTTAGCTCTGTTTCACAAATAAATACCACTTGAATATACTGTAATCAGTGAGTGAGATGAGAGACATATCAAAGATATTAATACAGTTAAAAGTGTAGACAGATATTGAGTATAGCATAAAATTTTGAGTGACAGGTAAATCTTAACACAGGCGGCACAGGCAGCTGCCAGACACACGTCTACTACAAGGTGTGAAACATAACTAAAATAACCAAAAAACAACTGATATATTTCAAAGATAATTGTATTTAATGTGATTAGTTTATTATTGCCATTACAAGTGTATTAGTCTTTAGTTAGAAATTTATTGCACTTTTAGTTTACAGCACTTTATACTTTTAATTTATAATAAAATATGCAGCAATTTATCTAAAGTAAATATAAATATAATAAAATATGTTTCTAAATATACCATAGTTTAGCTATGATTTTAATATGTAATCATTTTTAGCTAAATTATTACAAATTAATTTATATAGTTTATTAAATAATATATAAATTAAGATAATAGTAACTTAAGTATTAAATTATAAATTATTGGTTTATTAGATGGAAAGGGACCCTACGATCTGAGCATTAAAACACATTTATTAAAAGAGACAAACATTGATGTAAAACATGAAAAAACAAAAGATATCAAATCATATCCAAGTCCTCATTACCGGGATATCCCATATATTCATCCCCTGAGCACAAAGTGTTTGTCTCCATACAATTATTCACCAAATGGTCAAATTGGTACCGATTTGACAAAACCAGCGCTCATACCACTGGAAACAATTAATTCAAATCATCGTTTGTCTCCCTCATCACCGCATCATATAAGCCGACATTTGCCGACATCCGCACCATTTGTTACATTTGGTTTTGGTTATAATGGATATAATGAAAACAAGAACATATTGTCCACTTCATCATTATATTACCAGAACAGACATCTCGATTACCCGATATCACCGCCACAAACACCTATTCTTCGTTCAGAACGTATAGGAAATGCCAATAATTATAACCCAAGTATTCTTGAGTCGAGTCACAGTAGAAATGTAGTCATATCTCCAATTCATTCAGAATATAGACCGCAATACTTATCCAATTGGACCGAACAGTTGTCTCTTAAGACTACTATGTCTTCTCCCACACCCAGTCTTAATGGATCCGATGATTCTGGAAGAGGAAGTGTTCACTCTGGAGGTTCAGTTGTTTCAAATGAATCCCAAAAAGTAGACAAAAATTTAAAACAACGAAAACCTATAAATGGATCAGAAGTTAGTGCCACCCGATATCACTGTACGGATTGCAATAAAAGTTACTCAACATTCAGTGGTCTCTCTAAACATCAAGAATATCACTGTTCAACTCAAACTAAAAAACAGTTTAGTTGTAAACATTGTGACAAAGTATATGTTTCATTGGGTGCACTTAAGATGCATATCAGGACACATACCCTTCCCTGTAAATGCAAACTATGCGGTAAAGCATTTTCTCGGCCGTGGTTATTGCAAGGTATTTGATTACATATATTTATTAAATAAAATTGATTATTAATATTATATGTTTATGTAATTATAGGTCACATCCGTACCCACACTGGAGAGAAGCCCTTCCAATGCGAGTTCTGTAGCCGTGCTTTTGCCGATCGCTCTAACCTTAGAGCACACCTACAGACTCATTCCGATGTGAAGAAGTATAGCTGTAAAACTTGTAGCAAAACATTTTCCCGAATGTCTTTGTTGACCAAACATGAAGACGGCGGATGTTCTGGTGGTGGTGTCACTGGTGGTGTCGGTGCCAATCATAAAATATTGTAGTCCTTCAAAGTATATATACAAACATATATACAAATACAGTATATATACAAATATAAATACATATATTTTATGATGACTAGTCTTAAACATCAAGTGCTACTATATTTTAATAAATATTATTTTATTCAATATATTGTAATATAAATTTCAAGTAACACAAATCATTTAATAATTTAAATATTTTATATTATATTATGCACATTTAAAAAAATTTATTTATTAAGTTTTAAATTAATGTTTATATTATAAATGAATTATTTGAATACAATATCTAACCATAACTGAGTGAATTCATTGTGCCATCCATTATAAACATTTAATTTAATTGTTTTATATAACTATATTTTTAAATATTATTCATTACATTTTATATAAGTTATTCAATTTTTGTGGTCACAATTTTATATTGAATTAACACAATATACTAGAAAATTATATATTATAAATATATAAAATATTTTTAAAAATATATGTTTACATAATTAATGTTATAAAATGTCGTATAATTTTTTTAATATGTTAGAAATTTCTTATTATAAGAAAATGTTAAAAGAAATAATAAAATTGTAAAGCAGGACATGTTTTAAGACATAAGTTGTTATACACAATGACGAACAGCTCATGTATGATAAGGAGCTCAGATTGAAGAATGTAAGGCCTTAGGAAGGACTGGCTGAGCACCTGTCGTTAAGGTCACGATGTTTGGTGTTTGTGAGGCACTGACCATAGTCTCCACACAACACTACAGTATAATATCAATATATTTGACTGAAAAACATTTTACATTAACTTTAAGGTCATTATATTAACACTGAAAATCTTTGGCAAAACTTTGGAAAGTTTTTTTAGAAAACATATAAAAAGAAATGTTTTTAAATATCTTGCAGTCAATTCATATAATCATAAAAAACAGGTTAATTTCACACAAAGTTTATATTTGTATTGATATTACATAATAATTAAGGACAGGTGTGATGCCTACAATGTAATGACAACTACTTTAATGTTTGTCTCATTCATATATAAAATATATAAACAACATATTTATTTAATGTTTATTTTTAGTTTTTTTTTGTTTTCTAGTCGTTTATTTTATATTTTTATATAATTATTTTAATAAAGTTAAAAAAATTTATATATTTTTTGTAAAGCACACGGTTATATAAGTGCTTAACAATTACTTGAATTTGCTCAATATGTTTGTAATATAAGTTTGATATAAATTATATTTTTATTTGATTTATTTGGCATTTTATTTGTATATCACTAATAGTACATTAAATAAAAATGTTTTTAAAAAATGATACAATTGAAAAATTTATTTAATTTTTATGTAATTATCTTTTATATTACTATTATAAACATTTATATAATGTACTACACCTGTGGGTCTAACAGCTGGTCATATAAATCAAAAGGCGTCCAAAATTTATTAAGTCATAGTCTCTGTACTCATATTTTCATATTATAGTATTGTTTCCTTTAGTCTATTATTTCCTCTCATCTCATACTTGAGTTTGGGAGCTAACAGAGCTAAGAAACTCTGTAAGGGTTGAATAACACACACTGAGATATATTGTTAATATCTTATAAAGTAATGTATGTTTTGATTGAAAGGTAGGTCTAAAATAGACTCTTATATATACTTCATATGTATTATATATAAATTCATAAATATTAAAAGCCTAAAAATTTAGTTTTGATTTTAATAAATGAATGTCAAACAAATGTTAAGCAAATATCATACAAAAGCAATACTCAACCCTTTCCTCGGATTGCAATTGAAGTGTAAAACGAAAAGATGTCAAACAATATAAGACATGAGTTTTCTCACAAATTGTATATTCATATACACATATATATATATATATATATATATATATATATATATATATATATATATATATATATATATTATAATGTAGTTTATTATATATTTTTTTCAAATATTTTCCAATCACAGTTTGAGTGCTTGTTATTCAATGTCACAAATAATATAAGATATAGAGATACAGCAAATGAGATATCGTATTCAATGATAAAAAAAAACTATACAACAATTGTGTTTATGTTGTTTATTCTATATGAATATGTTTTGTGTTATGTCATTCAAATAAATTATAAAGTGCTTGTAATTTAATCTTATTATATAGTATGGTACATATTTAAAAATTGAGATAAAATTAAAAAACTCTATTAAATTGTTTAACAATATTAATTTTATTTAAATAAAATCAAATATATTTTTTAAATAAATTATGAATTCTATATTTATCAATCAATAAATCAGTTTATTTAAGGTACAAATGTGAGTTTTGCTAAATTTTAGTATACCGGTACTTTGTTGAATGTTGAAGTTTTTTATACAAAAATATGTTAAAATGCAAATACTGGTTATTTGGATTAAAATATAAAATGAAAAATATACCCGCATTTCCTTTAGAGCCAAAATGACTCAAAAGATAATATTTTATTTATAATAAAAAGGAAGAAAATCTTTATTTTCAATATCCCGTTGAGGTATTGAATAATCAAACGATTTCTCAGATGAGACACATTTTGTTGAGAGTGTGAGTCAGTCTATGAGAGGACTCTTCAACACTGTATTTGTCGAGTTTAGCAAACATTGAATACCTTTTTAGCATAATTTGCATTTAACTTATAACAAACACATATCGGGTGCCCTTATAGTTCTATATTTATACAATCAGACTCAAAAAGTTTGATTAATTTACCTAAATTTATCAATTCATACACTTATATCTACTTTTGAATCTTAAATTATGTCCTATACTATTGTATATATAGTATAATATGTCACAAACAGTTTATGATATTATATCAATTAATTGGTTGTTAAATACTACATTCATTCATACAACCATAAAGACATAAGAATAATAAATAATTATAATATTTTATTTATATACAGTTTAATATATTTTTTAATTAACAAATATTCAATCCGTTATTAAGTAGTATTTTAAAAAATAACTAATTATACTGTATATAAATTATATTAAAAAATTATATATACTGTAGTTTGATGATTGATATATTATATAATTTGTGATTCATGACTACAGTATTTGATGACCAGAAAGTTATAACGGATACAAAAATTGTTGTTTATGTAAACGCTATTATCAAAAAATATACATAATCTGAAATGTAATATACAGTATAATCAGTGCATATATGCCATTAAAGTGTGTCATAATTTAAAATTATAGACAGATTTGATAAGTTAAAAAAATGTACTTAAAAAGTAATCATTTATCTATGATATCAATGGTATCAATGGTATCAATGGTATCGTATAGTAGATCTTATTATTGTTCGTAACTGTCATACGATAACGTAATTACAATAACAAAACAAACAAATTACAAGCCATTAGTGAAAAAAGTGGTTTTAATGTCAAAATTCTCATAGAATTAGTGTTATTCATAAAGCATTGGTCACAAAGTTCATTGGTATGGAAAGTAAATGAGAGACAAAACTTATAATCAAATATAAATTATTGCTATTATTGTTCATAATTTTTGCCAAAAACGAATACAAACAAAAAAATTAGGGATAGTTTTTATCACACAATACCGGCCCTCATATATGACCGGAAACTCATTTGGATATATTTGTTCACTTTCTCCTATGGGTTTGGATACGTGTCGACATACAGGCAATAGCTTTGTGTATATCACCCACATATCTATAATACATACATATTGTAATAACATTGAAAATCTATAGTATTTCATTCAATCAAAGAAAAGGAAGTGGTTTTCCTTTTTTCCCTTAATTTTTAAATACATATAGAATTAAACGTATTTTAAAGGCTAAGCAACGTTGAGGTCAGGGTGTAAGCGACCGGTGCCGTCAAATGAGTATATTTCTGATTCATCTTATGTAATGCAAAGACCCGTCCGTCCCTTCATAAGGTGCAGTCAGTCAGACAATCACAGTCAATATACCGGTATATTGAAGATAAACTGTAACAAAGTATGATTATAACATTATCTAAATGTTTAAACAGTTGATAAAATTATTAAATTATTACTGAATTCTGAGCTTAATTGTCATCAATTTTGATATACAAAACTTTATTTAGTAAAAATATTATCTATGAGTTAACAGAATATTTAATAAAAAAAATATTTGTTTACCATTAGCACCGATCACCTGCACTGACATCACTTACTATATAATAAAGTTAAAATGTTTTTGACCCCAACTATTGGAATGAATTTACATTATAATAAAAATATATTTCAAGAGATTTTTTTTTAACATTTTTGTATTACAGGACACTTTCATTATACTGTATAATACTCTATGAATATAATATTTGTAAAGATTTGGTCCACTTCTAGAGTAGGTTTTATAATTGAACACAACTGTCCTAATAAAAGGACACAACTTTTTATATATCAATAGTACTACAGGAGACCGCTATTTCATCATTATTATTATATATTTAACAAACAATTTGTCTATAAATGTTTTATTATATTTTTCATAAAATGCTAATATAATATGACTTATTGTCATTATTATAATTAATAGCATAAGTTGACCATAATATCTAACAGTGTTTATAGTAGTATAAACTATGAATTATTATACTAATTCATTATATAATATATTGAATTATTATAATTGATAAAACCATAAGTTTTGTAAAAAATGGATATTTAATTTATAGCCTTAATTTATGTTCAAACATATTGAATACAAATAATGTATACCAAAGGATTGCGTGATTTTCTATTATATGGTATAAAAATTGAACTTAATTTGAATCAATGGACTGAAAATGAAGCAAATATTGTGTGAGATATGTTTTTCTTTGATATCTCGTATAAGAAAAGGTAAGGCATATGCTATTTGAAGCAATTGTATGAAAAGGTAGTATAACTGTGCAGATGGTTTGGGATGCGTTATGTTATGCAAAAAAGATGAGACTATACTTTATCATCATTTCCCCCTTTGCCTCAAATTGTAGGTAAAGAATATATACATAAATATGCTTATGATTGATGCGCTTCAATGAGCTTTTTATTGTAAATATCAAATATTGTATTATACTTTCACATAAACCATACTCTCAACTATACATACATAGCATACATATAGCTTTATATTTATTAATATTTGTAGTTTGAAAATATTTTTAAATTTTTCCCATAATTCACTTATAAATGAGTATATTATAAGTAGTATTAGTATTATATGTCAAATCGGTTAATTGACAACACATTACTACAATATTTATTTTTGAAATTAAATTTATTAAATTAATATTATATAAAAAACAAAATACAATATAATTTACTAAATGTTATTCACAAACTCACGAATTTATGATAATTTTATTTACTTAAACTTGACTTTTAAAAGTAATACATATTTTTATTAATAGTTTGATGTATTAATATATTTGTAATTACAGTAATAAATGATAAATACATTTATTATGTTCTCATTTATATATATATATATTTACAAAAAGTGCCAGAAGTGGTAATTTTTAAATAATATGATTAAGTATTCAGTTTAAAGTCACGACATTTGGCGCACTATATTTTGATCGGTTATTAATCATTTTAATTAACATTGAAGATACTTATTTTACTATTATATCAAAAATTATATGCTTTGTAAATAACTTTATCAAAATTAAAACAAATCAATTACAGTAATTTGTGTTAGAACTTATTTAAGCATTAAATTAGCAATTTATTAAACAAGTTTGATATCATAAATGTAGGAATTACTCATTAAATTTATAAATAACTAAAAGTGATACAAAACTATGTAATAATTAAAAGAGTGTATAACTATAAGTAAATGACAGAACAGATATATATATAAACTTATTTATTAGCGAATAAATGATGACTACTGTATAATCAAAAGTGATGATATACTGAGTATATTAAACCATTGAATCTATGATCACTTGCTGACCGGTAAGCAGGAGATACAGTGACCTCTCCCTGAGTCCTGTTCTTTAAAAATATGTCCAAAAGTGCTTTTGAATGGCTCTGACCCTCACAAGAGATACACAGAAAAGGGAGAGAGAAGTGGTGTTTGTTAAGATTTAGTGCGATTTTGGCTGAACTACACCTGTATATTGAAAGGACAGGTTGTGATTGACAAAAGGCCCCGAAAATAATACAAAAGACAGGGAAATCATTGGGAAAATGTATGAGAAAATGTCAAAAAAGTGTTTTCATGACAACCAATACTGTTTTGACCTTAAAATTCACTTTTTCTTCGGATCTCAATTTAGTTTACTTAAAGAAAATTGTTATAAGAGTTGCCACTCTAACTATTTTTTCTTCTATTATTTAGTCAATGATATTCCTTTAAAAGTATGATATTTCAATGAATTTGTATTTATTTGCTTTCAATACATAAAATGATAAATTTTTATTAGAAATGGTTTAAATAGTTTTTAAAAAGTGATAAATGTATTCTTTCGTTATGCTCTTTGCTATTATTGTATTAAATAGTGTTAAAGTCATATAACTTATGTATTGATAATTCATTAAAACTGAATTTTTATTCATTTAAAGCATAAAAAGATTATTAAGAAAGCAATCAATGAATGTCTTCTATGAAACATATATTTTACAATATGTTATGTATCGGTATTTATGTTGCTATTAAAGTGTTTCACTGATTATACCATTGAATTATATAACAAATAAAGTATTGCATAACAGGCGTGACTCAAACATTGATTTATAGATTTGGGATGTGTTTTGGTCTCATTGTATAAATGGTACATAATGTATATGTATACTATAAATATATATTTGTAAAATATGAGTATATATCAATATATATATATATATGTGTGTGTGTATGTGTGAGTATCATAGATATTATATGTGTTAATGCAATGAAATGAATGCTCGCACGAGTTTCAAAAGTTTTTATGACATAATTTATAGAAAGGGCTTCAATAAGGAATTTCAATTGCTTTCTATGACTTTATGCACACATTTATATAACATTTGCTTTATATGAGAAATTTATATAAGAAAATGCTTTGACATCTGCACTCTTCTAACAAACACAAGGTTTGATTCAAAATCCCTGATAAGCCGTTATTTAATCTCACATTTGGCGACAAATTTTCTTAATTTCTATCAAAACCTAATGTTTTGCAACTAATCCTACGATTAATGTGCTTTAAAATACAATCAATGAGTCTCTTTGAGCCAAAACGATGTGTTTAACAAATTTGTTTCAACTGATTAATAAACTGAATACCAGTTTCCTGTGATTATTTGTGAACATGTTTTACAATTACAAACAACTTGACATAACATGTGATAAAAGGCACAACAAATGTATGGCTTATTGAAGAGATAGCGCATCAATAAATTTGGTTAAAAAGTTTAAATCAAGTAAAGTTAGCACACAATAGATTAACAGATTCTCAAACATATATGTATAATACATTTTGAATATATATTTTAAGAAAGGTATCCATCATTTATGGGAAGGATATGTAGAGATGTGTGGTATTGGCATCAGAAAGAGCAACACTTCGGACAAGAATGCAATGGACGGGTAGGAAGTGATTGATTACAGCCTTTTAAGTGTTATTTCGAGCATCTAATTTACATTACATTACTTATATTCACTCATCCTATGAATGGCACATCTAATATAATAACAACTCAAATAGTTATTTATTGTATTTTATAGGTATTGGCAACAAAATAGTCAAAAAAGCAATGCAATGATGCCATTGAAAATCATTGTAGCGATTGACCAAACATTGGTTCACCGACTGGTGACCTGGACTCGGGCTCATCCATTAATTCCCACTTATTCTAGTCATCATATTATAGTCATTTCTATTTGATTTCACTACTTATATTAGTGGTAATACATGTAAATTCATACAACATTACCTATAGATAGTGTCAAAATTGATAAAAAAAAGTGAGAGAGAAATGTAATGACAATAAGAGAGAAAGAGAATACGACAACCCTCTTGTTATGGAATATGAGAACAGCTGCACCGTAAGCACCGTAAGATCTAAGCACCGACACTACTATAAGATATAACACGAAAAAGTGCATTCAATTCTCATGTTATATGTATTGAAATCATAGAACTATTTTATATACTATACTATAATAAATATAGGTATATATATATATATATATACTAGTATTTGTATATCAAATTTATATACAGTAGTGCACTTCAACTCTTTATGACATTTCTTTAACTTTCACTCTATATATATATATAAAGTTTATATATTATATGAATATATAATATATACTATACATAATATACATTCACACGATTCACTCAATAATGTTTTTTATATCTACTCTTATTATTATTATTATTATTTTAGATATATATGTGTACATAACATGAATTCCTACACACAAATATTACTTATATAACTACCATAACATTGACTACACAGATGTCCCCCTATTTTTTGAGAAGTCGTCATCAACAGTGACGGAGAAGAGCACTCATGAATACCAAGAATATACTATCCATTCATACGACTATTTATGTGAACATTACTTGTCAGGAAAGGACAGCTTATAACAGCTGTTTATATATATATACTACTCTTCCCAAAGTAAGTCATATCAACATAAAGTGCATCAATTAATGTTTGCATCACATCCTTAACAATGCAGTCAACATTTGCACACTTTAGCTTTATATAAACATTTCCACTGATTAGCCATACATATAAAGTTTATATACTTTTTTTCATTTGTATATTATTTTTTTTGGTTTTGCCTATCTATGGACAGCACAGTACAGTACAGTATGTTTATTTATTTTTTAATATTTAACTAAATTTAGTTAAAGTACATGACTATTATACCGTATAAAATGACAACTATTAGACCAAAACATAATTGACCCACTATTAGATTAACTATATTTAAACATCATATAACACCTGTGTTGATTCAAATACATTTTTTTATAACAAACCATTCATTTGATTATAATATACTGTCAACAGTTGTGTTTGAATGGATGTTAAATGATAAAAACGGATTCAAAAATATGTTTGAATTGATTTATTCAATGATATAGAGTTTCATTTCAACACATTTGAAGCCATAATGTCATTGAGTGAATGTATTGCAACTGATTTCTTAAAATCTTATGCAAGTTTTTGCAGACAATTTTGGTGTGCAATCAAAATCAAAGAGATTTTTTGTGTCAACAAAAGCAATAATAGTATTGAATTACTGGGGGAGAGAATATGCCAAACGCTACCTGAGTTCTCGTATATTAAAAGCTATTTTTTCGGCAATTTTTTCTAATAACAGTCGACAATAGGAAAAATACCGATTCTTCGTGTTGTTAGTGAGTTTGTTGCACTGGTATTACTGCTCGGGTTTATTGTATTAAAGTTTAGTACATATTTAATGTGTTAGCATAATCTATAGTACTGTACATTATGTCCCAATACTGTATAATTGGTACAATTGGTCTCCTAGACTGTCAAATATTTCCTATGAATACTAGTTAATCACATAATTTAATATTATTTTCTATAGTATAGTATAGGCAACACATATATCAAATAAATAACATCATTATTAGTACTATTAATAAACATTACTCTATAGAGTTGACTAATTGAGCGCATCTGAAGCCGTGAAAGCATTTTTTATGTGTCACCGCTTATTCTTTACGTAAAAGTGCTAACAAAATATCATTTTTTATTTGATAAGCCATTTGATATTGGTGTCAATAGCATATGCCATGACATGCCATACCAGTGCCATCGATACCAATGTTTCGAGTCATACATTCTTTATGTGAAAAATACTTTTTTGAGTTCAGATATTCAAATAAAAGGATGAGTTGACGCATGAAATTAATGAATTGTCTGAATTACACAACTGATAGCACTGTTATACCAACTATAGTTGGCATATCTAAACTACCATTCCTTCTACCAGTGCTTATATCAGTACTTCTTTAGATATCTAATGTTTGCACAACGTTTTGATCAAAGCTTCCATATCTTATTGTCGAAGTTCTCTACTATTATTCATACTATTGTATAGTGTGAGAGAAGCGCATCATTGGGGATGACATAAAAGGTAGCGACTATTGTATAGTACTGTTCCTTAGTGTTAAAAAACGAGATGACATTTTACAAATGACCACTAAATAGTTAAAGAGGACTACTCCTTATAATACTGTCTACCAATATATGTATGTATTTATAAGCAGCTAATCTAAGAAACTCATATAAACTCCAAATACATGACCAAAAGGGCATGTTTTCAAAGGATTAGTACTCATTCCCTTACGATTCCCATTAACACAAATTTACAATACATTTAACCCAAACTTTACCCTTATTTAGCCGTACCCTTAGTAAAGGCTTGTTTTTATACAAAACACTATATACACAAAAAAGTATTTATATAAAAAATTGAAGCTTAAAAAAGTATTATATATAATTTACAGTAAAATATAACATTACTATTATAAAGTATAATAAAAAAAAGTACCCATATTATACTGTGTACAGTATTTATATTATTGCATTAGTTTGATTTATATACATTTTTTAATGCATCCGGCATATATAATATACACCTAGATAATTAATGTAATTTTTATTACTAATTTATTTATAGGTGCCATTATATAAGTTAATTTAAATTAGAAATGTAAAAGTTTAATAAAATACAAACTTATGAAATTACAAAATTACAAAATTAGATAATTATAATATAAAGCACTAGAATAAATTTATTTCTAATAAAGATAAATTTTATTATATTTTTTTTTGTCTATAATAATATATTAATTTAATTAATTGCAAAAATTAATAAATTAAATTTCAAAAAATAATTAGACTCAAATACCAAAGTTTTGCTAATAAAATATACAGAGACAAAATAAAATGTACTTTATGTACAATCTTTATAGCAATTTATTGAGACTATATTGTTAGTTAACTAAAAATTAATAATATTTTTATATTATAATATAAAAATATATAGATGATTAAACGGAAGTAAAATATAAATACATTTGTGAAAACTTAAAATTCAATATAAATTATGTAAATTCTACACAATATAAAATAATTAACTCAAATATGAACCCCAATGGTATAGAGGGTCCACTATTTTGTGGTTTTAAGCATTTTATTCAAAATACTAAATCCAAAACAGTTTATGCATTTGTGTGTTGTATTGAGTACGACATCGTGTAAGACATTGCTATTCAAATGTACGCTTTATTGACATTATTTTGATTATATAGCTTATGATGGATAAGGATAAGGATCGGAATATATATATATATATATATATAAAATATAGCGTTTATTAGATAAGAATCATCTTTCAAATGGGATAATAATAATAAAATATTTTCATATTATATATATAACTGAATCATGAATAGGACATAAATGTCTTAAATCGGGAGAAAAGTTTGAAATAAGCAAAAGATATATAAAACTTTTATAACATAACGTTATTTAAAAAGTTTTGATTCCTTACTATAGACAAAGTTTATGATCAGAGTTTATGTCAAATATTAAAACTTATGATCACATCACCTATTTTTAAGCAACTATTTTAAGCCCCTTTTATTTTATACTTTCTTTCTCCTTAAAAGAAATAATAATTGCATGAATCGAGAGTCCAATGATTTGCTATAACAGGTATTATAAAGTTTGTCATATAATAGTATGCAATGTGAGCGCGAGTCTGACAACAAATCACTATAACTATTGCACTAATTTTATAGAATATATAACTTATATTTTATACTAAATGTAAAGCTTTACTACTCAGCAAACCATGAAAACAGTCAAATGCATCCATACGCCCAACCCATACTTTCCTGACCCTCTCCATATGATTTACTTATAGATCATATTATGTTATATTACGTTATGCCATACTATGGGAACGGGATCACTGGTCCGCAAGCCATAGGGCAATAATATTATTGCCATCAAGTTAGGCAAAGGCATGTAATGATAGTACAGTATAAAAGTATATACAGTACTGTACATACACAAGGTATTGCCCGCATATATAGTACTATTAGTAAGTGAATGAGTGAGTGACTGTGTACGTGAGTGTGTGTGTGTGAGAGAGAGAGAGAGAGAGAGCAAGCGAGAGTAGGTACACTTTGCTGAAAGCATCGGTAGGTGATAATAAAATAAACAGATGGACTGAGTGAGTGACTATTGAATACCGTTGGGATCGCAATGAGCGCAGCTGTGGTGCACTGAAAATGTCGTAAAAAATGAATTCAATTCGTAAGCCATAACTTACATAACTATACTATAAAATGGCATTAAAGGGTTTTTTGCCTTAAAACTGGTCGACCCATAAATATGCGAACTCTATGTCCGCGAATTGTTATTAAGAATTTGTAAACTTTTCTCTCAGTTCACACTTTGGATTTGCTTTTCAATTTGTATCATCTTTTTTTGCCGATTGATATATATTATACCTTTCCATTTGAGAGCACCGGTAGATTGAATGCATTAAAAGAAATTTTACGGAAAATCCTCTTGAATTAAGGCATTAATTCTATTCGTAAACCGATTGAATGTCTAAAAATCTATTGTATTGTGAATAAGGACTTCGAGAAAAGCTTTCAATTTCATCGATAGCTAATCTGAAAAGTCTTTTTTAAGGATAGATTGAGGTATAGATTCAATAGTGAATGTGGTTTAACAACACTGACATCAATAATGCTTTCTTAATTAATACTATTTCTTTATATTACAAAATTACAAATATATATTCAAAAAATAATTAAATATTTTATTTATAGTACAGATCAATAATTATAATTAACAATATGCAATTTACACCTGTATTTATATTAGTATTTGTTATTTATAGATACATATTAAATAATGTCTGAGTAATCAATTTATACATAACCTATGTGTGGGTGTGAAACATATTTATTTCAATAATTATCAGATGATCTCCAAAAAATTATTCAATTGTTTAAAGTGTTGTTATTTAATTGTATCGCAAAGTACATCTGTTTCATTATATTTTGTAATAAATTCCCACAGGAATAATGCAATGGACTGGAAATTTATACAAATATGTTTCCCATTGCAGTACTGTTTCAATTCATATCATTGATGATTCATTCAAATATATATAATATGATAATAAATCCATGATTTTGACCAATAAAACATGTTTTTATTTTATTTATAATAACATAACAACACTTACAATTGTTAAAATACAGTTATGAACTTTATATATTATTTTTCACTACAAAATGCATAACAAGTGCTTGCATTCACTTGATTACACTATGAAATTGAACAATAAAAATATATAATATATTTTTGTTAAATAAATTCATTCATGCAATCAAATTAAATAATATATATTTTAATAATTAAACACAAAAGTCTATAGTTTATTAACTAAACAAATTTTATAAATAGACAATTTTTAAATAGTTAATAACTTTTTTAGAATTTTTTTTATAACTTTTCATAAACATAATCATCTAATGATTATATTATGATCACTATTTGATAATTTATTTTTTGTTTATATTGAATTGTTAATAATTTATTTTGTATTTTAAGAATTTATATATATATATATTTGATTGTTATATAATTAAAAGTATTATATGGTTTTTACTGGCATTTAATGGAACTTTAATGAAAATATTTGTCATTTATTTTCCTCACATTTTCATAAAAAGTTAAGACATTACTTTTGCAAACAATCTTATTCTACTTTATACGCAAAATATCTTTAATTTTATATACAATTTTATGAAAAACAATATATTATTTTAGTATATTTGTAAATTAGTCCTATAGATTCTATTGATATATTAAATATTTTTAAAATATAAATAATTTTATTATTAAAATAAATGAAATTTATTATAAAATTTAGTTTACAATAAAACTTAAAATTTAAATAAAACAAATTATAATCTCATCAAATAATAGAAATTCACGAATGATAGGGACAGAGATTTTAATAAATACAGTTTATATACTTTAGCTATATATACTGTATACTAAAGTTATAATAATAAGTTAAAAGATATGATATAAGATTTAAGACTCGTCTTATTATTATTGATTAAAGTATAACAAATACAATGAATAGCATCGGATATATTTAGTGAACTTAATATTATTTTATTTCGACATATGTTTGGACGGGACTGTAGTCTATATATTTGGTTGTGTTGTATGAAATGAGCAGTTATTTGGGATCTGTTGGTCGGTTTCTGTGAGTAGCGATGGGTTTAGTTTTTTTAGTGGCTTTTCTTATTGAAAGCCTAAATGACATCAAAAATGACGAATTGGTTTTGAAAACCTTATTCTTCTTTTAGTGATAATAAAGATTCTTTGCATTCACTGATCGCTTCACTCTTTGTTATCCAAAAACACATCTCTTTCGTAATACTTGTGCTCTCTTTGCCTGAGAATAAAAATATTCATCATTTGGGGACATATCGGGACAACCCCTTCATTTCGATACAGAATTGGTTGGCCTTCAATAAAAGTGATGCCACTTTTTATGAAGCCAGGTGTGCACCAGTAAGTCCTACCTAACTATCGATCCATTATAATAATAATAATGCATATGTTTTGTTGCCACCCATTATGTTATATCATACCTCTTCTTTAAAAAGTCTAATGATTGCCAAAAACAATCCGAAACACTGTTTGCATCCATTGCTAACAAGTCAACCATTAATTCACGCATTTTTATACTTAAACAAATTGTTTCAACTCAATCATTATCAATGTCCTAATCAATGTCTATTTAAATCATGATTCACTTATTGAAAATTAACTAATATTTTTTTAATCTTACATTTTGCACAATTTTATAACTGAATTTCATTGTACTATATATTAAATTTTAGCTTAAATTCTAAAAAAATATTTAAGAAACCTTTAAATGCATAGAATTCATAATAGAATAGTATATGCTTTACAATATTAAATGATACACTTTATGAGGAAATACTGAGTAAAATGTTATGGGAAACACATAAGAAATAGAAAATTCCTTTATATTTAGCTAAATGTGAGCCCATTTCGGGGTTTTATTTTAAAGTTTTTTGAATTAAAGGGAATTTGTGTTTTGAAATTTAGAAACATTCGGTTCCTTTCAGACTTACAATGAAAGCAAAAACACGTAATCTTTTCATAATATGGTTACTCTGTATATGTTTGGCAATACCTGTGATGAGAGGTATCTAATGTCAGAGTTTTGTGATTAGAATAGATTGTGCAGTGGTTTGTGGTCTTTCCTATTGATTGCACTCATACTCTATAAAAGGGTTTTAGGTTTAATGCATCACTGAATCCACAGTAATAACACGTCATGTCATTACAGAGGACCTGCATTTTCATGCAATGTCTGTCCAAAAATAAATTTCAAACAACAACTACTTTCTCAGTTTGCTCTCCCTTTCCTTATGACATATAAATTCTTAAACTCAATTCCTGTCACATCTATGATATGTCGAGGACATCAAACTTCAAGGACAGTCACATAAGATTTTTGCGCCAAACATTTTATCTCCCTTTTCACTTATGAAACGATTTTCGATCAATTTATTTAGATTTTTATTTATGACAAATTGTTATTGAAATCTGATATTCAGTATAACTAGAATTAAAGTATTATAGTTTCAAAACACCTTACAGTGCTTTTAAAAAAGATCTGCAATATATAAATACGTTAATAATATTTTCTAGGATTAATAATATCAAATTAATAGTTTGATAAATTACGGTTGGATTTATGTATAATCAAAAAACAATTGTATTTTTAAATTTTACATCTGTTTTCATAACAGCATTTTTAAGTTTTCTTAATAATTGAAAAAATATTTGAAATTAGTTTTTATAATTTTCTGCAAATATATGAAAATGAAATTATGACATACCGTTACTCAATGCTTCTCTCTCTCTCTCTCTCTCTCTCTCTCTCTCTCTCTCTCAGCAATTATCCATTGGGACGTATATTGAGAGTGCATACAATCCCATAGGTACTGCACCTCCAACTAAAAAGCATTGGTTATGTATTATATTGTATATACTGTACTTTATATATACCATATATGTTATACCTGTTTGAATGCTTTCATACAAATTTCAATTGAAATCCAAATTCTACACTTCAATGGTTGGTCTCAATGGTAAAGATTATTAATGATTGTATACAAAAAAAATCTATAATATATTGAAACCCTTTCTGGTATAACAAGAGGCGGTTCTGTATATACGATGTATTACTCAATAAAAAATTGACAGTCGATTGTGAATATGTACTCCTTTTTATGTACAAACTTATGTTAAGCCATATCTTTCGCTGTAATTTCTCCATCAATTGTATTGTCACATCCATTAGTCACTAGATTTAGGGGTTTGGACTCAATTTTTATAAATTATTTGACAATCTATTTAAGTTATCTTATAGTGTCTTCAGTTTGAAACTTATGTTAATTTACTAAAAAAATAGTTAAAAATCTTAACGACAAATATTCCAATTAATTTATATTATACAGAGTTTAATAGTTACTTAACTGATATACAATATATTCAATATATTCATTTACCGGTATATACAGTATTATTATATGAAAAAATTTTGAAGTAAAAAGTAGACAAAAAAAGAAATCATATGAAAATGTCAAAATTGTAATGAATATTTTGAATAAGATTTAAGTTTGATTTATACAAAAAGCGGTAACATTTAAAGTTATTATTAAAATCAATAAATTACTTCAATGAATGAGATTCGTTGGACAGCAATAAAGAGACTGAATATAGAGTGAGTAGTCGTCAACAGATCCAACTTTGTTCACAAGTGTGCACAAGAAGTAAACCATTGTATGAGATTCACGCCTATTATTCTTATTTCAATTCATTTTATTGTCACTGTCTCTCTCTCTCTCTCTCTCTCTCTCTCTCTCTCTCTCTCTCTCAAAATATCTTTTTAAGTTTTAAAATAAATTATATTTACGGCAATTGGAAATGGACTGTAAGTTATAATTCTAATAATTTTTACAACAATTGGACAGAAATGAAGTGTAAATAATCTTTTTATTATTTGCTGAAGAATGATGTGATAAACTGTTTCTCTCTCTCTCTCTCTCTCTCTCTCTCTCTCTCTCTCTCTCTCTCTCTCTCACTCTCACATACATACCAACAGATACTGAATTTTCAATAAATTATATAAACTATAGTATATTGTTATTGTTATTGTTATAGTGCAGTACATATTGCAGATGTATTTTACTAAAAATTTTTATGTTCACAAAAATGTATGACTTTTTTATCCATATATTTTACCAAATATGAAGTTTTTAGTGAATAAAGCAAAGAATATCTTTGGATAAAACTGTTTTTTATTACACTTTTCTTGGGTTAGAAACTATGGTCCGAACCAAACAATTTGGTGTCCCTTTTGAGCTAATCTCGTAAATTCTCGGTTAACTACAGCTCAAAGAAATTTTATAATATGAGCCCATTGTTCATCAAAATACATGACTATATAGAGTTGACTTATATTTTTTGAGAAAAATTTTACTCAAAAAACGCAAATCATAAGAAAAGACGAGAAAAGTTCATAACATTGTGTCCATTCATTGAAACCAAATCTCCGGTCCGTTTAATAGAAGTTTACGTTTTCACATAAATTTTTATTAATATTTTTCTTTTAAAAATTTAGTTCCCATTAAACGCATTTTAAACTTTTATAAATATTTTTACTTTCTCACTATTATTATTTAATGACTTAGTTGTGGTTGAAAATTTTTAATGTTTTGGTACACTACATACAGTATTGTATAATAATTAAATTTCTATATAACTAATTGTATGTCAAATAATATAATATGTTTTGATAACTAAGTTTAAAAATTTAACAATCTATAAAAGTTAGACAAAATGTTACTTTTATATAATAATTATTGATATTTTTAGTTTATGTATATTTCATAATACAAACTAAAACAATGCAAATTTTTAGTATTAAATTTATTACATAACTAATATCATTGTAGCATATTTTAAGACATATAATATATCTTTGCTTTACACGAAACTCAATACAAATTACTAAATTAATTGTAAAATAAACCTAAAATAATGTTTCTGTGGCTAAAAATATTTATTTGTATCGTTAGGTCAAACACTTGTATGAATTCTCCATCACTTATAAGACTTGTCAGATCAAGTCGTAAACAATTTATTTGCGATAAGTTTGTGATAAACAACACACAAAAATGTGTATTTAAAACTTGTTTAGTGTTTACAAGTGTGAACTATATATTTTTGTAGATATTTATTATTAAAAACAATTTGTCTATCATTCATTAAAAGCTGTCAAAAAATAGTGTAAAGTTATGTCAAAAATACTGTAATTATGTAAATCATAAATAATACGATTATAAATAATTTTTATACCAAAATACTTAATGTAAAGTACAGTAGCTATTAAGCTATTGAGAGGATTTTAAATACAATTTAAATATAGTGAACACTTGTCACACAAATAGACTTTTATAAGACTTGTATTTTCTATGAGAACAGTGTTGTGAATGTTTAAAGAACCGACAGTTTTGTGTCTGAAAAAGATATTTTGGGGTAAAACTCAATAATTGGTAAGTTTTTACAGGTTTTTATAAGCAATCAATACAAACGGAAATAAGTATGAATTGAGTGGAAATTTTGTTATAAATATCTATTTTGTTAAACAGGAAGGATATCACTGCTGTGTTAAGGGATGTGGGGCTCGGTTTCCAACGTTAAGTCCATTTGTCTTCAAAGTTTTCACCAATGCTTACACCGTATATTTCATCAAACAGTTGCACACCATATAAATCAATAGATATTTGCCATAAAGTAATTTATTGGAAAATAGACTTTACTTTATGAATTAGACAACTATTAAATACCGTTACAAAGCACACACCAATTAAGCACAAAATACTGTAAATTTGCGCCAAATTATAAAAAATATCATAAAAACATAAATAGGGGACATCTGCTTCAGATACCGGTTCAATCCATGTGATATAGTGTGACAGTTATAGTTAAAAGAGGAAAGGGTCTCAAACGAGAGAGAGAGAGAGAGAGAGAGAGAGAGAGAGAGAGAGAGAGAGAGAGAGAGAGAGAGAGAGAGAGATTGGACTTACTCTTAGTACTCAATAAAGCGGTTATTATAATCAATAAGAATTGAAATTCTTTAACACATCAAAAATGATTTTTTGCATAATAGAAGAAATTAATGATTTATATAGATATCAATAGAAAAGATCAATAATAAGAGTCTTATATCAAAATATAGTGGTTCTGCTTTGCCTTATCTTAAGTATTGACAAATCAGTAACCGATGTAGTAATCGGTTCCCATATATCGCACGGACGGTACATAAGACATGGTGTGTGTGTATTGGAGTATTAATTCAAATCATAAAATCATAAAAAATGGATTTAAGGAGCGAAAGAGTTGGTCCCCTTTTTAAACTCTTTTATTGTTGACTTTCAAACAATCATTAATAAAAATGACAAATTCTTTCACTTACTAATCATGTTTTTTATGCAATTGAAAAACCATTTATTTGTTACCCTAACACACAATCAGTCACTGTTTCTGTATTTTACATATAAATCGTATGTTTTATGCCATTGAATTGATAATCCAAAATTTTATTGTTAATATAATTAATGATATAAAATGTTTGTTATAACTTATTAAAGCATTTCACATTCAATGATCTTATTTTTTAAATCATAAGAAGATTATAATATTGTTTGCATAGCATATATATATAAACTTTCGTATAATAAAAATATCAACAATTTTATTTAAAATTATAACCAAAATTTTTTACTTTTATATACTATATTGTATTAATAATATAAAAATAATATTATATTTTATATATAATAAAATTTTGATAACTGAAATCGTAAATTGTATTTAATATTTAATATTAAATTTTAAATCATAGTAATAATTATAAGTTATTGTTAGAAATTAACAAAAGACTTAATTATTATTGAAATTGTAAAACAAATTTATAATTAAAAATGCAAAATACTGTTTATATTGATCACAAAAGATTAGTTTATGGTGACCTTCACATCAAATTTTCTTTAGATCTTATATAATAATAGGCAAAATGTTTGGCCTTTACATTAAGGCTTTGATCTAGAATTATGGCTATTATTTAAAAATCCCATAAAAATCTATTTTTAAAATATTCGTTTTACACTTAATTGTATTGATATTGAATTAAAAATTAGTTTAATAGTTAACTAAATAACTTCCACAATAACATAGAGTATTGCTTCTAAATTTAATTGAATTATAGTTATATATAAATTATTTAACGTATTTTATAATATTTTAAAGTAGCGGTAAGTCTTAAAAACAGTTAATAAATTTATTGTTGGCTTAATTTTTCACTCATTTTTATTGCACAGTATTTAATAGAAAACGTGAAAAATAGCAAATAATTTGCACGAAATTGTGTTGTCATCGGTATCGTTGTATCGCCGCTCGCGTTAAGCCTTACAGTATATTAAGGTTTAGGTGTTTTTTTTATCATAAACTCATCCAATAGCTAACACACTATATATTCTGCATAAAATGAATACAAACACATAATATGGGCATAATTTGTGTTATATAGTGTTATATAGTGTTATAGAGTTGATAGATAGGCCTCAAGTTTGTGTGCCGGCGGCTAAAACGTGACCAAATGACAGGTGCAAATGGGAACACATTTTTTAGTCATAGACTGACTCTGTGTTCACTAGAAAATTGAAAATAGAAGTAAACAAGAAGTGCTTCCAAAACATTCACCAGATCTACGGTACAAACTATAGGTGTCTCAGTACTCAATATCTCTGTACTCAACAAACAGTTGACTTACAGTATGTTATGTAAAAAATTGTTGCCCTAAAGTTTATGGGATGACCACAACTATAATGTAGTTTACTTATTAAATATACATTTTGTTGTTTTAAATATAGTATTTTGTTATTCATATTTCATTAATTATAATAGAATCTTATAATTAATTATTTGTGGTTATATACAGTACTGATAATTATTAAACTGCAAAAAGTTTTGATAAATTGACGAAATTGATAGCATATTAATTACTAATTAGACAGTTTGTAAATATAGACAATTTGAATGGTTAAAAAACTTGTAATAAACTTATGTTTTATATATCTTAGTCTTAAAAATCATAAACATCTAAAATTTTGAAACATTAATGAGAAAATTTTAATTTATTTGTCAAAAATCTTATAAAAATTGAAATAAAAATACAAATGTTTGTGTTAAAAAAAGTATTTTAATAATAATATCATATAAATGTTATATACATTATATGTTGATATTAAATGTCAATTTAGTAATAAATTTTATAAATAGGCAAATAAAACATTGTAACTTTGATACATAAATATTATATTTTTATATTAAGAGTATTCTGTAATATATAGTATATTATATACTGTATATAAAGATTAAAGATTTTTTTAAATGTTTTTTGTAATTTGATAAATGTTTTGAATCAATGTTTTTCATAAAACTCATATGGTTTATAATATAAACTTTATATAATATATAGTATATATTATAAATTATATATGTAATCTACAATATAATAGCATATGATTTTTATATTATACGATATATCAAACAATATGATAAGGATTTGTTGTCATCGATATATAGTAGTGTTGCCAATACTATGTCTACTTCGGGACAATTATACAATTATACATTACATTATACATATACAGTATTATTAGTACAATATATTTGAAATAAATAATATCATCTTATATTAAAGTATTATAAATATTGTATTTTTATATATTATTTATAAATTATATACAAATTAAATCAAATTAAGTTTTGATTTCCTGACATCATTGGATAAATTAAACCAATAATAAAGTTATTATAAAGTTTTGTTGATATAATATCATAAATGTGAACAAAATTACTAAAAATAAAACTTTATTATCAATAGTTATCAGTTATCTTCTGACTAATGAGTCATAACATATTCAATACATTTATATTTACATTCATTTACTTTATAAACAAATATTTCAATTATAATAACTGTTTTTTGATTTTAAATTAGTCACACATTTGTTAGCAATAAATATATTTTGTTTTTCATTTTTTATAAATGTGTAAAATTAATAGTGATTTTTAATAAAATGTTAAAATATTTAATTTTTCTCACATTAACACTCTGTTTAGTCAATTGTTTTGATTTTTATGATCACTTCTTGAATTCTTTAGAGAGTCATGAGTTAGGAGATAATAGCGATGAGAAGCCGTGGAGCGGAACTATTTGGGCGGTTCTGGTGGCGGGTAGTAATGGTTGGTTCAATTATAGACATCAGGCAGATATATGTCACGCTTATCAGGTTCTTCACGAACATGGAGTCAATGATTCAAACATCATAGTCATGATGTACGACGATATCGCACACAATGAAGAAAACCCAACCAAAGGCGTTATCATCAATAAACCCAATGGAAGAGATGTCTATAAAGGAGGTAAACCATCATTACTCTCATATATGCCTTTTCATTATTTGCTTTTCTTTGACTGTATCGTCAATTAACACCATCTGTACTATTGTTTTCTTAGTTCCCAAAGATTATATCGGCAAAGAAGTGACGCCAAAAATGTTGCTTAAAGTCTTAGAGGGGGATCAATCTCTTCATCAAAAGGGCAAAAAAGTGGTTAAGAGTGGTCCCAATGATCACATATTTCTATATTTCGCAGATCACGGAGCACCGGGACTTATTGCCTTTCCTAGTGATGAACTCTATGCTAAAGATCTGAATAAAGTACTAAAATCTATGGCAAACAAAAAAAAGTTCAACAAAATGGTTATCTATATTGAAGGCAAGTAATACTTGACTTAATTAAGACAAATAACTTTATTTATATAAGATTGCAATGATTTCTACTCATTGTTTGGTTATACAATACTTTATATTAATATATAATTATTATTTATCAAAAGTATCTTTTAAAATATTTTATAATTAACTTTATGGGATATTAATACTGTAAGATAAATGCATTATTAAATTATATAAATTATTAGGTACTGTATATAATAGAAATTAATAGATAAACAGAAAGCGAGAAATGTAATTGTAATGTAATTTAATTATTTAGAAATTAGATACAAATTTTAAAAAATACTCAACATTTGTGACAATAAGAGAGAATAATTTAGAAAATTCAGAAGCGCTATAATAATAATAATAATAATAATAATTCATTTTTTGAAAGAAATTTATAACTATATCAGAAATTAACAAAAATCTAATTACTTATATAACAATAATTCATAAAAAGTCATGATTCCTAATATTTAATACATTTTGGTTAACTTATGTCACGAATATTATATTTACAAAATATTAATAATAGTTTTGAAATCATAAGCTTTAGTATATTATACTTGAGTTTGTTATAAACTATTGATATCCTATACACAGTAATAGTGATTATTATAAGCAATTATAAAATTCTTTGAAATCTTTAAATAATATAATATTATATTATTTATTAAAAATATTTAATAATAACAGTAAATTGTGAAATGTATGAATAAATGTCTGGAATAATAATAATAATAATAATGTATTTATTATATATATATAATATATATGTAAAGCCTGTGAAAGCGGTTCAATGTTTGCCGGATTACTGCCGACTAATATTAATATATTTGCGACGACTGCCGCCAACTCTTCAGAGTCGAGTTATGCCTGTTATTATGACGATCAAAGAGAGACCTATTTGGGTGATGTCTATTCAGTCAATTGGATTGAAGACAGTGATGCCCAACACTCACTAATTGGAGAGTCATTACAACAACAATTTAAACGTGTTTTACGGGAAACTAATACATCGCATGTCACTGAGTTTGGAGACATATCTATAGGAAAACTACCGTTAAGTCAGTTTCAGGGCTCCAAACGATATAATAAGACTTCTGATGGAAAGGTAGAGATAAGAGATGCGGTGGCGAGCAGTGATGTACCGCTGGTTATAGCTATGAAACGACTTAACAAACACAATCAGACAGAAGAGCAACGGTTCTTAAATAGATTCAATTACGAAGAATTACTCAGAGCTCGAAGTTTTCTTATCAATTCAGTTAAACATTTGATACACGAACTCAATATTAAATTGTATTCAGTGGACAGTATTTGGAGCGACAGAAGAGTCCTAACAAACCACAACTGTTATGTCGATTTGATCCAACATTTCGATAATCACTGTTTCGATCTCTCGACACATCCTTTTGCGCTCAGATTTCTCTATATTTTTGTGAATATTTGTGAGACATTGGAACCAAACGAAGGAAACGCCAGAATAATTGAGAGTTGGATTTCATCTATTGTTAAGCACTGCTCTCTTCATATATCAGATCATCCTTTTACACAAATTCTTTAACTAACTTTTGAATGTCTTAAGCCATTGGATTAATTTCCTCATCAGATTAGAAGTTTGTCCTAAATTTGAAATAATAGGCAAATCTTTTGTAAATTGAGGTACTTTTGCATAAAATATTGTATAGTCAGCTGTGATTTCAATTAAATGCACATATAATAGATATATTTAAATAAAATAATATTTTATCGATAATAAATTTTATAAAAAATAACATATGTTACAAATAACAATAAAATATTTTATTTTATAATTTTATCAACACATATTTTAAATAATACAGTATATTAAATGTATCAAATGTTATCAAAATAAAAATATAAGAATATATTCAAAAAATAAACTAGGTACTATTTATATTTAAAATGCTTACTGTAATTAACTATCAAATTCCACATTATCTATGACTAGTCGTCCACTAAATATTGAGTTTTTAATTGTATATTACTTTTAAATTAACAAATATATCAATTTATCTAACCTAATGTAAAATTTTTAAATATTTGACACCAAAATAGCAATCATTTAGCATAAAATCTTAATTAAAATATAAGTCTAAGGAAGATATTGAGAAGATTATAATTTAAAAAATATTGGTTTATATTTAATACATAATCGCAAGTTAAACAAAAATGATTTCTACAATATAATACAGTATTCAATCGCAATAATAGTTACTATTTGTTGATTTTATTGCAACAATAGTTAGCATTTTTTATCGCATTGACTGACCAGTTATTGATCGACTAACTGATCCGTATTGACTATGTTTGGTCTCAAAAGAGTCATTACTCTGGACTTTTGCAGAACTTCTTGTGTGAATTCCAATGAAATTTTTGACACTCAATGTTACAATAGGCCACACGTTTGCATTGTGAGCATCGTTTGTCTGGATTTGGTTCACCACAAGTGCCGCAAACTATCGAGTCTTCGTCAAATCCTTTCTGACCATTGACTGCTTGCGATAGTATCGATATAGCACTCGGCTCTGACCCGATATCGACAGTGGACAGCGTTCGGATCAATTGCTGAAAGAGAGCGCTTTCTTGATAGGGATATTCGCGAATACTTTGTCGCAATAATTGTTCCAAATATAAGGGAAAGCCGTCGCCCTCTCGGGCCTTAAGCCATGACTTAAGAAAGGCATCCAATTTGTTCATTAGTTTCTTTTTGGTGACTCTTTCCTCAGCATTGTCCTCATCATTATCTTTGCATTTAATATTAATGTTAAGTTGTTTAAGTAAATGTCTTAAAATAAAAACCAAATAATGAACTTTCAATGAAATCATTTCGTTTTGTTTTTGTCGCAATTGTTTTTCGCACAACAACTCCAAGACTTTAATAATTTTATCGCCGTTTTCTATAAGAATCCAATTATCCTTGAGATGTAGTCCTACTTTAATTGGATGAATGTTTGTCTGTCTGACCCATGTATGCAATGGTGAGACCAGTCGTAAACTAAGTCGCGGCTCTTTTTCTAAACCTTGGATTTTGGTGTAGTACTCGATGTCATCTCTGGATATAAAGTTATTAATGATAGCAACGGCCGCGTGTTGGCCAACAAAAGCTGCCATTTGTGCGGCATTTCTATTGACTGAATTGACTGCATTGATGTTGGCCTCACTTTCAAGCAATAGGCTCACCACCGATAGATGACCTCCGAGTGCGGCAAACATGAGTGCAGTGTATCCGTGGATGTGTTGGCAGTGATTGACATCGGCTCCTCTTTCGATGAAATACCGACAGATCTCATGATTTCCTTTATAGGCCGCGTGTTGTAACAAATTCATGCCATTGTCATCACAACAATTGATCCGCACATCGCTCTCATTCAACAATTGTTTCACTTCTTCTAACTTATTTTCGGAGACCTTTTGGATCAATTGTTTCTCATTTTCAGACAATTCAGTCATCATTTGATTCAATAATTAAACTAATTATAAGTTATATAATAATAATATAATTACTACTAATAAGTGACAAATAGATGTCAACAATCATTGTATTAATGTTTACAATCGATTCACTCGACTCAACACAACCATTGGTTGCCATAGTTTTCATTTCATTCATAACAACATTATTCATAATATCGTCTCATTTGTTGAAATAATTTTCAAAGATTTTAATTAATGCTTAAACTCAATAAAAATTAAAACTTTATTTGATTATAATAACTAATTTACAATACAATACAATACATTAGAAATTTATAAGTAATCAATAATAGCAATAATAATAATATTAATAGTAATAATAATTATAATAATAATATCAATAATGATAAAATTTTATGAACAAACAAATGTTTTATCCAAATATGTATTCAAATATATTCACAATTATATAAAATAGTGTCATTTTAAAGCTTAAATTGCCATTAAATTCATGGCATTTGATTTGATTGAATCGCTAGGTTTCCGTCGGCAGTTGAAGGACCTGTGCCAGCCGTTCCTCTATGAGAAGTGCCATTACAAGAACGGGCAACACTCTCAAACAATCTATCAAATAATAAATACAATTAAATAAAAATATAGAAAAAAACTATCAATCAATCAATCAATTGGTTAATACTTTTCAATTTCTGGAGCACATCTGACAAATTCGTGATTCCAGAACTTAAACGTTGGGTTCTTTATTAACTCAATAAATGTCACTAACAAACCCCATGGATGGGGACGGTTGACAATTAGACGCTCTAATAGGACTCGTGTTATTTGTTCCTGAATTGCTTCGGTATTGGATTCGGCAAACAGATAGAGTAGAGTACAGCTGAAGTAATGAGTGTGAGAGTTGGGATAACGCAACTGATTGGCGATTGCGTTCAAAAATAGATAGCGACCTATAGATAGATTTGCAATTAGTTTCAATCAATTATAATAAATATAAAACACAAACCCTCAGTGTCGAGAGCGACGGCCAAGTTTTGAAAGATATCCATATGTGATGAATGAGATATTGATGACATACTAATACTTTTGGCCGGAAGCGATTGAATTGCTGATTGCCCCACATATAAAACTAAGCCATTAATTAATGGTATGTTATAATGAGCCGAATCGGCGGCATTGTTGGGAACAGATTGCTGGAGATATCCTCGCAAATCACTTAAAAAAGCAACTGGACTTCGACTGCGAAGATAAGAATCCAAATCTTTTTTAAACACTTGAGTTCCAAAAGTAGCCAAAGTTGTAGATCCACGCGGCGGTTGTGTTATCTCATTGAGTGAATCAATCTTTAAATTTGGTGTAAATGGATCCGGAAGTCTCATGTTTCGCGGGAATGCACTCAATACAAGATTACGCATTTGAATGGCATTACAAGGGATGACATCACATAATCCGTAACAATATTCGCATAGAAATTCTGGAAAGTCATGCAATAGAACCAAAAAGACTTTCAAAGTGCCCTAAAAAATGTAATATAATTTGAGTTTCATTTTTTAAATTAAGTATATATACTGTATATTAATAATACTTTATAGAGTGAATCCATAGATTGTGGTAATTCCACGTTTCGAAGGAAAGGGGCCTCAAATTTAATTAAGTCGACCAATAATTGGGCGTACATTTGCCATCCTTTAGTTGGTGTTCCAGTATTTATAGATCCCGATAACAGACACTTCTCCATAAATGTTCGGTGACTAATGAAGTCGAGCCATGCGAATGCAAATGACGGCACTTTTGATGGCCTCAATATGTGAAGTGTATTACAGAAAGCGGTCAATACTTGATATTGAATTGATTCGAGCAATGGGTCTAATTGTGATGGATTGAGACCCAATCCAATTTGATTGTGTTGTAATAAAACCGATCCGGGAAGTCCTAAATTGGTTGGCCCTAAGACTAACTCCATGAAAAGCAATACAAATATACGATAATATGGTAAGTGTTGGAAATCGGCTTGTCTTATGTCTTGATCTTGAGTGGCCACACCAGCAATTATGTTCAGAACTTTATTCAAAAGATTCAGTTTTGCGGTGGTTTCAGAAGCGGCACCCGAAGCAGCAGATGAGGAACCACTATGTTTGACAAGCATTACTATGAGATGGGTAAAGGCATCCAATGTATGAAAACATTTGGAGCGGACATCAATAATATTTGATTGGCCGGGTGTTTGTGCGGCGGCATTGAGTATGCGATAACACAATTCAACACACATTTCAGTGGATAATCGGAAAAATCGAGTGATTAAGTCATCGGTCTTTAAAATTCCCTATAAATATATTAACATTTTGATAATTTTACGGATAATATTAATTCACAACTAATTAAATTACCTGAAGATTCATTTGTTGGACATAGAATTGGAATATCTTACTGGTATTTGCCTGAGAGTGATATAATTGAATCCATTCTCTTAGAAGTCGTTCAGTTTTCTCGAGAAGACCGGGAGGATCGACATCGAACTGACGCGTTTGGTTCACCGCGTCGTGCATTTGAACCATATTTGTCGGAACTTCATTATTGACTCCAACGGGACCAGATTGAGGACCACGAAGTATATCAACAATTTGCTGAATTTCAGCCATTAATGGGTGATTTGATACTTTACTCAAGCGAATTAAATTTTCAATAGTATTGGGAAAATCGGTTTCACTAAAGTTATGGCCATATATTTTAATAAATTGAAGTGTAAAAGCCAGAGCCACTGGATTTTGGGTTGACTCTATTAGTTGTGCCAAATGAATGTCCATCATCTGAAAGTTTATTAGTTGTGCTCTAATAAGTATCTCCAGAAGTTCATCGGGAAGTGCCGGTCCGGTCGATGAATTAAACAAACGATCCAACACAAGACGTGTAATCTGTTTTGTTGTCCATTGATGTGTGAAAGCCCGCGGATCAGACAGAGCTTTAAGAATAACTAAATATATATCGCGTGCGCGTCCGATGACCATCATATCTGCCACTCCTGTTTGATCTACATTTGTCAACAATTCTTGAATGGCTTCTAAAACTTTTTGAATCAATGTAAGCGCACACATGATATCTCTTGGATTTTGACGGGCGAGTATCAATGTCTCAGCAATAGATCGAATACTATTTACAAATGGTTCCGATGGCATGAATTGAATTTGACTGAACTGTCCCATCAAAACTTCTAATTCATTCATTAATTTGTCATAAATGGCAACAAGTGCTGCATCGGCTGCTTGTGGCGGAACTGGTGGCATATCTGTGACAAAATTTGATGCCAAATTTGATGATGGCATTGATGTTGGCTTAAATTGAGACATAGAAGGAGCAGCAGAACTAACTACTTGTCCAGTGAGAGCATTTGACATAGAATTGGGACTATCGGTGATGGGCGACAAAAATCCGGGAATATTTCTACCCAATTCTTCGTAGACATTCATTTGTTGTTGAGTGACTGGACCTACTTTAAGACGAATAGCTTCGGGCATTCTTTCCGCTTGATATGTAAGAACTGCTGGATCGCAATAACGACGACCTTCAGCTCTGGCGGCTCTTCTCATTTCATACTCAGTCTTCAACTTTCTGTCCAATTCTATCAAAGCTTTTTCAATAGCAGTTTTTTGGATGAAACAACAGCACAGATCAATATTATCGGTGGCTATGGTATGAGCTGTAGCTTCAATAAGTTCTTTGGAAACTTGACATCGATTAACAAATGCATTCGTGAGTGCAGTTTTGATGGACATAAACAACGGATCTTTACAAGTAATCATAGCCATACCAGCCGTTAAATTTCTGGTCAAATAGTGAGCGGCAACACACATATGGTTCTCATCGGGATCTAAAGCAAAATCTTTTTTGATGATATTCTCAGCGGTTGTCAAACTTATTTTCATACTCCTCTCAACCACCGGTACAATCCATTCTTGAACTGCTCGCTCAATAGCAGGTCTAACCAGTTGTTTAAGAGCTGGATTAAGATTAAGAAGTTGTAAATTCGGTTGAACTACAATGTGCTGCAAAAATCCGTTTGTATTGTTTACATTGATTTCATTGTAATCAAAAAGTTTAATGCCCGGTGAGTTTAATTGTGTACCACCAATAGGTACTGGAGCTGTCATTGGCATTGGCATAGTCATAGGCATAGTCATTGGCATAGGCATTGGCATAGTTGGTACTTGTGTATGAGCTGGCATTAATTGTGGTGCAGGAGATGGTGTATGTGGTGTGTGGTGATGAGTTGTAAGTGTAAGTGTATGATCGGGTAATGAAGGTATTGAAGTCACAATTTTTGCTGCGCCACCCAATTGATGATCAATTTTAGTATACAATTCTCCTTTTAAAGCATTTGATTTTCCAATCAATGTATTTATATCTATATTTAATGTTTTGCACAATACTTCCACTTCAAACTTAAGATTGAGTTTAATATTGTGTTCCTGATGTAACTCAACCAGAGCTCTGATAATAGCCATTGTCCATGGATTCGGTGGTTTGAAAACACGAGATTTTGCACAACTTTCCAAAATTTTTGCAATGAATGGAACAATGTATAGAAGTTCTTGAGTTCCTCTGTGATAGGATTCTACTAATAAATTCTTAAGCTCTAAGTCGACACTGAGAATTGGCTTATTCTTAGCCAATGATAGCATTCCTAACCAATGACCTAAGTTCTTAAGTAATGATCGATCACTAAAGTTGGCGATCTCTTTATCACTGCTCAGCAAAACTTTGATATTCCTATGAGTTTCATTCAAAACAATTTTTGTTAATTCAGGCATTTTTAACATTTCAATAAAATTAGCGTAAAGAGCGTGAAAGTTAGGCTCAATTGATGCTCTCTTCATCACAAAGTACTGTGCGATCCAACCATTATATTGATCGTCATTTCCAATCGCTTCTTTGAACTCTTCAGTTTTGATCGTAAGATTGAGTTGTGATAAGTTGTTGATAATAAAAGCAATCTTGTCT
Organism: Oppia nitens; assembly: GCF_028296485.1. Classification (NCBI taxonomy): domain Eukaryota; kingdom Metazoa; phylum Arthropoda; class Arachnida; order Sarcoptiformes; family Oppiidae; genus Oppia; species Oppia nitens. The sequence continues at coordinate 2,807,394 of NW_026533250.1, forward strand.
TGAATAGTATCGGGAGGAACGGTATACATTGTCTCTCCCGCAGCTAATAATGTGTCAATATTTGTGGCATTTGCTATTGAAGGACGCGAGTTATTTGTTGTTGACATAACTGATGTATTAATAGATGTAGTAGTTGTGATAGTAGTCATCGAAGCCACAGTAGTAATGGTGGTTGTAATTGGTGGCTGAACTACCTTTTGGTTCAATAAATTTAACGTTGAATTCAAATTACTGCTTAATTGAGGCATAGCTGATGCTAAACCAGAATTAGTAGCAGCAGTAGATCCAGCAAGAGATGGAATTCCAACGGGTGTTGTATTGAGTCCGGGTCTCATCGATGGTTCCATTGATTGAGTGCCACATTCAATATATTCAATGAGATGCGGCGGAAACTCTCTAAAATGTGTTATTTGTGCCAAATGTTGACAATATAGGGGATAATCTTTAAGCTTAGACTTGAAGCGATCGAGTGCTGCAATACCAAAGTAATACATTTTGCTTCCGTGAGGTTTCCTTAAAGCCTCCAAAACGTATCGCAGAGCCACCACTAGTGCCATATACTTGACTAAACCCATTTGAATGATACCTCCAAACAGTTGAGCTGTTATTAGTAGTTCCCGATCGGGATATTGCGGGAAAAATCCATATTCTTTAAATAAGTTTCTAATCATACAAATAAACACTTCTCGTTCTCTCTTAGCTGGCGAGTCCTGAAAGCGGCGAAGCATATCAAGCACGTCATCGATGGACAAACTTCCTGACTGTTGCTGATTATAGATTCTTTGGAAGTATGAATCGGCTTCTTCTTCAATATCTACGCTAACATTTTGTTGCATTTCTGGGAAAATGGTCGCCCAATCATTTTGTTTAATACTTTGCGCACTTTGCAAATTAGCATTCAATGTATTATTATTTAGATTTTGTTGTGAACTTAGTCCCAGAGCATTAAATGATGAACGAATTGATGGCGCAAATGTTGAATTAGTTGTGTCAGGAGTTTGGCTAATATTCAAATTACCTAATCCAAGATCACCGATAACTGATTGTGGTAATGAAGGCAAAGTTGGTCGAGTAGTACTGGTAGGTGCTATCATTGGTACGACTCCCGGCGGTCCTTGTCGGGGAAGTTTTGTTATAAGACGTGTTGAATTGGCCACCATTGTTAAGACAGCATCGGTAACTTCTTTAGACATGGATTGAGTAGTTGTTAGAGTACCGGTAGTAATGCCTGCAATGCTTATGCTTTGTTGTAAACAGGATAACATTGTGGCCAATGTTTCTGCTGGTAGTGTCATACTTGCGCTATCGGTTGGACTTCCGGCGCCTAACAATGCCGGACATCTACGAGTGAGAAACAGAATACATGCGTTGACAAAACTTTCGCCATTGCACTCAATCTTATCTTTAAGCCATTTGTCTAATTTAAGATATTCACGTCTTGATGCCAGACAGGCCAAGTCAATGACAAATGGAAAACACGTGCCGTTAAGCAATATGTTTAAAGCTTTGAGATCTTGTGCCACATCCAGTATACGAGACAATCTTTGCTGTTGTTCCTCATGAGGTGACTTAATATAATAATCACACATTCCTTGAAGTAACACTTGTTTGGCCCAATTGTTGGTATTTTGATTAGCATTTGGTGTCAATTCGTTTGTATTCCATATTGTATGCAATATAATGGCAGCGTTTGCATGATTTCCCAGAAACACAGGTATCGCTAAATTAAGTAATTCGTTCTTAATGGTCGACGAACCGTCTCTACAGCCTAACAAACCAAGAGCCACAAGATCTGGACACTGTTGAAGTGGCCATTTGAATAACTCCATCACATTCGAGTAAAAGACTGAACTCATTTGTGATTGCATTGAATTGTAATTAATTGTACAAAAGTCGACTAATATCTGATAGAATCGTTGATATTTCCATGAATTCAGTTCAGGTGACGATTCAAAGTCTGGTTGACATTTCAACACATCTAAATGTGACACTAATTGATCGATAGACCCGTCACTGCCGGATAAACTTGTGGGAGAAGTGGATATAATTTTGCCAATTAAATGATTTTTAATGCACTGAACTATAAATCCAAATTGAAATTCAATATTATTTGTCCATAACTTGTGGAAGAATGTGACGCCCAATACAGATAAACCTTTAAATTAGTTATTAATATTAAGTATAAATAATTTAATAATAAATTGATTTAATAAAGACATACCCTGTTTATCAGTAGCGCACAAATTGATACAGAATTGCCAAAATCGATGAAAAGTATAATTATTTTTATTAAACGATAGATTGCCAAACATTCTCTTAGCGTTTGCAACAAATGCTTCACAATCTATAACTTGAATTATTTCAGTCAAAGGAGAAGCTGAAGACATTATTTCACGACAAATATCAGCAAATGTGTCGATCTCTTCACATCGTTGTTGACCAGATTGTTGACCATCAGAAGCACGTATTTGAGAATTTTCGCAAATGGCGCACAAAATTTTTGCACAAAGTTTTGGCGTAACATTGAACTGTTGGACTACATCTGCAGTTAACGACACACCACTTTCATTGACAATCATTCCTGCGATCTGATCGTCAGTCAAACTACCGGCACTCGAGGCCAAAGATAAACTCTCCATTTGAGTAGACATGTCTTTTAGCAAATCCTCAATGTATGGTAAATACAAGAAACGGCTATTTGAGGGTATAGTGTCACTCAATTTTAAATCTAATGAAAAATATAAATAAAATTAATTGAATTTTTTAAAAATCTAATTCCAAATCAATACATACCTTCGGTTAAGCTTTGAGACCAAGATTTGTGTTTAAAGTTCTTTGTTTGTGTAATATTAAAATGTGTCAATTGATTCAATGAAGTCGAGTCCCTAATGGATAATTGTTCCGCAAAATCAACACTATTAAGACACGTGAGCTGACTCTTGTCTATCAGAGCCAACTGAAAGGCAGTCCTTTGAGTGTCATTCAGTTTAAGACATTTACAAATATTATCAACATTTGTAATATCGAGTCCTTTCACAGAGTATTTAATAAGTGTCACCCAATTGGCCGACGAAAACAAGTCTAAGTCGGCCAACAATTGCTCCAATAAAGCACTTCTTTGTGGATCACTTGACGATGTGATGTTCGTAAACAAACACCGATAGATCTGACGTTCGCATTCAAAGCCAAAATCACTTTTTAACTGATCCAATGATAACAGATTTCATCGTTAATACATTGTTGAATAAAAGACGCAATTTTACCAATTAATACATACCTTTAACAATAGGTTGAGTTGTGATTTGTAAAGACGTTTATTAAAATCTACAGATATAGTAGTGTTGATGGCATTAATGGCAGCCGAAAGTGAGTCCAATGAGTCCATACATGAGGTCTTCATTATGAAAACTCGTACCAAAACAGCGATTCATTATTCGTCTTAACATTCATTCGGGTCAGAGATGGCCGACAACACACATACAGACACGCAATCAATCGCTGGTCAGATATTAGTTTAATTAATTCAATTGGGAAGTGTTTTAGTGATAATCACTGAACACCACTCTTGAGTTACGACTTAATGTCAATACATATGTAAAGCAATGGCGAACACAAAGAAATTGAGACAAACAGTCAGTCATTCAATATATTAAACACTGAATACACTGTCTATAGTATAGACTGTACTCTACTGTAGTATTCAATACACTATACACTCAAACACTATACTATCCAACACTGCATTCAATATGTGAATGCCTTTTACACATAACAGTCAACCCGTTAACCAATCAATGCTCATATAAATCAAAGTTATCTGAATCAGTGATTCAACTTTAATAACAATATATAACATTCAATCATAAATATACTGTAAGTCATATCATATATACACTCATTGGTCATACATTTATACATATAAATTGATTATTACAAAATGACCATGCTCATTAAATAACCATCATTTTTGATACAATACTCTACATGTATATTCAATTGCTATACAATTATCATCAAAATTATATTAAAATATTTTTAATTGATTTATTCATATAATATAAGCAAATAAGACAAAGTATAATAAGTTAAATGAATGACAATTTTATTAAAATAGACAAATACTTAATAGTTATAAAATTTTATTAATATTAATACAAATCAAATCAAATCATTAGTTTTTGTTAGTCTTCTTGCTTTTAGAATCGGATTCGGAATCCTTTTTGTCGTTTTCTTTATTGTCTTTGTTTTCCTTATCATTAGTTGAATCCTTTCCCTCTTTTTTCGAGTCTTTCGGTTGATTCTCTTTTTTCTCTGCGTCTCTGTTTGTAATCTTATTGTTGATCAGATTATGCAATGCAATCACCGAACGAACCAAAGCGGCTAAATAGACGACAAGCATCTGATCGTTGGTTTTAACAAATGTTGATTTAACAAACAGTTCACTGGATGTGTTGGGTAAGAGATTAAAGATATCTTGAAGTAAGTAAATGATCGGATGATTGATTGGTAGTTTGTTTGTCACCACAAGATCTAAGTACTTGCGAATGGCGTCAATCTGTGACTTTAGGCCTTTTAGACCCATTAACTGATTAGTCACTCTCTGAGACAAAGTGCCTAAAGTGGTGTCTTTAATATCTCTTAAAAGATGTTCGACTCCTACTTCCTCGGCCTCTTCAGCGCCAATTTCACTGACAACGTGTTCAAAAGTCTTAGAAGTTGGCGACCCGTCGTCGTGAACTTCTTCGACAGCAATGTAAGCTTCCGTCGGTATTCCCAAATCTTTGGGTTTCGCGTCAATTATAACCAGAACTGAGTTTTGACAATATTTGCGGATCAGTTCATTAACTGCGATATCATTTTGTTGTAATTTGGGTCCCGTGTGATACCACCCAACGATACGCTCCTTTGCATTCACTTTCTTAAACATTGCGTACATATTCTCGAGATAGTCGTGATCTAAGAACCAAACACTTCGATCTCTTTCGTCTTCATCAAAGGGAACTATTAGATCAAACAATGAGTTATTTCTGATATCAATTGATATTATTAATTAAATTACCGGCAAAACTGTTGGATATGTCGAGAACACCTTTGGATTTAAGTGATCCCAAAAGTATTCCGACGACACGCTTCTGATTACCGATTTTACCCATTCTGTTGAAGTGATCCACAACTGATAACAACACCAATGGGTGGACAACCACTTTAGTGACGGCCAATTCGGCCACTTGTCCCACAGCCACCTCTTTGACAGTACTGACGGCCACTTTCACTCCACCCGTATTCTTGTTGTCCATTGATTTCGACAATCGATTGGTTTTTGACTTAAATGTTGAGTCAATAGATGTCTTGAAATGAGTGAAGAAGTGGTCAAAAGTGTCAACAATTCGCTGAATCACTTGATTTCATATACAATTCAAAAGGGCTTAACTTATATACAGATATACCTCTTTAATGTAATTCATATTTCAAATTATTATATTATATTCATTCACTTAAATTAATCATAAAAATTAATATAATTTAACAAAAAAATGCAAAAATGTATAATTTGTTTATTAATTGTTATTATTTTTAATTTATTGATTTTAATAATTAATTATTAAATAACTAATTTATAATATAATGAGATATTAGTGTAATTTAAAGCCGATTATAATTATAAGAGAATTAGTACTTTTCTATTAATAAATTAATAGGTATAACATATATATAATAAATATGAATAAAAGGTCCGAATATATATATATAGCCTTTTGTGGTTTAATAAGAGCTCAAACACAACGTAAGATAAATTTGTTACAAAAGTGTTCCCCAAATGTTTGAAATCAAATAAATATATGTATTGTTAGTATTGCTAAATGTATTAAAATTGATTGATATAACAGTTTCTATGAATTATTCATATGATATGTATAAACAGTAATATTGTTTTTAGTGTTATTTTTGATGACATAATCATCTGATTTTTGGCCACATCTACGACATCATCGGTCAAAACAATGGCAGCGAAGACCAGAGTGGACAACGTCTGTGACCTACCGGTCGAGTTGTTGGACATTATTATGACTTATCTTTCGTACGACGAGACGGCAAAACTGCGATTAGTCTGTCGTTTGTTTGATAGCTGTTCCCAACGTCTTCTTAACCGCGGTTTCTCTAAAGTGGAGAAATATCACGCAATTTGTTTCAAACGGGTTAAACAACAACTGCCGAGAAGGGAATCGGAGCGCAGGAGTCATCCACTGGCCCGACATTGCGAGGTGTTGTCGGCCATTGAGACCAGACTTTCACTATTAGGTAATATTAGAAAATATAATGATTTGCTAATCAATTGATTATTTGATGTGTTTTTGTTGTTGTGTTGGCAAAGGTATGACATTTATGAAGTACGTAGAGATGAGTCTCTGTTGTTTCATTCCCGGCAAAGTCATCGATGAAATCTATCGCGTATTGCGTGTCATTCAAACCAATCCAAACCCTCCTCGAGTTCACGAATTAATGCAAGAATTGCGTGACATATCATCGATGGCTATGGAGTACTTTGAAGAAAAGATAGCACCAACTCTTAAAACTAAATTGAGTGCTTCATCCGGTATGATGTCATCGGTTGCCTCACTGAGTGCCTCGGCTATCGGTTCCAGTCATCGATCGTTACCAACGACATCGAGTACACCATCAGTGGCTATGACCAGAATCGGCTCATTTTCAGACACAGAAATTAACAAAAGCAATGCTAATAACGCTTTATTCTTACAAATACAGACCTCACAAAACACTATTAAACGAGAGTTAAATGACATTAAAGTTAAATTAAAGGAGTTGTCAAACGTTAAGAGAGATATAACGACGATTAGGAATAAAGTTAAAGATTCAGAAAAGCTATTCTTTGAAAAGGATCAAACAATTGCAGAATTGAAGGCAGAACTCGAAGATCTGAAGCGACGTATGAATGAAAACGAAAAGAAAAATGCCATTAATTCCAATAATGAACAACCAATTCATAAAGAGACTAAACCTGATAAACGCAAGATAAATATATCTCCAAAAATCACTAATAAACGGATTCGCAAACAGTTAACAACTGATGTCAAGGTTAAAGAAGAAGTCCAAACGAGTCTTGTAATTGAGTCACCAGTCAAACAAACAACTAAATTGAAGAACAAAAAGTCGACGAAAAGGCCAACTCCTAAACAAAACAAAATTTCTAACAAAAAGAAAGTTTCTGTCAAATCAACAGCAAAATCATCGCCAAAACAAATAAAACTAAAGAGTCGTTCATCAAAAGTGACTCAAAATAAAAATAAGTCTAAGAAATGATTTAAACTAATATTTTGTAAATATTTTATTTACTTTTGGTTAATGTAATCAATATTATTATTATTATTATTTACCTTACCGGTAAGTTTGATTTATAAATATTACTAAATAATTATAATAATTATAATCAAATTATTAAAAACACGTTTTCAATTACCGGTAGTATTAATTTTATAACTTATAAATACTATAACAATATTTTTATTAATATTTTTAGAGATTCATCTCTATTATACAGTAATGTAATATTTTTTTGTGTTAATCCAATGCACATCAAACTAATTAGTAATGAGTAAATCATTACCAATAATGCGAATTTTTTGTTGTCTTTGGATTAATATTTAATCTCAATTATTTAAAACTTATAATAAATACTTGAATAGTATTATAAATTTATAATAATTATTACTATTATAATTGATAATGATAATAATTTTTTAACAAATACTAAATTTTATTATTAAAATTATAATATTATCTGTAATTATATTATGAAGTTTCATTAAAATTCTTAATAAAGTTTTTTTTAAAATTTAAATACAATGTTTATTTATTATCTAATAAATTAATGAATTTATTATTATTTTAATATATTATATAATTACGGTAAGTTGAAACTAATTGCATTGGCTATTTTGTTTTATAATAATTGATTTGTAAATTAGGTTTTAACACAAAATGTTTATATTACTGTAAAGACTAAGATATTAATTTGTTATTATAGTTATAAAAAGATATGTAAATCATTACAAATATTATCATAAATAAACACATTTTAATATTAAATCACATTTATCTCAATATAAATTATAAATTCGGATATATTTTTGTAAAGATATCTTTGATTATTGTCAACTAATGTTAATTTTTGTATTTACAAACAAAATATAAAATATATTGCATTAAATTATGTATTCTACAATTATTAATTTATTATTAAAGCATTAACAGTATCGTGAGTTTACATATTTTTACAAAGATGTCAAGGTACTTTAAATATTTATAAGATTTATAATATATATTAATAATTATCAAAAAATTTATAGTTATATAAAAAAAACTACAAAATGTAAAACAAATTAGTCTATTCTGATAATGTTTAGAAATTTTTCTTTTTTTATGAAATGATTATTGAAAATAAATTAAAAATTCAATGAATTCATAACTAATATTTGAAATAATAATCATTTTTTCAAAATTTTTCTCATTTGTTGGCTTTGCTGTTGAATTCTGAGTTCAGTTCTTTCAGTTTGTTTAGTGATTCTGTCGATGAGCTGATTCTGAACATCCAATTCATTGCCCAAATCTAGTGATAATTCTTTGAGTCTTTGGAGTCCGAAATCAATTTCATTTAAATTTTCTTCAATTTTATCATTCATTTCATTGGATTTATGCCAATATTTAATGGTTTCACTTTTGTTTTGGATGTCAACAAATGTCCATTCATTTTCATTGTAATTATTATCATCAGATATATTATCATTTGGTATACCATCGGTTACATCCGTGACATCAATGGATTTAGACTCAATACAACTCTTTGCTTCAAATAAATCACTTTTATAAGACACAATAGTTTCAGATTTATTATTTGATTTCTTAGAAGAGAAAACACTTTTAAATCCACTAAAAAAACTTTTCATTGATTTAAGATGTTTTTGACTTTGATTGAGATCGGCATCAATTGAAACGAGTTTATCTTCAACTTTGTTTAATGTCTCTCTTTGTCGGACTAATTCCCGACCAGTTTTTATACCAATTCTTTCACTTTCTAAAATCAAACTCAAAGTTTGTTTACAACTCTCGAGTGAATTCTCTTCTGTTTTTAACTTTTCTTCAAACAGTTCTCTTCTTTTGTCTTTCCATTCACTAAAAGACATTTCTTTTGATGATTTCTTATCTGAAGCCAAGTCATTGTCACTACATTTCTTAGTGAACTCAACTTTGGTGTTACCATTAACTTCATAATTATCATTATTACTAATACTATTCATATTTTAAATATATGACAAACAGATTATCTAAAAGTAATATAAATTAAAGTCAAACTAAACAGACTTTTAAATTCAAAGATTTAATTTTAATTGTAAAATAATTTATTAATACACTGTTAATATTGCATAAAATTGATGTTTGCTGTAAATACTGTTTATTAAATGTTTGTTTATTAAATAATCTCAAATATTAATCAAATATTTACTTATCAATCAAAATGACACTAAAAAAATAACACTTTGATGTTTGCAATGCTTTTTTAAAACAACTTTCATCACTAATTTTAAAGTCTCTCAAATTTAATTTTGTCCAATAAATTAATATTTAATTTACTGTTTAATTGATTAATAGATAAGTACAGTATTATAGTTATAAAGTTATATAAATTTATATACTAATATATTTTGTTTGTTGTCACAAATGTAGTGAAATTTAAGTATTTGCTAACAATGTTATAAATATACAAATTTAAACCACTTTTACATAATTATTAGCAATTTAATTTAATTAAAAAAATAATATACTGTACACTAAAGTTATAAAGTCGTAAAATAATACTGTATTATACGACTTCATAACCTTATACAGTATTATATTGTATTATACTGTATGTACTACTGAATAGTATTATTATAATTTAATATTAATTTTGATGAGTTTATGCAATTAAAATAGCAGTTTGTTTGCAAATTATCAGTGAAATTGAGATAATTTCCGACAATATTTAATACCAAAAACTGATAAGGAAAGCATATTTTGATATATAATATAAAATTATATTATTGGTTCACAAATGATATCATATTATTTTATTATTGCAGTCAATGCATAATTCATTGTAAAACTATATTATATTATAATTTGTTTATTTATTCACATTTCATTTAATAAATTAAACAATTTTCTTTTAGTCATAATTTAATAATTACCGGTATTTTTATTTATTTATTTTATTTGAATATTAAGATATTTATAAATATTAACATATATTGTCATTTTGATTGTATTGTTAGAGTTTATTAGATTTACTTTTTATATGTGGTTAACAAGTGATATATTTTTCTCAATTAGTTCATAGGGTTTATCGCATAAAAACTTTCATTAATTTTACTTTAAATTTGGCAATAATTCAACATTTATTTAATATTGTACTATAAATATTGTATTCAATAATAATTTTGAATTAATGTGAAGAATTAATTAGTTATAAATAAAATTTCAATATAAAATGTATAATAATAATAAAATATCAAATTAGAAATAAAATGTGATAAATTATAATTATTATTTTGATGTATAATTAATTAATTTTTAAATCTTATTATCATTTAATTACATCAAATAAATTAAAAACTATTGTTTGAAACCCTTTAGTCAAAAACACATGAGATGTCTCTCTAAATGTTTTATTTACTATTGAATTATTGCATTCAAAAAAAGTTTTATTAATAGTTGTTTACAAACACAATATGTTTGGCAACTGATTTGAGGATCAAATTAAGTGATAATGTGTTTGAAATGGTTATCATTTTTTATCGATATATTTGTTGTCCGCAAACGTAAAAAGTGTGTAATAATAGTGACAATTATATCAATAGTTATTTTAATATATTTTATTACAAATTTTAGTCAAATATTATCTAATTTAAAGTGCAATCAATTGAAAAGTAAAGCATTGAATGAAATATGTATTGAATTTATGAGAAATCAATTTACAGGTCATTTGTGTCATGAATTGTGTCAATCAAAGACATTACAACTGATTGAGTGTCCAAATATTGACGGACACAACGGCAAAGACTATGTGTTTGTCGGTCACCGATATGATCAACAAAGTGGTCAACTCGTTGACAAAATTGTTTTAAAAGCCAGAACTTTGACGACATTTGAATTGATTGGAAGCACTTCTTGGATAAAAAGTTTTGCAAATAATAGACAACTAATTATTAAAGCAATTAATGATATAATGACTGCAAGATTTGGACGATTACCCAAACAACAAGTGATCTCCGATACTAATGATAATCAAATAAATTACTTTTATGTAAACCAATTAATTGATGGATTAATTGATGGTAAAGGAGATCAACTGAACGAAACAATTTTGACAAATATATGGCTTCTCATACAAGACAATGAGTATGTCTTAAGCAAAATCTATCCAAATATATTCCCTACAGTTGTGGGCACTTGTGGTCACTTTTATGGTGTCAAATATGCCGATCGGGTGATAGATATCTCTTACTTTACTCCACATTATTGGCCACTTGTGTCACAAACTTTTGAAAAGCGTATAGAAATTGGTATAAAGATAATGACATTTTTAAGAGACTTTATTTTAATTGATCCAAAACTTGAGTTGTGTGACATCAAGTTTGAACATTTGGCACTCATGAGTGGTCGTCTGTATTTAATTGATTCAGATATGATATACACTAAAAAAGCCGTTATTGAGTCCATTGAATGGATCAGCCATTGCAGTGAAGACAGTGATTGTGATTTTATAGATTGTAAAGGCGTTTGTATTAAAGATAATAAATGTGTGATTGAAGTTACCGACGATGACCTGTCAAGAGTTTGTCGCAATATCTTCTTTATGGGAAAACTATATAATTTGATTGATTTGGGATTATTTTCACAACAAACTAATGATTTATTTATTAATAAAAGTATTCAATTAATACATAATCATTGTTTCAATAGGACTGATCTCATCAGTGATATCAATGCTATTCATTTAATTTTATTAAAAATTAAGTCCAAACTTAGCAACAAATCTGAACTTTAAAACAGTAGTTCTTATAAATAAATGTTTTATTATTTTAATAAATGTTTATTAATATATTTTTATAGCAAATTTAAAAAATGTAAATTAATTTATTTAATAAAAAACTTTTTATAATTTGTATTTCAACGACAATAACATTGTTGATGAATAGCACTCAATATTATAGACTCTATAATATAGAGTATTGTATTAAAAACAAAAATAGTAAACAAAAAACATTTGAATGAAAATGTGATTCAAAAGCATTTAAATTATTATTTGTTTATTAATATATAAATTATATTTGAATTGACGTCCAATTGATTGCTTCAAAGTTAATGTCTGACAATGTCTTTAAAAGGTTATCATTAATAATAGATTTGATATTATTGTTGAAAATAATAATATTTTGATGAAAACACTATCTAATTGTGTTTGTCTTTAGAGGTATACAAAGGCCTGCCATCGGAAGCGCTATCAGTGGCCAATCGGATCGGTTTAAAGCACAGCAACAAAGATAGTGGTGACAAGTCTTTTGTTAATAAGTTTGTGTCGCAAAAGATTATTGACGAAGAGTTACGATACACGACATACCTGTTGAAGGATATACCGAATAAATTTAACAGAAAAAAGAAGAAAAACAAGAAAACTATTGGATTAAATGCTAAACAAAGAAAGAAATTGTTTTCTTTGAAGTCAAATGATGTCAAATATGAGACATTTGAAAGAATTAATGATTTGTGGCACAAATACATTGATTCAGTAATTAATGAAATCAAATGCAAAAGCGATGAAATCAAACTAATTAGGGCTGACTTTCACGGCGCGTATGTCTATGTGTCCGCCGCCGCAAACCCAACACTGGTCGGCGTTAAGGGCTTTGTTGTCTATGAGACCAAAAATACATTCAAAATTGTCAATAAAGACAATCGACTATTAAGTAAGTATTTAATAATAAACTAATGATTTATTTTAAAGTATAATACAATAGTTTATTATTGATTAGCGATTCCTAAAAACGGTACACTTTTCGCCTTTGAACACAATCAACAAATCATCAAATTTAATGGTAATAACATACGGATGAGTTCACATCATAGGTCTAAGATTAAGCCAAAACTTAAATTATATGAAAAATTTGTTGATTTTTAAATAAATCTTTAATCACTGCAATGATATAATGATTTGCAACAATTAATTAAACTTAATGATAATGCATATTAATATACAAAAAAAACTATTTATATTAAAAGTAAGCGACGACTCTATCTATCTCTTGGAGGTCATCCATCACTTGCGAAGGTGTGGTACCAATCTTTTTGGCCAAATCTGACTTCTCATTCATCGAAAGTGTAGCGAATTTAGTGAGCAGATCGCCGTCTAATATGTTTTTGCATGGATTAGTTAACTCAGGTCTCGAGATTTTGATCATTCGGAACGCCTTTGGATTAAGTCCTGCCGTATGTTGGAGTGAAATGGTTAATACGTTTTGTAACATCAATAGTCTTCGGTATGTCTTCTCTGAAATTGGTAGCAAATATCCGAGACTACCATCAAGTGTTGCAAACATTGTTATTTGTCTCGTCTGTAACTGTTGTTTAACTCTTTTGTCTTTAATATTTACGGGAACTTTACATTGAATTCGAAAAAATGAATTAATAACTGAACCGAAGTAATAGTCGGCTCGTCTTAATAGTCGTGTTCCTCCCATACTTTCCCTCACTTCTGGTTGATATGAATATAAAATTATATTCTTTTCAGAATCAGAAACAGCGAAACACATTTGTGAACCATCGACGGCATAATCACATGAATACACTTGAAGTGAACGACAATCTTTGCTGACAAGCGATAGAGTTCGGGTCTCCTCTTGATATCGTAGTATTGATATAGACTTATAGATATCAGCAATAAGAACGAGATTTTTGATGGAAATGGCTGAATGAATGTAGATTTGAGTGTCGATGAAAGCGATTCCAATAAGTGATGATTCCTTTAACTGCCAAATATATAGTTTTTGACCGATTGCTGTCAATAGAAATCCTTTGACCTGACAAAGAGTAGTGACCGGACCTTTCTGTTCCTTACAATAAACTATTTTAATCTTATTTTTAGTTAATGGCATTCCTGGTTCAGGAACTACTTCAATGATGTCAAGAATCCAAATCCGCCCTCGATTTGTGACATCTTCGCCATAATTATAATTAGTACCAAAAGCTATGTATCCTTTAAGTCCGGATTCTGTGCCCTCGGAAGCGAGCATAACATTCTTAAGGCACGTCACGTGTTCCCATTCCTCTAATTCCACTTTTGTCTGCGGTATTATATCCCAATTAACGGGTGATATGAGTTGAATTGAAAACCGTTCGGTCTTCGGATAAATATATCTGTTATCTCTTTCAAGAAAGTCGTAATCTTTCTCTTCGCCACCAATTCTGACAATTTTGGTAACTTCTTCCAAAACACTGGTCACTAAACAATATGTCTTACTGTCGACGTGATAGTTAATGAAATGTGGAGTACATCTAAGTGGTACTTTCCTGACCGGCCAATTAGCGTCATAACTGAGATGTGTTCCCAAAGCACATATACGTAACTCTTCTTTGCTATTGAAATACAAGAAACCTTTTTGACAGTTGACGTTATGAAAAGGCGCAAAACAAGTAACCGATCCATCGATAGTCATCTCATGAATCCGTAACTCTCCTCTGAATGTCATTATAAACCAATGAGGATATGGACTGCAGAGGAAAACTCCAGAATAGCCAGAAATATCTTGAAAGCAACGCAACCACATCTTAGTTGTCGGTAAACTACAATTTTTTTCTGTTTCATTCGAATCGTTTTGATTGGTGTTTCGACAAAATTTTGGTTCATTTACAAGAATATTATGATTTGTAAACTTTTTAAATCTAAGTTTCAAATGGTTATCAACTTGTGTTTCATTATAAGGAAACGCTTCATAAATAAGTAATTCGTCATCAAATCGGGCGAAAAGCATTGGTCGCGACTCTTTAGCTCCCATTCCTGTAATCAAAATTTCACGAGTGATTGGCATCGATGAGGGCAAGTCTTGTTGCTGTTGAGACCCAGTATAGTCTGTGCTCTGAACACTATCCACCAGAACTTTGGGAGCCATCGGAAAGTTCTTAACTAAAAACGTTATTTTAAATGTCGGTAAACTATAGATCTCAAGAACGCCATTCTCTCTGACAATAAACAACCAATAAGTTGGTTCTTGTGATTTGACTTCTTGTAATTTACATTCATCTGATTCAGAAGTAGTCGGCACGTCATTGACTTCAGCAGTTTTTATAGTATTATCTATGCTATAATCGCCATAAAGAAGTTCATCTTCTTCATCAACTGTAGTAGCATTTGGAAGAGCAGACAACTGTGCGGCCACTGTTGTCGATGACTTAGGAACTGTCGACGGACTTGTGTTTGCTTTAGTAGTGTCTGTTTGAGTCTCGGATTTAGTTGTGAACAGACCACTGGTATCTTTATAGACACAAATGGTCACAATTTTAGACTTTGCTGTCGATAATTCTGGTCTAGAGATGATAAGACGGGCATTGCTTCCGGCTTCATGTTTAAGACATAATAAAATAATAACACCATTTTGGCTCATAAGTACAGCGTATGGATCTGCTAATGATGTGTAACAAATAGGTGATCCCACGTCTATAGGAAAATGCTGAAGTTCACGGACACCGTCAAGTAGTCGTACACCCATTGGTGACACTTGAAGTATATATTGATTGGAACCTAAATTACCCGCAAATATTGTTGACGTTTGACTACTGAAACCACTTTGATCCAACTCATTGATCTCTTGACCTGTTTGAAGAACAAGAGTGGCATCAATTCTGCTAATTATAAGATAGGCGTGCATTAAGTTTGTGTCAGTCTTTGAATCATTTGTATTGTCTTTAGTTGACTGTGAATTAGGACCATAGACTGTCCACATATCGGTACAACCGGGCAATTCAAAAGTGGTCACTATTTGTGGTCTTATTGTTCTTTGAAGAACACTAAGCGCTCCATTCTTAGCAAAACCAGAAGTAGTGACTAATTCCAAGTCAGGCTCTTTACCCGATGAAAACTCTTCGGCCAGCATTTGCGGTTCTCCCATACAAATCTGACCGCACGGACTGATGTTAATAAGTGAATCACAAACTTCAAACACAAATGTTGTCGGCGTTTCCTTTTTGTTTTGCAATGTCTCCTGTTTTCCATAAGCTTCAAATAAATCCTTGTCCTCAATAAGGGCCACATCACCGGCAAACCAATTACCGATATTATCCTTTTCTGGATCCACAGGCACATCATTTTCTTCTATTTTAATTTTTTTATTTAATGGTTCTCCAAATTCGTCAATTGGTTCATCAGATTTATCTTTGTCATCGTCTTGTTTGTCATTATTTTGTTCACTTTGGTCATCACAAGGAGATTTCGTGTCAAGATTGGGCTCTTCAACAGTTGAATCTGCAATTTCATCAATGACTGGTTTTGATTGGATTTCATCGTAAGGTCTTTCACTGTAGTGGACAAGTATGGAGTTTCCGAGTCGTGAACCGAGAAATATATAACCGTTTTCGCATAAAGTAATAGAAGTCGAGAGAACACTTGCGGCACATCTGTCAAAATGAAAGCCTCTTATACTACGAGTCATATCATTGGAAAGACTTAAGACATAGAGTTCTCCGGTTCTCAAACTTATTACTAATTTATCATTAGATATGAAACAGGCTTTGGATGCGTCCAATGATATCTTGACATCTTCTTGTGTTTTCAATAAGAATGATGTGTTGCCTTCAGTAAAACAATTGAGTGAAACACCATATGGTGGCAGTCCTTGATTTAAATGAATCAGTGAATTATTAGCAAATATTAAGACACCACCGATAGGTTTGGGAACAGGCATTGCTTTGAAGCAGTCATATGGCAAATGATTCATAGACCAAATGTGTGGATGAACCCGTTGGTGGACATCCAATGATAGTACAAGCATAGCACATGTATCCTGACGGACTGCCACACGTCCAGCCCATGTGCGGACCGGTTCGTAAAGTATAAGAAGTGTTGGCTCATAATAATTGTGCAGAAATTGAATATCAAGAATATTATTGACTTTTTCTCCGTATTGTTCACTATTGAGATCCAATTTATACGAAGCCATAACCGGTGACTTGGAAGCCGTTCCGCCCACAGGGAAGCTAACCGTTGAAATATTTTTATGATCATCACCCGTAGCGATATCCTTACGAAATGGCAAAATCATAATATTCTTCGAGTAGAGCAATAGAGCCGCACACCGACCTTCGGGATCGCATCGGACGACTGGCGGCATTGAAAACTGTGTAAAACCTCCTCTCATCTCCTGTTCCTCGAAATAGTGAAGTGAAGTGGTCTTCAAGTCGTGAGTGTTTGGGTCGTACTCAACGATAGACAGTTTGGCCGATCGGAAGGCCAATAATATTGAGTCGCGTTGTGAGCCGACAAACGACACTTTAGCGATGGACTCGATGTTACCGAAAACTGTAAAACTCTGCATACACTCCAATCGCACTCTCGACGCATCCCTACCGATGACCACCACTTCATCTTTTTGTTCATCTTTTGTCGTTTCATTGTTCACTTCATTTTCGGTGACCAATCGGTAAACTTTAAGTTGTGTTGAGCCGATTGTCACCAAATTGTTTTCATAATTGTTATAAAAATTACAATAAATAGAGTCCTCGATATGTGTCGGCAAATGACTGGTCCGACAGTAGGCATACATTGCGATCGATATATCAGTGCATTTGATGGACAAAACCAATCAATAGATCCAAGACTTGACTCACTCTTCAAATAACGTGACAATTGATGACAACTTATAATATAAACAATTGCTATATAGAGGGCAACATTGTATACAATACACATCAATATATTAATAGTATTTATAATACATATAACACTGTATTATTGCAAACATTATTATTAGTGTATTGATTAATAATTTTTTATACTCTATTAAATAGTTGTTATAATAGTTGCTAAAAAACGTCAAATAGTTGTTAAAATAGTTATTTAAACTGTATTAAATAGTTGTATATAGTTGCCAAAAAAGCCAAATAGTTATTGAAATAGTTATTTATTTTCTTATAAATATTTCAACTGACATATAATTCACTTGTTTTCAGCATATTTACAAAAATGATTTATATAAATAAACTAAATATTTCTATTGTTAAAAAAGTAATATGAGTTGATAACAGTTTACACATTTTATATAATTTATATAACTATTACTTTTTGTTTTTACATATATTTGAGCAATATTTTACAATCTAATGCTTATATTTTTCAAAATAACTGAAATAGTTATTTATAAGTTTTTATAGTTGCTAACCTAACAAATAGTTATTTATAGTTATAATAAAATTTCGGAAATAGCGTCCACTGGTCAACTTCGGTGGACATACTAAGTCCCAGTTATAAGCGTTAAGCCGACAAAATAATTTATTTAGTTGAAAATCAAGACACTAATTATTATAATAGTAAACACATTATTAATACAAATACTTGATTTTACTATACTTTCCAACAAATCTTTATTCCAATTGCTTTATTCATAGACTACTAAATAGTATTGTATTTTACAATTTATAATAATAATAATTTAACTAATAATATATAATTATTATTTTGTAATACAAATTATAATTGTTATAAATATTGAGTATATTATTAATACTTATATTTTACAATATTTTTTATTTAATAAATTTATCTCAATATTATCATCATATCACACATAATTTATGATGAGGAGAAAATTTAATAAAATATTAGAAATATTCAATGAATTATTCATTAATAAACCTGCTTAATATTTATTTTTAATTGTTATAATATTTTATTTAGTTAAAAATTTAAATAATTATTTAAATATTCTCTAATATAATAAATATAAATTTTTAATTACTGTAAATTTAAAAATCAAATTTCAATATATAAGTAATTTGTATTTATTAATTATTTATAGTTATAGTTTATTAGTAAATAAGCAAATGTTGTATACAGTATAATAATAATGAAGTAAATTATAGCTATAATTAGATTAAACATCTTGTAAATGATATATTAAATATTAAGCACAAACATCACTAGTTGTGTAGTTTAAAGCACTGGTATGTCAATGACTATGATTGTAATAGTGCTGATCAATTATAGGGTAATCAATTAGTTTTGAAACACTAAGTGTCTATTAATTCTTCATTACTGTAGATATTTAACATTAATTTTAATAAATATTTTATTTGAAATTCTATTTATTTAAAATAAAATGCCTTAAGTTTATAATAAATATATATATATTAATTATAGTTTGTAAAAATTGCTATTAATAATTTTTATTAATAAATATTTCTAAATTATATTAATATACCTGTATTTATATTTTATTAAGAGTATTTCAAATAATTTATAGTAAAACTCAAATAAATATATTATTTTTAAAACAACATTTTATTTAAAACATTTGATGTTAATGTTTATCTTATTTAAATAACATATGCACTGTATTTTACTGTACAACCGGTATTTTAATTTTTTTTTAATATAATTTTATAATAAATATCAAATTCTTATACAGTAAATGTTTCAATTTAACAATTATAATGATAATAATAATGTTGCATAAAATTATACATAAATTTGTGCTTTTAATAATCAAAATACAGTATATAATTATGTGACAAGAATAATGATCACTTGATTTAAAAAATTAAAACAATATAAAACTAAAAATATAAAATATAAAAATATAAAAATCAGTGTTACAAAATTAAAAAATCTAATAAAATAATATAATATATAGTGAAAATGATATCTTAATAACATATAATGATTTTATCTAATATTTAAACAGTTCATCATAAATTATAGGTGAATGAATTGACCAAATGTTTAGTAATTGCACATATTTTTTTAGATCTTTATATAAATAATTTTAATAATAATAATAACAATAATTATATAATAATAATTATTATTGTAATTATTAATAATAATTAGTGTTCAGTTGATAATGAATTTGATGGCACAACGACTAGCTATACCTCAATATTACTATAAAATTTTACAATACATTCGACATATTTGTATAATAATTAATAAAAAAAGTCTACTTTAATTTAATAATTAATTTAAAATACGTACTATAAATATCATGTATAATACAATATTTGATTGCAAATTATATCAATAGTTAACAATAAATAATTAAATTAAAGGAACAATTGTTTTAAAATAATTCCCAGTATTTAGTTTTGTCGACTAGTTTTAAAAAATAATAATAATATTAATGAAATATCGATACATAACTTATATGAAGTTTGAGATCAAACCAGACATAAAACTATAAACGCGAGAGTATTCTGAATAAAATGACAATTAATATGATTTTATTTTTATTAATTTTTTGCTGAAGGAGTTGTTTAATGTGTCTCATGTCGTGACAAACTCTCAGCCATTTAATGTCATAACACTTGAGTTGATTATTCGTTTTTTATTATCTTATTATTATCTCTGACATCACCTGCACCGACAGTAAGAGCAGATGCACTACTTTTGACGACAATATTTGCCGAACTGTTGGATGCATTAGAAGCAGGTGTTGGGCTTTTGCTCATCTTATTGTCAGAAGTAGAGCTCAGTGTTTGCGATCCATTTAAGCCATTAGTGGTTGTGTTCTGTTGGCAAACCCTGTGATGATTTTCCCAATCCTTGTGCTGACAGAATGAGCCACAATATCGGGCAGAATTACATCCACTGCACGTTTCACTTGCTTTTCGGCCACAATTCCAACAGTTCTGACAATTAAAACATAAAATACCAATTATTACTAATTTATATAATTAAGACATCAATTATATAACAAACTTCAGTTGAGTCGTCCTGTCGTGTAATTGCTGACAATGCCTCATCAGCCGCTTGTCTTCGGGCATCAGACACTAGTTTCTCCATTTTTATCCGTTCGGTGGCAACTAATTCACTGGCTTTGGTCTCAGCGGCGGAAACAGCTTTCTGTAATTCAACCACTGCTTGACGTTTGACTTCATTAACGGCTTCCTCTTAATTATAAATATTTATTTTCAACTATTATTTAATAAAAAAAATCAAATAACTTTATAATTACCCAATTGTTTGTGAGAGTTGGGAACCCGTCTAATATCAGCGATTCTATCCATTTCAGAAATGGCTGTCTTTGGAAAGTGATTTGAAACTATGCCATCAATTCTTTGTTTTTTGATGTCATGAAAATCGTGTGAATGTGAAGAATGATTTGACACATCCAAAGTATTGTAATGTCTTCCCCGCAGTGCTGGGACTGACCAGTGATTATAATCGGTGTTTCGGGAATCACTTCTGTGCTGAAGAATACTAAGAGCTCTCTTTGTTTTCTCTACCATTCCAAGGATACAGTTAAGCATCTTTTAAATTAAATGTTTAAAAAAGATAATTCTGTTAATTATTTCAATTTTTCTAGTATTATATAACAAATTGATAATTATATATTACAGTATTAATGTATCTAACAATATAATCTATAATACAGTATCTATTTATCATAATTGAATAATAATCATATAAACTAAAATTTTATATACAGTGTTTATATTTTTCCACTCCTCTTCCATATCCCTATCCTCACTATACTCCCGGTGCATCTGAGAATACATTCCAGCCACTGGTCGATAGTCTCTTTCATATGAAAATCTATCATTTGAATGATCGCCTGAAACGTGCAATGAATGGTTTCTACCATTTATTGCATTTTCTCTGTTATTATTGTTATTATGATAGAGAGCGGGTGCGCTGGAACTGGTGGTCTCATCATATATACTACGACTAGAAGTTGATAGGTGTGAGTGTAGTATAGACGGGTTGGTTATGTGATGACTGTGATGATGACCACTAGTGTGTAACAAAAGTGGTGCCAAACCGGCTGGACTCAAACGTGTGCCTATTGTTGGGCTTATTATGGACTGATGCCTTTTAGGTGGGGGCGGACCTGACTCTCTATCAGCTGCCGATTCATTAAATCCGTTTTCTTTTATTAATCTATCAAAAAAATTACAAAAGAATTAAAAGATTTGCATTATTTAATAATTTATACAGATTAGTTATCTTATTATAATGCCTTAATTTATTATTTGTTTATCAATTTTAATTAAACTTAATTTATGACAAAATAATTAATTTTATAACCATTTTTATTTGATTTGCTTTGACATATTAATAAATACAGTAAAAAAAGATATTTTAAGCATTTAATACAATAATATATTTTAGTATTTTTAATACAAAGAGATAATTATCGATTGTTTTATAAACTGTATAATATTGATATAATTTATATTAAATTGATGTCGATATTTGCATATAAATTATTTGATAACAAATGTTGTATTTCAAACATATTGTAACTTTTAACTCAAACTCTGACCTATACATTGAATAAAAGCAAAGCTTATGTGAATTGCTTTAAAAGCTCTTATTATGTAATAATATGTTAGTTATATAGAAATGTAATGTTTTTAACAATGAGTTGCAATCATTGAAATCGTCAAATGACTTACATGTCAGGCGATTGCCGTCTTTTGTTGGTTTGATTATCTTTTTGTGTATCATTTCGTTGAAATATCTCAAACGGCTCTCCAGCCGATAGTGCAGTCAATTGAGCGCTTGAGTCGAGAATCAATGACTCGTGTTCTCGCAGATACTGTGAGGGATTAGTTTTAGCCACACGTGCGAAGTGCACGATCTCTGTCTGAAGGATTGGCAGATGAAGCTTAAGAAAAGGTATGACATATGGCCTCAAAGGATAGTTTGTTATCTCTTGGATTTTCTGATGAAACTCTTCTGTACTAATCGTCCCATTCTGTCATTTATATCAGTTATTAAATTATATTTTAAATTAACAAAATATTTACGTCAATTGATTATTTTTATCAATTATTAATAATAAACTACACTAAAAAACTATTCATATAAGTTTTTAAATAATGATAATTGCAAAAAATGTATAATAATGTCTTTATATCATACAATAAATATAGTTATTTGTTTTCACACTTATTATTTAAATACTTAATTAAAATAAATTGTTAATTAATACTTTTCTGTGTATACTGTATGATATATTTATAATATACATTTAAGTGTTATTAATTAAAGTTTAATTAAATTTTATATAAAATGAACTCCAATAAAATTTTCTTATTAATTTTCAAATAATGTTTAAAATATATTATTTTATGATATTTTATAATATTAAGAATTTTTTATATACTAATTGTTGGCATATTATATAAATGTGTTTAACATAACACTATTTGAATGTTTGCATTCAATAAGTTTTTAAATGTTAAAAATATTGAAGATATTATAAAGGCTCGAACTCTGAACCCTCCTATCAAGAGAGCGAATACCTACTAAATGTTTTTGTTTTGTTGACAATAATTGTCTAAATTTTTACTGAGTAATAGTAAAAGGGTTTTAAATTTATTAAAAATATATTATAACTAACCTAATCATTCTACAATAAATCTATATTGTTAATTTTGCGGTATTTTGTTATTTATAATATATTATATTGAATATATTATAGTTCAACAGGTAACATAAATTTTATTATAAATTAGTAAACTTATTAAATACTGTATAATAAATAATAGTTTTATATTTATTCTTATATATAAAGTGAATTATGTTACAATTATAATTTTAAATGACAAATACAATATATGAATAGTAAATAATTACTTACAATGAGTGCAAATATCAATTGTTTTACACGATCTCCCACTTCATGTGATATTTCATTAGCAAATTGATAGAGAGTTGTCAAAAATCTTTTTAATTTAGTAATTTGTCGAACATTTGAATCACTTTGGTTTAAATGTGAACGTGAGGTCATGTTAGTAGCACTGGGAGGTGATGGAGAGTCGGATGAATTGCTAGTAATATGACTATTATTTGATGGCGAATGACTTCCTCCATTCACAGAAGCTATAAAATTATAATTATATTAATCTAAACAATTTGTTTTTATAATTTCATTATTACTATTATAATATATATATAAATTTACAATTTTTAGTCGATAATCCACTATTAGGAAAATTATTATTAATTTGGATTATGGAGGGTTGGGGTGGGGGTGGCGTTGAGGTTGATTTTTGACTAATCTTGACTTCCGATGGAGACGTTGGCATTAGATTTGAAGTGAAAGCAATAGAGCGGACCAGATCTGTATACACAAGAGGCCAATTGAAAAACCATTTATCAAATTATTTTACAAATATTTTTCAATCAAATGTTTAACCTTTTTTCCAAACAGGCATTTCTCTGTATAAATTCATTACACAGTAGTTATAATACTTATTACACAACAGCTCTATTCAATGTTTTACAAAACTTAAAATATATATATATCTATTGTATAAATATATAAATTAGTAATATATTTAACACATAAAAAAGTATAACAAGTAAACATAAAAAACAACCAGTAAATTAAATATTATTGCAAATAACTAAAACTTAATTTAATTATATTCAAAATTTAATTATTTTTGTTGATTAGAACTATAGGATTACAAAAAAAGTTGCTTTCAATATGATTCAAATTGTTTTCGACAATTTGCAATTGCATAGATAAGCGCATGCTTTATGTCGAAAGCAAAAATTGCTATCAAAAACATTTTAAATATCGAAACATTCAAATAATACACAAAACTATATTAGAAATATTGCATTTATGTGAAAATATCACACTTCATATGTAAAGTAATCTTAAAACTAATACATACACAGCATTTGCCAATAGAGAGGCAACTTATGTAAGACAGGTATGTTCTCAACGATATGTAATATATATATATATATATATAGAAAATTGTTTGTATAAAAACTTATAACTCTCTCTCTCTCTCTCTCTCTCTCTCTCTCTCTCTCTCTCTCTCTCTCTCTCTCTCTCTCTCTCTCTCTGATAACACATACTCTAACATATATTTATACTCATTAATATACACATTGATATATATATATATATTGTATATAATGTATATATAAACAGAGACTCAAACATATGTGACACAATCATGTGAAGGTAACCACATGTCAACTAAACAATGCACTCTTGGGTCGATCTGATGAATAAATGAGATGTCGCACACCATCTAATGCCACATATTATATCAATAACACATACACATACACATACACATACACATACACATACACATACACATACACATACACATACACATACACATACACATACACATACACATACACATACACATACACATACACATACACATACACATACACATACACATACACATACACATACACATACACATACACATACACATACACATACACATACACATACACATACACATACACATACACATACACATACACATACACATACACATACACATACACATACACATACACATACACATACACATACACATACACATACACATACACATACACATACACATACACATACACATACACATCAATTGAATTCTGAACACTTAAACATTTGCTATAAAAATTACTTCATATATATATATAATATATATATATATATATATATATATTATTATGAATATTACTAAATTTAGTGATATTCATAACAATATTATTACTATAAAATATTTTGAGAGAATTATTACAATTTTATTCAACAATTTTTCAAGTATTCAAATAATAATATTTATGGCAATTCTTTAAATTACATACAACAGAGAGAAGTGTGTGAAAAATTGTGATAACAGACACATAAAAATATTATTTAGATATACACTAATAGCAAGTTATTTATTTTTTTAAAAATATAAATATTACTGCTATCACATTTAATTATTTCACATTTTACTATATTAAAAAAAAATATTTTATCTATATCATTCAACAAAACAAAATAAATTGTTTTTTAGAAAAAGATTATAAATAATAAAAATGCACAATAAAAATGTTTATACAGATAGTTTAATATAAGCAAATATGAAACAGTTGTCTCTAAAATACATATACAATGGCTTAATGTTATAACATATAAGTATAGTAAAAAATGTCTTTTTTTTTATCTTATATATAAATGTTTTTATATAAAAAATATAATTAGAGAAGATATATATATATATATATATATATATATATATAATATCTTGTGGTTTGTGCAGTTTTATAGCACATGTCTATAACAGTGTATTATATGTTATTTTGTTTGCAAATAAAAAAATAGTTTCCGAAGATTTGAATCGTCGATAAATTGAGTAAAGTTTGTGTGAATTTAATTGCAATGATGTCGGGAACACAAACAGGTGTATCACTACTATTGACAACCAGTGAGAACTTCTCAATAAGTTTTGAGACTACCGTTTCTATTCATTACTATTTTTTTATATAAACTATAATAATAGTCAATATTAGAAATTAAATATATATATATATATATATAATATACTGTAGATGAAGCAAATATGAGTTAAATATAAGCTAGGTTATTCATTAATTAATTGTTTTATTGATTAATTCAAAAATCTAATTTGATTATTAAATTCTAATAAGTTATATTTAAATTATTTTTCAAAAACAAGATATAATAATATATAATATTATAATTTATATGTTTGCCTATCGTTTACAGCCGTCAGTACAGCAACCGTGGACTCAGAAAAAATAGAGCAAAAAGTAAATGCATTTTTGTTTATTAAAAAAACACTTTTTTGTTGGCAAACACTGACTTATATATATATATATATTATAAATTTTTATTTTCATTACAACTATTTTAATAAAAAAATATTATAATCAAACAAACAGCACAAAGCAAGACATCTGTGGCTTACTATATATACATAGTATGTCATGTGTTGCAAACTGTGGATAATATTTTTCCGTATATATATGTATTCCCTTATATACTGGAATAACAAATAAAAACGACAATTTGTTTTGTGAAAAATTAAATATGCATTTTTTTAGATCAAACCCGCATTTATTAGTAAAATAGCCAGTATTATATAAAAATAAATAAAAAAAGCCCACATTATGACTAATCAAACACTTTTGCAAAAAAAAATATTATAATTTGCCTGAAAAGTAATCTAATATTATTTAGTAATGAGATATCACATTTACGTATGTTAACACAAACAAACAAATCTGTTATATGTTATTTGTCTATTGAATCTTTATTACATATGTTTAATACTTACATTACTAAATTTAAATAAATGCATAAAATTATAAGATCCTAACATTATTTATATGAATGCATTATTTTTAGTTTATAGAAAATAGCTATCTTTTTAAACTTGTCTTATAATGCAATCAATGATTAGTATAATATCAATACATATCATTATAATTAAATCTGAATAATATATTTTTTATTTAGTCTATTATTTTTTTGTATTAAAATACAAATTAATATAAATAATAAAATAGGAAGGGAATAGAAAATTTTTAAAACCTTGTGATTAATTTTTAGTTTGCTATTTTAAATGATTATCTATTGATAAAGTTAATAATAATACAGTATTTTTGTGTTAAGTAAGTAAGTGAGTTGTGTATGTGTTTCTCTATGTGTTAAATGTTAATCTATAAATACGGTACCTGTATATTCATTTATGATATATAACATATAAATGATAAACTTTACTAATATCTGGTATATTATACATAATTTATAATTGTGTATAAAGTTACACATGTATTGAGCACCTGTTAAAACACATTTGTTTAAATTGTCTAAACTCTTCCCAATGATTATAACAAAATTTAATCACTTATTGTCAATAATTTTTATTTTAGATCTAAAATATGCGCCAATATTTTATTACTGACAGCACCTGGACTTTACATATCTGTCTAAGACTCATGTGATCAGTGTTTGTGTCATTTCTTGTAAACGACTTATCGTTGCGTCACAAAACACATTAAAGAAAACACATTTGTTTTAATAATTACAACAAAATGTGTTTTTTAATATAACAAAAATATGTTTACTGTGAGCTATAAGTTAACATTGGATATAACACTGTAAGCTTACACCTGTGCTAATCAAATGTTATAATTTTGTATACATTTGGACCTTATTATACATTATGTTCCTATTGTAGTCAACTGTAACTGTATTAACACAATCTGTATAAATACAATAAATTTTAATTGCATTACAAATTGTAAATAAGTCCTGAGATATCAAAACAACATCTGAAATATCAATTCAATTATTTTATAACACTATTTGCTAATAGTTTTTTTGCTAAATTGTTATAAATTCTTTCAAAGACTGCATATTCTTTGATATTATTATTATTTTATCAAATATTTATACACATTTCAAAAAACAACAGAATTTAATACAATATTATACTATTATACATAAAAATTAAAATACAAATATTGTCTATTAATATTGAATATATTTACGCTAATTTATATATATATATATAAATACCTAATATAATGTATTAACTAATGATGTTTTGAAACAAAAACCACTATCAAAGCAATTCTCAATGATTTTAATGGCAATCACTTTCACACAATCATAACATAAGTTTGTTTAAAACATATTTGCAAAATGCAAGTGATGTATGAGTTATGCAAAATAAGTGAGAGTAACACACATTTATTTTTTACGCCAATCTGTCGCACGACTCTCAGCTGTTTTGTCTATCATTGGCTACGAGTCAACACTTCCAGAGACCAGAAGTATTGAGAAATACTATTTTTGCTGTAATTTACAAAATCTAAACCATTATTACATCCGTTAAAATCAATTCAAATCATTTATTCCAAATCAGAATAATTTAATTTATTTTATAAATCAATTCATTAATCTATGAATTAAACACTTAAAATATATAAAAAATTAAAATTTTAGTTTTAAATTTTATTAATAGTTTTAAAAAATGTCATAAATATCTGATATAGAAATTAATATTAAATTTCAATTTATTTTATTCTAATATATTCTGTTTGTGATATTTTTTATTTATGACTCACTATAAATCAATTAATTAATTACTAATTTTAATTATATTGATTTCATTCTAGAAATGCAAAGTAAATTCAATATAATATATATGAAAATAAAAGTTATAGACATTATTAATAAAAAAAATATTAATTTAAGTTAATACTGTAAAAATTTAATTAAATATTGGTATATAAAATATACTGAGTTTATAGCTATGGGGCACTTGTATTAAAAACGATTCACAAGTTATCCATAAGAGTTGACTGTCTATGAAAGGCATTGGCATTTGATGTGTTAAAAACAGATTTCATATTTTGATGTCTGTGTAGAACAATAGGCAGTCATTGGTTTTTGTCAAACACAGTCGTCAAAGCACAGGGAGGCTGTGTTAAAGTTCGGGCCATTTAAGAGCCAGTATATAAATATATATATATATATATATGTGTGTGTGTGTGTGTGTGTGTGTGTGAGAGAGAGAGAGAGAGAGAGAGAGAGAGAGAGAGAGAGAGAGATGGCTGTCATCTCAAGAAGCAAAGCGTGATTATGAAGGCTAAGCAATGCTAATATCGAGTCCTAAAACTGCAAACGATATGCTTTTGACAGCTCCCGACTCCCAATCATTTTATGCCTTTTCCCACACAAACAACTATTACCTAACTATAATAACACGAGTTTGCTATACTTAACTATTATTGAACTTTATTTTACCCCGTTTTGTACCTTTAGATCATAACATATGACAAATACACCTGATTTTGTTTGAGTCAAAATTATTTATTTTTTGTAAATTTTGTTTTTTTATCACTTGATAAGAGATTATATATTACTATATTAAACTATAAACAATATTTATTAATTCATATATTGTAATAATTTAATGATATATTTTATACAATTAATTAAATATTAATTTTTAAAGAAAATATTGTATACTAATGTAAAATATTACTTACATGTTTGAAATGATAACGAAATATTTATAATATTTTATAAAAACTTTTTACAATAATTTTTTATAATTTACTGTTTTTGAAAATTTACAATTTTTACAAAATGATTACATAAATCATTGCTTAATTTATAAGTTTTCATAGATGTAAAACATAATTATTATATATTTATTTTTATTATTATAACATTATTTTATAAAAAAGATGATACTATTACTATAATTTATTTATCCGATAGAATACTGTGTTTGTATGACTGAATGTTTCATATAACACGTGCTGAGTGTCTTCACTGTTTGAGCACTGGTAGGCATCTGTTTCATATGTGTTAAGCACTGGTACCCTCATCTCAATCTCAAAGCACTCCTCACACGCAACTCATTCAATGCATTTAATCGATTTGCGAGCACTGTTAGAGAATAGGGACAGACCTTTCATAGACTGCTAGTACAGTACTTCCCAATATTAATAGTATAGTACACTGTATACTGTATTATATTATATGTCTTATGCAATGAAAGCCCAATAACGGTGTTATACTTATACTACTCTTTTATCACAAATATACCGATATCTATGCACCGGATTTTTTCACATTCAATATCATGTTTTACATCATTCAATGATATATTAGTCTTTAAATTCTCTTTATAAACAGATATTTTAAAATTATTTTAAACATATTGTAAATATTATAAAAATTCCTAATGTCAATAAACTGCTTATAATTAAAATTACTAATTTTATATTTCATATATAAATAGTGCAACTATTTTCATTTTTCTAAAAATGTTAAGCTTCCAAAATTTAAATTTTTAACTATAATTTTATTAAATTATTGTTTTAGATATATTTAAAAATGATTAATTAAAATATCATATCACACACATTATTAGTTTTTATTGAAATTAAAATATTAACATTTTTAATAAAATAATAATATATGTTTATAAATTAGTTTTATAGCATTATATTTTATTATATATTTAATATGATATTAAAAGATGAGTTTATAAAACAAATAATCATATTTTATGAAATTATAGTTGAAAATAATGTAAAGTAATATAAATTATATAATAAATACCTTTAGATGTATCTCCACTTCTCAGACCAGAGTCTTGAATCGGAATTAAATTATAGTTTACTTTATGTGATGTTATTAGAGGTACTGATAAAACCATTTTTGATAAATAATTATTTAAATAAATAAATTTGATAAGTGTATGGCACAAAAATAATAAATATTTTTTATTTGAATAATAAAAAAAATTATTAATTAAATTTCTTTTTTAACACAATTTTTGATTAATATTTTGTAACTAAGTTTAAAGTAAATATAAATTTAGTTAAATATATGAGATTATCTGCCAAAACGTTAGCTGAGAATCTGTTCAGAGATTATAAGTGAATAAACATTTGTTTTAATAGTGGACTAGAGTTATGTTATTATTATTACAAACTCTTAGCAATAGTTTGGACTAAATGCAAAATAATTGATATCCTTAAGCAAAATGTTTGATTTGATACAAACTATTTCATGTGGTCTTACAGCTCAAAGGTCGGCCTCTCTATGTATGTGTGGGGGTATGAGTTGTGGTGTCGGCCCTTATATGTGGATATAATATATATAAATATCATATAAAAATATGTTGTGTTGTGTCTGTATAAGCAACGACCGGTCGAAACAAACTTAAAACTCCAGATGTAATGTTAGGTTCGCTCACTCAATGCATATGTTATAATAGAAATATAGAGTTTGTGTGGCTGTGTGTCCACACCTGCGAGACAGCTGTGTCGGTGCTGTCGGTGCTCTCTCACTATGTACTGTGATGTGCCAGTGCTCTGGCTATGACTGTTCATACGCCTTGTGCTTACCGTTTGCTCACTCACTGGACGCCACTTTTAACGTACTTTCAATTTTGTCGTTTACTATACAATTCAATTGATATTATGAATGAATGTGTGTAGCCGTTCATTGGCATCACTGGCAGTCATCTATGGGTTTGTAGACCTCTGCATATCAACACAATTGGCGACAATCGCTGGCATTATGTCATACATTACAAGACAATCGCATTAATGTATTACACAATAGTTTGTTTCAATCTTAAGAAATGCATTGAAATATATTTCAATAAACTTTTACTTTTTTTTTTAAAAATAATATATTTTATTTTTAAACATTTTCTCTATTTGTATTAAATATCACCACATTTTACTTGTCTGTATTTTCAAAATTCATAATATAGTATAAAAATAAAACTAGTTATGTATTTTAATATTTATCCAACATTTTTATAATAGTATTCGCAAATATATTGAGTTATTTAAGTAAATATTACCAATAGTTTATTGTAAAAATAATGAACAATTTTAATTTATAAATTAAAAAAATGGTTTCAGTTTTGTTACTAAAAGATAACATTTATAATTAATGATAAATAAATTTAATCTGAATATAATTTAACTTGAGATAATGTTTTTAAAATGTTATAATTCATAATAAAATTTGGTGTTTTAATTTTTATTATTCAAATAATTGTTGGTTATCTTAAAATTTACATATTATCTATATATAGCAAAATTTTGTGATAAAAGATATGTTGAATGGTATACATTTAGTTTTTTTGTAACACAAAAAATTTCAAATTTAAAGCAACATAACTTTCAGTAAATAAATTAGTTATATAATAAAGGAGTTTCTGAATCGAGTTTAAGTCAAGCATCTAATAGATATTTACCATATGGTATGCATATGGTTATAGTCAACACAAAATTAGGATATGTTTCAATTTTTTACAAACATTTTTTTGTGCTAATCCATCGAAAAAAAATGTTTAATAACTCTTATAAAACTGAACACAAGATATTAATTATCTGTAAATTTTATTAAAATTAAATTACACTAAATAGTAAAATTAGTGTTTGTAAAAGTGTTGTGTACTTTTTTTTATATAAAAACACATAGTTTTTTAAAAAATAATATACATTTTATTTAATAATTACAAATAATCTATCAAAAAATTATATTCATTATACATTGATAGTAATTGCAACTATTAAATATCTGAACATAATTTAATACAACAACAAAAATTTTAAAATGTTTTGCAAATGTTATGCGTTTTTATGCATTTTATAAAGATATTTATCCGAAGGGTTGAATCGGCAGATGCGTTGCCGTCGTGTCAGATGCCGGCTCCGGGAGTTCATTGACTGTCGCATCGTATGAACAGTTTGTAAGATCCAGAGGTGACAAACAAACAGTGCAGACGCTCTTCACTCCCGAAATAGTACTCAACAGCAAAACACTTGTCGTTTTTATTAATGTTTAATCCAAACAAATGTTTTACTTTTTTGTGTTATATAATTACTTTTGAATTATTGATCAAAATAATTATAAATTAGTAACAGTAACTATGTTTAAATTAGTTTATGTTATATATTACTAATTCAAGATAAATGTTTTGCACAACAAATAATTAATTTTTTTGTGTATATAAAGCATTTGAAAAAATATATATAATTAATGATTATATAGTATGTCATATGTGACACAATGCAGATATTTATGGTTAATTGAGTCAATAATTCAAATTTACATTCAATGGATGCAATATATCACGATTAAAGTGTTGCTCTAAGTCTATGCTCTATCACTACATAACACACATACACTGGTTTTATATGAGTTTCATAATATAAATTACAATTTAAAAATACATTTATTATAGATTAATATTATTGAATATTACCTATTTTTATTTTATATTTACAAATACATATATTTAATAAAAATTAATATTTTTATTCAAAATTTTATTTAAAATGCAGATAATTTCTGAATAATTACATTTAATTTTAATTTAAACAACTTAAATTAAAATAAGTTTAAAAAATAAATTATTTTCTATATAAAAATTCTATTGTATTATATATTAATTAGTTTTGTAATTTATTAAATGATTATTGAGTAAAGATTATATATATACTAAAACAATAAAATAGACAATTAAAAGTTGTTATAATTGCTAATTAAACATAGTTTGCTGTGATTATATTAATAATTTAATAAATGTTAAACAAATACCTTAATTATTTAAATATAAAAAACAAAACAAAAATTGGATACAATTATCAATTTCAAGACCTCATCGCTTGTGTCCAACACATCCAACATATCTTTTTTTGGATGCAATACATCCAACACATCACTTGTTCTAATAGTCAATGGTTTGGTCACAGATGTTCACTAATTTTCTGTTTTCTTTCAGATCTTGTGTCTTATGTGTTGTATTAGACGTTTGCTATTAGTAAGGAAACAGCTGTTGGACCTAACATTGCTTTCAAAGGGCGATATTAGTACCATATATACCACATGGAGCACATTGGTTGGTCTAATATACAACACACACACACACACACACATACATACATATATACATATACAATATATATATAGCAATGGTTGTCCATTAAAAACAAGTGCAACTGTGACCAAAACGTAAACGCTATATTGAACACAGTATCGGTATGATAAAGCACTGGTAGAGTATGATAGAGCACTGGTAATACAAAATTTCTATTTCTGTTTCAATTCATGCAAACACTAACTCTATGCCAAACGCACACAATTTAATTGCATCACAATCTTTGCTTTTTTGATATATTACCACTTCTTAACACTACTACCACTACTATAACACAACATAACACTAGAGAAAACTCTTTATTATTGAATAATTTGGCCATAAATGTGATGCCAATCCTTCCGATTATTATTTGCTCCTTTCATCCGAAACTATAATTTTTGTTGTTTTGATTGATAAATATTTATTATTAATGTATTTGAAAATTGTTTGTATAAACTCAAGTTTAAGTATACATAAACCTTACAAAATTATTTTTGTTACAAACTTTTAATAAATTAATTTAAAAATATACAGAAATTGTTTTTCTTATAATTTAAGTGAAATAATAACTTGAAAATATAAGATTAGAAAATCTAAATATATGTATATTATTTAATAATAAAATATACAACAATTTAGAAAGTATATCACTTATGCAATAACATTGATATAAAAGTATTTTATAGGATTTGCAGTGATATCAAAATTAAAATTAAAAATGCAAAATCGTTAATTAAATAAAATTTTTCGATTGGCAATGCTATCTGGCATTGCAAAATGATTAAATTTATAATAATTAATTATAAGTTATTATTAAAAATAAATTTATATAATATAAGTTATTAATCAGGGTTAAGTAAGGGGGTAGGGGGAAGGCCAAAATACCCCCCTAAGATCCAGATTTTGGGATTTTACCCCCCAGACTTTTTGACCAGATAGAAAAAATTGTCGCTTAAAACGAGGAGAAATGATGAGAAACGGTGCCGAAGGCGCAGAAATTTATTTTAAGTTTATAAAAATTTTAATTTTAGTTGATACTATTTTAATAAGTGTATTTATGTTTTTAAAATTTATACGAATCTAATTATTGATTAAAAAAATAAGTAAAATAGTTAAAATAACGTTAAAACTCATGTAAAAATAACATTAATTTAATTAAAATATTAAACTAAAAAATTAAAAATTACTTATTTGTTGAAAAGAGTAATCATATTACAATTTAAATAAAAGTTTAAGATAATTTAAGAAGTTAGTATAACAATAAATACTTATATTATAAAGTTTTTATTAATAGTTTTTAGTTTTTATTAATAATTTTTAGTTTTTATTAATAATTTTTAGTTTTTATTAATAATTTTTAGTTTTTATTCATAATTTTTAGTTTTTATTCATAATTTTTAGTTTTTATTCATAATTTTTAGTTTTTATTAATAATTTTTAGTTTTAAATAAAAAATTTGAAAAAATTTTCAATTTTATAATTAATATAATTAAAACTATAACAAAAATTGAGTTAAATAATTAGTATTCAGTCAATATTTGTATAAAAATAACATTTAAAAATAAAAATATATACCTATAAACTATAAACATTAATTATTATTTAAAAAATTAATTATGTTAAAAGTTAAAAATTATTAAAATATTAAAAATAACTCATAGTGTATCATTAATGCATTTATCAACTATTTTTAAATTTTAAATACATTATTTTATTTTTTGTTAAAATTTAAGTTTTTATTAATTTTTAATTTTTTTATATTTTGTGAATATTTACCTATTTTCCGGGGAATTTATACGGGAACTTATGAGAACTTTATGGAATTTACATGGGAATATTCGTGAATTTAAGGAATTTTTATGGAATTTTCTCTTGACCCCCCTTTAATTTTGGATTTTTGAAAAATTGCCGTTTAAAATGCAATAAAATCTATACCCCCAATTTGTAAATTTCACCCAGCCTACCCCCCCCCCTAAAATCCAAAACCTTGCTTAACCCTGTTATTAATATTATTTAATTTTTAATGAATTTAAATAGTTTTTAGTAATACATTGAAATATAACAGATACTTATGTATTGACACATTTGTTTCTATAAATTAATTTATAATAAATATATATTTTTTACGAGTCGATGGATTCAATAAAATACTAATTTTATTTATATTTGTTATTTACTTACATTAAGATGAGTATAATTAATTTTTAAAATTTTGTGCATTTATTATTAAAAAATTATTTGATTATAACAATCAATTTATTAATTATACCGTTATTTGATACAATATTAAGTAATAAATAAATAAAAATAAATTATTTTTATAAAATACACGATTTGTAAATAATTTATATTAATTATTATTAGTTTGTAATTAGTTATACATAATAAAAAATTAATTGATTTTTACATTTAAAGTGAACTTTTAGATACTAATGTATGCGAAAATAATTTTTTTTTTTTGGATAAATGTTTAATGTTTTCTATTTATTTTAAAAATTATTAGAAATCATTAACTACAGTATATTTGCAATTTGTTCAAAATATTCTACAAAATTTGTTTGTTTATATAAAATGAAAAAAGTATATAAAAAATTTAATTATTTCTATTTTTAAAAATAAAACAATATGTTATTCAGTTTTAATAATTTTTTATGAAAACTATATAAATTTTTTAAATAATTTTCTATAAAAATTATAATATGCAGTATAATGGTAAAGTTATTTATAACATAAGTAATTACTAAATTTATTAAATATGTCGATCTAAAAATATATATTTATAATCGTAATAATCAATAAATTTCATCAATTGTAGAGACAAGTACTGTAATACTGAATTCGTTAATCTTTTATTATATAAGTAGCCATTGTTTTATACTTGTGTTGTATATATAAAGCCCTTAAAACTTGTCTTTTCTATACCTGAGGAAGCGTCAGGTGATGCCTTTCCCCTATCAAACATGTATAAGCAAAATATTTGTAACTCCAACTACAATAAAATGCGTCAAAAAGATATTATTTTGAAACCTAAGAGAGTGGCCACATATGATAATCATCAATAAGTTCCCATACAATGTAATGCCATAATACCATTATTTTGATAAACAAAGCAATATTTACAATTTATACATTTTTAATGAACACATTTTATTATTTATAGTTTTCATTAATATTTTTAAAACTTGAAGATATTACTTGTGTAGATAAATTACAATTTTAATTTAATATTAATCAAATTAACAATATTTTATATATACATATATATAAATTATATATATTAATCAACTTTAATTAAACTTAATGTAATACGTTATTAACAATAACAAAATAGTTTTAAAATTTATACAATTATACTTTAAATAAATAAAAATGTTTTATTAATAATTTTATTTATCGTTTGTCAATATATTGATTTTATCATGTAATTAATTTTATAAAAATAATAATAATTAATTTATAAACTATATTATAATGTCAATAAATTATGTTATAATAGTGTAAAAATTTATTATGCAGCAGATTAATCAACATTTATACAAAATTACACACACACACACACACACACACTGATATTTAGTAATTTAATATTTGATAAGATAATTTAGTAAACTATAAAAATATAATGAAATAAAATAAAAATTGTTTGCATATAAATTAAAAAATAAGTTTTAATAACAAAATGTTTATATTAATAGAAATACAGAATATATTGGTTTTTGTCATAAGTTGATCAGCCATTTGGTCTTAAAACGTGTTTAAATTGATTTTTTACTAAACAATATTTAGTAATATCAGTAAAAACAGAGAATCTTATGTTAAGCACTAATTTTATTACCTGCCAGTGCTTACATATAAAAGTATAGTTAACCAGTTGTACTAAAATAGTATTTAAACACATATTTTTCTCAGCGATACCGATGTGTTGTTGTGTTAGCAAAAGTTAAGCCGAGAGAGTGTTTAGTTGGATATGAGAGATATGTTAGCTATTAATCGACAGCAAAACACATGCGATGTGTGTCTGATGTGACGGTCCTGTTGGCACCCGATAAGAGGTCGGAGAACAGGGCGAGTATGATAAGCGCACCACTATATTGCCAATCACTTACTATATAGTATATACTCTGTCGTCACTTACTATATAGTCAAAAGTATATGTTTAAAGCTATTGATGAAAACATATACATATATATATATATATATATATATACTGTACATACTATTGTATAACACAACAGCCCTTTTTAGATGATGGCATCAATGCTGTACTACTGATCCCAACAACAAATATGTTACACAATTATAGAGCCATTCAATAATAGCTTTACATTATAGACTAATCATTAAATGGATTTTTGTCTAATTAATTGTTTGCAATACAATCTGTTTTGTTAAGTGAATAACTTTTTTAGATGTATATTAAAAGATTTTCTCAATTGTTAATACAGTATATAAAAGATGCTGATAAATAAAAAAGTGATTTTTCAATACATTTACAAAATATTAAATATATCTATATTTTATTGTATTACTAAAAGTAGGTTTTAATTTATAAATGATTATTTAGTATCTTATACACTGTGTATTATAAAGGTTATATAATACATAATATATGGTACAGTAAATATAGTTTAATAGTTAATATTATATATATATTATAGAAAAGTAAAGATTTATTCTAAATAAAAATGTAATTTAAAATACTGGTTACCGTTAATGTAATAATTATAATATATTTAAATACAATTATAATTACAATTTAATACAATTTAATATTGGTCGTATTTTAAAATTTACAAACTCTAAACAAAAATGTAATTAAAAAATTTATAAATACAAATTAAAAATTTAATTAAATTGCAAGAATTTTGATATTTTAAATCAGACCCAAACAGTATTAAATACACTATTTTATAAAAAGTTAAACAAAATTATTTTAACTTTAATTTTATTAAAATTTTCTACATTGTATTATAAAAAATGTATAGCATGTACTGTAAATGTTTGTTTTTTGTTTTGTTTAATAAATATCTTAATCAAAATTTTTAAAAAATAATATCATTCAATTACAATTTACATATTTTAGAAATTATTATTAAAAATCTAGGTTACTTATAAAATACTATAAATATCGCAAAACTTCATTAAAAAACTATAATTAACATAATTTATATTATACATGCTATAATGTATTGTTGAAGTTAGACAGTCATAATATACTGTACAGTAAATTAAAGGTAATATAAAAACAATATATAAGTTAAATTTTATTTTAAGTTAGAAATAAATAATCTGTTTTTGTTTCATATTTATCTTTATTACAATTATAATCTCTTAAATTGTAGTCATGTTATTAGTGATAATCTTACCGGTAAATTACAAATCAATTATTTAAAAAATAATATTAAATCTTTATTATTTATATACAATTATAAATAATATATTCTAATATTTTAATGATTGAATAAAAAATAATTGATATAATAATTTTAAAATGTAATTAAATATTGATTTTTTTAAAAATCAATATTTATTTTTTAAACTTTTTATTATTCTTTTTAAATTTTTTGTTTGAATTTTTCGATCCCCTCTTCTTTTTTTTAGTAAATTGAAAATCGTTGGTATCTTCGATATCCAAAGCAGTAATATCTTCAAAATGTGTCAATTCATTGGCCAACGAACTCATTGTTCCCGCTTTTTTCAAATCATTTTTCTGTTTTTTAGTCAAATTAGTTCGAGTCATAAATTCTTCTTCAAATTGATTCTTCTCATTCAAGAATTGACTCATTTTATTGTTTTTCGATTGACCAGAATGTGACACTTCTTCAGGTCGAGTGTCAAACTCTTGACGCAATTCATTGATAATCGAGCTGTTGATGGCTTTCATCTTCGCTCTTTGCAATGCCTTTGTTTTGCGTTCTTCTTCTTCATCAAACCTCATTTGTGCCACTTTTGGCGGCACATAGACATCACTCTTATGTTTTTTCTTGTAATCACTCGTTTGTCCTGATTTCTCATTATCTGATTTATCGCTATTTTGTTCATTCATATCTTCGTCGGACATATTGTTATCATTTTTTGATAAAATTGATTGCAATTTCGGCTTAAATCTTAAGGGATCATTTGGATCAACGGTTCCATCGGTGGCTGTTTTAATCAATTTATCGAAAGAGTACTTCAATTTATGTTCAATTGGTCTCATCCTCTCTAAGACAGTCCTGCTTTCTACTAATCTATTGATGGCATCGAACCCTTCCAGACGTTCTCCGGAAACCTTCTTCATTGCCATTAATATAAGATCCATAAGATATGAAAGAAACATACGGTTCTTGAGTTCAATCAAAGAATTTCCATCTTTAGTGTTCAACTCTTCATCTTT
The DNA here is from genome assembly GCF_028296485.1 of Oppia nitens. NCBI lineage: Eukaryota > Metazoa > Arthropoda > Arachnida > Sarcoptiformes > Oppiidae > Oppia > Oppia nitens. The sequence goes on from NW_026533250.1 coordinate 2,848,288, forward strand.
AAGTCTTGTTATTAGATTTGATGCCATTTGATAGCAATTATCGGCGTTGTCTTTGATAGTCTTCATTAGTTGAATAGTCTCTTGTATTGGATTTGCCTCCTCTTCTTCATTGACATTGTCTTTGTTCACATTATCATCAATTGATGCCATAATTAGTCAAATCAGTGATCATTTGAAATGACAACTCATGTAAAACACGTTTTTAAATGTCTTTCAATACAAACAAACTATTAATATATAAATAATGCTTTAATTGTTTGATAGTGTTATAGATTTTAAATTGAATTTTAAATTAATTAATTAATTAATAAATATTTAAAATCTCATTTTAATTAAATATCATTTATTACAACAGTTTATTAATAAAATTTATTTGATTTAACATTAAAATACAATAATTTAATAGCAAATCAATTCAAACGTATTATATGTTAGTACTATATATACAGTATATTATATAATATAAAACACTATTTTATTAATAGTAATGAATAAACAGTTTATGTGTTAATAAATTGTCGTTTAATTTGTTTTTCTATATATCATTGATCGCTAAGATTTAGACCAACGATGAGTTCAAACAATCAAATGAACCGCAATTTAGTGACCAAAAGACACAAATGGGGTCTTAATTTTGCACAAAAGTAAGTCTTTATATCCATAAGATAATGACCACTCAATTATATAAACAATTTAATTATTATTAAATTTGTTAGACTTAAGACCGACCGCAACCAAGACCTACAGTCACCGCCCGGTTATATCTGTCCGACGACACAAATTCATAGCGAAAACAACCGGGAAAATGATCACAACCTTATAGTGAAGAAGTCGTGGGACATAGCATTGGCACCGATGAAACAAATACCTATGAATCTGTTCATTATGTATATGTCGGGTAACTCTATATCGATATTCCCGATAATGATGGTCGGTATGCTCTTTCTTAGACCAATCAAAGCACTGATTCAAATCAATACCAGTATGTCTTTTATATACTATCTGTCTGTTTGTCTCTTGAAATGATAATCAAAATTTTATTGTCTTTTAAAAAGCATTTAAGATGATTGAAGGACATCAAGCGATACTACAGAAACTGATTTATTTGATCGGAAATTTGTTATGCGTTGCGTTGGCTCTCTATAAATGTCAATCAATGGGTTTATTGCCATCACATGCCAGTGATTGGCTCGACTTCGTTGATCCGCCGCTAAGGATCGAGTTTTCCGGCGGAGGAATCGCTTTGTAAATGATTTCTTATACTTTAAACACCAGTATTTTAGTTAAACTTTTATATAAGTATATTGTCAGACAAACTAAGTGTTGATTTCATTTTATTTTTTGACATTTAATTGCATTATCAAACACTTTTTGACTAATTTGAATATACAGTACCGTAGTTTGTTAGTAATGATATAAATTAGTTATTAATTTTATGTTTTTGAAAAGTATCGGTAAATATAAAACATTATTTACTTAAATATATAATCAAATATTTAGTTTAAAAAAATTAAATGCAAATAAATAATTAAGATTACAAATATTTTTTATATATATCAATAGCAAAGTTAAACAGTGTATACTTATGAAAATAGACTGATTGACTGAATTTGTATAATTTTTGTTTAAAGAAAATTATTGACTTTTATTTGATTTGATTGATAAATTTATGTACAAACAAATATTAATTATAGATACAAATATTAAATTAATTTATTTTATTTAATTTAAAGACGATCTGATAAATAAGTTAAATTAGACGGTATTAAAATATATAGCAATTGAATTGTTTTTTGATAAATATTTTTCAATTTACAATAAATTCAATTTAATTAAAAAAAACATTTTTATTTCATTTAATAATATAATTATTTTCAATTGTAACGACATATATGAACGGCGTTTCATAGAAAACATTGTAAACATTGATTGAAATGCCTTTAAGTATTGAAAAATGTGTTTACAATTAATGCGATTATCATTGAATAGACATCAATGGTGTCGACAAAGAGTTATAGGAAGTGATGGATGTGTCGGTCATTTGTGGCAACAGATACGGTGTCTGAAGGCATCACATATTTGGTCAGATTTTTCCGATAACGAAGAAAACAATTCAAAACGAAAACAACGACTAATATTGAAATCGGGTTTTGAGTCCGAATCGGAACAAATTCTTTCAAATCTTCAGGAGTTGTCCGACAATAATACAGGAAGTGATTACTGGAGTCATTGGGACGATGAAGTGGATCCAGTTATCAGAGGTGTAAAATCAAATGCTATACCATTGAGAAGCCATAAACATAAGTCAATATATGACAGAAAAAATTATTTCATTGACTGTAAGCGAGTCAAGTGTTTTGGTGGTAAAGGTGGTGATGGGATGATCTGTTTCCTTAAACTTTTTTGTAATCCTATGGCTGGTCCCAGTGGTGGTGATGGTGGTAATGGTGGTCATATCATACTTGAAGCCGATAAACAAATTAAAAGTTTAGCAAATTTAGACTCATTATTGAGAGCCGAATCGGGAGAGAATGGTATGAGTAAAGACATGAGTGGTAAGGATGGCAAACATATGATAATTAAAGTTCCCGTCGGCACACTTGTCAAAGACGATGAAACACATAGACTTATTGCCGATCTCGATGTCAACGAATCTAAATTTCTTGCGGCCCGAGGAGGACAGGGAGGCAAAGGAAATCATTATTTCTTAGACAATATCAACAGACATCCAAAAGTTGCAGAAATTGGAGCAATTGGAGAGTCAAAGACTTACATTTTTGAATTGAAAACTATGGCCCACTCGGGTTTAGTTGGCTTTCCTAACTCTGGAAAGTCCACACTTTTAAGTGCCATTTCACGGGCCAAACCTAAAGTAGCGAACTATCCGTTCACAACATTGAATCCTACGGTTGGTATCATTGAATACGATGATTACGAACAGTTAGCTGTTGCTGACTTACCCGGTCTTATAGAGGGTGCCCATCAAAATAGAGGGTTAGGAATAGCCTTTTTAAGGCATATTGAGCGATGTGTTTGTCTAATTTATGTCATCGATTTAACGGTTGACGATCCCTATAAACAATTGTTGTGTCTAATGTCAGAACTGGATCACTACAAGAAAGGTCTGTCTAAGCGACCGCATGCCATAGTGGCCAATAAAATTGACGCTCCCGGAGCTGAACACAGACTCAAACAATTGATTGAAAGTGTGGGTAAAACAGATTTCCGGATAATTCCCATTTCAGCAAAATATGGCATTAATTTAAGTGAATTATTAAATTATTTTCGAGAGTTATATGATTTATATAATTATAAGCATAATAATGAAAACGGATTAATTTGGTAATCAATTTTTTATAAAAATAATTTTGTACTTAAAAATATGTTTATTATCTTAATATGTAAATATAAAAATGTTTAATTTGTTAGTGATTTGGCAAAAAATAAATATATTGTATAATAGGATATAAAAATATAAAAACGATATATAATTTGAACAATTATTTGACACAATGAATAAATTTGTGACTCAAGACTAGATCTCAAGATTTAATGATATAATTAGTTAATAAATTTGTAATAATTGGCTGCAATATTGTGCTTATAGCCGAAGTGGTCACTTATTTTTATTGACGTGATGTATAACATAGTAGTCGTGATAATACATTAGTATACATAGAGGTTGTCCAATGATTAATGAGATCCAAACGGCTATATTTGCCGTTTGATTGTTAAGATATTTGGAGACAAACATAGAGAATGGTATTTGGGATAACATACCGAAGAAGGCCCACAAACGAAACATAGATAACGGAACCGATACTAAGTATTCGTGAAAAAATGCCGACAATAGGAATACTAAGACAGATGCGTGAAATTTGTTGACACCTTTGGCTATCAATGGTTTGTATAGGTGTCGGACACACCATTTATGGACCGGTATGTTCCAGTTCTGCCAAAAATAGTTAACTGATTCGGCATTCCTAGTGATAAATTGATTTATATATATATAAATAATTTGCAATAATTATGTTTTATTTTAATGACAATTACCACCAGTCGCGATAAAACTCGCGGTCAGAGAAACGCAAAATTTCGGCGATTGTATTGAGACACGAATGAAAAAACCAGTAAAAAAATATTAACCAAATTATATGGTTTGGGATCTGTTTGTGATTTATTGAAATTAATTTTATATATCAGTAATAAAATACATAAACATTTCATTTATTTTTTTATTAATACTGACCGCTAGTTTCAATAGTCTTTCCAACATTTTTGTAAAATTCATTTCTTGTAACGGTTTGAATGAGTTACTTATGGTGGGAACCATCCATTGCTGGATTAGACCGAGATTTAGTTGAAGCAGAAATAGCTATTTTGTTAATCAAATTAATTTGTTAATAATATTTACAAACAAACTAAATATAGGTATAGATATCATACGATTTCAAGTATTCTTTTAATAAGAAATCTTTTACGGATCCGTTCACTTCTGGGAAAATTTAATTCATAACAGAGAGTCGGAGCAAACATATAGTAATACAAATCAACTAAATTCAAATTATTTGGATATTCAACTAATGGATGTTTTGAATCATTATTTGTTGATCCGTTTTGATGCAACTTCTGGATCTCCTTAGAGCTGAACGATCGACGCCGAGTATGTGGGCCGGCATTTGACAATTTTTTGGTGCAGAGCTTGTGTTTTCTGCACCAGTAGTTGACCATATGATAAGATACTAGTTTTAAGCTAATTATTGAATAGAGACCACAAGCTATTGAGGCACCGATTGGATTGCAGTGAACGGAATTGATGACAATCGGCGGCAAAGATAAAATAGTCGCTATGTTTAGCATTACTAATATTCTTCCAGTTCTTTCGCGCCATAATTTTGTTGCAAATATGTGCTCCAATACGAAAGAAATTAATATGAAGATATTGACACTTAATATCAATTGACACGAAGGCCATGCGTTTGGTTTACCGATAAATATTTTGATCCATTGAACAGGATCTACAAGAATACCATATTTGATAATATTTTCGAGAGCGACCCTCGCGTTTGATAAGACCTATCGATTTGTTAAACAATCAATATTTGTATACTTAAAAAATTATAATCAAATATAATTACTAATAAAATTATGCATAGATTAAGAAGTCCTCTATAATTGGTGTAACCGCTGGAAGAGCTGAACAATGAGTCTTTGGGTTCGTGAACACTAAAAATATAAAATTTTATATAAAAACCATCAATTTATAAATCATTGATCACTATTGTGTCCATACGGTTGATCCGCTTGTTCCCGACGACTCTTCTTTTCCAAATCTTTTATCTCCGAAAGTCTGGTCACACTATTAGTTCGCCGAAGATATACATTATTATTATTATTAGTTAAATTAATATTATTATTATTGTTATTATAGATAAAATAATTTTTTGAGTTCATCGTTAAGTCTGTTATAATCCCTATATTCCCATTGAGTTTCTCTCTCTCTTACTATTCAATTGTGAGACTATTATCTAAAAACTTTTTTCAGAGCCAATAAAATCTTATCAAATCATTAAATGTCATCTAATTTTGCGCACACTTTGAGAGCATAGACACAGACTGTTGAATATATATATCATTAAAATTAATTTCAACCCTTTGTATTAATTATTAATATAATACTATTAATCAGTAATTTAAAACTATTTGTCATTATTGCTATTTTAAACATAACACACAGCGATATATAATTTAAGTACTAATTAACAATAAAATGATTGAAACAAAATTTGCTTAACCAGTCATTTATTATTATGATTATTACAACTATTTATAAATATTAAATTATAACTCGCAGACAATTTTTTTTATTATCAGACAGAAACTTAAAAATATATTTGAATATATAATTAAATATATAAATTGTATAAATAAATCTTATAAAAGTAATAATATATTTGATGTTAAAACTACAGTGAAGTGCAAATACATAGAAAACTTGTTTTTTCGATAATTGTTTTAATTGACGTTTGCCTTGAATTTTGAAAATTTCATTTATGATCTAAACATTACAATCAATGTATTTGAATAGTAAAATCAATTACTTTCACTCTACTATTATCATAAAAATTGATTCCTAATAGTAATTTTAGGGAAAATTTTGTTTTTATTTTTAATATCACTCATTATAATAAGTTAGAAAAATTTGAAATTAAATAGATATAATTGAATTAATCATAAACTTTATGATAATAAATATTTAATTTAAAAATAGATATAAAAATAAACTAACTTTTGATTTTATCGAATGCAATGTTTACTATTTAATTAAGTTTTTATGTAAATATTTAATTTTAAAAGTTAAAAGCATAAACATGTATTAGTAAAATAAACCATACAAATAATAAATCATTTATAATTTAAAAAATTTGATATTTATAATGTTTTAATAATATAACATTTATTTAATGATAGATTTGAATTTGACATAATTAATGATACAATAATGCAGTATAAATGTACAAATGTAAGTCAAAATGTATTTTAACTTAATTGGATGTTATACAAAAATTTTGAAACTAATTTCAACAAGTTAACTTTTAATCCATGATCGACTAATTTATTTAAAAATTAACAATAAATTATTTAAATATAAATTTATTAAATAAATAGATTAATTATAAAAATATAAGAATCTTATATTAAATGTGATGCAAATAACAAATGATATCAAAAACTAAAAACCATTATTAATAGGGAATTGTGTTTTAACAGACAAAAGCAATTTCTAAGACTATTTGAAATTTAATAAAGATATATGAGTTCACTCTTATTGTATTAAATAATATATTTTTATAAATAGTTTGCATCGCTTTAAAAATGAGTAATAAAATTATTTAATCTAATAAATTAAATAATATCGAAAATATTGTTTGTATTTTAATAATAATAATAATATCTATAATAGTAATGTCACTAAAATTGATTTAACATTAATTTTTAAGGATTCGTTTCATTTGTCTATTTTGATGTTGAAGTGTGTCCTCCGATCTCTCGGCTTTAGTCGTAATTCTGTCCAACTGTTGGTTCTGTGTTTGGATTTCATCGCCTAAACCGAGTGCTAAGTTCTTGAGTCTTCCGAGACCTAAATCTATTTCTGTTAAATTTTGATTCAATTGTCGATCAATTTGTTTAGTTCGTGACTTTTCATTTGTATCCACTTTCTTGTTATCGCTATTATCATCAAAATCAAAACCATTTGAATCAATTCCTCTTTGATTAAAGAATGGATGATTGCTTGCACTGTTAGATGTTGCGTCTGATCTAATATTATCGATAGTATTGATGAGATTGCTCTCGGAGTGAACAGAAGGACGACTACCAATAGTATTGTTTTGGTTTTTATTAGCGATCGTATCATTACTTTTAGAGAAGTAATTCTTGAATCCTCCAAATATACTCTTCATTGATGTTAAATGTTTTTGTGATACTCTCATAATGGCATTCATTGAATCCAACTTTTCTTCTACATTATCCAATTGTTCCCTTTGTCTCACTAGTTCTTCGGCCGTCTCAATGCCGGTCTTTTCCGTTTCATAAACCAATCCGAGCGACACTTTACTGCTCTCAAGAGTGCGCTCTTCAATGGCTCGCCTTTCGGCTAAAAGTTGCCGTCGTTTGTCTTCCCAGTCATTGTTCTCATTATTGCTATTGAGTCCACTGTTAGCTAACATGTATCCTGAAGACCCTTGTCGTGGATGTCTCAGAAATGCCATATCGTCGACCTCATCGTCCAATTTATTGTTCAACTGATTCCCAATGTTTCCATTGATGGCATTACTATTGTTACCAAAAGACATATTTTCACTGATTTTGTTGTCGATCAACAAAATTATAGGAACTGTTGACAAACTAAACAACTAAAAAGTCTTTTATTTGTCAACAATAATATTGATGACCAAAATGTGGTGATTGTATAACAAGTTTGTGATCACTGATCACAATATGTCAACAAATGGTCAGTCAATCCAATGAAAGACGTATTGAATGAGAGATCAGTTTATTATTCAGTCATTTGACGCAAACATACAAACTGTGAGTCAATTTAGTGTCAAATTGGGGACCAATTATTAAGTTCAGTCAAACATTGATTTGATTGAGTCATACATTGCTTACAATAGGAGTGTTCAAACATATCACGTGACTCGCAATCAATGTACTGATTGGTTGATTGTCATCAATAGTATCGATCATCGATTGGTTTTTATAATTGGCGTCAAGTGTTGAATGTGTGTTGAAGTGACCGCACGTTTGCTGTGACCACACGTGTGACCACTTTTGGCATCACTCACCCGAAGGTCAGTTACCGATATTTACAGTTAATTTATGTAAAATATGTGACCAATTGGTTGATCTTCAATGTTATGATTCAATCATTTATATGTAGAATCTATAAATAGATTCAAATGTTTACACTAACTGTTCAATTGTTTACATTTCGTTAAATGTCTTTGTCTTAGACATGATGTCGACAGTCGGACATACCGTCGAAACCTTTGAAGCCAACGATGCCTTTAGTATTACCGGTGATTGTGATACAAATGAAAAGCTAGTCATGTCTAGAGAGGACAGTAAAAAATGTAAGATATTTGACATTTTATATTACATTAATTAATTAATGACATCTAAGACTTGGAAGACATTCAAAAAAGTATTGTTTTTATTGCAGATATACTTAACTTGTTTGAAGACTTGGATACTATATTCATGAGCGATGATAAAAACAATAAGAAGTACTGCAATGATATAATTCTTATTATTTGTCAATGCATTAAATCAGATGCACGTGATCTTGAAGAAGAAGACAACAATTTCAAACAACAGATGGATTGTCACTTTAATTTGTTGAGAACTATCTTAAGAAGTCCTAAACTGGATGTCATATCTAGAACAATGATACTGGAGGTGATTGAGTTAAGAGCAGCCAATTGGGAAGTCGTTGATGATATCAATGACTATTATTCCAAGAAATTGTCTGAACTAAGAGCTAATGAATTAAAGTCATCGAAAAGTAATCAGTCATTAGGTATGTCAGTGCCTATCAATTACTCCATTGATACGGACGGTTCAAAAGCAAAACCAATAAAAGTAACGCCAAAGATGACTGTCAGAGATGAAGTAGTCATAAGAAATGGTGACTCAGGAAAAGGTATTTATAAAATAATTATTCTATTAGTTGTATCACTAGTTTACCGTATAATCTTATTTTAGTATATGTTTGGGTTTATGACTATCTATGAGTAAATCAATCAAATGCATAAAACGGATTAATTACCGGTAATAATGTATTAAATAAATAGTAATCTATAGGATGTTTGATGTGATTTATTGAAAAATTTTAATTTATACAAATTACTTACCGGTTAATTACCGTAATTTCCACTGTATAGAGATTTTTATAGTGTATTATAATATTTGACATATTTATTATTTATTATCTATAATTCATAATTTTGTTTTTTATAACAAAAACATTGTTTAAGTGATGGGAATTAAAGGCAGAAGAGTTCATATAATAGAAGAGATGAGTCAAACGATTATATCTTTTCAAAAAGGTTTGTAAGGTTTTAGTGTCGATATTGTCATGAGATTTGGTTTAGTCATTAGCTTATGGATTGTCACAATTAATTGAATATTACTTTAATTGCAATTAAAACATGATGTTAGCTCTTAATACTGATTAACGCAATATGCATTGTGCTAACAGATAAATTAGATATATTTTTTTGGGAACATACACTATAAGCTTGTTTTTATAATTAAATGTTTCAGTACCTCCCGGAGCTAAGGAAAGACTTGTTCAGATTACCGGTCCATCAGAAGAGAACATTGAATGTGCAAAACAGTTGATTGAAAATACAATTACACGAAACGCATCTCCCGTTCCTTTTGAGTGCACAAACAAACCATTGATTGATGGAAACAAAAGTGAGAAATTGGATTTTAATGATAAAATGATTGATAATAGTAATACAACTGAAGAGAAAAGTGATGATAAAAAGTCATTTACTTTCATTGTTAATGTGGATGAAGATGTGATTCAATTGTCGACAAACAACTATCAAATGGGAGTCAAAGCCAAGAATATTCTACAAAAGGTTTTCATTGAAAGACAAGAGTTATTATTCATTGATAGTTATTCTGATTCAAACGTTACGAAAAACTGTGGACACAATAATGCATATCAAAGACAGTCGTCATCCATTATGTTAGAAGCTTTTGTCAACAATTCAAATATCGAAAGATCGTCATCTCAGGGAACAGTTACTAACACAAGAACTTCTTTACGATTCATGAGCCAAGAATTGTCTAAACCAGACATCCGAATGATTGACGGAATAATCAGTTATGAAAGAGATTTCCTGTTGCGTTGCCGTCGATTACAATTGAAACCAACTGATGACGTTATAAATATTATTAAAGACAAAACACCTGACATTATCCGAACCGTAAGAGTTACGGAAAATGGATCTGAAGAGTGGTAACGAACGTAACATTTGCATCAAATACTTAATAATTAAAGATTAAGTTACTATAAAATTATTTGAATGTACTGTATATTAGTTTCGATATTATTCAATATCTTAAATCGTTTATATATTTTTAATGTTATTGTCTTGAAATTATTACAAAATTATTATTAAATAAATAAAAATAAATTAATAAATACATAATAAAAACTTTTATATAATAAATAATTTAAATGAGAATCAAATGCTTTTATATATGATTTACAATTTTTGTCTATACTTTTCAATTCAAATGACCGACGAATTGGTGGCCAAAGGAGTGAAGCAAAGTGTTGGCAACAGAAAGGACTTGAGTTGAGTATTAAGTCTTTTGATTTCTTCATCAAATCTCTCCATTTTTCGGACTAAAATGTAGAACTGAATGACTCCTTCACCACTCTTAGAGAATCCATAGTTGGAGATGACATTCATGAGTATTTGAGTGGACATCGGAAACATATATCGCATGTGTTTCACGGCATCCATCTGTGGCTTCAATTCTATACAATAATCACTTTCCGATGAATCTGACGGCAGACCCGCCGAAGACTCCGTATTATTGGTCTCATTGATTGCGCGAATCACTTGATTTAAGACAATCTTAGCCTCGGATCGACTCAATTGTGGCGCCGACTCGTTGGACGACGAAGAGGCCATCACTCAGACATTTCAAGTAACTGTCAATACATTGATTGATAGCATAAACACTATTAAGACATCTATTGATCCATCGATTCATTCAATAAAAACATTAATACTTTCAGAAAATTGTTTGTAAATTGAAATACAAATACTATTATTAATAATATAAATAACGTATAAATTAATCTGAAAATTAACTTTTGAATTATTGGTTTAGCAAATAAAGTAAGCAATAAATGATAACTAAATACTGTATTCATATAATTAATTTTTATTAATTAATACTAATATTACATAAAATTAACAAATATATTGTAAATATAATTAATTTCAATGATTAACCATTTTCTATGATTTAATTGAAAGCCATAATACAAATTGTAGTGAAAAATTGTTCGCAATTTTGGTACTTTATATAATATAGTATTAATAATTAGAATAATGTTTTCAAATAATAGTGTCTAACTTTGTTTACTAAACATAAAAAGTACTGAATCTATGTCTAACTAATAGACAAACTGTAAATAAGATAATAAACAAAATATCATTAAATTTACGTAAAGTTTTCAAAACTAATGATTTAAAAAGTATTGTTAAACCAATTGTTTGAATGATATTAACATTTGGACACAGATTTAGTTGATATTTGATATGAGTTCAGACAAATTTGACATCAAATATGATGGCAAAGACATCGTTTCTTTGGTTAAATGGAAAGTAAGAGTTGGCGCCCGAATCGGCCAAAGAGGCCAACAGCTGTTCACATATCGGGTTTGCAATGACTCTAATCTGGAACCATCTGGTGATGTAATGGTATTTAAATGCAAAGATATTGGATTAATCGTGGATTCATTGCTGAAGAAAGAGGGAGAACTGGTTTTACCCAATGATGTAGTCCTACAATACGATCGGTGTCCACACGACACCATAATGAAGGATATGTGCGGTGATTGTGGCGCTAATATTAACGCTTTAGATGACACTCAACGACAAAGAATAACTGCTTCAACATCTGTATCAATGGTTCATTCAGTACCAGAATTATTGGTTAGTAAAGAAAGGGCTGAAACTCTTGGAAGAGCTGATGAAAAGAGACTTTTGAAAGATAGGAAACTTGTTTTACTCGTCGATTTGGATCAGACTTTGATTCATACGACAAATCACAACATACCGGCCGACACACCCGGTGTGCATCACTTCCAGTTGTATGGACCGCATACACAATGGTATCACACGAAGTTCAGACCAAATACTCATCAATTTTTAGATACAATGTCTAAGCTCTTTGAACTTCATATCTGCACATTTGGTGCCCGACGTTATGCCCATACGATCGCTGCACTAATGGATCCAAACCGTCAATTCTTTCCGAGTGATAGAATCTTATCAAGAGATGAGTGTTTTGATCCCAATTTAAAGACAGCAAACTTGAACTCATTGTTTCCGTGCGGAGACTCAATGGTCTGTATTATTGATGATCGCGAAGATGTTTGGAGTTTTTCCCCGAATGTGATTGCAGTGAAACCTTATGTGTGTTTTCGCGATACCGGAGATATCAATGCACCGGAAAAAAATGTCGGACCTCTGCCACAACAAGTGGACGATAAGATCGATGTTTTAAATGATGCAAAAATTTCTGATGAAAAGAATCCAAATGAAGAAGTGCTTATTAATCAAGAAAGTGATGATAAGGAATGCGACAAAAATAAAGAAATTGATTTACAAAATAAAAGTAAATTAGATAATCAAGAACTTGAGGTTTCTCTCGATAAAACTGAAACTACTATTACTTCAGAGTCTAAGATAGATATAACCAAAGAGAGCGAAACAAAGGACATATTAGTTGAATCAAAAGAAAAAATTGAAATACAAGAGGAAAGTGAAACACAAGAGAAAAGTGAAACACAAGAGGAAAGTGAAACACAAGAGAAAAGTGAAACACAAGAGAAAAGTGAAACACAAGAGAAAAGTGAAACACAAGAGAAAAGTGAAACACAAGAGAAAAGTGAAACACAAGAGAAAAGCGAAACACAAGAAAAAAGCGAAACACAAGAGAAAAGCGAAATACAAGAAAAAAGTAATATTAGTGAAGAATCTGAATTACCATCTGATGAAAACAGCAATAATAGCAATTATAAAGAAGAGAAAAACAAACAAAATGTGACAAATAATGATAACGACGACTATTTGTTATATTTGGAGGAAATATTGATACGAATTCATGGAAAATATTATAAAGAATTTGACGACAAAATCAAATATAAGACCGATTCAGAAGAGATTAAGATTCCGAATCTTAAAGATATTATTCCAACGGTTCGTAAAAGTGTTTTAAACGGCGTTAATATAGTGTTCAGTGGAGTTATCCCAACAAATATGGCTCCAGAAAAACACAAACTGTATATCATTGCAAAAACTTTTGGTGCAAATGTGACCACAGATTTAGTTTTGGAGGGCTCACCCAAAACAACACATTTGATTGCCGCCAAATGGGGAACTGTTAAAGTTAATAAATGCATCAAAGCTAAGAACATATGGATTGTTAATCCCAAGTGGTTGTACTGTTGTGCTGAACGATGGGAACGGGTTGACGAAAGATTGTATCCATTAAATAAAGATTTGACTTTTGAAAAGGAAAAGCCATTCACTAAGACTTCATTAAAACCAAATTCTCGTGAGTTATTAAAGAGTCAACAGATTGTCAAACCATCGACGACTCCATCATTAGCGACATATGACCCAAAAACAGGTAAAAGAATTAGACCTCAAAGTCAACAGCAGACGACTACTTTTTTAGAGAAAAAGGAGCCACAGATGGAAAGTGGACACAAAAATGAACAAATGTTGGAACAGAGCCGTCAAATACAACCACACAATATGATAGATTTTTCTCCGTTATCGGGGTTTACAATGAATGAGTTGCAAAGTATGGGCAAAGAAGTTGATGACGCCTGCAGTGAGGGCGACGCTATGAGTACCGGTAATACCGATAGTGATAGTGATAGTAACAGTGACCATGAATTGAAACAAATAAAAAAGTGTGACAAAAGAGAGATGAATACATCGAGTGATGACACCGATGATGGAGAATCACCTAAAGGTTGGAGCAATAAAAAGAAAAGAAAACGTACGTCACTTATGAATAGGATCGCAGAAATGGAAGAAACTAATGATTCGACCGAAGATTGGGATAACTTTGGAAGTAAACGAATAGATATGGAGGAAGAGTCGAGTGATAATGAATCAATTGGTTCAGTAGATGAAGAAATGGCATTAGCCGTTGAACGAGAATTTCTCAGTTAGTCTTTACTTTAAAATAATTATTATTTTAATTTGTTTCGATATACAGTATATTCATTAATTCATTTCATTTATGCTAATAGTTTTCATATTAAACCAAAAACTTGTAAAAATCGATAACAATGTAGTTATGAAATTGAAATTTATATTATGTAATGAAATTGTAAATCTTTTTATTTTAACTGACATTCAAAACTATGTTTTTAATTTTATTAAAAATTATATTTCGATTTATTTGATATAAATGATTAAATTATTACAAATGATAAAAAAATGTTTGCAAAAAACCGATTTTATTTTAAATGTTTGATATTTAAGACATTTGATGGAAGATTTGATCCGCTATTCATTGGATTAGTCAGACCTAAGTTAACATAACCATCACCTTTAAGAACGCCAACATTCTTCCAGTTTTCTAAATAGTTTGCTATTATTATTATGAGAAAATAATTGATTAATTAATTGTTAGATTGTTATAAGTGACTATTAATTGCTACCTTTCCATAAGCGAACAGTTCCGTCATCACCAGATGAGGCCAGAATAGTTCCGGTGATATTCCACGAGACTCTCCAAACTTGTGAGCCATGATCTTCAAATGCGGCGACAATTTTAATATCATATCGATTTTTGTCACTCTGTTGCGACAATTGCCCCAATTGTTGTGTCACTGGATCCTGTTGTATGGGTGCTATCGATAATATCTTTACATCCTTAGTGGTGGCCACACCTATCAAATCATAGGATCGGCCAACATTTGGCGCGAAAGCAATGTCGTGAACACAATCATTGATTGCGGGCATCATATCAATTCGCTGCCATGTCCTCAGGTTTTCACTGTATTCATATATCAATACTTTGGAACCGGAGTTATTGGTATCATCGCTGCCGATGGCAATCATCGGAGATCTTGTGCGAGATAGCGAAGGATTCCAAGTCAATGAACTGCAAGCCTTGTTGCAGACTATCTCGTACTGAACAGACCATTGACTAACATTCATCACATCCGGCGCTTCATATATACGAACGATACCATCTGAAGAACACGTGGCCAGTAGTAGTCCCGCGTGTTTTGGTGCAAACTTTACGTCGGTTACTGAAGTTCTGCTGTCGACAAAAACGTGTCTTTTAAACCAAACCGATTGATTGCGTTCACCGCTATTGTTGTCAACAACTGATTTTAAGATATAATAATATTAATTAATGAGACAATTGTCGAGATTTCAAACAATATATCATTTACTCATTTCTTCCCAAACAATGGCTGTCCTATCGAAAGAACTGGTGGCCAGTATTTGCCCGAACTCTGGGTGAGCCCACGTCACCTTCCAGACAGATCCCGAGTGTGTCTTCCACGATGCCGTACAAACCCATTGACCATCTTCTCCAATGTCCCAAACCTGAAGACAATATCAACAATACAATCACCGAAATATTATCAACAAAAGTGGTCAACAAATACTTTGACGCTTTGATCCGATGAACAGGTGGCCAATCGGCGACCGTAATAGTCATACGCTATGTCGTGGATCAGGTCCTTGTGATCGGCGTGAATACTACGACAAAACATTATCTCATCGATGGTCTCACAGTTGGTCTCACAAGTGATCAGACAATCGGTTTGTTTTCACACACTTTGCTGTTATTATAGATATTTCATTCATAAATAACGTCATATTTTTAGAAGTTATGTCAAAAATATTACTGTAATTAATATTATGTTTTATGTACTGTATTTGGATTCAAATGTTTTAATGTGAAAAATATATGAAATCATTTCATTTTAATTATCATAATTAGTATCAATATATTGCTTACATTTATTAATCAAACACACATATGATATATACTTTATATATATATTGATATAATCGTCTAATTTTTATTTTTAAATGTATTTAATTCAATTGAATTGATTGATTGATTTAGATATGACTAACTCTTAAAAGTTTGTTTGTATGTAAAGTAATACTAAATAATTTATTTCATAAGTTTGATAAACTATATGACGTAATGTTAAAAATATACTGTATTAGTATAATGTTATCAATTAATTTTAAAATTATAGTTTATTTTAAAACCAGTTATGCAACTTTGAAATATGACATTTATAAATATATTTTCAAAATTAATACAATATCAAATAATATAAATAATGATCGCTATTTATATTTATTTTTTTCAACAAAAAATATTAATAAATTTTGAATATTTGTAAAACAAACTGAGCTTTGATAAGAAAATAGCATATTTGGTATAATATATATATATATATATAGTAAAACATTATACGCGAAATTAAATAGATGTTGCAATATATAGTAGTTTTAACTAAACTATACATAAATGTATATAAAAAATATGACTGAATTATTACAGCAATACTACTATTGCATCAATAAATAAAATACAACACACTTTGTACAGAAAGTATTGTATAATATATACATTATTAGTGTGTTTATTACAAATGCCATAAATTGCATAATACTGTTAATACAGTATAGTATGATATAATGATTTCAACACAACGACCCTTAAAATAGCAAACCTATGATTTGCTTGCAATTTATCATATATTTGTTTTACATAAACACCATTTAAGTGAAACGATACGATACGTACTATCAATACATAAAGTAATAGAAAATAATTTAATTAAATAAATTCAAAAATGATTTAATTTTGAGGCCTATATTCAATGCAAATATTGACAAAACATTTTCAATATTAATGTAAATTTTATTTTTGTCTCATCACAAGAAAATCTGTACAATAAATCAGTGATAATTTTTCGTCAAAATTTTTAGATAAAATTCGTGATTAACTAGTGATATGTAGTAATGAAATATTTGAAAAAAAAAACTTTTTTTAAATTCAAATATTAAATATATGAAAAATTATAATTTATGTGATTAACTAGATTTTACTATTAATAAAACTACTTATTTAAGTTTTACACCATTTAATTTAGTGTTACGTATGAATGTATCTCAAGTTGTTAACAATTTTTTTAATGATAGGAATGAAAATTTAAATTATTTTTGCATATAAATTGTATTATAATTTATAAACATTTAGACAAATAAATGGCACTCAATATAAATTTAAATAATAAACTGATTACAATTATATGATATACATATATATATATATATATAAATTACATATATTATTTTATATTTAAGAAATATATAGAAAAAAATAATTAATTAAATTACAATTAATTGGATGAATGAAATAAATGAAATGACAAATATTTGAATATTAAATGATTTCATATAACTGTTAATATAATAATAACACATCGGAAGTGAACAAAATTGGTATCAAAAATCAATTTTAAATTATGATTAAATATAAAACTCATTTTAACACTTGAATCGATAGTCAATTGAATTCAATGATAGCAAACTTTACAAAAAAAATATTATAGAAAATAATTAAGATTTCAATTAGAAATAAATAAAATCATTTGAAAAGCAAAAAAAACTACAAAAAGTAGTTTCATTTGGTCTATAATAATAATATTAAATTATTGTCTAAATCTGTTATCAATTAATGTCAATTGGTATCCAAATAATACAATGACTGTGTCTTAACTTATAATGTCTGACAAAACAAGTGTTTTAATTGGTGTCACTTTCGTCGTCGGCGTCGATATGAGATGTGACGTGCATTTTGCTTTCGTCGGGCACTTCATGCGCTTGAATAGCATCGTTGAGACCGTTGGTCGTCGTCTGGAGAAACGACATGTCGAGGTCTGGTATCTGTCCGTTATGTGAAGTCCCCGCGTGGGCCAGGAATAGGTCTTTAAGAAAGTTAAGTTCTTTGGTCAGGATTTTGATTTTGGTTTCAAGCATTTCGTTTTCGGCTTTCAATTGATTGACTCTTTCGAGTGTCTGTTGAGTCCTGACTTTAGATTTATTCCTCGACTTCTTGACGGCCAGATTATTGCGTTCGCGTCTCTTCTTGTATTCGTCAGAATTCTTGTCCAAAACCACTCGATTCACTCGTGCGAACTGTTTGTTATCGGAACCCATGTTAGAGTCGGATCCAGACATCGATGACGACGACAGCTCTTCGGCTTTAAGACTGTCGTCATCGGTGCGCAACTTCTTCGGTAGTTTAGTGATGGGCGCCATAACTGACTGTTTGTTTGTCGATATCAAGTGATTTCAATAATAATAATAAAGTGTTTTAAATATACAATAATTGTGTTGCAATTGATGACAGTATGAGTGTATATACTGTATGTATAACTCTATTGACTGTATTGTTGACTGTATTGTGCAATGCTTTGTTTGCACACAACATAACACACTATAAAGTACTGTATATTTGTTACGAAATATATTCATATGTATTGCACTAACACTTACATCAATACATATGTCGACATCAAAATGTAATCAATGATTGTATTTGAATGCCATCTATAGGTAAAGTTACTAAAGTTTGTCAATCTCTCTAATGTACGTCTATTCCGGTTCAATGTATTGTATACTATATGAGGACAACAATTACGTCTAAATTATAGATAAATTTATTATTAATTTTATAATTTATTAAATATATTATAATTTAAATAATAGATTATATATATATAACAATTTAATAATAATAATAAATTATATATTAATCCTTATATTGATATTCAATATCGTAATAAATTTAGTATTTAATATATGAAATATTTATAAATATATGATCCAATAAATTGTATTTTTATAATTATTAATAAAAAATATTAATTACACAAAAAATAAAATAATTATTCTGTATGTAAACTATTTGTAATCTGTGAAAAATAATATTGCTAAAAAATATTTAAAAATTTATGTAAATGTGAAAAATGTGAACATATTTTTATAAATGCTATAAAATTCTGTAGAAAATAAATTATTCAATAGATTAATATTAAAATATTATTTTGTGTATTGATATGATAAAAATTTAAATAAAAATTACAATATTTTATTTAATATAAATTAATTCAATTTACTTAATTTTAAAACAAATTTAAAGATTAGTATTCACATTAAATTAAAATTAGTTATATATAATTTAAGAATTTATATAATTATAAAACTTATTAGAAATAAATTTTAGTATTAATTATATTATAAATTATGTTAAAATATAATAATATATTGATAATTGACTAATATAATTTATAAATACTTTATATATATATTTGTGTATATGTAACATCTAACAAAAAAATATATAATTTATATTTCAATTATAATTATAAACTGTAAATTTTATAATAAATTTATATTACTTTTAGATAAAATAGATATATTTATTTGCATAATACTTAAAAATAGTCTATTAGATATGTTATGTTATATTATTTTATTTATAATACATATAAAGTTCATATTCTGAGGTAATTCAATGAGAGATTCTTGAAAACATATAAAAATGTTACGCAAAGTCTACTATACATAGATAGTATAGCACACAGAATCTGAAATCAAGTGATATGTTAATGCATTATATAAATTACATAAAATATATTATATATTATTTAGTATAACTCGTGTATACAGTATATTGCATAACATCTACTATACACAGGTATAACATATAAAGTATATTATTATACTTTGTATGACTGTATATATGAACCGTTGGGGCGAATGAAATGACGAGAATTTAACGACAGCCACACTCTATGGCCACTCCTTCTGCATGTGTTTTATGAAACAAAAATTGTTTACAATATCCATAAAATTCAATAGTTATTATTTTATAGATGAAATGTCTTCGGTTATGATCACATAATCACATCCACAATGAATAACGTATCAATTCTGACAAATCAAATGCAAATTATGTTTTGACAACAATTCTATATATTATAAAAAGTGATTCTTTAAAGAATTGTTTGTTTATTTTATCAATATTTTTATGATTTGTTTGATAAGATAGCACTGTTGGAGAATATTATTGTAAAATTAATTGATGAGTATAAAAGTGATTAACATTTTTACGGAATAATATTATTATTCGTATTATTGTTTTTCAAGTGTTATAGTGATATCAAAAGTATTAATAACAAAATACATTATGGATTAAAGTGATATATAATTTATATAATTATCAAATGTGGTACGTATTGCTAAATAGACTTTTGCAATAATTTCTACATAATTTTATTTACAATTACAAATTTTAACTATTTTATATACTAATTTCTAATTAGGAATTTTATATCACCATTTTTACATTTATTTAATTAATTTTTTACAACATTTTTTAGCAACAATTTTTTAGCTTTATATTATAATATTTATTTTTAATTTATAATATTTAAATGTTTTTTATAAGCATGATAATTTCATGATATAATTTTTGTATATATATATATATATATATTTAATGTACTAATTTTATAATTGTGCAATAATATTATTTTGTAAAAAAATTATGTAAAAACATAATTATAAATTCATAAAAACAAGAACAATAAATATGAATATTATGCTAAATATTTTTATTTCTAACAATTTGAATATATATATCTAAAAATAAAAAAAAAATTGTATTGCATATTTTAACTGCAAAATTCTAAACAGTAATTGTAAAACAACTTATTTATTATAATATATTTAATTTATGTATAAATTGTATGTTAAATTAAGTTAAATTTCAAATCATTCAAAAAGTAACAATCACTAAAAAATAATTAATATTTGTCTATACAAATATAATACAGTATAACTTAATAATACAAATAATATACAGTAACTTAAATTGACTATAGAGTCTATAGTATAGAGTTTATACTATAGACAGTCAATTTAAGTTATATTATTTGTGATTTATGTTTTACAGTATATACAGTCAAATATGTGAATTTAATTCAATAGATGTCTCGATAAGTGCCATATAAATACTCATATTATTCTACAGGTATTATACAGTATTATACAATCAATTATAAGTATATACAGTACTGTTGTACAGTCTATACATCTACAATATATATATATATATATAATATATAATACCAGGGTTAAGCATGGTTTTGGATCTTTGTGGGGGAATAGGGTGGGTGTATATTCTTATTGCATTTTTAAACAGTAATTTTTCAAAAAATTTAGTTGAAAAAAAATTCCGCTCCGAAATTTTAGGTGGGGTTAGTTTTCAATTTGTTTTTAAGACACAATTTTTTTATTTTGTCAAAAAAGTCGGGGTGGGGGTAAATCCCAAAATGTTCGTATAATCGCTACCCCTATCCAACCCCTACCCATTAACTCAGATATTTTCATAATCCGTGATTTATTAACTAAAAATACATATAATATTGAGTAGAATTTGAAAGCATATGTTTGTAATGTATATAATATAAGAGTCGATTATTTTAATATATTTCACATGAGATACAAGAAATATATTTTTAAAAATAAAAAAAATAATCAATAGTTGTCTACATTATTGATGTTTTAATGATAGCTATGAATGAACGACAAAAGCTATTGGATTTGATATATCATTGAATGTCATTGAAATCTTTGTCTAATCGATGTATAATAAATTTATAAACATTTTTATATAGCTTTAAAACATAAAAATTACAGTACATATACAATACAGCTTTTTAATAATATGATTAATATTTGATATAACTATTTATATTTATTTATAATATAATATCGATTAATCTACTGTATAATCAAAATAATTAAACTAATTCAAATTTAATTATAGTTGTATAAGTAATATTAAAGTATTTTTTATATTTAATATGTATATGTAAATCATATTTTTATAAAAAAAACACATCGCAAATTTTAAATTATATTTACAGTAAATTATATTATAATAAAAATAAATATTTAATTGATTTTGTTTTAATGAATATTAGAAATCAATAACTGGTTAGAGAATAAAGTTTTTGAAGATTTATAAGAAATGTTTTTAATTAAATTATACATTTTAATAGTTTTTTGGTAATCATATTAAATATCTCTGTTTTTCATAAATATTATTCTCTTTGACATTTAATATGATTTTGAAATATTATATAAAACTATACAATATATATATATATATTGTATCATATATACACGGTAGATATAATTTATATATATATTTACAGTAAATATAGTATACTTTACGTATATATAATGTATGCAAAGTAATATACAGTATATAATTTATATATAAAGTAAATAATATTATATAATAAGTATATGTTTATCTAAACCTTAGAATAAAAGAAATTTTTAATTAAATTCGTGTTTATAACTAATAAAATACTGTAGTTATTAAACAAATTTTATATAAAATGATTTGTTTAATAAATATAAAAATTGTTTTTTCTTAAATCTAATAATTTATGACTTGTTTTAAATGATTGACAAATATATTACTTTGAAGATGTTTTAAACAACAGATTATAATTATAATTTGATAAAATAGTTTCTGTTATTAATTACTTATTGATAAAATTGAATGTTTGAATATTAATTATATAAGACATTATTATTATTATTATTATTATTATTATTATTATTATTATTATTATTATTATTATTATTATTATTATTATTATTATTATTATTATTATTATTATTATTATTATTATTATTATTATTATTATTATTATTATTATTATTATTATTATTATTATTATTATTATTATTATTATTATTATTATTATTATTATTATTATTATTATTATTATTATTATTATTATTATTATTATTATTATTATTATTATTATTATTATTATTATTATTATTATTATTATTATTATTATTATTATTATTATTATTATTATTATTATTATTATTATTATTATTATTATTATTATTATTATTATTATTATTATTATTATTATCATCCTTTGTATATCACGGTTGTTCCGGTGTGATCACAGTTGTGTCGGCCACTTTTGGTGGCAGAGACACGACTGGTTAGACTCAACTCAAGTCTAGTACTTTTCTGACTGTTCTACAACTCTGAAGTATCACTGCTTTTTGCATTTCATAGATCTTAGTTTTTCTGATTTCCAGTGATTCCAAACTTAGGGCCAGATTTTTCGGTATTACGGCCATTGATGACAGGATTATAGGTATGATTTCAACTTTCTTAATACGCCACATCTTATTGATCTCATAGGCCAAGTCTGTATATTTTCGGCGTTTCTCACTATGCGTGTCCTGTAGTTTGTGTGTTAGTGGGACCGCTATGTCTATTATGTACGCCTTATCTTGATGTTTGTCTACTAGTACTATATCTGGGCGGTTGTGGGCCACAGTTTTATCTGTTCTTATTTCTTTATCCCAGTAGAGCTTGGCTCTGTTGCTTTCCATTACACTTTGTGGCTCGTATCTATAGTATGGTAATGGTTCTTTGATTAGCCCGAATCTTATTGCCAATTCCTGATGTATGATTTTGGCTACTTGGTTGTGACGGCTTAGGTACTCGGTGTTTGTGAGTACTTTACACCCATTTAGTATATGTTCTATTGTTTCGGACTCCATATGACACATCCTGCACTTGTCTGTTGGTATATTTAGCTTTTGGATGTATTTCTGATGGTTTCGTGTCGGAATCACTCGATCTTGTATTGCCATCATGAACCCCTCTGTCTCTCCATGAAGACCGGCGTACTTCAACCATTTTGTAGACATTTCTTCGTCTACGTGTGTTTGGTTGAGTTCTGCCCGGTATCTTCCGTGAAGTTCTTTTGAGGCCCATGTGTTAATCCTCTCTTTTTCATTTTGTATTTCTATTTGATGTTCATTATTGCTGAGATTTAGAGGTGTGTAGTTGTAATCGAGTGTTGATGTTATTTTGTGGAGCTCTGAGACATTGCATTTTTGTTGATGGTATTTTCTCAGCAATTCTCGCTGTTTGGCTTCAAGGCTTACAATGTTTAGTAACCCTCTACCCCCATGTTTTCTACTAACACATAGTCGTGCTACAGAACTTCTAGGGTGGTGTAGTCCAAACATTGTAAGTTGTCGCCTTATATGTCTTTCAATTGTCTCAAGTTCTGTTTTACTCCATTTTATTATTCCGAACGAGTATGTCAGTACAGGTATAGCCCAAGTGTTTATTGCTTTGAATTTGTTGTTTGAGTTTAGTTGAGATTTTAGTATTTTTATTATTCTTTGGTTTAATGTTTTCTTTATTTCTTCTTTAACTTCTGTCATTTTAGATTTATGCATTTGCTTAATTCCTAAGTACTTATATATATCTCCATTTTCTAGTGCCTTTATATATCCATTTTCAGTTTCGTATTGATTTCTTTCAGAATAGACTCCTCTTTTCAGTTTCATTATAGCACATTTATCTAATCCAAATTCCATATTTATATCATTGGAGAAAGTTTCTGTTGTTTTTAACATTGCATTTAAATCAGATTCTTTTTCGGCGTATAGTTTTAAGTCGTCCATATATAGTAGATGTGTTAGATTATATTTTGTATCACTTGATTTTAGATTTACGCCTTTTAGCTTTTTAAGTAGTGATGATAGTGGGTTTATGGCTAAGCAGAACCACAGAGGACTGAGTGAATCTCCTTGAAATATTCCTCTATTTATTTTGATTTCTGTACTTATTTTTGTTCCATTATTTGTATTGACACACAATTTAGTTTTCCATTTTTTCATCATATTTTCTAATGTGTTTATCAGTGTGTTGTCAATTTTATATAGTTTTAACACTCTTAATAACCATTTATGTGGGACTGAATCGAATGCTTTCTTATAGTCTATGTATGCCATTTCAAGATTTCTATGTTTTTGACGAGCTCTTATTGTTATAATATTGTCTATTGTTAATTGCTCTTTACAGCCCATTGAGTGTTTTATACAGCCTTTTTGTTCTTCAGCTATTATGTTGTTGTTACTTAAATGATTATATATTTTTGTTGATATTATGGATGTTAGGATTTTATACATTGTTGTTAGGCAAGTGATGGGTCTATATTTGCTGGGATCTGATGTATTTTCTGTTTTTGGGAGTAGATATGTTATTCCGGAAGTGAGGAAGTCATCGGTTTGTCCTGTTTTTATTATTTTATCCATTGCTATTGCCATTGGTTGATGTACTGTTGTAAAGTGTTTGTACCAGAAGTTTTGTATTTTGTCTTGTCCTGGGCTTTTCCAATTGTGGGATTTCTTGAGGGCTTCGGTTAAGTCATCTTTAATTATATTTACTGAAGTCATAGGTGGTATTTCTTTATTTTCATCTTCAATATCATTTATCCAATTAGATTCTTTATATTCCTTTGGGTTGCTCCAGATTTCTTTCCAGTAGTTTTCTATTTCATCTATTTGTGGTGTATGGTTAATATTGCTTGAATTTATTTTGTTTTGATTTCTATAGAACATTTTTTCGTTATTATAGAACATTGTATTTTGCTTTCGTCTTTCGCTTTGTTGTTTATATCTTCTGATTCTTTGTGATAGTGCTTGAACTGTTTGTTTTAATGTGTCGTTGTAATTCCGGATAATAGCTTCAAATTCAGGTTTTCCAGGTTTTGTCTGTAATAATCGGTATATATCTTTTAATGATTGGTTAAGTCTTTTTGATTTGTTTCCATTTAACACTTGCGTTATTCTTCCTATTACTTGTCTTTTCCCTTCTATACGTGTCTCTATTCGCTTTTGCCATTTAGGTATTATATTTTCTTGATTTAGTTTTGTAGTTGACATGTGTTGTATTTTGTAGCCTAAGAGTCTCGATACTGCTACTGCTGCACAGTATGTTATTGTATTAATTGTGCTCAACGACATGTTATCTTCGATGTAATCTTTAAGTATATCATTAATTGTTATTATTGTAGATCTTGTTTTTACGCCACTTTTTATTTTTGGTAACTTAGGTCTGAGTTCTATTTCAAAGTCTTTATATTGTTCTAAAGAAGTTTTTAGTTCATTTTCTGCTGTTATTCTATTTATTTCATCATTTGTATTGATTCTGTTATCTGTTGTTGTAGGTGTCTCTTCCATTTCTGGCACTACTTCTACTGTGGTATTTAATTCAGTTGTTTCATTTAATGATAGTTCATGTGCCACTTGCTGTTTGATTTCTTGTAATTCTATTGGGGATATTTTATTATTCTTTGCTAAGAATCGCCGCTGGTCTGCAATCCTTTGTTCCGTTACATTTAGTTCTGGATATTTCTGTTTGAATGCTAAGTAAATTTGGTTTCTGTAATCAGTCATATTTGTTTCGAGTCGAGTTGATCTGTAGTATTCGCGCATTATCAAGGTATTCATCTCATGTGTCCATTTCATGCGCTTTTGCGATTTTTCAACCAAATTGGTCAGTTGTCGCTGAGAACCAGCTTGAACTGAAACATTTTGGAGGTTAGTCTGATTTTGTTGACTAGTCTGCGGTCGCATTACATCACAGCTTTGCCCGCATAGCACATCACTGCGTGGGATATGATGCATACTTAACGAACTGCAGTCAATGCCTACCTGCTGAACGCGGGATTTATTTGAGAGGGTACCTCCCGAACACCCCCCGTTATTCCTTCGACTACGTGTAATCATAATTATATATATATTTGTTTTTGGCCTTTTTACGGGGTCCCAGTCCCTAGAATAAGCTCAACACTAACATGTGTCTATTGCCACCCATTTCTCACCACTAACATGTGTTTGTTGAAATAGGATTTTTTTATTTTTTGAAACAAAAGTGGCCATTGCGTGTGAGGACGAGTAACTACTCGAAGGGTGAAGAGACATCCTTGCGGACGTCTCTTCGGGGTGGGGGCACCTTTTTACTGGCACCCCCGGGTGGGGGCACCCTTGCGGGTACCCCCAGGTGGGTACCGATACCGAAGTACCGATACCCGGGGTCGGGCAGAAACTCGTCCTCACTTAGCACCCCGCTTTCCCCATACTACTTAAGTTGGCCGTCCTAAACAGCGTTGGTTGGGCAGGGACGGGAAGCACAGTTAAAACAATTTTTTTTTCTCAGAAAAATTGCTTTACCACATCGGGGCTCGAACTATAGATCTTACTCTCCATTACACTACATAGCCCTACACACTAACCACTACACCACTGTGCCTCCTTTTTTTATTATTATTATTATTATTATTATTATTATTATTATTATTATTATTATTATTATTATTATTATTATTATTATTATTATTATTATTATTATTATTATTATTATTATTATTATTATTATTATTATTATTATTATTATTATTATTATTATTATTATTATTATTATTATTATTATTATTATTATTATTATTATTATTATTATTATTATTATTATTATTATTATTATTATTATTATTATTATTATTATTATTATTATTATTATTATTATTATTATTATTATTATTATTATTATTATTATTATTATTATTATTATTATTATTATTATTATTATTATTATTATTATTATTATTATTATTATTATTATTATTATTATTATTATTATTATTATTATTATTATTATTATTATTATTATTATTATTATTATTATTATTATTATTATTATTATTATTATTATTATTATTATTATTATTATTATTATTATTATTATTATTATTATTATTATTATTATTATTATTATTATTATTATTATTATTATTATTATTATTATTATTATTATTATTATTATTATTATTATTATTATTATTATTATTATTATTATTATTATTATTATTATTATTATTATTATTATTATTATTATTATTATTATTATTATTATTATTATTATTATTATTATTATTATTATTATTATTATTATTATTATTATTATTATTATTATTATTATTATTATTATTATTATTATTATTATTATTATTATTATTATTATTATTATTATTATTATTATTATTATTATTATTATTATTATTATTATTATTATTATTATTATTATTATTATTATTATTATTATTATTATTATTATTATTATTATTATTATTATTATTATTATTATTATTATTATTATTATTATTATTATTATTATTATTATTATTATTATTATTATTATTATTATTATTATTATTATTATTATTATTATTATTATTATTATTATTATTATTATTATTATTATTATTATTATTATTATTATTATTATTATTATTATTATTATTATTATTATTATTATTATTATTATTATTATTATTATTATTATTATTATTATTATTATTATTATTATTATTATTATTATTATTATTATTATTATTATTATTATTATTATTATTATTATTATTATTATTATTATTATTATTATTATTATTATTATTATTATTATTATTATTATTATTATTATTATTATTATTATTATTATTATTATTATTATTATTATTATTATTATTATTATTATTATTATTATTATTATTATTATTATTATTATTATTATTATTATTATTATTATTATTATTATTATTATTATTATTATTATTATTGCTAATAATTTGATATAAAAATGTTGTATAAAATAAAAATGTAAATTATATATATTCTTATGCAAAAATTTTAATTCAAATCTAAATATATTGATTTTCACTTAATTTTACAAATAATAACAAATTTGCAATTTTATAAATTTATATATATTATTAATAAATTATTTTTAGCCACAATAAATCTCATAAATAATTATTTAATTAATGAATTACATGTGTTAATTGTAAACAATATATTTTAATTTTAATTATAAACATTATTAATAATATCCAACAATTTTTTAAATAATTATAAAATTGATGATTTAATTAAATCTAAACTTTTTGAGAAAAAATGTATTAAATTTTATTAAATTAGTAAAAAAATGTAAAATTATTTTTTTGTTAATGTAAATATTTGCTAATTACTATTAATATTAAATGTGTAATGATATTTAATAAAAATACTACTATACTGTATTATACTGTATTATATGCTGTACACATAAATATATAATAAAATAATATATAATATATAATAAGGTAATTAAATAGAAATAAAAAACAATATTAGTGTGAAAACTAACTCTCACTGTTTGCGCACATGTTTTTAAAGCAAGTCATTTGTTTTATTAATTAATAACTCATATTATAATATATAAAACTGGAGAACACAAACATATTCAACAATAATAAATAAAAAATTAATCAAAAATCATTATTAAACAAATAAAAAATAATTATTATTATAAATATTAGATGTAAAAAATATTATCTGTTATTTATATTGAATTAAAAATATTTTTATATAAATTATTCTAACAATTATTATGTTTTTATGCATACATTTGCAATAATTGTTATATATTTTTGCCAAAATATTAAATAATCCATTATTGTACTATAAATGCAAATTATAATATACTATAGAAATTTCTAAAAGTTGGTTTTGGTAATGTTATATAGCATTAACAACTGACTTATTATTGAATTAAATGCGATTTTTTATGCTATTATCAGATCAAACAAGTTATTAAATTCATTTCGATTTCATCTATAAATATATAAATATAACGTTACGTTTAATTTTTAGAATTACTTAAACTTATAATAAAATTTTGTTATATTAATTTAGCTATTTATTTATTATAAATTAATGTAATTATATAAATAAAAGCTTATAAACGATTTTAATTGTATAAAATTTAAGTTCTAATTCATAAATTTTTATAGACTATAAAATTGTGATATATTATTTTGATTGACTATTTATGTATCTAAATAAGATTTAAATATTTTGTTTTGCTATATAATTGTAAAAATAATTAAATTATTTATTATGCAAAAATATTTCTTATAAAAATTAGTAATACTCAGTAATATATATATACTTTTTATAATACAATAATAGAGCAATAATAAAATAGAGCAAACAATGATATGTATAACTATAAATAGATACAAATTTTTAGTAATAATTTTAAGCAATTTAAACAAGAATCAAGAATATTCACTATGAATTCAAATACAGTATAAAAGGATTTATATGTTATTTATAGAGAGTAAACAAGTTTAGTAGAGTAGATGTAAAAAACATTATTAACATAATATAATATTATATGTGTTTTTTGAAAATTTACAAACTTTTCAAATGTGATATAACGATAAACACCATTAACATTGTCATTAATTTATCATTATCAACAATAACAACAACAAAAACAAATAAATAAATTTATATGCAAACAACATAGTTTCTGACGAATCATTTTTATAGTAAAAACTAATAAAAATAATCAAATAATTATATTCTAAATATAATAAAATAACAATAATTTTTTATTAAATCTGTATATAATAAATATGAATATATGATCAATAAGTTATTGACAATAACCAAAGTTCATTTATATAAAATATATAGACTTTCGTCTAAATATGTAATTATTATAAAAGTAAAATTACAATATTATAAATTATAAGTATTCAAATCAAAGCAAATAGTTATATGAAAGTTCTAATAGATTTATTAAACTTAATTTAAATTAATAATATTTAATTTAAACCTTATTTTCTACATCAAACATAATTTCACTAATAGATGATTGATTGGGATCAAAAATCTCATGTCACAGATGTTAAATGCTAGTATAATAACTAATAAAAATCAATATGATTTTTATTTAAATTATATTTCTAATGATTATACATTTCAATTAATTAGTCATGTAATAATTTTAGTTTTCTTTAATTTTATTAATTATATAAATATTTTTGATCGATAGTGGATTTGGGTTTCATTTGTAGTATTTTTCTTTACGCACTTTATTGGCTTATTAATAATTAATTAAATAATTTTAAAATGATATATTAAAGTATATTACATAAAATTAAATATCAATAGTTAAAAATATGATGTAGCAGTAAATGTGCATTTTTTAAAATAATTGTATTATTATAAAAAATATTAGGATTATAAGTTTGCATATACTGTATAAAGTTCATGTATATTATTTTTGCATATAAAATATTTATATAAATTAATTTTTAAAATATTTTATTTTATATATTTTAAAAATATTTTTATGACATCAAAGTTAAACATAAATTTGTTGAAAATATATTTTTATAAAATTAATTTGTTATTGCATTTAGCAATAATACAATATGCTACAATATATTTTATAATATTAATAAAAATTAATATATAAACACATTAATTATGTAGTATTAAGCTATTTATCTAATTTTTAAAATTAAAATAATTTTACAGTTAAATACAATGTAAATGTAATTTGAGCTAAAACTTAGACAAATATGTAAATATAAATTAATATAGTATTGTTACCAGGTGATATTTTAAATGGTCAAACAACAATTAACTGTTAATTATTATTATTTTATTAAATCATATATTAAAATCCAGATTTGATATAAAAATATTTAAGAATTAATTACATATATTAAATATCACTACATATTATACCTGTATATTAATAAAATTTTATATTAGTTATAGAATAGGGTTTTATATACATATTTATTAAAAAATTGATTTACAAGTGATTTATTTTGTATATCATATGTGTAAAATAATTATATATTTTTAAATTTTAAATATCTGTATAATTTGTAATTGATAATTATTATAGTTTACAAAACAGTATTTTTTAAATTTTTTACTTTAAGACATCTTTTAGTAAGTCTGTTACTATTACTGTAATAAATACAACACATATTGTAAATTACAACACAGTAGTCTCATAGGCCTCTATGGGTACACCCATTATATACACATGGATACAGTATATGTATAAATATATTCACCTGTTTTTCACTTTTCTGTCCTAAAAGATTTAAACTAATAATTTTAGTCAAACTATATAATAGTATACAACTGTGAGAATGAAGTTTCTAATGAAGATTTGAGATAAATCTAACCATAGATTAGTATAAAATTGTATTTTGAATTTTATAAATATTGAACACAATATACATTTGATATTGAAATAAATGAAAGTTTGCTAAATTGAGAAAAATTATTACTTTATTGACATTACATTTAGTTAGACATTACATGTTTTTTATGAATAAAAAAAACAATAAAAGTGTTTGTTTTTTGTTGTTAAGTGATGTTTGTTTGTCCTCTTAAGCATATACTGTATATACATATGTACTGTAGTTTAATAATAAATAGTTAGGTATCATATTTGCCTTTTTATTCAATTGGTTGCGTTATTATTCTCAGTCTTATCTACCCATTCCTACATAGCCTACCATAGCCTACCATAACCTACCATTGCCTACCAGTGCCAACCATTTCAAGGTTGAGCCGAGTGTTGGGCTGTTGTTCAGAGCGTTTGCCTC
This sequence comes from Oppia nitens, assembly GCF_028296485.1. Taxonomy (NCBI): domain Eukaryota; kingdom Metazoa; phylum Arthropoda; class Arachnida; order Sarcoptiformes; family Oppiidae; genus Oppia; species Oppia nitens. The sequence goes on from NW_026533250.1 coordinate 2,881,055, forward strand.
TTATTGTTGTTCATTGAGGAAGACTTGCGTTTGGATTACGCAATAGCTATCCGTTGATAACATTGCCGTCAATACGTGTAATGCAGTTGTCGTGTCTGTAGTGCTGAGGGAAGGGGTAGTGGAGGGGATATCGTAGGGACAACCAGTAAACACAGATATCGGTGCTTATGTTGTGAACCGGTTAGCACTTGACGTCTTCACTATACATATAATATTATAATTATTATTATTATATCACTTAAACACCATTTTTTTTAACTGACTTTACTGTCAAACCATTATATTTGACTGTTTTCTCACTAAAAAACAATTTACGCTTATTTTTCAAAACAAAATTAACAAAAAATAAATCATTAATTTTAGCTAATTTTATCTTATTTTTTTTTTGTTAAACATTATTATGTTATATATGATAAACAAAATATGCATTTAAATTAAATTATATATTTCAATGAAAACAAAAACAACATATTTTTGTGAAACGTTTTTGTCTATAAATATCTTAAAAACAGTTTTCAAAACTATTTGTTTGAAAACATAAAAATCTAATTCAAAATTCAATATTTGGTGTTAAAACAGATATTATTTGAAAGTAAAACCTAAAAATCAAACACATATTCAAAGAATAATTTATAAGAATATTCTGATTCCTGTTTATTGATATAATAAGTAAACAATCGATTGTTTTATATTATTATTGACTATTGAATTGAATTGAATAGAAATGGAGAGTATATTCTTGTAATAACAATATTGTCGATCCTATGGTAGTATAGCTTAACATAAACATAGAGTTTAACTAATAATAGCATAACTAATGTTAGAGACAGCGGCGTAACAGTCGGTCTCAATCCAGATATCACTTGTATTGACTGCTTTTTCCTATATATATGTTATATAAGTTATATACTCTATTATATACGATATAAGGTATAGTATTGTACATACAGTATACGGTATAATCAATATATACCAGTAATACAGTATACAAGTACTGCATATACAGTACCGGCAGTTACTGGTGTCTCAGTATATAAGTATATATCGATATTATCATCAATTGATTGCACTTATTATTAATGACCGACAGTTTATATCAAAATAATTAACCAAAAATAAAATTATTAAAAATAGATATTACAATAGATTTTATAATAATAATAATAATAATGTTTTCTAATTATTGACTAAATGTTAGTCAACACTGTATTAATTGTTTTGTTTACTACATATCATATAATAATATAATTTATTAGTAATACCTTTACATTACTATAACAACCCTATCGTATAATAGTATGAAATGAGAGAATCGCCTGAATATACAAAACATTGACTTTTTTCTAATTAATTTGATTTACAAATAAAATGCTAATTAATTGATTGAATAATTTATAGTTAAATTGATATTTATTTAGTAATGTTAATGTGATTAATGTTAGTTTAGTATAATTATCATACAATTTGTTTTGATAATCAATTCAAATACTATATGACATTAACTGTATATTCAATGCAAATCTATATTTCTATTAATATATGAATGTCTAGAAAGTGATGGACTTTACGGCAAATTTCAATGCAATTCAATGTCAGTGTTATTAGAGAACAATGTATTGAATGTATCGTTAAATTAGTGGTTCATATACTGTGTTGTGTTGTGTTGTGTTGTGTTCGACACAATCACACAATCATTACGTCACTCATTGCTTATCCAACAGTATTTGAGATGACGTGTTGAGCACTACTTTGTTTAGATGTAACACAAGTATGCCATCCATAGTGTGACCAATGGGTCTACATTTGACACATTGGTATCGGTATATGAATATTGGTCGACACTGACTGTCCATACGATGTCCGATACGATGACCGATCAGTTGGTCACCCGAAATGATGGTCACATTTGACGGCAATGTGTGTGTGAAATGAGGTTATGTATGAATACATAGTTATTGTGAGCGCATGCGTATGAGTGTTGAGGCAGTTCTACTGTGACCTCGATTTCAATACTGACAGTGAGTTTGCTTTGATATCTCATAACTAGAATTCGATTCGATTTAATAACATCTCTATTACTGAATAATAATAATAATAATAAAAATATTTTGTTTGAAAACAAGTGTTGAAACGAGTAATGCTTTTGACTATTGAATTGATGTTTGTTTTATCGAATCGAATGATTGCTTTAATTAATTGATTCATACATTCATTGAATTATTATTTTGATATCTCTTTAATGTTTTGATTGTTTTGTTGTAACGATTGTCACATTTGACGAGTGATAGTGTTGTCGCACACGACTCGTGCTATACATTGAAAGTACAGTGCGTTTGACTAAAGCAGTCAATACTGAGTTGTATTGCATTGCATTGCATTCAAAGACAGCAATCATAAGCCGATAGTGAAGACAACAGTAGACAACTGGAGCTGATTGTCATCATTTGGTATTCAAACTGATCTCTAGTTGTCGATAGGGTGAGTGTCCAAACCTGTTGAAGGTGTGGACCGATATCTATGAGCGTCAAGACGGCTCAGTTCAAAGGTCAACGATATTCCTCTGGTGTAGAGCTGGACAATGAGTGGCCATTGATATGCAGTCCGGCATCGATGGCCATGGATTCGCAATTTTATGAACAGTCGTCACCAATAAAGCCACACAACAAGTGTTCATCGCCTCAACACTTCCCTCAAAGCGGTCGCCAATCGGGTGAACTATCACTTGAGCTGAGGGCAGACCTGACTGCACCTGAGCTGACCTTTGATCACATGTCGATCCAACAGTTTATTGCTAACGAAATCAATTCCAATACCAATACATCTCTGGAAGATTCGGTTTCCATATTTTCAGCGCTTCTTAACGATAAACAGTCACAAAGTCGTAACATTTCTAGCGATCAAAACCCACAACACAGACAACAACACACGCGACCAGAACTGGCTGATCATAACAGTACAAACACTTACGGCCAACAATCGGCTCACACTTCACACACACATCATTCAGACCCATATTCAATGCAACAACAATCAGCTGTTGGACCCGACGGCTACCCATTAGAGACATCAGCAGTGGTCAAACAAGAACCTGTTGATCCAGAAGTAGACTTTTCCAGCAGTTGCAGTCAGAATTCAGGTTATTCGGGAGGCAGCTATTCGGCCCATTACGACAATCGAGACCATACTATGAACGGCAACGATGAGAGTCCTATGTCTTTGGTTCACTTCACCGGCAATGATATGCCTTCCCATAAAAGCAAAAAGAAAAATGTCGACAAAGCATCCGATGAATATAAGAAGAGACGCGAGAGGAACAACATTGCTGTTCGTAAGAGTCGCGAAAAGGCAAAGGTTAGGTCCAGAGAGACGGAAAAGAAGGTCTCAGAGTTGGCCCGAGAGAACGATTCACTCCGAAAGAAAGTAGATATGCTTTCCAAAGAACTCAATGTTCTTAAGTCGTTACTAACCAACGTTGGAGTTCCCGCTGAAAGTGTCGACAGCGAGATAGCTAAAGGCCTCCAAATGGATGGTCACTCCACCACTCCTTATGGTTCATCCATGTAATCGTTGTTTTGATTTTTGAGTTGTATTTTATTATAATTATTTTGTTTTCAAGTTTTTGTTTTTAGTTTTTAATTAATCATTTAATTTCATTAATTCATCGAAAAAATATATTTATATGTCATATATTGACTAAATTAGAGCCACATTATGACACACCTCATTCTAGACTATCAATATATAACATATTTATATATATAAGAGAGAAATTATATTTATATAATATATAAATTGATAAAATATAAGCTATTTTCAATACTAATTGTAATTTTGATCAGAGAAAACAAAAGTGAAAGTGTGTATAAAAAGTTGTTTAACGAGTGGTAACAGATAAGCCTTTTTTAAAAAGCTAAATACATAAGAAAAGTTAGATATAAACGTAACATTATATACTGTTTTAATACCAGTGCCTAAATATTTTATGATACAAAATATTTGAGGCTTTCTCCTCATTACTTGTGCTCACAATCGAGTTATTAATTTTAATTATTATATAACTTATACTGTAATTATCTGTTTATTTAATGAATTGTTGATATAATTAAAATTATTATTATTTAATATTAAGCGACTTATTCTTATAGCTATACTCTTTATGATATAGTTTTAAAGGAAGGTGTGATTGTTAATAATGAAATATTTTGTGATTTTTAAGACTGTATTTTGTTAGCAAAATGATATCTAATATACTATCAATAATTTAAGTATAAATATAATTATACTGTTAATTGTAAGCCATTTACGGCACATTCAATCAATTATATGATAAAACAAGTTGTCCTCTCATTTCAAATTATTTTTTGTTTTAAATTGAGTTTTTATTTAACATATTATCGCTTAATATATTATATTTGATGTAAATTATAATTAAATGCCTCATAAGATAAGATTATATATATATTTATATATATTATAAATTATTGTCACATTCATAGATGTAATTATCAATATTTTTAATATACTGTATTCAGTTGTAATTGTTATTATTTTAAGTGATTTTATTATTGAATGGCATTTTTGTGCTGAAAACTAATGATATTAACTGATATGTGATTAATGGCTGTTGGATTTGATTATAACTATAATTATTACTATTATATTAAAAGTTTTACATATCATCTAAAATATATATATATATTATATAATTTAAACTGAAAAACAAAGACAATATATTTGCTGTTGTAGTCAATGAATAATATATTTATATAAAAAACATTACAAAATGTGATCATCTATTCGGTGCTCTTCTATAATATAATATATATTTTGTTTAATATATAACGACTCTAATTATAACTTTAATGATTAAAAGTTTACAATCGATTAAAATAAATATTGTATGATTTTAACAGTAATTTTTGTTAACAAATCAGTTTTATAACTAATGAAAAAATGTTTATATAAATGATATATTGTATAATTATAACGATGTTTTGTTTTAAATATTATATTATTATGTTTACTTTAATGGGTCTCTTCACTATTCATTACAAACCAAAATAATTTATTATAAACTTTTTGAATAAAATATGCGATTATTGGTCGCACACTTTATAATTAAATGATAATTGTTTTAAATGCTGTTATACTGTATATGTTATGGATATTTTAAATAAGAAAATAAAACTCATTATCATTATATTTATAATATATATATAAGTTATTTATTTTTATTTTTAAATAATTTAGTCGAAATAATGATAATTAACGAAAATTGTATAAATTTCAATCTCATTCATATCACATAAACGTATTATTTTTCAAAAAGGAGTCAACAATCAACAAAACTGCGGCTAATTGTTACATAACAGGTGGATAGCAATAAAAGTTAATATAATATATATACAGTATATATATATACACTATTATATACACTAATTATAAGTGTTTATTATACAGTATTCACAACTGTAGTATACATTTATTTAGTTAGATATATAATATGATTGGTGTTTACAACTAAAACATTGCTATAAACAGAATAACAGAATTAGTTTCCCAAATGTTTTTTGAGAGTCAGTTATGGTCTTATAAAACATGTTTTACAACAAATGAAACGCTATTTTTATACATATATTTTGATTTCTTTGAATTTGTGATCAAATATCATACAGTAAATTGAATATAAATGGTTTGTTTATTACAAACCAGTGTTGGCAGAGACAAATTGTTTGTATAATACAAAGCGTATTATACTGTATAATACAATGTATAATACATGACCATTTGGCTTACAAATAAAATTAAGCGCCACCTACTGCTAAAAAATTGATATAAGAAAAGTAAACCATGTTTAATAATAAATTATAAAATTATTATTATTTTTTTTTAATTTAATTTTGAATTATTTCATTATTAATATAGTAGAAACAAGAATTATAATAATAATAATGCATTTTCTAGTAATTATATTTTTACTAAATATTTTTAATTAATTTTTTTTAACATAATATATATTATTTTTTTAATTTGTATAATACATTATATAATACTGTATTATAAAAAGTCAAAATTCAAAACCTTGTATTTTTCCAACTCTGTTACAAACAGTTATTGAAATAGTAATCCATTTTCCATGTGATTGATTAGTATCTGCTATAATGTCAGTTAATTGAATGATATTTAACTCGATATTTATTAAACAATTTGTTTATTAAAATAAATAATCAACTTTGAAATAAACCAATAAAATATATACAAATATTTGGCATAATTTATTAAAAAATAGCCTTTTTATAGATAAAGAGCGCCTTTCAGCTATGTTTTATGAAAATCAAGTTCATAGAGAAAGAAAGGGAAACATTAAAAACATTTTATTAAAAATTACTGATTTTCTTATTCAAAGGCATACATAAATATTTTATATATTTTTTCATTATTTAGATAATTGCTGTACAACTGTAACCCACTTATCGTATATTAAGTCTATATATCGTATACTACAACTATGGCTGTATATCATATACATAGTATAATATATGTATTTAATATATTTATAAAATGTATTTTATTTAATGTAGTCTCTAATATACGCTATATATCATACTAAATTTCAAATAATAATACTAATAACAATAATACTGTAATTACATATATACTATAGTTTTTAATGCACAATACATTTCAAATATATAGTACATTAATATTTATATAAAATTAAATTCATATTCAAAAAATTCTAACATTAAAAAAACAATTTTTTTTTGTCTATTATTTTATTTTAAAAAAAAATTATAACTATTATTATAATTCAAACTTTATTTGTGTTATAACTTGACTTTGTTCTTATAAAAACATAATTTTTAGTCTTTAAATGGAAATCAATGTTTATAGCAATAAAAAATAGTATTTATTAATTACACTATCATTTAAAGGCTGAGTATGTTTTAAATATCAAGCATTCACAGTAAAACCCATGACATTCAAAAAATATCAGTTTTTATGATTTTATTTTGTTATCAGTATTTATAGTACTTTTGTTATTATTAATTACTATATTTTTAATATTATAGATAACAAAAATATAAATTAATTTCAGTTAAGTCTTAATGATTATTATTTTCTACTTTCAAACTATGGGACAAAATTGTATAAAATCATAAAATAGTCATAATTTTCATTTTTGATTATTAACTCAAATAAGTCAACTCTTTCCTGAAAAATCGTAATTTTTATTATCTTAAAACTGGATTCACTTTATTTTCTTAAATTTCCTTTTATTTATAATACAGTATACATTTTACCGACAATTTTACATTATTTTATTTTTATAAAATAATTATTATTGAAAAAATAATGTATTGTAATCAAAAGTGTTTGTATAATAATGATAAATGTTAATATAATGCTTTTAAATATTATTTTATATCTTAGTAACAGAGATATGATTGAATTTTAATTAATTACAAATATTTCATACACTATTTGTTAATGATATATTAAAAGATCTATAAATTACATATAATTGAGGCATCTTATTGCCAAAATATAATTAATTATATTTTCTTAACAATTATATTTAAATACATATAATTGAAAGAAATGTATTAAATATATCATGTTTTGCTAAAAAATCAAATGAATTGCAATTTTGAATGGTAATCATTAAATTGTGATAATCAAGGTCTCTATTATTCTCTATTATAATTTATACTAATAAACAAAAATTTTATTTTTACTGAAATTGTATTAAATATATACTGAATACTTCTATTTTTGTACAAAACTATAATTTATTAAATTTGGTGTATAATAAACATAATTAGAGGTAAATAAGCGTACAATTTGAAATGCCGTCTAATTTTCAATGAAATCAATTTTTCATTTAAATTATTTTTTGTTTGTAAATAAAATAAATATTATATACATATGGACAGTAATTTGAGATCAAAGTCTAACATTAATATTACATTAAAAATAATTGCTAACATTCACCATTAAAATGGATAACTATATAAATAATATTTAATTGTTAATTAATATTTTATAAAATGCTGTAAGTAATTGTAAGTAAATACTAAATTCAAGCAAAAAAATAATTGTTTAATAATATTGTATAAAATTATCTATATCTTTAAAAATTTAAAAATAATTTTTTAAAAATGTTATCTTGTTGATAAAAGTATTTTGAAAACATGTTAATCTTTATTAATTAAGATAAATGTTATTTTAATCAATGTCTAAAAATTTATTTTAAATTTTTTTTATAATAATATTGTAAATATAATATATTTTATTATAATAATTTATGTTTATTAAAATAAAATTTTTATTCTATTGTAAAATACTACAATGAAATTTATATTATATTATTTTAACATTAATTGTTTAATTAAATAATTAAATCATTCATAAATTTTAATTGTAAATAATAATACAATAGACAAACTTAATGATTATATAATTAATTATAATATTATATTTAATACAATGTATACATTTTATAAGTTAATAATAATTACATAAAATTAGAGGACAATCTCTCACTCTTTACGAAAAAAAATAAAATATTTTCAAAATAGAAAATTTTAATTTAATTTAAGCAATAATAAAATGTTTATAAATTAATATTCAATTGAATTGAGTGAAAGCAAAAGTTAAAAATACTATTTACGGTCTATTTTTTCAATAAATACAATACAATAGTTCATTATTGAAATTATTATTATATTTATATTTATTGTTATTTTTATATAGTAATTAAATGGCAAAGAAATAAAATAAACATAAAGTATTTTATATATTGTGTGTAAAAGCCATTGTCAATGATAGGGAAAGTATTTTCTGAAACAATTTTTTTGAGGTTTTGTTCAAAATGGGGTCAAAGTATTAATTACACGACAAGAATATACTATTTATTATATAAGCGAGTCTTGAAAACGGTGTACAAAAAAGAGGGGAAAATAAGAATAAAATTAGAGTATTTTTAATAGTTATTCAAATATTTTATCTTTAAATTATCAGTTTTGCAATTATATTATAGTTTATAAATTGTATTTAATAATAATACAGTATATAGTAAATAATAATAATTTTTAGAAAGTGGTAAATCAACAATTTTTGTTGTTATATTTAATTTAGTGTATAATTTTTATCTTTATATATAAATATTGAGCATATATTGAATATTTAGTTATAAATATTAAGTATATTTTACATTAGAATATACACACTCTGTATATTGAATCACAATCTTTGTTCATTTTTAGTCTCTTGTGAAGTCTCACACTCACTCACTCACTCACTCACTCACTCACTCACTCACTCACTCACTCACTCACTCACTCACTCACTCACTCACTCACTCACTCACTCACTCACTCACTCACTCACTCACTCACTCACTCACTCACTCACTCACTCACTCACTCACTCACTCACTCACTCACTCACTCACTCACTCACTCACTCACTCACTCACTCACAAGTTTTTACTCTTTAAAAAGCAATAATATTGGCAAAACATGTTATTTTAATTTCATTACTGGTTTCTCATATAATCTGAAATTTTTGTTTAAAATGAAAAAGCAATGAAAAGAGTGATCCCTTTCTGGAGTTGTTGTAGAAGAGGTTTATGGGCCACGAGAGCAATGGCGCATAAAGAGGACAACCATTTGATTACTAGTGAAAGTGTTGGCATTGACTGAACACCAATACAACAAACACTACACTACTATCATAATTCTCATTCAGTTTTTAGTGAAAACAACTCGTGTTTTGTGCTCTTATTTAGGGCTTAACAACATCTTTATATAATATAAGTCACCCTTTTTTGCATACTATCCAACATTAAATGTTCTGTAAATATATACAACTAAACAAAAATCTCTTTTAAACTACATCTACATTAGTTTGTACTTAATTTAATGCATTTTTATCACTATTTATCTATCTATTTATCATCTCTCTTACTTTCTCTATTACTTTCTCTATTACTTTCTCTATTACTCTCTCTCTCTCTCTCTCTCTCTCTCTCTCTCTCTCTTCTCTCTCACTGCTATTTTAAATAAAACGTTTGTATTGTTAATATTAAGTGTACTACAATTTTACATTAAAAAAATTATCTAACGCTTACTAATTTTAAATGTTTAACATTTAATAAATATTTTTTATAATTTCTAAGAAAATAAAAAATATTCACATAATGAACAAAACGGAGTGCAATATATTTTACCACAATATATAAATTATATATATATTTGTTTGGAAAATATAGTATAAATGATATTATATATCATATAATTTATAAATCAAATGATAAACAAAATGTATAGATTTGTTGTTCAATTATTATATTAATACTTTATTATTGTATATTCAATACCATTAGAATTGGTAGTCATAGACACAGTAAATCTCAAACTTAATTCAAGCCGTGTTTATACTACTATTTGATATGTTATCTCATTATATACACTACATGTACTTACAGTATAATTATGTTTAGTTGAATTATAAGTATATAATTTTACAATACTAAATATTAATATCAAATATAATATTATTTGATATTTTACATCAATACTATGTGAATATGTTTTTATTTTATGATTTGATTGCTTGAAATAATTATAAATTTAAAAACAATTTTTTTTTTATTAAAACACATGACTTATTTAAAAATAATATATAGTATATATACACTTAAAACATTAAAATGTTTTTTTATTAAAATACACATATTTAAAGAAATTAAGATAAAATTTTTGTTTAAATTTATTATAATAAAATTAATGTTGAGATTCATTTAGTTGATTGAAGTAAAAAAGAGAAAACTTATTGAAAATCATTTGTGACCTATAAATGACTTTTATATGGTTATGGCTATTACTATCAAAATATTTTACAATAATTAAAGTGGGAAACAGCACTAAGACTAACCTCTTTATCAAATAGGTTAGACTTAAGGGGTCTAAGATTTTTTATAATGATTTCAATCTTTTATGTATACATTAAAATTAGTATTTCAAGGTTTTAGCAATTTTTTTTGTTAACTCTCTCTCTCTCTCTCTCTTAAACACACACACACACACACACACACTCCACTCTTTCTCTTTTTGAAAAAATCATTTTTTATTATTTATTCAATTATCTGATAATTAAGTATTTTCACTAAATATTTATTCAAGATTTTTAGTTCAATTTTTATTTTTAAGTATTTAAATATTTATTATTAAAACCGCAGATTCTCATTCACATACAAATGTTTTTTTTATAATTAATATGTTGTACACCACTATCTTTAATAACTTAATTGAAAAAAAATTATTTACAATTTTTTGTACAAATGTTTGCATCTTTTGTAAAATGAGAGAAACTTTTTAAAATATATTTAATTTTTTCCTTATCACAGAACTGATAGCTTACTCGATAAAACATTAATTTATTTATAATCATATTTTATTTTATATGTCAATTTACAAACAATAAGTAAACAAATGTTTTAATCTAATTTTTATTTCAATGTTAAAGTCAAGTCATATTTAAAAAATAAGTCATTTTTTGTTGTTTTTACAAATTTTTTAAATAATTTATTACCAATATTTATAGTATTTATATAATTAGTTTAATTGACATAAAATATATATAATTGATTACTTAAAATATTTTTTAATTACAAATTTGACAAAAAAAAATATTTAGTATAGTTTAATATTGTTTATAAAATTATATTTAGTACATAAATATATATCATAAAAACAATAAAAAATAATTTATGTTTAGCAATACAAATATATAACATTGAAATCAACGAACTATAGATTTTATAATATATTTAATTTTACATAATTTTTATTAAAAATTTAATTATTAGATTAAAAAAATAAATTCTATTAAAAATAATTAATTTTTACATTGTTTTGTTTTTTTATTAATTATTTTTATGTTATTACATTAATATTAAACTTTAAAATTGATGGCAATTATTAATGACAATATGCAATATTTTTGCGACAAAGTCTAAATCAGAGATTATATCAAAACTTTTTACAACTTTATTAACAGTTGGTTAACAATATTTTTGATTATTTTTCTCTTTCTCTATTAAATAATAAAACGTAATGAAAAACTTAATGAAATCACTTTTACTGTTTATACAATAATTGTGATCAATAGTTATTAGTTGTGATAATTATCTTAAATTGATACCCAAAACACTCGAGTGTTTGTAAGTTTTGTATATTTGACTTATATTTTATATTTAACACTCGATTTTAAAAATTTATAAATATTTTATTATTATAAATATATTTATATATTTTAATTTAATCAATATTTTAAAGTAGTAAAATCTTTTAATGTAAGATAACATAAAGTAAATGATAGTAATAGTAAAATACGTAGGAATATCATGAGAGAAAGATCCAATAAATTATATAAAATGTAATATAAAATTAAGATCTCATTCAATCAAATACTAAATAATTTATGTCTATTTATTTAGGAATAATAATAATAAATTTTATTTAAAAATATTTAAATATTTGTGTACTGATAATATAATAGAATGATGTGAAAATATAGTTATAACAAATATTTTTATTAAATATTTTAAATACTATAATATGTAAATAAAATAAACAGTTTTAACTTAATTTTTAAAGTATTACCCTTATTAATGAGCTACCGAACCATACCTTATAGTCTATAAGCTATCAAAAAGATATAATCGGTTAGTTTGGACATTAGGTTTAGTCAATAAGGCGTAATGAATTTGTATAGTTTAAATTAAATAGCTTTAATTAATTAATTAAATAGACAGATATAGTAAATTAATGGAATATAAAAATATATCATATATATTAAAATATCGCTAAAAATATACTTTATAAATATAACACGAATTACCATTTATAATGTTTTTATATATTTAATAAATTGTAATCAATAATAAAAATAATTTCAATGACATTTAATAGCTGATATTGATGAAATAAATGCGAAACTATTATTATTGCGAAACAGATATCTAGTATAATAATGGTTATCTAAATATTTAATAAAATATTTTCGCATTGTAATTTGAATTTATTTTACAACAAATTATTATATAATAAATAATAATAATATCAAGTAAGCAAATTTTATATTTATTAAAAAATAAGAAATATTTACTTATAATGTTTTACTATAAATCAGAAAATACCAATTTTTAATTTGTAATGAAATCTTTTAATATTTTATAAAAATTATATTATGTTATGAAAGTGAAAATTATTTAAATTATTTTTTCTTATTAAGCACTTTATTATATTTTTAAAAAATCTGTCGTAAATATTATTTATAAAATTTAATTATGTTGATATTTTTTTATTTATTTTATTATATAATTTTAATAATAAAAATAATTCAAATCATTATATTTTCTTTTTAAATGAATCAATATATTGATATTATGGCATAAAAAACAAGTAATTTTCGATAAACTATGTTTTCACCGGAATATACCTGTGTGTAGCACAGGTAGTAATGTTACCGTTGTATTGTATTTTTAAATATCACTTTTAGAGTATTACTGTAGTATTATTAACAATTTTTTTATTAATCTTATATTGATGTTAAATTTAGTTGCATATAATTGAGTTAACTTACAATAATATCAAAAACTATATTTTTAACAATTTCATTTAATGTCAATTTTTTACATAGTTTTTGGTCTTAAATATCAATTATATTATATAATTTATATGTGATTTTTTAGGAATTTGATGGGAAAACCCTTTTTATATTAATGTATAATAACTTAAATTTGAAGGCTTTTAATAATACCGTCAGTAGTGACGCAAACCAATAACAGAAAGATTAACACAAAACATGTTTATAACAAATAAACTTTTAAAAATCATAATGTATTTGTATTTTTAATGTTATTTAATTGTTTTTACCATGAAGTAAAATAGATGAAAATTTACTGGAAACTTTACTTAAATATATTATAAAATTCAAAATGCACACTAAGCTATATACCTTATTATTTAGTTATTTTAATTTTTATGATTTAAAACATAGTTTAAAAATAAAAAACAGATATATAATTTAAGTTATATACCTGTTTATATAAAATTATATAAAATTTTAACATGTGCATTAATTAATTATTTTGTTTTAATATTATTATACTGTATCTACAAAAACATCTAAAATAATAACAAATATTTTGGTTTATAAAAATGTTAAACTATGTCACTGATGTCTATCACACATGTAATTATTAATCAATTATTATATTATGATAAATTCAACAATAAAATAATTTATATAAACATCAATTATTATTAGTTTTAAATTCTGTATATTACTTATCTAATAAATTGCAAATTAATTTTTATTAAATAATTTAAAATTAAAAAAAAATTATTTTAATATTTTTCATACACAGAAATAAAACAATATTTATTTTAGATTGTTTTTATTTTCAATAGTAATATTTCATAAATTAGGCTATAAATTAGTTTATTATAAATAAATTCACATATTATTTATTGTGTTGTTTTAAAAAAATGATAGTTAATAAATATAAAAAACTATAAATATATTAAAGTTATAAATAGTATTGTTTTACTACAATAATAATAAACAATCTTATTATTTATATTTGTATACATATTTGTACAGTCAATTAAATAAATTAGTTAATGTAATTATTATTATTATATTTAATTTTATTTTTAAAGTAATAAATATTTTATTTAAATAAAATATATAATAAAATAATTTAATAGTATTATTAGTATATAATTATTGAACAATATAAATAAAAATAATTTAATATGTTATTGTTATTAAATTTATTGTTATTGTATTTATTATATTAGATTTTTAAATGTGTCAAATCTTATAAATTTGCAAATTAAAAAAAATAATTACATATTAATTCAGTCTATATTTAAGTAATTAAGTTTTATTTTATTAATATTATATATATTATAAATTTACACATAAAGCAAATAAAAGTAAAATTTATTAAAATCTAGTTATACCATATATTAACAACAACAATTTGTGATCATCACATGTGGTATTAATTTTTAATTAATATATTAATTAATTAATTATTTAATTAAAATCTTTTATTTTAAAATTTTAATGAATTTAACTCAGATTTAATCATTTTTTTGAGACCATATTATAAATATTTAGTTGAAATCCTTGAAATCAAACGACAAACCATTAAAACAACTTTATTTTGCCTCAAATTTTGCTGCATTTTCCTTATCATTTGCAACACAATTACAAATACATATAATATATATATATTTTGTATTTTAATAACAATTATAATTAATATTTACAACTTTATTTAAGATTATACTAAAATATTGTCTAAAATACTTTTAAGTTCTCATATATGTTATTTAAAATAGTGAATATTAATATATAATTAATCAATAATAAAGTTTGTATTTGATGATTTTGGATATAATTTCTATAAATTACATAATTATAATCAAGTTAAATGATTTTTGAATAAATTTGTAAAAGTTTAAACAAATGTGTTTCTAAATTAAATAAAAATATATCATATATATATATATATATATATATATATACATATGGATTACCGGAGGCATAGCTATCATCTATAAAAAAAATTTGCATAACATAAAAGACATTATTAATACAATGAATTGACATTTTATACAATTTAAAAATGTTTTTAATGCTAATTGTAATGTTATTTATTATTGTTATATAATATTCAAACAATGATATAATGAGTCATTCAAAATGCATTTGTTTAGTAAAATGAATGTCTCATTAAATTTCAAGATCTTTATCATTCAAATTGGGGTTAATCTCAAACACATTCACTTTCATACAAAAAAAGCAAAACAAATCCTATATTTATTATAAACTATTATAAATTATTATAAAAATCAATATATATATATATATATATCAAATATAAAATTTTATTATAGTATATAATATGTGATTAAAAAAATAAACTAAACATATTTTTATACTTCTTAAAAGTTTATAATTGAAAACATTTTTAACTAAATATACTAATTTGTATTTTAAAAATAAAAAATTAATTGTCTTAATATGTTTATTGCTAGTTAAAAGCATTGTATTAATATATTTAAATTACAAATTATAATAATACAATTACAATACTATCAATCAATAAACTTATACAATAATTATTACAATGTCTACTGTAATCAGGGTTTTAAGAAAATAAATGCCTGCCCTGGCAATGCCCAAATAGATGCCATAAATGCCTGGCATTTTGGGCATCTATTTTATTTGCCTGCCAATTTAAATTGCTAAAAAGCAACTGTATTTATAAAAATAATGTAATTTAGTGTTTTAACGTGTTAATTAAATTTACAATTAATTTACTTATTTCCAATTATATTACCTTTTAATTAAAGGTATACAAAACAAAAATACATGCAAATATATTATAAAAACAATGTTTTATAAATTAATTAATAATATAAAATTAAAATAATAGGTGTCACCACATGAAAATAGATGCCCAGGGCATGGCAGAGGCAGGGAAGGCATTTGGCAAAATTGGCATCTATTGTTTATGCCTGCCATTTTTAAAACCCTGACTGTAATACAGTACTACTCTATAATATGTTGATTCAGTTTAAATATAATAATAAATAATAACTTATAAGACATTTATTATAAGTTTATTAGCAAAACATATTATAAAAGTTTAATTAAAAAAAATATTAAATATTAATAATGTTAATAATGTTAATACAAATTACTTGAAGTCATATTTGGCGCTAATTTTACAATAATTTATATTAAATTTTGTATTAATAAAAACAAGTGAAATGATTGCAACAAATGTTTCGTTATTTATGTGAAAAATAACTTAAAATTTGTTATTAAATATTGAAAAACGTTTCAAAAGATTGTCTCTTATTTGATGATCAAATCAAACGATTAATTGGTCTCATATTGTAATCAATATCGACATCAGTCATGTCATCGACGATCATAAAAGCTGTTCCATTGGTATCACCGAAGACGACATTAATACGTGTGAAGCGAAGGGCAGACGAGGAGAGGACAGTTGCGGCCAAACGGTGCAGATTTGTCGGAACCACTCAATCGGTTGAAGATAAAGATATTTACAGTTTGTTGTCGTCCACTAAAACACTGACACAAACTGTTTCACAGACGGAAACAAACCTAAAGATCTTTGATTACGACGAGATTTTCTCAACAAAGATCACACAATCCAATGAAAGTCTGTTTTCTTTATTTAGGAAATTGTTGTCTAAAAAAATTTTAACTAATTTTCTTTATATCTTTAATTGTTTTTATAGTCATCACATGCAATGGACAGCCATTAGATATCGTCGACAGTAGTGATAATCAAAGTGATCAATATTTGTATGATATATATGTCTATGAAAATGATGACAATCTTGAAACCGAAGAGCTTTGGAAAGACTATAGGGATTCAGACAATGATTCAAACGATGAAGACTATGCCTATAATGACTATCCGGATGAGTATGAAGTACCTGAGGATGCGATCGATTACTATGAATACAGAGACTGTGATGACAAAGATAATGATTCAGATCTGGGTTTTGGTTTACATATTACTAGTAATTCATCTGATTATGAATTAGATGACGAAAACGTTGATCCATTTGAAGCATATCGACAAAGAAATAGACATTATTGTGAAAGTGATAATCGAGATGAAGATGGAGACAATGAAGACAATGATGAAGATTATTGAAACGATTTTATTAATTATTTATTAAAAAGTTCATTGAATTGTTAATATTATTTGTATTAAATATTTTATCCATAAAAATCAATATCAGTTGTTTTTAATAGTTATGAATATGTATAGTATTGCCGTAATCTTTATTTAAACTAAACAATGTCTAATAAAATATTTAATTATATATATATATATATCAGTATATTGCAAAATTACAACAATTGCTATAACAATACAAATAATAATTAAATTTTTCATTACCCTAATTACAATTACTTAAATTTATCATTATTATGATAATTATGAAAATTGAAAATATAATTTCATTACCAGTAGTTAAGAAATTGAAAGATGACTTCAAAATTTATAAATTGGTAGATAATTACACGATTGCATAAATTAATAGTTTTTAGTTAAATTGTTAAACCAGTTATTAATAATTAGTACAATTATCTATTTACTTTAATATAGTAAATACACAGAGACATTATAGAGTACGTACAATATTAATACATTTTCAATATTAGTAATAGATTTATAATGATTTTTAATCAATTTTATTAAACCTTAATATTAAATTTTATATACTTTATAAAGTACTACAATATGTTTGAATGCTAAATGTTTTAACAAATAAAAAGATTATTATTATTAGTTAACTAAGTTTATTAATGATATACTGTAAACATTTATAACATTACAAATGTATTAATTAGATAATTCTATTTATTTATAGGAACTTGTAATTTAATTACAAATATATTTAGATTTTGTGAAAATTATATAAATTAATCATAAAAATTATTTAACCAGTATTTTAATAATAACCAATATTATAATATATTTTTATTGTATACAATACATAAAAATAGTATTATTTATAAAGCACTTATTTAGTAATACTATGATATTAAATAATGCATTAACAGTAATATTTATTTATTATACAGTAATTATAAAATATTGTAACATTTATATAAATATTAATTATAATAAGTATAAATATAATGTTTATATAACAATAACTATTACCGTAATTGTAAAGCACATTTTTAAAGTGGCTAAACTTTAAAGTTTAATAAATCAATTAATAAATATAAATAATATATCGTAATTTATAATTGATGCGTTTTGATAAAAGGCATGAGTTAAGCTCAATTATTGACTAAATTAATTAAAACAATTAAAAATTTTCTCCTAATAGATGTAACAGTAACTAAAATTGTAATAATTTCGTTATTTTTATTTGATTATAAATATATTCAATCAAATAACTAACTCTGTATTTAAATAGCTTTTGATTTATTGCCAGAATAATAAAGTTTTCGATGAAATTAAATATTTTTAAGTAACAATTTGTATAAAAATTGATTAAAATATAAATAATAGATTAATAATTTTTATTTTATATACTAAAATAATAACAAATTTATATTATATTTTATATTCTATCTAATTAATATTTAATCAATATCATAATAGTAATTTTTTTAATTCATTTTAATAAATGTTATCTAAAATGAAATCTTAAACATCATATCATACAAATAGTTATAAATTTTTAAATATACTTAATAGAGATAAAATTTGAGGCACATGTATGTGTGGTCAATGTTTCAGCTAATAAAGTGTAATTATGCTTATAAATTATATACTAATTAGCAATTAGTTATTAATAACAATGATAATAAAGTTAATCTAATTATATAATCATTTTTCTAACAAAAGACTAGAGTATTTCATCCAATTTTCTTTAAGAAAAATTTATAAATATATATAAAATTTTCAATTCAATGAATGGTCCAAAATATTTGAAAATAATTATTATCCCTGAAGTCTGTACTATTCAGACATAATATAACAATTTCTTATTAATTGTTATTTCAATTAATAAATTCAATAATGATTTTTTAAATATGAGAGGAACTTTGCCTATTAATAAAATTAATTAACAAAACAAGTAATATTTATGACAATAAATTATCCAAAATATTGTATATAATTGAAAACTGTAATCAATTGAATTAAACTCTAGAAAATATTTAATTACTTAATTAAGTGGTCCTCTAATTAGTTAATAAATAGTCATCAATGAGAAGGAATGACTTTTTGTTCGTCAATATTGAGTGAATTGCTATCAATGTTTGAATGTAATCCCTTTTGAGCCCATTTAAGGTCATCGGATCGGGGTTTGCAACCCGTCATCACCTCAACAATCACCTCCAGTGTCGACCAAAAGTGTAGTTTCTCTAATGGAAAGTTGAGCCAACCGGTCGTTATGCAAAAGTATGTTTCGTGAGGAGAGATATGATGTATTCGATGATGTTTTCGGGGAAGGATTATATGCATGTCCTACACAACTATATGTTAATTACAATATATTGTCAATTGTTTTACACTTACCTGCAGACAAATTATCCAAACAGGTAACGGACCGTAAATATGTGATAATTGATGTATCTGTAAATATAATCAATAGGTTTAATAATGGCATTCAATGTCATATATGGTGTGCTTTAATATTCAGTCAAAATGCCATTAAACGAAAACATTTAGTACTAATAAACTTTACATACAAAAAGTTCACATTATTTATCTTAAAAAATTGGTTTTAAATGTTCAGTGATCACGAAATTCAGCAATAATTCATCATAAAAAATGTTTTAAAGATTTTTTAGTTTAGTAAAGAAGTTATGCCAACAAAACAGCAAAATTGATACAAAAATATTAAAAAATCTATTGAAAGATAACTTACTTGATTAGTCATAGCGACAAATATTGCCAACAAATAGAGATAACAAATCCAGTTATAGTTTAAATAAATAATTTTATAATCATTTGAACGAAAAAAGTAAAATAAATAGATGAGTCCGGGAATAATAGCCATAAAATTATCACCATTTGTTTCAATGAAGTCGTGTCTTGTAATGGCAGTCGGATCGATGTGATGCTCACGAAATGGGCGGATAAATGCTTTGCCCACTATTGTCATCTCAACCGTACCCCACGTGTCGGCCATCCAATGGACAAAACCACTCAAAAAGTCTGCTGATATTATTCCGCAAACTTAATATAAAAATATATAATTATTATTTAAAAATGTGGTCATCTTTGGTAACCGGCTATCACTTACATGCGGCCAATACTATTGAACACCATTTGGAAGCATCGAAATAATATATCAAATATAGAAAGTCTACTAATATTAGAATTGATGCGATTATAATGCAAATAATTTCTTGATATCGTTTCCCTAAATAAATATAAGATATGAATTCAAATTATAAATGATATAATAGGTATATTTAGTAACAAAAATGTATATTTGATAAAATGTCAAATATTTTATGGGTTGAGTCAAGTCATCAAATTCTCAATCTTAATACTCGTGATATAACTGTCCTTAAGTGTGCCTCTATTTATACAGTATTATCAATTGTATGAATAACTAACATAAAGAGGCATCAAATATACAGAAAATTACTTTTTTATTCATCATTATTATTAAAAATAAAATATAATAATATTTTATGACAACAAGCGAAACACACCCAAAAGTTAGCTATAACTATAAAAACACGATTATTATATACTAAATATATTTTATTTATTTTTTGTTATATTGTACAATATTTTCAATTACATTAAATGCACTAATATAAACATAATTTTTATTTTAAGTTAAATTAATTTCATTAAATATAGATTAAAGCACAATAGATAAATTAATGTATATATACTGTACAGTATAATGAGTATAATATGAGACATTTTTTATGCAGTTATAAAAATATATTAATAAATATAAATTGTTTTTAATTATTAAAACTTTATTTTGCTAAACATATCAGCAACGAAAGCTCTTTAAACTATTAAAAGTGTTAATATTTTATAAGTTGTTTAGTTTATACATAATTTTATTATATAAATATAACATATGATTACTGGCACCAGAATTGGACGCTAAAAAAGTTTTTAGTGTCACTCCAAATATATATAAATATATCTAAATATATTGTAGTCAACATAACTTTACGCATACAGTCTATATGATAGCATATAACTGTATAGAAGTTATAACTATTTTTTAATCCTAAATAATCAGTGAATATGTGAACTAAACATAGATTCTGGCGAAGAGTTGCCACTCCTCACCACTAAAAACTCATTTCTCAAACAAATATACTTTCATTTATTTCATTACATTTTGAAAATATGTGTCATTCATTAAAACTTTAGTTACATTTCCAGAATAGATTTTTTTTATTATATTCATATTTTATATTATTTTTTTAGTTGATATTTTAATCTTTAATTTAGAAATTATATATATTAATATAAAATTTTTGAGTATTGTGGACCATAAATTTGAACATTAAACGACAGTTAATATAACAATAAAAGCAGTATTTATTTACTTTATTATTGTTTGTTATTAATTTAAGACAATTACCAGTAATTGAAAACTTAAATTAACAGAAAACACGATAATTATGCATAAGAAATGAATATTTATTATAATGCAATAAATATATAAATAGTTAAATAGTTATATTACATGCAATAAATATTTCTTTTATTACTAAATATATTAAAATAACAAATTTGAGTATTAATTAATAAAATTAATACTTCTATACTAACTTTATTGGTTAAATAATTAAATAATATTTCCAAAATGTCTATATAAATGTTAATACTGTATATACAGTATATTATATATATATATATATAGCATAATATATAAATTTATATATAATATTGCAATAAATATTAAGTATTGTTTGACAATTTCTATTAAATCAATACTTTCGAAAAATATAATAACAAATATTTATTAAATATTAAAAGATTTATTGTAAAATGTAATTTATTAAAATTATGAATAAATAAAAATACTAAATAATACTAAATAATAAATATATAAATAATAAATATATAAATAATAATAATAATAATAATAATAATAATAATAATAATAATAATAATAATAATAATAATAATAATAATAATAATAATAATAATAATAATAATAATAATAATAATAATAATAATAATAATAATAATAATAATAATAATAATAATAATAATAATAATAATAATAAGAGGAGGCACAGTGGTGTAGTGGTTAGTGTGTAGGGCTATGTAGTGTAATGGAGAGTAAGATCTATAGTTCGAGCCCCGATGTGGTAAAGCAATTTTTCTGAAAAAAAAAATTGTTTTAACTGTGCTTCCCGTCCCTGCCCAACCAACGCTGTTTAGGACGGCCAACTTAAGTAGTATGGGGAAAGCGGGGTGCTAAGTGAGGACGAGTTTCTGCCCGACCCCGGGTATCGGTACTTCGGTATCGGTACCCACCTGGGGGTACCCGCAAGGGTGCCCCCACCCGGGGGTGCCAGTAAAAAGGTGCCCCCACCCCGAAGAGACGTCCGCAAGGATGTCTCTTCACCCTTCGAGTAGTTACTCGTCCTCACACGCAATGGCCACTTTTGTTTCAAAAAATAAAAAAATCCTATTTCAACAAACACATGTTAGTGGTGAGAAATGGGTGGCAATAGACACATGTTAGTGTTGAGCTTATTCTAGGGACTGGGACCCCGTAAAAAGGCCAAAAACAAATATATATATAATTATGATTACACGTAGTCGAAGGAATAACGGGGGGTGTTCGGGAGGTACCCTCTCAAATAAATCCCGCGTTCAGCAGGTAGGCATTGACTGCAGTTCGTTAAGTATGCATCATATCCCACGCAGTGATGTGCTATGCGGGCAAAGCTGTGATGTAATGCGACCGCAGACTAGTCAACAAAATCAGACTAACCTCCAAAATGTTTCAGTTCAAGCTGGTTCTCAGCGACAACTGACCAATTTGGTTGAAAAATCGCAAAAGCGCATGAAATGGACACATGAGATGAATACCTTGATAATGCGCGAATACTACAGATCAACTCGACTCGAAACAAATATGACTGATTACAGAAACCAAATTTACTTAGCATTCAAACAGAAATATCCAGAACTAAATGTAACGGAACAAAGGATTGCAGACCAGCGGCGATTCTTAGCAAAGAATAATAAAATATCCCCAATAGAATTACAAGAAATCAAACAGCAAGTGGCACATGAACTATCATTAAATGAAACAACTGAATTAAATACCACAGTAGAAGTAGTGCCAGAAATGGAAGAGACACCTACAACAACAGATAACAGAATCAATACAAATGATGAAATAAATAGAATAACAGCAGAAAATGAACTAAAAACTTCTTTAGAACAATATAAAGACTTTGAAATAGAACTCAGACCTAAGTTACCAAAAATAAAAAGTGGCGTAAAAACAAGATCTACAATAATAACAATTAATGATATACTTAAAGATTACATCGAAGATAACATGTCGTTGAGCACAATTAATACAATAACATACTGTGCAGCAGTAGCAGTATCGAGACTCTTAGGCTACAAAATACAACACATGTCAACTACAAAACTAAATCAAGAAAATATAATACCTAAATGGCAAAAGCGAATAGAGACACGTATAGAAGGGAAAAGACAAGTAATAGGAAGAATAACGCAAGTGTTAAATGGAAACAAATCAAAAAGACTTAACCAATCATTAAAAGATATATACCGATTATTACAGACAAAACCTGGAAAACCTGAATTTGAAGCTATTATCCGGAATTACAACGACACATTAAAACAAACAGTTCAAGCACTATCACAAAGAATCAGAAGATATAAACAACAAAGCGAAAGACGAAAGCAAAATACAATGTTCTATAATAACGAAAAAATGTTCTATAGAAATCAAAACAAAATAAATTCAAGCAATATTAACCATACACCACAAATAGATGAAATAGAAAACTACTGGAAAGAAATCTGGAGCAACCCAAAGGAATATAAAGAATCTAATTGGATAAATGATATTGAAGATGAAAATAAAGAAATACCACCTATGACTTCAGTAAATATAATTAAAGATGACTTAACCGAAGCCCTCAAGAAATCCCACAATTGGAAAAGCCCAGGACAAGACAAAATACAAAACTTCTGGTACAAACACTTTACAACAGTACATCAACCAATGGCAATAGCAATGGATAAAATAATAAAAACAGGACAAACCGATGACTTCCTCACTTCCGGAATAACATATCTACTCCCAAAAACAGAAAATACATCAGATCCCAGCAAATATAGACCCATCACTTGCCTAACAACAATGTATAAAATCCTAACATCCATAATATCAACAAAAATATATAATCATTTAAGTAACAACAACATAATAGCTGAAGAACAAAAAGGCTGTATAAAACACTCAATGGGCTGTAAAGAGCAATTAACAATAGACAATATTATAACAATAAGAGCTCGTCAAAAACATAGAAATCTTGAAATGGCATACATAGACTATAAGAAAGCATTCGATTCAGTCCCACATAAATGGTTATTAAGAGTGTTAAAACTATATAAAATTGACAACCCACTGATAAACACATTAGAAAATATGATGAAAAAATGGAAAACTAAATTGTGTGTCAATACTAATAATGAAACAAAAATAAGTACAGAAATCAAAATAAATAGAGGAATATTTCAAGGAGATTCACTCAGTCCTCTGTGGTTCTGCTTAGCCATAAACCCACTGTCATCACTACTTAAAAAGCTAAAAGGCGTAAATCTAAAATCAAGTGATACAAAATATAATCTAACACATCTACTATATATGGACGACTTAAAACTATACGCCGAAAAAGAATCTGATTTAAATGCAATGTTAAAAACAACAGAAACTTTCTCCAATGATATAAATATGGAATTTGGATTAGATAAATGTGCTATAATGAAACTGAAAAGAGGAGTCTATTCTGAAAGAAATCAATACGAAACTGAAAATGGATATATAAAGGCACTAGAAAATGGAGATATATATAAGTACTTAGGAATTAAGCAAATGCATAAATCTAAAATGACAGAAGTTAAAGAAGAAATAAAGAAAACATTAAACCAAAGAATAATAAAAATACTAAAATCTCAACTAAACTCAAACAACAAATTCAAAGCAATAAACACTTGGGCTATACCTGTACTGACATACTCGTTCGGAATAATAAAATGGAGTAAAACAGAACTTGAGACAATTGAAAGACATATAAGGCGACAACTTACAATGTTTGGACTACACCACCCTAGAAGTTCTGTAGCACGACTATGTGTTAGTAGAAAACATGGGGGTAGAGGGTTACTAAACATTGTAAGCCTTGAAGCCAAACAGCGAGAATTGCTGAGAAAATACCATCAACAAAAATGCAATGTCTCAGAGCTCCACAAAATAACATCAACACTCGATTACAACTACACACCTCTAAATCTCAGCAATAATGAACATCAAATAGAAATACAAAATGAAAAAGAGAGGATTAACACATGGGCCTCAAAAGAACTTCACGGAAGATACCGGGCAGAACTCAACCAAACACACGTAGACGAAGAAATGTCTACAAAATGGTTGAAGTACGCCGGTCTTCATGGAGAGACAGAGGGGTTCATGATGGCAATACAAGATCGAGTGATTCCGACACGAAACCATCAGAAATACATCCAAAAGCTAAATATACCAACAGACAAGTGCAGGATGTGTCATATGGAGTCCGAAACAATAGAACATATACTAAATGGGTGTAAAGTACTCACAAACACCGAGTACCTAAGCCGTCACAACCAAGTAGCCAAAATCATACATCAGGAATTGGCAATAAGATTCGGACTAATTAAAGAACCATTACCATACTATAGATACGAGCCACAAAGTGTAATGGAAAGCAACAGAGCCAAGCTCTACTGGGATAAAGAAATAAGAACAGATAAAACTGTGGCCCACAACCGCCCAGATATAGTACTAGTAGACAAACATCAAGATAAGGCGTACATAATAGACATAGCGGTCCCACTAACACACAAACTACAGGACACGCATAGTGAGAAACGCCGAAAATATACAGACTTGGCCTATGAGATCAATAAGATGTGGCGCATTAAGAAAGTTGAAATCATACCTATAATCCTGTCATCAATGGCCGTAATACCGAAAAATCTGGCCCTAAGTTTGGAATCACTGGAAATCAGAAAAACTAAGATCTATGAAATGCAAAAAGCAGTGATACTTCAGAGTTGTAGAACAGTAAGAAAAGTACTAGACTTGAGTTGAGTCTAACCAGTCGTGTCTCTGCCACCAAAAGTGGCCGACACAACTGTGATCACACCGGAACAACCGTGATATACAAAAATAATAATAATAATAATAATAATAATAATAATAATAATAATAATAATAATAATAATAATAATAATAATAATAATAAATTCTATGCCAACTAATAATGAGCAGAAGTCACTATTGATAAAATAAATTAAAATCAATTTGGATCAATGTTTTTGTCATTTAGTTATTGTAATACATGAATAATGACAAATCAAAACATAAAACTATATAATCATTGCTAGAATTGATTAAATGTAAGCAATGAATAAATTACCAATTTTATTGTTTTTTCACATACTGTAGCACCGGTACATATAGACGAACCAAATGTCCAGTTTGTTCAAAAATTATTAGTATATATTTAATCAACAATTGTTTTTTTGTTTGGTTTATGTTTAAAAAATGATTTATTAAAAATATATCAAAAAACAAATCAGTAAATTAAAAATAAAATTGAAGAATATTGACTTATATAAAAATAAATGTTATATTTTATACTTATTTATTAAATTATTTTATTAAATGTCATAATTTATTATTATTATAATAAATAGATATAATCTCAATTGTAATTGTATAAACTCAATAATTTATTTATTATTTATAATATATAATATATACAACTGTCAAATTAGTTATCCGTTTCAATTTGAAACTCTATTAAGTAATATATAGTATATTATATATGACTTCAATGTTTATACGAATCATTTAACATGATCATTTTCTCTATGAGTATAATTTATTTAGTATA
The DNA here is from genome assembly GCF_028296485.1 of Oppia nitens. Taxonomy (NCBI): domain Eukaryota; kingdom Metazoa; phylum Arthropoda; class Arachnida; order Sarcoptiformes; family Oppiidae; genus Oppia; species Oppia nitens. Next base: position 2,908,859 of record NW_026533250.1, read on the forward strand.
TATACATTAATTTGTTTTGTTTAAATAGTATAGTATATAAATATTTTATTTTTTATAGACTTATTTATTTTATTCAGACATTATATAATATTTTTAAGATATTCAGTTTAAATAAATTATTTGGCAAATCTAGATATCAGTGTTAACAAGTAATATGCTTTAAAAAATATTAGTGAAACACATATTAATATATTCTATCAAATAATTAAAGAATATATTATATATTAATAATATATTTTTATTTGTTATGAATTAATTTTTGTTATAAATAATAAATAAAAAAAAATTAATTGAAAAATAAGTTTAAAAATTGATTTTTAAAAAGCAGAATCAATAGAGAATTTGTTTTGAAAGTCAAGAATATATTATTAAAAAATGATTGAAAGTATTTACCGTTAGTATAAAGTTGTGCCAATTGTTTGGCCCCCACATGATTGGGTCCCCAACGAAATTGTTTGGACTGATTATCATTGAAATCACAATCGGTGTCTTCGGGCATACATTTGTTGCCAATCATGTTATCGTTTATGCTATGGATTGGCCCGAAAGCCATCATAGGGTTGTGCAGTCACTCAATGCTAACTGTGTTTTACTAAACAGTTTCTCTCTCAGAGTGTGTCTCTACTCAACACACAATCCATAACACAAACCAATTGATTGCTCCTTCAGTGCCAACAAAAAAGTATCACAACTTTGAAGACCTTCTCATAGACGACACTACAGACTCAATACAATTCTTAACATTAATAAACTTATTGTCAAATTTATATTGTATTTACAGATATACTACACTATACAGTATATCAAATATATCAATAATTAAAATAATTTTTTTGTTATATATTATTATAAATTATATATGATATACAGTATTTATATAGTATTAATATATAGTAATTTCTTATTTATTTATAATACTTATTACTTATTAATTTATTAAGTTTTTTTGTAGTTGTCGACAAAGTTGTGACCACAAAGTAAGCAAAACTTATATATAACTTATTACTAGTGTATTGATTAATAATTTTATATACTCTATTAAATAGTTGTTATAATAGTTGCTAAAAAAAGTCAAATAGTTGTTAAAATAGTTATTTAAACTGTATTAAATAGTTGTATATAATTGCCAAAAAAGCCAAATAGTTATTGAAATAGTTATTTATTATCTTATAAATATTTCAACAGATATATAATTCACTTGTTTTCAGCATATTTACAAAAATGGTTTATATAAATAAACTAATTATTTCTATTGTTAAAAAAGTAAGATGAGTTGATAACAGTTTACAGATTTTATATAATTTATATAACTATTACTTTTTGTTTTTACATATATTTGTGCAATATTTTACAAATTAATGCTTATATTTTTCAAAATCAATGAAATAATTATTTATAAGTTTTTATAGTTTCTAACCCAACAAATAGTTATTTATAGTTATAATAAAATTTCGGAAATAGCGTCCACTGGTCAACTTCGGTGGACATACTAAGTCCCAGTTATAAGCGTTGAACCGACAAAATAATTTTTTTAGTTGGAAATCAAGACACTACTTATTACTTAAATATTTATTATTATTTATCTAAAATATATACAAGAATATGATGATAGATAAGAAATATTATACACTAATTGTAAGCTAGCATTTCCAGAACACTTATAAATAAAATTTAGGATATTATTGTATTTTTAAAAATTAATTACATAACTTATTTGTGGGTAAATAGTATGTTAGTAGTAGTTTACCGGTAAAACAAGTGTAGACAATGAAGTCTAGATTAGATTTAGTCTAAGTTTCACGTTTTGTTTTAATTTACATTAATTTAAGTTTACTTCGTTTTAATTACTGTACATTTTATTTTTAGTAATGATAATAATGTTTAAAAAATATAATAAACTTTTGGTCATTGATTTTAATTTTGAGAAACTTTTAATCAAATTAAAGTCGAGTTAAACCTAAGAATTGATGGGAATTCAAGGATATACTGTCTAAATATAAATGGTTCCCAATATTCAATCACAAGCTTAACATCAGAGTAAATATTGTTTATAACTTAGCATTTATTTTCTACATTTTATTATTTTTTATCAAAATCTAAAGTACAGTACATTCAAAAACATAAAGTGATTCATATATATATATATAGAGAGAGAGAGAGTATATATATATTTTCTTCTTTTCAATGGAATGATTATAATAATAATAATAAAATAAGATATTAAATAAACAAATAGTTTTATACTTAAAGTTTTATAAAGTAATTTGAAAATTTTCAATACTTATGTAAGAAATGACTGATTTCTACATAAATCACTTATAGTATGAAACACTTTATTAATACAACAACTTATACAATAAAACAGAAACAAATGAGATTTAATTTGTAATGTTTTTATTGTTTATAAAAAATTTGTTTCATTGAAATATTTTTTAAAATGATATAATTTTCTTGATTTTAGAGAAATTATCGGCAAAATTACGGTAAACTTATTATGTAATACTGACATCTATTGAGAATTACTTAGAACTTAATTTTACATTAAATTAGTTTTCCAAATGATATAATAAAAGAGATATTAAATATTCAAAATATATTTCGATTACTATTTAATATAATAATAAATTTATATATTAATAGTTAAAAATAATTACTTAAATCATTTACTAAATTGATAAGCTATATCTGTTATAAAATTATGTCCAGGTCATGTCCAGGTCATGTCCAGGTCATGTCCAGGTCATGTCCAGGTCATGTCCAGGTCATGTCCAGGTCATGTCCAGGTCATGTTTAGATTCAAGTTAGTTTTTGAAATGTCCCGGTTAAATCAGAAAATAATTTAGAAACATGTTATCTATTATTGAAGCACTTTATTGTTGAATAATTGACTGAAATTACCATCAGATCAAAAGTTTAGTAGAGATCTGATTGACTTTCCCGGTAAACATTGATGTAATATGGCTTCTCTGTCATCGATAAACTAAACACGAAAACCAATGAATATAAAATAATTTAATATCAATTAATATTATTTCATGCATTTATTTCACTATTATATGTATGTATAAATTAATTTCAATATTTACAATATCTCAAATTTAAATATTGTTTATTAAATACAACCCCGTTTTACTATAATATAAATATTTTTGTTTAAAAATAATATACTCATATTAATATAATAAAATATTTTATGCAATTATTTGTTTTATTAATATATAAATTATATTTTAATATATTATTGAAATTTTAACATAATAATATAAAAATATAGACTATAATAATAGTTATATTAAAAATTTTATAGACAGTACTAATCTCTAGGATTTTATTTTATAAACAGATGCTATCAAATGAGATCTCATTTACATTAAATTGTATCAATCGGTATGACTGTTAAGTTATAGTGAAAGTCAATAAATTGAAAGTTTTGTGTAAAGAGGGACACATAGAGAGAGAGAGAGAGAGAGAGAGAGAGAGAGAGAGAGAGAGAGAGAGAGAGAGAGAGAGAGAGAGCACTGATATGAATGAGTGGTGGGGACGACAATACGGTCAATAGAATCGATGTATTAATAATTTGAAAGTATAATTGAAGGGATGACACAACACCTCAATATGTGGACTCATAAGTGTTGCTAAAGTCGACTGACGTATGCATTGAGTGGCGGTTTATGAGTGATAGTGATATTAGATCTGGTTTTTGGCAATAATTGAGTTTCTGTTGACAACTGTAGTCCTAAAAACCAATATATTGTGTTATAATTTGATTTTTTGATGTGAAACATACCGAATGACGATATGTTGTATGAATTGTTAGACTTTACTGTCATCTCATGTTAAACATTGTCTGACCTCACCATCACTTGCATTGAAAAGCATTAAAATTCATGAATGAGACCAATGACTGGCACTACTTTCACATCGGATGATAAAGTAAGCACTTCTGCAAACTCACTGCAAACATACCATTCATTGAATGCCAGTCTTTATCATCTTTGACTGCATTCAACTCACATAATGTTTGGCTTAATGTAAAATCTGATGCTTTTCTCATTCAAAGCAAACATTTACACTTATTTTTCAATCTAACTGTCCGTTTGTTAAGATGATGACAAACATCCGTAGTATTGGAGAAAAAGAAAGAAAGAAAGAGAGAGAGAGAGAGAGAGAGAGAGTTGTATGAAATAAAGTTTGTGTTGAATTAGTCGTTTGTATATAAAAAGGGACAATAAAATTGTTTAATATTAATAAATTAATGCTATAATATCTAAGCTTTAGTTTATTTACAAAATACAATATTAAAGTGCATGTAATGTATGAGACCATTACCAATAGTGAACCGGATTATTGCTTATATAGATAGCAATAACCGTAATTCAAAACAATGACATCGACACCAAACAGTGAGAGGGATGTACTGATCAGTGATATTGTTGGTACTGTTGGCACAGGGAGTGCATGTATTAGACATAGACTGATGTGATATACGATTATATTATGGCGTTATCTCTATCGTTGGCACTGGAGATTCATAACTAAAAGCCAGTTATTGCACTGTTTTAGTAGATTTAATGTGCGATAAGAGGGAAAAGTCATTTAATGGAGTTATACACCACTACTACCCCTCGCAAAGCAATGCATTTATTTTATTAAATCTTAAGTCAAGTCTATTATGTAACAGGAATTCGGGCTAAATATGACTCGTGTTGTAATCGATGTCGAGTTGTGTCTCATATAAGCCAAAGAACAAGAATTTTATTAGAAATTCTGGTCTTTTCAATGAATGTTATGAATGTGCCATCAATTGACTAATACATACCTAAACCAGTGCTAAACATATACACATTCAGCACACATAACATATAGACTCCAATGTACTGTACTCTCCCTTTTCCACTCCTGTCCGTCTTTTTCTCATTCATTCATTAATTTATTTGCTTATATGTCTCAAATAAACGTGTTATGAATTGACAATTAGTTAAAAAGCATTATATTTTTAATGTAATATAAATTTACATAATTTTTTCAGTAGTTTCATCTTTGGATTTCAAATAATTTTCGTATTATTTTAATGTACTTTTATAGTGATATAAGTCTTTATAAAATTTTAATTTTAATTTATATATTTTATTTTTATATAATGTATTTTTTATTTTACATGTTGTTTAGTTTAAAAAATTTATTAGATTTATATTAAAAAATATTTGCATAATATACACAATAATTTAATTTACAATGACATAAAACAAACTTTATAATAAATTTTAAAGCAACAAAAAATTATAAATATTAATTTTATGTAGAATTTATAATATATTAAATCTAAATATTATTTTTAAAACAATTTCTAAAAAAAATTATTTGATAAATATATAAATCAAAAATAGTTTAAATTGAACTTTGAATCGAATAGTATAAAAAATATGAAATATTTTAGTAATATATAAAATTTATTTAAAAAAAATTTGTAACATAAAAATTAAAATTATAATATTAAATATAATAAATATTTTAATTCTAATTTAAATAATAAGTTTTATAATAAAGGAAATTATTAAAAATGATTGAAAAACAAGTTATTAATGTTGTTATGAGATGGCAGATGTGACTTCAAATATGTTAATATTATTTTAAAACTACAGAAAAATACTAAATTTGAAAAATTAGTTGTGAAAAGCAATTCATAGAAAAATGCATTTTTTTATAAATCTTTACAATTGTTTTAAAATCGTAAATGTTTTGTTCAAAGTTTATAATTACTGTATAAACAAATTATATTTTAAAAATTTGATTTATTATATATATATATACAGTATATCAATTAGTAAATAATTTTCTAATATTTGATTTAGTTTTTCCGATATATTCTCTGAAATATTATTTTATATTTAATATAAAAATTATTTACAAAATGCATCTTTAAAAATAACAATAGAATTTTTAAGATTTGAAATTCAGTTAAATGATAATTATTAATCAAAATATAAGAAATTATTTATAATAATAATAATATTGTGTCACAAAATGTAAAAAGTTCAGCCCTTAAATACAGTGCAAATCAATATAATCTACTATACAATGTATTGTATATAATGACCAAATAGTTGATTAAAAGTTTTAATTATCATTTATTTAAATTCAAAATTTTAAAATAAATTATTATTGAAAAATATGTTATTATATTATTAGCAATAAATCACAAAAAAAGGAAAACAAGTGTAGAGTTGACAAACAAACATAAGTTAGACATCAAGTTATTAGTAATACATTTGGAGTCCACTGTCCGTCCATATGTCGACACTAATGAAAATGTGTCAAAAAATATTAAACACAACTTTTTATATTATTATTATATTTTGTACACAAGTTTTCACTTTTTAATAACAAAAATACCGAAAGAGAGAGAGATTAGTGAAAAGTTTTTTAGATTTCGTTCAATCAAATGACTGATCGATCAAAATCTAAACCTAAACCTTAAACACTAGTGAATGCTATTGTAATAAACTATTATTGCATTGCTTGAGCACAATATCTACCAGTGATGCCTAACTTATATCAATAGATTTTCCAATATATTTAATGTTAAATTTTCAATTTTCACATCAATTATTATATAATACTTAGAGATTTGAGTGGACTTTTTTAGACATTGTTGTCATTTATAGCGATAACTATTTAGTTTTACAATTGACTTGTTGTGTAACAGCTGTATTGAAAAGGCTTTAAATCAAAAATGTTTTACCAATTACTTTGTAAATATATATATGATATTTGATAATAACATGTTTTGCTACTAATAAAAAACAAACAAAAAATTAAGTAATATTGCATTAATGGTTAAGATTGAGAAAAACCAATGTTGTAATAAATTTTTAAACATTCAAATAAAAATTATCCTTTTTCTCTTAGATTATAAATTAAATATTATATTTATTTTATTATTTAAATTTATAGGGTTTTTAGCAATTTCATCATTTTTCAATTAAAATATTTCAAAAAATAAATATAAATACTATAATAAAAATAAATACAAATGAAAAATATATTTTAAGACATGAAACAAATGAAAATGAGAGCATAAAATTAATCAGTGAATAATTGTATAATTTATTTAAACATAAGTCTACATATATTTTATTTTTTAATTATTTGTCATTATTGTCAAGCAATTGATAATACATTATAACAAAAATAAATAGAAATTAATTAAAATATGTCAATCATTCTGTCATATTGTCTATCAAAACAAGTCATTTAATATATAGTATAATAAATTTGGCAACTTTTTGAAGATAACATAAAACATAATTGCGTAAAATATTGAAAAAATAATATACAACAACATTTTAAAAGCAGGTTTAAAACAAAATTGTGTGTTTATTAATATCATTGGTTATATCAACTGTAATTGTCATTGTTATTAACAGTCAGTCACGGAATGCAATGGATATCATTCAAAATTTTAAATATATATATATATATATTTATTTAAAAAACTTAATTACAGTAAAACAATAATAATAATACTGTAATAATAACAACAACATAAGTTAATTGCATTTTATAGTGTTGTCAAACTAGAAAATAAAATAAAATAAAAGTTTATTTTTAAGTTTTTAATTAATTTTTTCTGAAATATAACCAACAATTTTCGTGTACTTAAACAAACTCATTGATTGAGCGGCAAACTAAACCAAACATATTTATAAGTATACAATTAGTTTTAACATAAGTTAACAATCAAGTAAGTTATCACAAAATATTAGACAACAAAAGTTTTCTGTCAATCTGTTTTTTGATATAATTTAGAAAAATCAAAATAAAAATGCTGTCAAAAAATTACAGGAAACTTACACACGAATAGCTTATAGTTATCATTATGTATAGCAAAGTGTATATTTCAGTGCAAAACAAGTTGTCTTTTATCGCATATCAAAATCTTTTCACTTAATTCTACACCAAAATTATTATCATTACTATTGTGGCACTCATTGGACAGTTGTGTCAAAGAACAGACAGTATATTAACAAGCAATGACACGACAGACATATAAAAAATAATAATTTTGTGAAACGAACTATTTTTGAGGTATAAATAATAAGTAGGAAAATAATTATACGACACAACTATTTTTGTATTATTAGACTATGACCAGTAATACAGTAACCATATTGTTTGCATTGCTATATCAGTGTTTTAGATACAAGTGCTGATTTGGTCAGAACTATGTAAAACATGGACAATATGTGTATAGATTACTAATACTTACAAATATATACATTGTATCATATTTATGATGTCTCAGTGATGTCTTAGGGGTCTAACAGTAATAAGGGATTAAAATAGTTTCAAATACTATTTGTTAGGCTAAGAAAAAAAAATCAAAGCATCATAAATAACAGCATCAAAATTAATTCAGAAATTTATGTGTCAATGTTTACTGTGTTTTAGATTCTGAAATAATATATTAAAAAATAATTTACTAAACAAAACAAAAATTTGTTACAAATCCTTAAATTGATTATCGATGCAAATATGATAAGCATTTTTACTAACAGATAACATCACAACAGAATAACAAACAAATGAATTACTATTTTTGCATTAATTTATGTTTAAATAATATATATAATAATAAACAAATATACAACAAATAAAAAGTATATAAACTGAGGTTATAGATAGAGGGGAAAGGGGGTATGGGGATAGACCACCTCTGTGTGCGTAAATAACTGATTACATGTCTTACATCAAACATCACTGATCAATATCAGGGGTGCCATCAAGTAATATGACAGTCCAAACATTTTATGAAAGCATTTATGCATTGGATTATAGCAAACATAGCACTGGCAGGAAATCCCTGACTTCAGAAATTGACACTCAAATAAATCAGAGGAACTGTAATATAGTAGAGACTCGTATTAGAGACGACAGCCCGGTATGTGGTGACCAATACAACCAAATTCTTCATATGACTCAACTATAGTCAATCATATGAACCAAAGTATCCTTACTCTCTCTCTCTCTCTCTCTCTCTCTCTCTCTCTCTCTCTCTCTCTCTCTCTCTCTCTCTCTCTCTCTCTCTCTCTCTCTCTCTCCTGGTCTCCCAGTGATGGTCTGCCTATGCCTTAGGTTTCATATGACGTCTCCCTAAGAATGATTGTGTTGACTGTTGACAAAGCCTTAGTATAAACTGTTTTTCTATGGAATTACCGTATGTTCTGTCCTTTACAAACACAACACACTGTCCTCTCCCTGTCCTCAATGACACACCACTTAAGTACACTTTGCATGCATTTTACTCCACTCTTCACATTATTTACAATAATATATGTATTTTTTAGACAAAATTTTCTTATTCGTTGACATTTGACTTAAGAAAACCATTGCTTATGTAGTAAATTATTACTACTTTTTACAGAATCGATGTCTTGTTTCTCTTGAATGTCGTTTCATAGCAATTAAAAGAGGATTTTAAACATTCAGCACTGATATGACATATGATTAAAGCATAGCAGCTGCAGCTCAAGTAACTAACACTCAATGGACAAACAGTTGATCACTAAAGCCCATGGATTCCACATATACTAGAAATTGTATCTCTAATTATTCCCAAACCATTTACTATCTATTTATATGACACTTTCAATAAGTCATAAATGATTTCAATTTCTATTTATAAGTTGTGTTTAAATATTTAACAACATTTATTACAATTAAGTAAATTACTTTTTGTAAAATTAATTATTTCATAAATTAAAAGACTTGTACATTATTTTACAATTATATTGTAGCAAATTGTATTTTTAATATATTAATTGATAAATATAAAAAGAATTTTTTTATTGATTTTTAATTTTCAATTTTATCCATCTTTCAGAATAATCAGTAATACTGATCAGTTATACAACAAAATAAAAGTTGAAATTATCAATTTATTTACAAAAAAATACAATTTATTTTGTAACTTTTAGAGCCAATGTCTAGAATGAATAAATGATGTTTTGTATACAGTATTTGTGATTAAAAAATATTGTATAAATAAATCTATAGTTAAAATTATATAATATTACGGTAATGAATTAAATAAACAACAAATAAAATAAACTATAGTATAAATAGGGTTCGGACAAATTCCATCCATCGTTTTATATGATAAAGTTTCCCATTTTTTCTGCTCCCTGGGAATTCATAGGGAAACAATTTTCATGTATTACCTTCTATTTAACACTAAATCACAAATTTTATTATAAGATTTGAATTACAAATATTGTATTAAACTGTGTTTTGAGTGTTATTATTAAATAGTTTCACTAAATTTATTTTTAAATATTTTAATAAAATTTTATGCAAGAAAATATGTTCTGTTATTATTTATTGTAAAAATATGAAACATATCGTATTTTTCTTTCTAATGGGCTAAGTAGAGAAAATAAAATATTTTTCCTATTTTTAGCGAAAATTGGAGGGATTTTATTAGGGAACTTTCCTGCCTTGGAAAGTTGCCCGAACTCTAAGTATAGGAATCACTCTTAATGTTTTGCTATTAATGTAAATAAATTAAGAGTCAATTTATTGTTGATGAGTTTATTGATTAAAATTATAAATTTTACTATATTTAATTTCAACATAAATAAACATTTATTTAAAACATAAATTTTAATTGTTAAAATATTAATTATAATGTTGGACAAATAGAAAATTTCTAGATATTTATCACAATTTTTAAATAAAAACAAATAAATTAATTGTAGATCATTTATTAGAACCTATTGTTTACACGAATCGTTAAGTTAATTACTTAAATTTAATACAATTTATAATTTAATATAATTTAAAATATTAAAATAAAAATTTATAGATTATAATGTGACTCCAGTTAAGTTATATTGAAACTTAGTTACGGTTGTAATTTTAATGAAAACTTTTATCACAATATTTGCCAAACACTGAAAATTTGATACAATAAAAAATTATTTAAATTTCAAGTTATTTTTAAAACTTTAAATAATTATAATGACAAAATTATAAATACTGTTTTAACATATATATATATATTCAATTATTTATTTTAATTAAAAGAAAAATATTTGCTACTTTTATAATAATATCACAAATTATAATGTTTAATTAAATTAAGTAATAATGTGCGAAAAAATATTTTTTTTAAAAGTTTAGTTAAATAAGATGTTATCGTAAATTGCTATAAACTGTAAAATCATTGATAGTTTGTTATGATATGTGTTTAATTTTAACGAAACACGATTTTATACAATATTTACTATTTATTTAATTGATAAGATATTACTATATAGTAAATCAAATTAATAATTAAGAGCCAGTATAGTTTGATTCATTAAAATGTCATATAAAACTAAACTGATTATAATAAAAATAATAACTGATTAAATCGTTAATTAATAAATAACATTACATTATATTTGTGGGTATATAAGACATGTGAACTTTTACTGATAAGACTAGTATTTAAAGGTAAAACCTGACAGATAAGGCATAAAATTGAAATAAATGTGTTTCTAATTTTAGGTGTATTTGAGATCAATGGTCTCAAAGAGAAATAGAGAGAAAAATATCATCAAAAATAATAGTTATTTTCTATTGTTTTTAATGTTATGTTTTATGTTATAAATACTTTGATAATTAAGTAATTTTTAAGAAATTGTAATATTAATGTGACAATAAGTAATTGAAAATAAACATTGAAATAATTAAATATAAAATTGGTTTACAATTATTGATAAGTGAGGGGACAGGCAGTCATCCAAAGAAAGAGATAGAAAGAGGAAATACACTAAAGAGTGAGTAAGTGGTGAATGAAAGCAATTTCCTCGTCAACAATGTGTGCCATTGTATGCCGTTTTCAAGTCGCGGGTTAGGGCGGAGTGCAGGCAGTCATCAATCAGTGTTTGGTTGTGTAAAAAATCGATATCATGTGTGCATAAAATATGCAGTTATACGCCCAGAGGGCTAACCAGACCAACACTGACAGGGGCTTACAAACAGTAAACACTACCAAAGCCATGGTTTTCAGTAATGTTTTGAAAAAAGATAACGCTTTGTATTTGCAAAATAAATATGGGATTTAATTTTAAAGTTTCAAATTCATGTGATATTTCATACAACCAAATGAACCACTCATTGAAAAAATAATATTTGTGTAAAAGCTATTACATAAAAAATAAATCCCACCTCTTATTAATGTATTATATCGTCAATTGTGTTTACTCTCATTTAACAACCGTATAAAATTTAATATTGTATTGATATTTGTTTGCTTACATTAGTGATACTAATCAGCTATAATTTTTGTGTTATTTATTATTTTAAACAATGTTTGCAACTTTTCAACCTCACATTCAAGTCATTTACAACAACTATATATTGTATTTTTTGATGATATCATTAATGTGGTGAATGTAATGCCTTAATTTTGGACACATATATGGTATGTTATGTAAGATAACGTGTTTGATGATAATAAATGACCACAATTTTGTCAAATATATATTAAAAGAATTTTAATATTTTTTTTTATTAAATTTTGTTATCAAATTCTGTAGTCAACTAAACATTTATTTTCAAGACATATCATTAATTTATATACTTTTTATTTTTGTTATTTATAAGTTAAGAAAAATTTATTTTATTAAGTTTATATTTATATACTTTTATATTTATTATAATAAAATACTTTGTTATATTGTAATAATAAGTTTTAATAGTAATAATAAATTATTGTATTGTTTATCGAATACAAAATATCAATATTATTACATATGTTATCAATGATAGTGTTTTGATAGTTAGTGTCACAATATATCACATAATCTCAATAAAACGTCTTATATATAACTATTAAACGCTATGAATGACTAGTCTTTATCAAATATATGACTCGTTTGACAACTTTATTAATGTCATCACTCATGAAGTCTTTTATTAATAATAATTGAATTAAACATCACTTGTCTCTCATCTCACTAATAATCCTCAAAACGACATACAAATATTTGTCCAATAATTTAATCAACATATAAGACAAAACATATACTGTAGTATAGTATGCCTTACACTGGATTTGTTGACTATCATTGTCAGTCACAACAACAACTGTCATCTCAGGTAAAATGGATTGCTTTTAAACATCAATTAGTAATAAATCCGTTTTATTAAACAAATTACTATATATTTATATATTACAATATATTTGTTTATTTAAATGCATTTAATGTGATTAAACAGTGATTTATGATAATTATGATAATAAAAAAGTTATATCAAAATTATACTAATCATTGCATTTATTACAAAATGTTTTATATAAAAAACAAGTTTATAAAGTTTGTTGGCTTATTATCTTGTCATTTATAAATTATATCATGATATTTATATACATAAAGGAATTTATGGATTTATATATAAATATATTTTTTTTAATTTTGATAAATAACAAAATGAATTTATTTAAAAGTGAAAATTAAATATAACAAATGCAATCTTTTATTTAATATAGTTTTTATGATATACACAAGTATGACAACTGATAATGATTTTATTATTTATAGTTTAGATGTAATATATTATTTCATTTAATAAGATATAGGGTTTACAGTATAAGTGTGTTTTACATTTTTAGAACACAACAAAATAAAAAGTTTATAAATAACCCATTTTTCAAAACATTTACAAAAACTAATTTTAAAAAATTTGTTTAAGCAAATATATATATATATATACTGTACCTGTATACAGTATATATATATATATATATAGTGTATTTGATATTTATATTTTATTGTATTATGTAATATTATATATAATTTTTTAAAACATTGTACTTTAAAAAGATATTAAATTAGTTTGGATTTAATAGTATGAATGACATGAACAGTAATGTAAAACAATGATGTCATTCCCATTCTCAGTATAGGCGGTCATAGCTCAGGGAGTTGTTAGATGAGCCTAACCACCAGTTTTAGACAATAAGCAGTAAATCTATGAAAATGAATGACTGGTAGTTGTGTTCAAATGATTTCTTGATTCCAGTGACTGACTGACTGTTAGTCTGCTATGAAATCCAATAGCGATAGTAATAAAAATCATTGAATGCAATGAAACACCAGATGTCTGATTCAGTATTCAATCAAACCTTTTGAATGATTGCTTTGATTTTCATTTGTTTGAACTAATTTAAGTGTCGCCTAAATTGTCTTTTACCACAACTTTGTTTGTTTGTAAATCATAGCTTTCATTAATGACATCCAATACAAACAGCTCGACTACAGACTCTCCGTGTTGTGCTACCAGTGCGGGCACTGATTCTCGTAGTCATACAACTAATGCAAATAATACTCCAACTATGAGTTTAAATGCAAATGAAGAAAATCATTTGTCGCCAAACGTTGGTCTGACAGCAACACCAATATCTCCGTCGACATCATCAGTCTGTGCTCTGACCACTCCCTATGATTCCCGTTTAATATCAGGTTATCCTCGACTCGGAGGCATTTATGGCTCGTCATATTCCGAACAAAACTCTTTTTATACCTCAGGAACCAATCCTTTCTATTCTTCATTTGTAAGTATTTCTGTAAAAGTCATAAACATTTTATTTATATAAAGTAAACATAAAACAGGGAAATCCATACGATCTAAAAGACATGAATGGTAATGGTTGGGGCCCTTTGCCTCAAACCACGTGCTACCTCTATGACCCCATATACAGTCCATATGGGGAAAGATATCCCACTATGGATGGTGTGGCCCGACGTAAGAATGTTACCCGAGATTCCACTACCACTTTGAAGGCATGGCTTAGTGAGCACAGGAAAAATCCGTACCCAACTAAAGGAGAAAAGATTATGTTAGCTATCATTACAAAAATGACTTTAACTCAAGTGAGTCTTATTTTATTTCTAATTTTTATATATTTAATACAAATGTAAACAAAGTTGTTATCTGATTACTTAAATAACTTTTTTGGTAACACTTTTATAGACTTTTATGTAAATTAATTTTTTAGTGATTCAAATTTCCTTTAAAACTAATTATTTGTTGGGAAGAATAAACTATAAAAATTGTCCGATTGTAACATACAGTAAAAACTCAAATATATTTTTTTATTTAGAAAAAAGCATTAACTTTGAAATTACTTTTTATTGTTGTTTGTATAGAAAATATATGTTCGGATTTTAAAAGTTTATTATACTGTAATCTCAAGTCATGTTAGTGTACATACAATACAAAATAATATAAAAACAATTTAAGTTATTATCTGAATAACAAATTAAATTGAATTTGTGTTTTGACAAAATATTTATAAAATTGTATTAACAGTTTTACAAATTTTATAACTTTATTATTAACTAAAATACAACTTTTTTATTTTATTTAAATTTTATTTAGTATATGAGTTTGTAAATCATTTGGAAATTTTTTTTTATTAGAAAAATGTGATTTCAAACATTGCAAATGCTATATAAATGTTTTTAAAAGAATGTAATATATATATAATATATATATTGTATGTGTTGAGCACAGGTATCGACGTGGTTTGCAAACGCCCGGCGCCGACTGAAAAAAGAGAATAAGATGACGTGGGAACCAAGGAATAGATGTGATGATAATGACGACGATATTATGTCTAGTGATGAGGAAAACGATACTAAAGTCGACAATATCTGTGAAAATGAACAGTCATCTCATAATAATAATAATAATAATAATCATTCAAATATTGATAGTATAAATCAATTAAAGTTGAGAAACGATTTACATGAAAGTCGCCAATACTTGAACTCATTAAAAGGTCTGAATTGACATATTGTCTCACAATTATATGTTTATTATATTTATTATTATTTAAGTATTATATTTCTAATACCGTAATCATACCGTTCGTATGGCATTACGTCGCCAGTGCTTTGGGTGTCAGTCAGAGTGTATGTTATGTTAGTATTAATTACAATATTTTGATAGTATTGTAATTACAACAATTGGAGACAAACTTATGTTTTTCAAAAAAGTTATTAAATGATTGAATGCCACAAATATTTCAATGGCCATTAAGAGGTGGTCTTAAATATTTGGTTAAATTATAAGTGAATCCTTTAGTATAATTAAAGTGAGTCCCTGATAGCCCTGTCCTTAATTATTATTAGATATAGAGCTCATATATAGTACTGATGTCTTGCACCCCTAGGGCTCGAGCCATACATGAGTGATGGCAAGCCCTGTGCTAAGCAATGGGTCCATTCATTTAGTGTGTAAATCAAGTAAATTCTTCAGTCATATCATTCTTTAGAGAACTTCCTTTTGACAAATCAAATGTCAGACAAAAATTAGTGAACAGTTTGTTATAAAAGTAAAGAACAGGCAATCAGTTTAATATACAGCAGTCGTTAGTGTTGTAGTAGTGGCAGTCATAGCACTGGTTGGTCATTACAGATGCAAAATCATGGCTCAACCAGAACTTTGAATGAGATATCCAGCCGTGTCTTACACTGACATACAGTGCCAGCACTGGAATTCATCTCAATCACCCATTGAGAGGCAATGTGTGCACTGAATTAGTGATACTCGTGTGTGTGTTGTCTTAAAATATATATTTTATACATAAGCCCTTAGCTTAGGTTCACCACTGGTTAGTCCACAGCAAACATACACAACACGTGGGAACCCATTTACCAGACTTAGACAGTCATCCCAAGTGATCGTCACTCTCTTAGTTTTTTCAAATAAATTTAAACAAAACTAACATTTTGATCACTACTAACACTAACTACTTTTGTATGAGTAATAGTTAGGAGTCGACCCAATGCAACCTTTGACCTGACTCTCCCTATCTCTCACTATTCACTAATACTTGACTTTCAGTTTTCTCACAAATAAAAACACTTATAGTTTATATGTTTACATATTTAAACTTTTCAATTATATTCAATTAACTGCAAACACTTGCGGATTGTTTTTACAACAAATATGACAAATATTTGAAAGCTTTTCAATTTAAGCATTGTTTACATAATTTCAATTGATTTCTTATCTCAAAAGTTGATCACATTTTCTTAAAAGTAAAATATTTATAAATATTTTCAATATTTTGTTTGTTAGATATGTCTGAGAGTTCCTTAAGAGGCCATTCTATGCAAAAGGTGGCCAACTGTGCGATCCCACCGATAATGAACACTACAATCAATACACTCACAGCCTGTCCGACAAATCATGATATTCTTCACCATAATTTTAATGTAAGTCTTAATAGGCATTCATAGACACACATACATACACTTTATAGTACAGTATATACTGTACTGTAGTTATAAATAACATAAATGAAAAAATGCTTAACATATAATTCAAACATTTAAAAAAAAAAGTTATATACGAGTATACAGTTTTTACTCATAAAAACTCAGAATTTTATATTAAAATTTAATATTATCTTAAATCTATATTTATATGTATTTTTTAAAGGAAATATTTTATGAATTAATTTTAACATTAAAATAAACTGTTTGACACAAATATCAGTAAAATTTAATAAAAAAAAGTCATTACACGGGGAACCCACTCAAACACAGCACTCGTCTTTGTACTGAACATAATATATATAAATTAATAATAAAATAATTTTTTTTTAAATATATAATTTATATAAGCATAATATTAAGATATATTTATGGCCACAAATGTCACCATTTGAGACAAACTTTTGATTTATGTGTTTATTATATATAAAGCATGTGTTTTAAATATAGATTCAAAACTTTTAGTACTAAAAACTATTACTACATTTACGGATACAATACATGAACTAATATATTAAGTGATTGTTTAAAATAATAGGATAAATGCAATTCAGTAAACAATGCAACGAAGCCTAAAATCTGGTCATTAGCTGAAACAGCGACTGAAGATAAGCCAAAGAGTCCATTATCTCATACGAGCCCTACTCTCGGCTCTAATATGAATATCGCGCCTTCACTGCACCTCTCGGCTAATTTGCACCCCAACCCCAGCCCATTGTCAGCTACTCCTGTGGTCTCTAATATGAGCGGTTGGTGTCATCCGACACACGCCCATCAATCGCATAACCCCTACACAACAGCAACAGTCAGCCCATACGGCACTCACTATATGTCATCATTTGGACGACACTTTACACATCAGTCATCGGCTACTTCACTACCTCCTCAGGTATGTGTGTGTCAGACAAACCCTTTTGTTTAGTGGTCACTAGTTATCCATTTATGACTTCATTGGAAAATTGATGTTTCCTTAAGTTTACTAATGATTTATTGCTAACCCAACTGTCTTACAGCTATTATATTATGTCTCTTGAAAGCACTTAAATTGTTTAAATGTAGCAAAAAATGTATAAATTGTTTAAATGCTAGTTTTGGGACTAAACTTGTTGTCATTACAGGAATTTGTCTTAAAAGCTAATTATTTTATAATTGTCTTTTCGAGATAAATATAGAAATGTTTTTACTTTTCAATTATTTTAATATTTTTCAATAGCCGTATCATAAATAAATAAATGTATTGTGTGATGCACATTAATAGTTTGCAAACACAGTACACATAAATTAGTGGTAGATAAACGATACATTTATCTATGTTATTGATCGCTTAAACTAATTTTTTATGGTTTTATAATTAAAAAATTTTAATTTATTGATTCGTATATCTCAAAAAAATCAATTATACGTTACAACAGCATATAATATGTTAGCTAATAGTTAAATAGTATTTAAAAATTATTTTAAAATCTAGTTTTTTTGTTGTCTTTAGTGAGAATTAATGATCACTCAAATGTATACAATATTTATTTTAACACAAAGTTAATCCTAATTAAATTTTTGCTAATATTTGTTTTTTTAAATCATTGCTTTTTATTAATTAATAAACAAAATCGATAACAAGATTTTGAATTAAACTGATATTAGAAGTTTAAAAGCATAATAATATTGAGTTGCAATTTGCAAATGATTTTTCATAAGATAAGCCAAATTTCATTTGATATTATTTTTTGTAACTCAAAAAATTGCTGTTTACAGTCATTTAGCTCTTAATTAAGTGTTGTTTTGATCATCAAAAATAACACATCTTTTTAATATCACACACAATCTTTAAAAAATATATTTAAGAGATTTTAAAAATTTTATAAAATACAAACTCATATAAAAAACATTAGAGAAAAACTATGAATATTTATTTTTAATTGAATTTTTTTTAATGTGATACTATACATAACTTGTTATAAATTTATCTCTAAGTTGATAATAGTAGTAATGGTATAACTATTACAATATGATAGGATATTAAATATTTTTTTTAATATAAAAATGTATACATAGGCAGACACACCACCCCATACACCGCCAGCACTGAAATTAGCGTCCATGCAATTACTTAGCTCGGAAAGTGGTGCACTGGCAGCGGCACTGGGAGCTCATGAACAGGTGAACTGTGCTGTTGTTGAATCACCAAAATTAATCACTTTTGGCAACAGAGGAGAACAAG
Source organism: Oppia nitens (assembly GCF_028296485.1). Lineage (NCBI taxonomy): Eukaryota > Metazoa > Arthropoda > Arachnida > Sarcoptiformes > Oppiidae > Oppia > Oppia nitens. The sequence goes on from NW_026533250.1 coordinate 2,928,410, forward strand.
TGGCACACAATGGCAATACTTCACCGCCAACTCATTCAACTCAAAGTAAACACTTTTTTCAATCATTCAATTGATTAATTTTGAGACCCATTTCATACATTTACAATCGAGTCGATCCAATTTCCTAACGATCTATTTTTTATATAATAATATCACTGAATCTTACAGATTATGTATGTTTTTGTTTAAAACTGTTTAAAAAACATTTATTGGTATTTTATCAAATACTTAAACTGATATCATAATACATTAGACAACTTTTTCCCATTTTACTAATACATCGAATATTAGAAATATCTGTAAAATATATTTATAAATTTAAAAAATAATATAATATAAACTATATAAAAGTTTTTCTAAATATTAAATTTAGGATTAAGTGATATTTAATTAATGCATTAATGAACTTACAGTTTAAAAGGCTTACTCAATAAACAGTGATTTCTTTTTATTATTTTTTAATACAGATGTTGTGTTGTTAAAAAGTCTCACAATTAATATAAAAACAAGTTTTTAACAATTAAAACATATATTGAGATTTAACATAAGATAACTTTAATGTATTGATTAAGAAAAACAAGTATTAGTTGACTCATTGCCAACATTTATGCAAATATCTAATGGATTGTCATTTATTGAGAAATGCTCTCAATTTGAATGAAAGACATGTTTAATATTTTTTCAAATAAAATGCATTATTAATATTCTGTACATTTTATCTAATCTGTAAAATAAATTTATGTTAACTTTATATTTGAAATTATTTAAGAAAGAAACCAAAATAATACAAATATAACAAAAACAAAAATCTTGTTTTTGGTAATACAAACAACAGATCACTATCCCATAGTATGTGATGCTGTGTKTGTGTGTGTGTGTGTGTGTGTGTGTGTGTAAGTATGTGTGTGTGTTTTGTAGGGTTTCATTCAGGTTTTTGAGCCACACTTTTGGTCAATGAATGATTAAATGTGTTTTATTTTTATTGCAAAAAACTTGATGATATTTATAGATGGGTGAATAGAAATATCGAATAAATTATTCTAAGAAAATTTTTAGAAAATTTCTCGGTAATTTATTTCAATTTGACTTTAAATAAATGTATTATATTATAGTATTCCAGTATATTGTAAAATATTAAATGTTATTTTTAAAAATGTTAGATTTTATAAAAGAGTATTACAGGAATACTAATCACAGGGATTCAATTAAATTAAAAAAAAACTAAACTTACTAGAAATTTACAAAATTTACTTTTTGCACATTTATATGTATATTTGATGAATATTATAAATTTTATTAATCTTGAAACAGAATCAAAATGTTAATGTTTTTCTCTACATTAAAAAAATCTTAAATAGTAAAGTATATATCAGTTATATGTATAAAATAAAATAAAAATGTTTTATAAAAAGATTTTATTTTTATAATCACTGGAATTCCTGACAACTTATGACTTATTTGCAGAGTTTTTGTTAAAACATTATAAATACAATTTAATATAACCGTATACTTCAGTGATAGACTGTGTTTTGTAATCTATATATCAATTGTTTGAATACTTGTTATACAAATGTCTCAACTTTGACTCAATAAGTGGTTATTATTTATATTTATTATATATATATATAAGAAATAATACAAAGATATACAATGATATCCAATGATACTCATTATGTCGAGTGATAAATGACACTCAAGAGTACAGTCACACTCTTCTAACGGATTATTTGTTATTGCATTGTTTGCCACAAAATAACAAACATATATACTGTATATATATATATATTATAAAAGTAATTTTGAATGGATTGTTATCTAATATTATATATTGAATTGACATATCTATGATATTAGATAAATGTAGACCTCATTACATTTAAATCAGTACATAACAAATAGCATTATCATAGAAACATGTATTGAGTTATACAATACAATTATAATGTTATTAATCAGTTCGCAAATTTTAATTGACTATAAATTACAAATCACTATAAAGTTAATTAGAAATTATTTTATAATTTTCATGTCATTTACATTGTAATCAAAATTAAGTAATTATTCTTTTCTGAATTATAATAAAATTATAATTATTTGATGTGTAATTTAATAGGGTTTATGTTATCATTTGTAATATATATATAATTTTCTAATTTTATACTCACACGGCAATAGCATTTTAATGCAGCATATCTTTAAATAATAAAAATTACTAGTAGTATAGTATAATGACAATGCTATTTGTATAATACTACTGTAATACGACTACCATTATGTCTATATTGTAGTGAATTTTGCTTATCATTGGAAACTATCGTAACAATTGTATCGGTGGTAATAAAGAGGAAAGACATTGTTAGTACTCAAAGCAACGAGAAAAACAAATGTCCGATACATATGACTGACCAGAATATATGGCAATAATTTATTAATTTTATGCCTAATACTACACAGTTATGTATGTTTGGACAGAAAAGCATAACTTAAAACAAAATAACTGATAGCATAGCAACCATTGCATGCATTCAATACAATTATTAGGCTTTTCTAGAGAGAGAGAGAGAGAGAGAGAGAGAGAGAGAGACAACAAAAATGATAGTCAGTTACGATTATTGAAGTAAAATTTTAGTAGTAGTCAAGCAATTACTGAATGCATGCAAGAGATTGTCAAATGAGATACCAATCTATAGCCAAAGCCCAGTCCTTGTCATATACATTGCCCCAAATTGGATGCACGTCATGGTATGGCTATGTTTTGACAATGTTATGACTCTCTGTTTTGGTTGTCATTAGACATAAAAAAGACTAACTGTGCTAAATGTATGGCTTATATTTTATAATGGTTATGATTTCATATTGAATCTAATATTATATTAACCATAAATTGGTGTATCAAATGTTAGACCATTTTGATGTAGGAGGAGATACTCTGAGTCATATCTCTAAGTGTTTCTGAGATCTCAAATGCAGACCTAATTATATAAATAGCAAATATATTATGGGTTCTAATAATAATAATAACCGCCTTTTCAAACAAACCATTAGAAATTACAACTCACTTCTCAATCGATTTCAATTCAATTTGCAGTTGTTTTCACATTTAGATACACTTTTCAAATGCATTTTACATAACAATTGCATACAAAACTAATTGCTTTTATGCGCTTTTTTCCTAAGCATTGATCAAATACCATAAAATATAAAAAGCCATTTAAATCACTTTTACATAAATATTTAATTCTTATGATTAAAATATATAATTCAAACAATAGTCAGTCATTAATCTTCTATAACATATAAACTGTGTGCTTAATAATGTTTTAAATAATTAAATCATTTTATTTTTACAGTAATATAAGCTATTTTAATAGTATATAATTTAAATACTAGTCAAACAATATTTACAAATTTTATTAATATTTTCTCGATTATATATTTATTGAAAACTTTGTTATTTTTATTGATATGATATGACCAATATTGTTGATAGCTATTAAATCAATTTATCGGTTATCTAACAAACAAATTTAATACAAATATAAATATTGAAGAAACGAAGTTTTAAAATATATTATTAATTACAGTTTATGCCAACGACTTTAGGATGAATGCAAACAGAAATTTATCAGAAAGTGGTGACCACTTGTTTACCAATTCAATTGGTTCTGGAGTTCTTCATCAAACACAAGACAACAATAGTAATAATACAACTAATCATAAGTAGGACCACATTATCAGCAATGGATTCACAATGAAAAACACTCTTCTGCTGATTCATCTCTTTTAAAAAGACTGACTGTTTGTGTAAATAAATTATAGTTTGTCTGCGATTGCAATACAAGATAGTGATGTAAACATTATTGAATATATCTGTCAATTAAAGTCCTACTCTTGAGTGCACATACACTAAGTTAATCTCTCTTTCTTTCTCTATCTCTCTCTTTTCTCTCTCTCTMTCTCTCTCTCTCTCTCTCTCTCTCTCTTCTATCTATTTGTTTATTTATCTATCTTTCTGACTGTCAGTCAATCTATCTTTCTTTATATATTTTGTATATTCTTAAAGCACACCAAATGGCCTATTAATGTACTAATGCAGACACCAATACATTGGACCGCAATATCACCAAAATATAGACATCTGTTTGTCAAATATAAGAGTAATTCATGTTTTAATGTGATTCTGGATGTCTATGTTTGGCTCAATATTATGGCTAATAAAAAGCCTATAATATTTGTTGTTCACAATCATTATGCTAACTAAAATAATATGTTATACATTACACTATAAACTTATAACTATATGTAGAAAATATTGTAAATAATTTGAAAGCAAATGCAAACATTTTTTTAGTAATGATATGTAACTATAAAGTGATAATAAACAGATGCTCTTACTGTTATTATAATTATTATAAATAATATAAGTTATACTGTATTATATTTTACAGTAAATACACACTGTTTATCAATAATAGTAATTATTATTACACATAAAATTCAGTATAATATATCATACATTTTGTCAACAGATAAATTGAATATATCTTATATAAATGTAAACTTTTTTAAAAAGACGGTAAAATTTGTTAGAATTATATTATATTAATAATTTTATTTTATGTGACATATCTTTTTTTGCAAATAAAAGTCATGTTTTATTACAAACTATCCGTTTGTGACATTTTTATAAACACATTACAGATGATCACAACATGTATCAAATTTAATTGGTTTTACTAATACTTTATTTTATGTAAATAGTTATTCAGCTAATATATAAACTTATATTGATATATGATATATACTTTTAAAAATAGCTGAATAATCGTTTTTATGGTATAATAACTATTTTTGATGTTGTTTTTTGCTTCTATAATCAAATAAATTGTTTGACTGAAGTAATTGTAAAAAAGGATAATTAAATAATATATTTAAGAGATTCAATGGTTAGACACAACTTCTCTCTCTCTCTCTCTCTCTTGTTTTTATATTTATAAAATCTTAAACAAATGTTATAAATTTAGAAAGAAAATACAGGTACAATATTTTTTGAAAGAAAATTTAAAAAGATTGATATAATAATGCAATTGTTTTGTGGGGAGAAAAACAAAACGTTTGAATTAAGAATTAAGTATATGTTAAATAAGTTGTGTATTTATGTATAAATAAATGGTAAGATGTCTTTACATAAGAGTTGCATAAATATATCGGTGTTGTCTGTCAATGAGGATTAGATACCGAAGCGAATGGCATTGTAGGTGATCGTGACCTCTGCATTGTAGCCCAAGTGACCCCATGTTCATCGTGTATGACTCGGCTGGGAATATACCCCCCGTTGGGCACCACTTGAGAAAAGGCATCTAAAATACAAACTCGATTGGAGACCAGTAAAGCCCACAACAACACTGTATTATTCAAAAATCAACAGCAAATACATACACAAACATCACATTTATATTGAAACCCCTGTCTTATGTAAGTATAATCTATGTATGAATTGCAAGTCAGAGATGTGAACATCAATCATATCTGTATTTTTGTTTGTATTACAAACTTATAATATCTCATATCATTTGATAATTTTTTTGCTGCAAAGCAATTAATAATAAGATTTTAAGAGATTATTTCAAATGTTTTTTTTTATTTATTTGTTTTAAGAGATTTAGGTTATGCATAGGTTTACTAGTGATTAATTAAACTATTATACTCTCTATGTATACCTGTATAAAGTATATATTTAGATACTATATACTGAATGTATACAATATATACTGTATAATATATTTATTTAAATTGTGTGTTACTCTTAGATTTTATCTTATTGTCAATCGACTCAATCTATTATATAAATGTACATATGATTCATCTGATACGGCAAATGTAATTAATATTAACATATTAACATATTTTAATACTTAATATCTGAAAAATACATTATCAATAATAATAAAATCTATATACCATATTAGTATTTAATTTTTTATAATAATTTAAGAAAAAAGATTATTAGACTCCTAATAATCAAATTGAAAACCAATTTGTAAAATAGTAGTTTTATGTAACTAAAATTTTTTAGTGTTTTTAATGCTTATCTTAACTTAGTTTAACATATAATATGTTATTTTTTAAATGATTAATGTTTTACTAATAAATTTTTAGATTTGTTATAAATAAATAATTATTAAGAAAATTTTTATTATGCAAGAAATTATCAATCATTATATTTAGGATTTTTTTTGGGAAATATGTATATATTTCCAATTAATGCCATAAATAATATCTAATTTAGAGAAAAACACAGTTTTAATAATATTAAAAACATTATTCATCTTTTGATGTCATCAAATAAAATATTAATTTTATCTAAAGATTCCCACAATTATTTGTTTATACATTTTTATGAAATTATAAACTATATATAATGTACATACAGTATAATACATATGTTGAGAAAGAGACATAATTTTAATTGAATGAAAATGACTCGAAACATAGTAAACAACAAATTAATTTTTGTTTTCACTATTTTATATACGGTATATAATCTGTATATTTTATATACAGTACAAAGTTAGTGCATATACTGTACATTATACATACAAATATAAGATTAGATCAGAAAAAGTTGGTTTTAAAAATAAAGTTTTAAAAAATCTATTTTTATATCATCGAAGTGTAGTGCAATTTTTGGCCCGTTTTTATGAATGTCTCCAAAAATAAGAAATAAGACTCCAAAACAAAATTATTGCGATTCCGTCGCCAGTGACTAACATAACACTCCCGTCGCATACAATCTGTATAAGACAGTTGTATTTGTTGGCTGACTGTGTGTGTGTGTGTGTGTGTGTGTGTGCACCACAAACGCCCTCAAGGATTATGAGTTAGTCTACAGATGACTGTCCAGATAAGGTGACAGAAAATGCACTTTACGTGCTCTTGTGTTTTAAAAGCTAAAAACCTGTGCATCACTTATAATGTATATCATATATACTGTATATATAATATACATTATGTTTGTAATGTATACATACAGTACTACAGTATGTTCTGAATATATTGATTACGAAAACATGAATCTATATATTTATAGTCAAAATGTCTCTCTGATAATATGTGTCCCCATTAGGTAAGGCATATCGTATACAACATTGACGTCCAATTTGCGTCCAAAACAACGCCCATTAAAGACCTCCTATCTCTCGGTCTTTTCTTGTGCTGAGACATGTTGTCCTCTTAAATGAGTTTATGAACTGTTTATATTAAAAGCAAAATTTTTTCACAACATTAATAACAACATGAGATACATGTCTATGTTGTGACAGCACAGGGGTGTAGTCAAGTTAATTGCCAAACCTATACTACAATTCACTCCTCACACACACATCATTGTTATTATATGCGTCGTGTCTGTGAAATAAGCAGTTAATCAAATCAACGTTTATTAACTGTAACACCCATTTAAATGACATTTGAGATCAAACAAAACAAAATAAAATAATATCCGATAATCATCTCATATGTTATAAACTTTTCTCTATGGGACTCATATGAATTTTATATGAATTTTATAAAACAAAAAAATTAAATGAAAAATTATACCTGAATTTTATTTTAAATTAAATTTACTCTCATTTTAAATACAAAAAAGAGATATTTTGCGAAAGACTTATTTTTATTATAAAAAGAGAAATATACTCAAAATCGTTACAAATGTTTTTAATGTATTTTTATATATGAAAAGTGAGTAAATGTTGGGATAGTTGTGATGTATGTGTGTTGTAGTAGTAGTGATGGGAAAATCTGTATTAGTGTTGTTTCGATACTTATCTTTATATTATATGTCTGCTGTATATACTGTACTATATATCCTTAAGTGACATTTTCTCTATCTTTTTGCTTATTTTCTCATATTCTTTATTTATATTGTGTGGCACTGATAGTCAACACCAACCCAGTCATCCCAGTCCTCTATCTGTCAAACAATTGCTATTTGCAACTCTTTTTTAAAACAACAATCATTATCTTAATTATCTGAGACATTGTTGTTTGACGGAGACATTAATCTTAACATTGAATCAAATAACGACAATAACATATCAAAACATTAACAAAACATAAATTGTATTTTGATTTTTTTGATTATAAAGATTCAATTATTAATGTTTTGAAAATTTTACTGATGTTAATAATAGTGATAAAGCAATTGAAACACACATCTAGAGACTAACTATAGTTATAATTAGCTAAATGTTATTAAACATATTTATAACAACAATAAAAAAATATAAAAGACATTTAATCCGTTTTTTATGTAATCTGATAATCAAAAGTCAAAATATTTACTGCTGTGCTGATCGTGTTTTGAATTTTTTGAAAAAATCTAAACTTAATCTAATAAATATTAAATGATTTTATAGTTTGTTTAAAAATAAAAAGAAAATATTCTTTAGTTTAAAATTTAAAATATTATATAATAAATGTAAATAATGACTGTCTTATAATTATATATACTGTAGTTCTTTATTTATGTATACAGTAATAAGTTTATATTTTTTATATTAAGTGTATTTATTTGTAGGTTATTTTGTGAAAAAAATAAATAAAATCAGATTTTATATTACTCACTGCAGGAACTCATAATATTTTAGACTCATTTAAAGCCTAACAGTATAACAGAGAAAAAAAGTGTCACAATTGGGACTAAACATTACCATCTCTGACGGCTCTCATAGTATGACTTCCCAATACTGAAGACATGTGTTATTAATCTTTAAAGAAATTGTGGTTAATATTGGGTAACCCCGCAGTAAAGCACCTGAAGATGATATTTTATATATGAATTATATGTGTTAAGCATTTTTTGTGAGGCTATAAAAGAAAAACAAACACAAATAAAAATGTATTTAAAGAAAACTAAATAATAAATACTATTTTTTAAGTATTATTTTATTCAAACAACAACTCAAGTGTTGCGGATATTCCCACAATCAAAGTTAGAAACAAAAATATATATATAATTTAAGTAAAAATGTAATGAATAAGTAAAGTAAATACATATACAGTATAATATACATGCAATGCATTTATAATAATCATGCAATTATTTGTAGAAACGAAAGTTGTTTTCCATATCAAAGACGGTATAATAATGACAACAAAAAAGTCGTAAAACTAATAGAAATTTTGTCGAATATATTAATACATTATTTATTAATGATCGCCTCTACTGTCAATTGAATTGTAAATTATATGTGAAAACTAATAAAGAAATCAATAGCTTTTAAATCAAAAACACAATGACTTAAAAAAACAACTAACAAATAATACTTCTAAAAATATATGAAAATTAGTTTTTGTTTGTAATAAGCATAATATGTTGAAATCATTAGAAAAATGACATTACATTTACATCTAAGATACTAATAATAATAATAATAAATTTTGTAAATAATTATATTTTATTGTTATATTCATAATTTTAATAATTAAGAATTATCTATAAAATAAACATATGTGAGAATAAAATTTGTTAGAAAAACACCATATTTTTTATTTCAATTAAATTTAACAAAACATAGACAAACAGTTTCGGGTACACTAACCGATTGAGGAGACTCTACAGAGTCATACATAACTAAAACATTTTAATATTCAATTTTATTATTGTTTAAATATACTGAATTAAAATTTATATTAATAATTTTAGAGTACATACAATATAAACATTAATTAAAATTAGAAATAAATTTAAATTATATTATTTTTATATTTACAATATATTGTAAAATTTAAACATATTATATTTTATGATTAATATAATATTATTAATATTAAATATAATTAGTATTGTTTAAATTTTTAACTTATACAAAGAAATAATTTAAATGTGTTTAGATAATAATTTTTCTAATATTACAGTATTTTTGAAGTTTTTCAGTATAAAAGTATTGTACCAATATTTATGAATAAATATTATATTTTTATTATTTTGTTAACAATAGATATAAAAACACTATCTTATAAATATATAATTTAAAATTTCATTTAGAATTAATATTATAAATATTTATATAATAAATTTATGATAAAATGAAAACTATATTTTTTTATAATTTTATTTTTATACACTATTTGAAGATTTAAAGTAATAACAGCACTTTGATACTTAAATATAAAGTACTTTTATATTTATATGTATCTATTTGTTATATTCAAGACTATAGTATTAAGCGCTAGTAATTTACAGCAATTCACAAATCATTTAATAGACTATTTGAAGTGCAAAACAACTGAAATAAAACAAAACCCAAAACGGGAGTCAATGGCACTACCAATACATACAAGTGATGCTCATAAACACATATATCATCATTAAATGCTATGATCTTTCAAAACTCAAACTACCTTTGAGTTGATTGTCGTGTTATTCAACAACACATTATTTGCCACAATATATAGATATACCGTATGACTGACTCTCTCCAAGTCTCTCATATTTTTACTGACTATCCGTCTATCAGTCAGACTGTATCTCCCTTTTTATTTCTGATATCAAAGCTATAGTCATACTTGTCGTTAAAAATATAAACGACAAAAAAATTTGTTCAGAAATTATGGATTTATGGGCTCTAAATAAAAGATAAAACAACAAAAAACTATAAGACATTCATATAATGTTTTTTGAAAGCATCATTTGGCTAATGTGTATGTAATGTAAATATAAGTGCCTCTCGTGGTCTATAAATGGTTAATGCAGTCGTTGAGTAACATTTTGTGTAACATATTATTTATAAATATAACACTTATATTCTCCATTGAGACCCAAAAGCACTCCAATGATATAACTGATACATAAAAACACCACTCAATCCATGACAGCATATCCATAGAGTCCATAACATTGACTACAATAATCTAACCATCTGTTTGCACTGTTATGACTTATCAATGAAAAGGAAAGCCAATGGCGAGGTTGGGTGAGGTTGGGGTCAAATTAGTTATAAGATATCCATTTATCGGGTCTCATGTGTAATCAAAAAAGCATATCATTGATAACCAACTCATGTCGAGATCACAGATTCAACTCTCATTAGATGTGTAGCAAAACACTGACACATTTGGATACACCATTTACTACCAGTTCTGCCGGAAAGTGACTTTTCAGACCATTCTATCTCTTACTAAACATTTTAGTTTTGATTTTATTTTTTTAATTTAGTAAAATTACTAATTTTTAACTTAATTCTTAATTATATTATTAATATAAAAATGTTAGTTCAAAATATTAGTACATAAAGTCAGTGATTTAAACTTTGGTAGTTTTATATAAAGATTAAGTGAGAAATTATTACTCCCAAGTGATAAAATCTCATATAAAAGAGAGTAACTGTTCATATGTATAGTTTGACGACATTGTTAACAAACATATCCTAGTATTGACCACATTATTATTATTATTATTATTATTACATTATTTTTATTAATAATATCACTATCGCATTGGATGTCATACTCCAACATAACATTATTTGTATGCCAATTGTTTACTTAGAAAATTATTACTAAACATTATAAATGCATTAAGCTATAAAATAATATTTAAACAATTAAGTGAATAATTGTTAATAGGTTTTAAATGTATTTTGTAATATTATATGTTAAATTGAGTTTTTTAATTAAAATATTGTATATAACCAAAAAATTTATATTTCATATGATTTGCCAAATTTAAATCAAAAAACTAAAATTGTGATAATAAAAAAATTAATTATTTAAACTAAATATTATGAGTTCGCATAAATTTCACGGATTGTGTAATGCAAATAAAATATATGATGTTTTTAGTTGAAACAGTTGCTGACAGTCGTAAAATTGGTTAAATTATATGACTGACTCTAATATTACAAAATAAAAAAGTTTTCTATTTAAAAGTCTGAAAGTTGTGTAATTTATTTTATAGATTGCTAAATGTTTTTACAATATGAAACACATAAATACATCATAAACCATATATGTATATAGGCTTAATATATATAATTGTATATAATATGTTAAAATTGATTGGCAAACACTATGAATAGTGATATACAAACAGATCCGCCTTTAATAAGATTGAATGGGTAACTGTAAGAGCAATATTTAGCATCATATCCCAGTCATGACATCACTTAAGTTTAGCCAAAATATTTTGTTAATGAGATGACAGAAATGATACTTTAAATGTAACATTTAAGCAATTATTTAGATGGTCTCTCTTTTTCTCCCATTCACTCAATAGCTTATAATTGGCCGCTCATTCATTAACATGACTTGAAAATATAGTGAATGGCATTTCAACCATCAAATGATAAAATTGTTTATTTAAAACTGTTGTGATGTTATGCAGAATTCATATAATGTATTTAAATAATAGATAGTTTATATTTATATTAGTATATTGTATCTAAAATAATATATATTTTTAAACATTTATAAATTATTATGATTATTGTGTGTGAGAGTGAGTAAGAGAGAGAGAGAGAGAGAGAGAGAGAGAGAGAGAGAGAGAGAGAGAGAGAGATTAAGTTTCATATATATCATGAAATTCCAGATGTCCGGCGCCAATATACTCTAAAGGACGGGACGGGTGCTACAGTACATGAATGTGCAAACCTGGAAGCCATCACTTAGATAGTCATAAGCCCTCTCTCTATGCCAATGTCTACCCGTTATCATTAGAAATTCCTAAATATCTAAATAGACAAAACTGTGTGACATTTAATCTGTTGGCGTTTTGGGAAACCATTAATTGTGCCGTTCATAGTAGTAGTAGTAATAGTAATATTAGTAGCAATAGTACTGTAATAGTAGTAGTAGTAGTAGTAGTAGTAGTACTGGTAATAGTTGTGTTGTTGTTGTTGTAGACAGTTTGTACACTTGAGAAGTGAATGACCACAATTTGGAGCACATATTATAAACTAAGTTAAATGTAGTGATATTGTTGTCAATACAAACAAACATTATTGAAGTCAATCTCTTTTTCTCAACTCTTAATTCCTAATAATATATATCTGTATTTCATTGTTAATGAAATCAACAATTCATGAGATATTTATATGTTTTTGCCGACACTTTTTTGTTAATACACTTGTTTTTCACATAAGCACTACAATAAAAAATAAGTACAGTATATATTGAAGTTTATTTCAATGGTTTTTTAGTATTTCCTCAATTATATTGCCGTAATCTTTTCGTATTGTAATTTCTAATTAATGCTTAAACAATGTATTATTGTAATGAAATCTATAAACTTGTAGATTTAGTTACTTAATTCATTGAATTTATTAAAATAAAATAAATAAATAAATTTGTTAAAAATAATATCCCATTAAATCAACTAATTAATTCTAATATGATTTTTCTTGTATTTCGTTTATAAAATCTTTGTAAAATTATTTAATCAAAATAATTTAAATATTATTGTAATTTTATTAAATTAATGAAATTTTATTATTTAACAAACATAAATTGACTTTATTTAAATAAAATAATATATAATACTGTATTTATCACTAGTAGTAAAACATTAGTCGTTGACATCAAATAACATATTTATAAGTCCTGAAAGCTGTGATAACAGTGTTTATGACATATTATTGGAAAAATGATTATAAAATATGTGTCTAAAATTGGAAATCAAAATAAGATTTTCTATAAATGGATATATGTTTAAACTAATGTGAAAATATTTGTTGTATTAAATATTGAGAAGATTGTGGGGATTAGCGGTATTTGAAAGTCAAAGAGGGATCCCGTGATTCAAGCGTTGGTTTGACATAAAACTGAACAAAAGTCGGGAAAGGGAGAGATTGGTGCTGAAGAAGTGATGCACAAGAGTGGTGTTGATGAGCATTGGGACACATATATATATATATACCGTATGTATCGTCAATAGCGGGCAGTCCTTAATCTGTGTCGTCGCCCTGGTTTTGATTAGTGTCGGCATAAATCAAACATATTTATAATAACGACTTAAATCTATCGGGACTTCTCTCACATAGAAATACACTGTTTTATCATTGTTTCAAACCATTTGAAAGCACTCGCTATAACTATGAACAACACAAAAGACCTTTTAGTTATTGACATTATTATTATTATTAATATTAATATTATCTTTGTTTGCCATTAAATAGTAAATACATACATAACTTGAATTATCGATTATAGATTAGAACCAATCAAAAACAGTTTAAGCTTTTACTTGACTTTTGATAAGAAACCGCAACATTACTATTACTATTACTATTATTATTACTATTATTATCATTATTTGTATTCATTTAAGAGCTCCTGATTACTGGTATTTCGGTATATTTAACATTTACAGTAACATGATTTGCACACAACTTAATATATTTATCATTATATTATATATACAATTAGACATATTTTTATTTTCAATGCTCAACAACTGAGTCAACAATTTTATCGCATGTAAGACATTATCACAAATTGTTGGATTTAAATATAAATTAAAAAGTTTCGGTAAAAATAAAATTATCGACAAATAAGAGCACAAATAATACAGTAATCTCTTGATATCTTAACATTTTTTCAAGTTTTCATTTTAATTGCAATTATTGTCTTATATTATATAGTGAAGTGAGCAAACATATACAGTATAACAAACCATTTCTTATCACAAGTGATTTATTTATTAACAATTAATTAAATAATAACTTTATAATAATAAGGTTATTTGAAATAATCTAATTAAATATTTTAATAAATATATGGAAGTTTCCAATAAATGTAATATAAATTAATTAAGAAATAATAAAATAATGAAATAACAATAGCCTTGGCATTCAAATGTTTTGTTTATTCAAAAACATATAATATCTTAACACTTGTCAATTGCTGCCAAACATCTAATTTCTAAAACTTCCAAAGTATTTAATATAAATATTAATATAAACTGTTTATTTAGTAATTTAAGAAATAAACCAATTTTAATATTATTTATGTTAAAAGCAAGTTATATCAATGTCTCTTTTATTTATAGTAATTTTTACGACTATCAATATAACAAATACATTATAAATTATTATAATTATAATAAAATTATGATGAGCCAAAGTTTGTTATTATCAATAAAAAAACATTTAATAACTTATTTGTATTTACTTAACAAAAATTGTGTTCAAGTGTTTAGTATAGAAATATTAAAGTTATGAGTTTACGTGTTTTGCACAATAAAACAGATAAATCAATATTAATTTAGATAAAAAACATTTATTTTCTGAAACAAAAATCTCTAACTTAGGTAGCGTTTCACTAATTCCGGTATTAAATATTATAGTTATTTAATAATAATAATAATAATACTATCACTAATATAATACTGTATAAAACTAAGGTATCATATGTTTGATGACAAAATCCTAACATTAAAGACAACCGCTTTTGAAGTGTAAATGCAATGAATAGAAGATAATATAAATCACTTTTGATTAGTTAATATATACGGTGTATATTAATAGCTGTTATCAAACACTAAATGTTTTTAATTTTGTTGTGCAAACAATAACTTTGATCTCAAACTAACAAAAAATCGATTATTAAAGAGCTTGTTATCTGTGAACTGTTTAATGATTGCACTGTTAGACCATTAGGTGGAGCACTGATGCTAACAATACTGATATTAATATACAGATAACCTGTTATCACACGTTTGGAGAGTTGGCATCAACTGAAGCATCGACAGGAGAGAGAGCGGCCTAACAGTGCTAACACATAGCACTTGAATGTCGATGACTGTAATCTCACGTAAACTTTTTTCAATATTATTCAATAACTGTTGAAATGGTAAAAATGCAGTTAAAAATAAAGTGTTTTTGTGGTCATATCGAGTATATGGACGGCAATTGAGTGACATTAATGTCAAAGAGATGACTGACTTCTGGCCATTGGCGCCACTGTTTCCGTCATTGCAATCACTGTTACACTCGTATTGCACACAAATTTTAACACTACTTGTCATTCATTCACATCTAATGTTTCTCTAAAGTTTGTCCAAAACTATCCTTAAAGCTAACTATTTATCCAATGGATGGGATTTGTTTGCAATGTTTTAAGCCAAGTGTCTCACTCTCTCACACAATATATATGTCTATACACTGTATATATGCTATAGCTTTGAATCGTTTATCTTTTGTCACTCTTATTGCTTATTACTAACAGTCAAACAGTGAACTCAATCCCTAATTAACAGCTCTTAAGGAGTGTTTAGTCAAATGTTGTGTTTGTAATTATAGTAACAGAAAACCCCAACACAACTAACTATATATACAGTATATATATATATAGTTATAGTTATATTGGCATCGATTGGCATACAATACTTATGCGGGTTTTAGACATTAATTAGTTGAAAGACAGAAAGCAAGAGAAAAGTTAAGTTAAATGCAATGACAAACAAAAAACAAGGTTTGGATGCTTTGGTTTAGAGTTTAACACATTTATAAAAGTGTTGCCAATTAGTGTTTGCGCTCATTATGTCAAATAAGTTAATGAGTTTGACTATACATAATCACACACACATAGACAACCCAATGGTTATGAGAAATGTAGTTAAAAGACTATCTGAAAAAAGGTATAACAAGTAATTGATGGCAACAGCCCTGTAATAGCACTGTTAGTGAAGCATATTGTCTCAGTTTGTCTGTGTGTGGCATTCATTCAATACTTTATATATGTATGGATGCGCTGCCAATACCATTGAGAGAGAGAGAGAGAGAGAGAGAGAGAGAGAGAGAGAGAGACTTGACTTCTCTCTCACTTTTAAACTAATCAATAGATTTAAGAGCAGCTCTAAAATGTTTAAAACTGTTTGTGAATTATTTGTATAGCAAATAAATACATAAAAACATAAAAACAAGTCACTAACTACTTGTGTGCCTCACTTCAAAAATGTTGTAAAACTAATGTAAATGTAAGCACTGAAAAACATAACACAATAACAAACAAATTACTAAATAAAATAAAATAATTTTTATATGTAAAGAGTTTTTGAATATGATTTGAGCTCTTATTTTGAGAATCGCAAAATAAGATCTGTTTTTTTTTGTTATGCTCTCCAAAGTAATCACAGAAAACTTACTTATATTGAATCAAACAATAGTTGTAAATATTGTATAATAAAAAGTACATCAAATGTTATAACAAGTATTTCAATAAATAATCAATAAAATAGTGAAAATGGATCCAAATTCTATGTTATAGTTAACTATTTATTATGCATTTCTATTTTTTATTAAATTTTCAATTAACACACATACCTACAGTATCTATTGTATTATTCAATTGGTATAAATTATTATATACTGTATATAAAGTATATATTTGATTATATAAATAAATTAGTATATATGTATATACAGTATTGTAAAATATATTTTTAAAATTTTAATTTGTTTAAAATTAATTATTTGTTATAAATAAATATAATAAACTAATTATATTTATTTAAAAATATCGACTTTTATTTTGTAAGATAAAAAAATACAATAATAAAAAATTGTTAAACAATGTTAAAAATGTTTGACAAAAATGTAGTTACAGTTGCATATAGTGTTAGAAATTTGATCGACTATTAAAGGTATTGTGTGGCCGTATGTAAGTCCGTATAAAATCTCATGTGTGAGATGTGTGGGGCAATTGACATATCGGTGCTCTGGTAGGACTGGTAGTACATATGGTACGTCATTGGTGAGTGTAGGGGTCATAAAGTGGTGGTCATGTCATTGATGTTGGTAACATTGGTAACACACCCCCGGAATATTTGTATGGTATAGTGTAGTGATGTGTTAACATGTGTTGTGTTACACGATTGCATGGCCTCTACTGGTAGGTAAGTGCGGCCAAACATACATACATATACACACACATACACTTGTAAACCAGTGTTGTTACGAGGGATATGCACTGTTAAACAACACGTTAACCAATAGCAGTGTTGTCTAAACCCAGTGTAGGCGGTCACACACACAGCACCAGTAGATATGTTGCACTGATGTTTGCTTGTATGCCTTAACCACCAGTTTTTAGACAATAAGCTGTGAATCGATGGCAATGAATGACTGAGAGCTTGTAGTGAACAGTGCTTTGCATTTTATTTAACGTTCAATACATTTGACGACAAACTTGTAATACCATTGACTGACACCACATGTCTGAACACTATTGCTGTGATTGTATATTACAAGAAGTGTCACCAAATTGTCACAAAACCACAACTACTACTCTCTCAACACAACTCTCAGCACAGGCTATCATACCATAGCTTTTGCGTTGAATATAATTAAATGACATCCAATTCAAACAACTCGACCACAGACTCTCCGTGTTGTTCGTCCAGTGCGGGCACTGATAGCCGAAGTCATACGACTAATGTGAACAGTACTCCCACTATGAACTTAAGTACAACAGAGGACAACCATTTATCGCCGACAGTCGGCCCAACACCTACACCAATGTCACCGTCGACCCCATCGGTGTGTGCGCCCATCAATCCATATGATCCGCGACTTATATCACGTTTAGGTGGCTTTTACGGGTCACCCCATGCCGACCAAAATGCATTTTATCCTCCCGGAGCCAATCCTTTTTACCCATTAATTGTAAGTATTGTTAACTATTTATTTATTATAATATAATATAAGTTTATATAAGGAAAGCTTACGTTAAATAAAGTAAAGCTTTTAAAAGTTGTTGAAAATGTTTATTAAATATATTGAAATTTAAATATTAGGGAAATCCGTATGACTTGGAGGACCCAAATGGTAACGGTTGGGGACCTTTACTACAGACTACGTGCTACCTCTATGACCCCATCTATAACCCTTATGGTGAAAGATATGCGATGGACGGTATGGCCCGTCGCAAGAATGCCACTCGAGAGACAACCAGTACGTTGAAGGCCTGGCTTAATGAGCACCGGAAGAACCCTTACCCTACAAAGGGTGAAAAAATAATGTTAGCCATCATCACGAAAATGACATTAACACAAGTGAGCACTTGGTTTGCCAACGCTAGGAGACGACTTAAAAAGGAAAATAAGATGACGTGGTCTCCGAGGAATAGATGCGATGACGACGACGATGCCGATGGCAAGGATGGCGATGGAGAGACCGACTCTCGCAGGAGAGACAGAGACGAAGGTCAGTAGTAATTAATTATCAATACATTTGTTTGCAGTTTATATTAGTTATACGTTAGGCCAGCAATTAGTTGTCCGACAAATGCTTTCTTTGTCGCTATCATTTGCAAAGCCAGGGCTCACCTCTTAAACAATGCATATCCTCTCTCTCTCACACACTTTGACTCCCTGTGAGTGAAGTGCAGGTGATATTGTGATTAAACATTAAGGTTAACCTGTGTTAATGTCACTAACAGTGTGTAGGGTAGGGTATGCCAGTGTATGTTTGTTTGAGTGCCAGTTGAGCGTGTAATGACATTTGAGACCAAAATATCACTAACACTACAATAACTTATACGATATATACACCGTACCTATGCTTTAGCTATAGTGTTAGTGCATTGCTATTATTATGACAATCTCAAGGCACACACAATAAAACAACTATATATTTATATTTATTATCACAATTTATACAATATATATGTATATTGTTTTAGCCGGATTGTAGTCCTTTTTAGTTAAGCTAAGTTTGAAACAAAACAATATTAAAAGTATTTATAATTGAAGAGCTCCTATACCTACCAATGTTAGGAGCCATCATATATTATAAGTTGTGTCATAACATGGGTAGTATTGGTGTCTAATTTAGTCTTTGTTCAGGTAATGCATTTTAATTGTATGTCCCACTCGAGTGATTGTGCGGTTGTATTACAAAATAATTATTTATAGTCGAATAATGCACAGCCTTTATAGCACTGGTATCTCCTCTCTTGTCTTAAGTTTTATAGCAGTATTTTTAAATACATTTTATTATGTATACATTGACAACAATGCCGTACAACTGAAAATTAATTAGCCATCCGTTTGTCTGCAACTTCTAAACATGACATACGAACAACAAAAACAAGAACAACACTACTATTACTACAACTACTACCTGAGCCCTGTCCTCCCTATTCTCTATCTTCTCAAGCAATTTAATTTCGTGACAGTCGTTAAGGTTAAGGATTCATTGTTTTATCACTTGAGTTATGAGTTTTACATCAAATGATTTTTAATAGTATCTCTTTATTTGTCATCTCTTTTTACAATATTTTATATAATACAACGCTTTTTAAGTTCATTGCACTAAAACATACAAAATACACTATAATTGTAATAATATTAATGATATAATATATTACCTAACCTTTTGTGTCGACTTGTTTTGTCTTAATTGTTAAAACACTATTTCTTACTTCAGGCGATTCTGATATTGATATTGAAGACGACTCCAATCTCGATGGCACCAAAAGGCGAGACACGGGATCACCACTTTCTGATGTTGGATCCCTTTCCGATATCGGAGATTCAGACTCACAATCGGCTAATAATGGAAACCCAATGAACACTCATCTTCACCCACACCATGCATTACCTCTAAATAAGCCAAGAATTTGGTCTATAGTGGAAACAGCGACCAGTAATAACGCTTCCTCACTGTTACCACCGAATTTGTTGGCTAACAAACAACTCCCTAATAATGCCAATCCTGGTTTTGGACCCATTCCTGCCTCAGCTGCAGCTATAGCTGCCAATAGAGCCGCACGACTTGAATATTTAGCTCCATATTCAAAACCTGGCGCTCACTTATATAATGCGGGCAACTTTGGTGGCGTACCTCCCGGTGCAGCGGCATTTTCACCTTTGTATGCATGTCCTCCTTCAGCCATTATGGGTCATTTAACGGGACCTGTAGGCGCTCACAATAATGTTCCGCCACATATCGCTGCTGCCGCCGCTGAGTCCTCATTAAATAGGTTACGTTCAGCAGCGGCGGCAATGGCCGGCTCTTCACTGACTGGCGGCTCATCGACGGACAACATTGCGGCCATCAATAAGACCATCACTAGTATTGGTGAGCGAACTACTGCTAGTAATGTTAAATCGTGACATTTGTGATCATTCACTCATTAAAGACTATTTAATATACATATATCTATTGAACATAATATACATTGAACTCCAACTAAACTCATTGTCTTCATATTAATCGTCAACCGATACTATAATTGTACAGAAATATTATTAATGATGTTTATAATAATGTTTCATAACATGATGTGACATAACTTTTTGTTTTATTTACTGAACATTCATGTAGTTTGTGATTCACAACAAAAATTTCAAATCACAATTGATTTCTATCTATAATATAATATGAGTTTGTGTACAAAGCACTTGAAAAAACTTGAATACATTTAACAAAAGCATATCAAATGTGAGATTATTAAAGCATTTGAGTTGCAATTAAGCGAAGAATAATATTATCAAGTGTTTGGTTTGGACCACAAAACATGATAATGAAGTTTTCAAGACATCTATGACTAGCCATTGATTGTTAATACCGTTAGGACTCTATGCCATCGATCAGCTCATTGTCGTTGTTATCAATATTATTCATCGATATGCTGTCCTCACAAACATTAAAAGATCGACTGCAATGGCATTTGCCTTAACTTTAAGGTCAGTCCTATTCTATTAAATTGAGGACAAACGACAATAAATATACAAATAATTATATAAATGTATGTATTTGTTAAATAATTTATTACAAATACGTATTACGTGAAAACTATAGCTCATATATAGTAAACCAGAAATAACTTATAGTAAATAATAATAATGTGAACTAATATTATTTAATGATATAATTTGGCTAAAGAAGAGATAAAACTATCATAAATTGAGTGACAAATCACAGGACAGACAACAAGTAATAATATAATACCAAAAATAATATAAAACTCATATTTTATTGAAAAACAAATACACCAAAATATAATGTGAGAATCAATTTTATATTTAATTTAATTACATTATTAAATATAATTATATATTTATGACAATTTGTATATTTCAATTTGTTTCAACACATTAACAAAATATATATGTAAAATAAAAAATGTAATTTTTAAAAGTTAATGTTTTATTGCTCGTCTCATATGTTTTAATATAAATATAAGTAAAACATAATTAAATAAATGAATTAATTACATTATAAACTGTTTTTAACTATAAAATGATGAGACAAAACCCAAAAACACTTTCATAAATATTTGTTAAATAATTAGTTATTATTAATACAATTATCTACTTTTAATTATACTTTTACATTATTAAGTTATTTATATAGCTTCAAAAAAGTCTTATAAATTGATCTCTGTATAGTGATTTAAATTTTTCAATTTAAACAATTATATTTTCATATGTTTAGTATATATATGTCTACAGTGACTATGTATATAATTATTTTATTTTGATTATGATAATTTTAAAAGCATAACATGAAATTTTCAATTCAAAGTTGTAGGATAAACTAATTTATTGATAACTTGTTATTTCACTTGATTTGTATATAATGTCTAAAAAATGTAATTTCAATGATCAAATAAAAAAAATAAATTTGATTTAAATGAAAACAAATTTGATTTGATTTATTTCAATATTATCTATAATTTCTCATATTTCAAAATCATGTTTAACAAATTTTATTATATAAACATAATGAGTGCCGAGTCAAACCTACAGTGGTATACAACAAAATGTATACATTTTATTATATTATATGAGTTGAGTCTTTAATAACTGATAAGAAATATTTTGCATTTTAATAATAATAATACTGTATTATTATTTCCAATTTATATAATAAATATTTAATTAATTTTTGAAACACCCTTAATAACTCAATTAAACATATAAGCCTTTAATTGGTATTAATTAATTTAAATATTTACATAACTAGCAAAAATCAAAGCGATCCGCAAATATATGCCAATCACTGGTATTCATTATGAAAGCAAAAATTGATTAGTTTATCAATTTTTTATTACAAAAACTATATATTATTTTAGTGAACTCTGGAAATCTGCAAATAAGTAGCAATAGTGAGAAGTGTTTAAAATAAAAGATAATAAATAAAATATTTTTCATTTCTCTCAATTTAATCGTTGCGATTAATGGCTAAACTAATATTACAAAAAAAATTCAATGCCATTGATTCCCAAATGTCGTATTCACTGAAATGTGAAAAATGATAGCTTTTTCTTATACAGTATTATAATATATATAAAAATCATTTCAAAATATACTCTGTAATAATATATAAATAATAAAAGCTGGAAATAAATTTTGCAAAATCATCTTTTTTCACTTGACAAATAATTATATTTAATTTTGATTTCAATATATATATTAATATATATATATACAATATATTTCTAATAAAACAGACCATTAAGTGAACCGTTAATGTGCATAATAATAATAATAATTATTATTTATATATATAAATGTAGTTATATATATATTGTGTTTTATAATCTGAATCACATACATTATACAAAATAACAATAGAAAAAAAATATTTTATAGATTAGTATAGTATGTAAAAAACATTTGAAAACAAAAATTTTTGTTGTTTTATTATTTTTATTGTTATTAACTTTATTATAAATATTGATTGTTTATAATATATAGCATTAACTTATTATAAATGTATTGCTTAACAATAACAGAGAAATGCTTTCAAATTAAAGCAAACAATAGTCTGTTTGGAAATTTTTATATCAAACTAAATAATATTTATTTTTATGACAATAATAAACAAATGAAATAATTATGTTATGCCTGTTATAGACAGTGTATGTGCAATGTATTGTATCTTTAATTTAACAAATGTTTTTAGGAGTTATGAACACTCATTATAGGTTAGGTTAGATTCAGTACACGGAATGTCATACAATAAACGATATATTAATAATTAGTGGTCTCACAAATGGGTGTAAATAATATCTTGTGACTGAAAATGACAAACAAGTATGTATTGACCAAATTAATTATAACACATAAGACAAGGAAGGGGTCAATCATTATAGGCTATAGCTATAGACACACTTCACATGAAATGCTTAGTCAAACTCCTCATTCAATTGATTCACTAAATCAATATTTTTATGATATACAGGAGTTTATTATACATATAATAAATATGACAAACTAAAAGACAGCGGTCGTAGCACTGGTATGTGTGTTGAGAGGGAGCGAGAGTTTTAGCGATGAGGCGTATAATTATAAATTAAAAATTGTCATCAATTTTGAAGGCTATGGATGAGTCCAATAGTTTCTTCTTAATTGCCACAAATGTATTTTGCAATCAAGCGATGCCTCAGCAGGTCCTCCACTATCAATACCATAACAAATGAAAGCCCCTCACCATCACTGATAGGGGTTTACATTGTGATGGTTGTGATGGCACGGCATCATAGAATAGGCTCTGGTGTTGATAGTGGTGGTACTGGTGGTCGCAGTGATGGTTATGATGATCACCAGTGATGCCAATGAGAATCACATTTAATGATCGTTAACCTAATTTTGTAATCGTTGTACTGGAAAATCGTGAACAGCTGCCTGTGCTATGTATGCGCCGAACCCAGCACTAGGCTATGGCCTCTATATATATGTAGTAAATGTGTTGCCACTGATGAAAATAATGGCAAATTGTCAGCAATGAGTGCAATGGGTCGCCAATAACTAACTAACACTAAGTACAGTAGCTATAGTTGTTACCAAAACACTTGGTTTGTATGTATAATATTATACATTATAATCAAAACATTTCTTAATTAACAATTGGCTCTAATTTTCTCTTCACTAATGATCTTAAATCATATGTTTTTCGTTGTAATCATTTTCTCAACGCTTTAATATATATATATATTATTATACAGTATTTAATTTGATGTTATAGGCGTTAAATCTTTTGTTTCTTAGTGTTTAAATTACTCATATTTAGCTAATAATAATAATATTTTAATTAATTGCAGTAAATTAGCAAAAATCATTTTTCACTTTAAATTTAAACTTAATAATTTAATTGCTTATTAAATGCAGTGACATTTATTTATCAATAATTATTAATTTATGATTTATAATATTTCTAGTTTTAAATCTAAGGTATTTATTTAGAGTAACATTTATAGATTGTTTGTAACAGCAATAATAATATAAGAATATTGTATAATAAAAGTGCTTTAAAATGATTATATTGTTAATTATTAAGTGATAAGTGTTTGACTCACGGCATTCATTATAGCTTTGAATAAGCTTTCAATTGAATCTCAATTGCAATCTCTATCTATAAAAGTATTGAAGTGTTATAACACTGAAAGAATAATAATAATAATAAAACAGTTGAGCACTTGGATAGTAAGCACCCGAAAACAGTGATGTTAACCGGAAAATACTCATTGAATATGTATGTTAGTCTATGTATTGTGTTTTAGGTACAGAAGTAATGGATTTGAGATAAGGCTGAGAGAGAGAGAGAGAGAGAGAGCTGCTAGAAAGGTTCAGACAATACTGTTTTATTAAAAAGCTATGCGATATGCCATAGATATGCCATACATAACAACACAAACTCTCTGTTCAGCAAATCTTATTGCTTTAGCCTTTGCTGGCCTTTAGCACTGTTAAAGCTCGGGTAGTTGTTATCGAGGATGGCATATATATGGCAACTACAGCACACATTTGTGTTTAAGTGATTCAATTGATTGCCACATCACTGCTGCCGATGACTGAATCAACACAAACATTGAGATATATGGCAACGGAAACACTATCGAAACCAATTCATACATTCAGTATAAAGAAATCGGAAGAGGCTTTTCATGGCTAACATTTTTACTGACACAGCACTAGTAGTATAGGTATAACTAAATATTGCAAAACGAGAACCGGGGAGAGCTGTCAACTCTAAAAACGGCATATTATATATACAGTATATATTATATATATGCTCACAATATTATGACATTATTATAGCATTACATTCACTTTGTCTCAACTTCAAGACTCTCTCTCTCAAGACTTTTTAACTAAATTTTTTACTCGCAGATGAAATCAATAATTAGACTAAAAAATGATATTAAAAGACAGCGATTGTTATATGGAGTGACAAAATAATTATTATTCATTTGTTTCGGTTCTCCTGTTTTTCAAAGTTGGGAATTAGTTAAGAGAAAGTAAGTAATATCGCAATAATATAGCAGTTATACAGTATATAAATTTGCATTAATTAAAACAATAAAATCTGAAAATAAGTTTTTATCTTGTATTGCAAAATTGATTTATATAGAGAGTGCACACATTTTTAGCGATGATTTATTTTTATGCATTTATTATAACTTTATAATTATCTTTTTTATGCTAGCATTTAGTGTACAATATTGTAATATAAGTGTGCATGAAAGTGATAGACAATTAAATATTAGGTAATTTTTTGAAAATAATTTTGTTGTTAGGATTATATTAGACATGTCATACATTAAACTAGGAATTAAAATGTATTAACTTTTAGAGTGATACTAAAGCTTTAATAATAACAAATTTGTAATAAACACATAAAGACAATGTGTTTATGAGATAGCATTTATTAAAATTTATTTGGATATTCATTGGTTTCAAAGTGTCAGTTGAGTTTAGAGTCGATGAAAATCAATTGTTTTGAAAGCAATCTGTAAAACAAACACAAAAGCACTGGTACTCACTTGTCTTGTTTGCCAATTATAATAGACTCATATACTGTACTGTTATACTGTTATATTATACGGCTATATATTATTTTATAACTCCTATTGTCTAATAATAAATTTGTTGACATTTCTTCTCTTTTAACGGCATTTGTTTGTTTAACTAATAAACCAATAAATTTATCAACGCTTTTAATAATAACTTTAATATCTTTATTACTACTCAATTCATCTCTCTCTCTCTCACACACACACACACACACACACACACACACACACACACACACACACACACACACACACACACACACACACACACACACACACACATTATGTTTGATATTTGGTGAACATTTGCTGTATGCTTAAGTGAAATTTATTTAATCAATTACTCAATTACTAGTATAGCTCACTATTGACGTGGTCTGAATATAAGGTTAGGCCTATGCTTATGACTCAAAATTGCACAAACATTCATATAAAAAAACTAGAGGGGAGAGAGAGAGAGAGAGAGAGAGAAGAAAAATGAAGTTTTAAATCTAAAAGCGATGAACACATTTGCAGTGCATTATAAGCGTTAATATATTTATAGCAGTCTATGATATAATTCAATACATAAGCGTCTATTAGATCTATAATATATTGCCGTTACATAAGTTTTACTTAAATGTTCGCTTCCAGTGCACAACCACTACATAAGCTCTTATCCTTAACTGACAAATCATAATTTGAGTCCAATCTATAGTTAGATATATTATACAAAAATACATAAAATATAATTTTTTCATTTCGTGTTCACCAGAGTTATTAGCAAATATACAAACAAACATAATATAAAAATATATATATTCAATATATGGTACAGTATATAATGTATATATTGTAGTATATTGTTTATAATAGTTGACAATTTTTATAAAAATATATAGTAGTTATATTAAGTGCACGCAATACTCATATTAAATATACCAATCAAACATAGATATTTTTGTTAAGAGAGAGAGAGAGAGAGAGAGAGAGAGAGAGAGAGAGAGAGAGAGAGAGAGAGAGAGAGAGAGGACAGGCATATTCACCTGTTCCTTGTGTTAAACATTAATATTTACAGTGAAAATCATTTTAAAATTTGTTAATCAAATATTTTTATTTTGTTATTGTTGTTGATATAAACGATTCTGAAATTATTTTTAAAAATTAATTTTATTATTCATTATAACAGATGTTAATTAAATTTATAACTAAATATGTTTATATTAGTAAAATTTAATTTATAAAAAAAATAATTTGACAAAATTTTTTTTAATGTTATTGAGATTTGTTGGTCAATTGTCGTTAGTGTAATCATTAAACTAAACAAACAACTCATATATATTTGTTTCACTCCATTTGTAATTGTTTTTTAAACTACTTCTTATTTTTTTAATTTGTTGTTTTAAAAATTATAAATAATAATAATAATACTTAATATTTTTTGATTGAAGTTAACATTGTGTTTGCCTTTCCTTTCACCACACAATGTATGCCACAATTGATGATTACAATTAAAACCTATTTAATACAAACAATCGTTAGTGTATTTCCTTTTCATTATAGTCGTAGTATTTGAATATATAGTTTTATGTTATCAAAAGTTTCATTAATATATATAGAATATTAATGTATTTTTTATTTAAAACTTTATATGCAAATCATAAGCATGTTTACCCATAACACATACTATTTTGCAGATCAATCAATAATAACTATAATGTTTAGAAAAAGCTATTAATATAAATTTATTGTACTATTTGTATAATTATAAATTATTGCAAAATACAATATAAGCATACATCAATACAAATAAACTAAAAGCTTATAAATATTACAATAGAAAATAATATTTATTATTATAATTATATTATAAAAATATATAAGGTGTGCTTTAAATTAAAATTTAGTTTTTATTTATATCTATTTTTTCTTTTATAATAGCTTTTGGTAATCGATGTTATGATTAATTGTTTTGTATAATAAAGAGTTGGATGACATGCAAGACATGCAACGCGTCTGTTAATTCTCAACAAGTTTTGAGACACAAATGAGTCAAACAATAAATTATTTTCTTGTTATATATATATATATATATATATAGTATTATATAAACATTTGAAGTAATAACAATAAAAATGCATTTATTTGGTTATTATAACTGTTATGTTTAATTAGATTTACGGCTCCAATAAAGAGACCAATAATTTTATTTTATTAGTCATTAGTTGGCAAACTTACACTATATTATAAAACATTATAATTACAATATACTGTATAAATATATAGTATATTTATATTAAACTATTTATTTGTACATATTTAGAAAATTATACAAATATTAATTTTTTTTGTAAATTTGTTAATATTTATATTAAAAAGTAATATTTATAATTTAAATTTATTTATAATTTAAATTTATTTATAATTAAAAGTTAATTTTGATTTAAATTTAATTATTATTGTTATTGAATATACAGTATATAAACATAATGACAAATGATATGACAATTGTTATAATTATTTAAGAAGCTTAATGATAATTACACTAAAAATATCTGTTAAATTAGTTTAACAAATGATATTTTTGTCTTAAATGCAAAATTATTTTAAAAGTCTATTTTATATAATTTCATGTATATTAATATTATATAATTAACTTAATGACATAAATAGTAGAAACTAATCCAAGAATATAATTTATATAAATGTTTTTGTTTCAAATTATATTATAATTTTTAAATATTCATTGAGATAATAGCAATAAAGAATTTTATAATAAAATACTATTAAAATAATTAAAACAAAATATACCGTTTAATAATAGTCATATTCAACATTTTTTTCCAAAAAATATATGATAATATATAATAATGTTATTTAAAGTAAAGTATAGTAAAACAAAATGTTTGAGTAGTTTATTTGCTTTTGTTTACCACTACATAAATCAATTTATTATATTCTGATGTCTAACACTATGACACAAAGTTTTTAATTAAAAATTGAAAAAATAATATATGTTTGCTCAAACAAAATTAATTGTAAAGCAACCAATAAAAATAGTATAATGTAATATAACAACAATAACAAAATTGAGGAAGACAAATGATTTTTATTTTATGCTAAAAATCTTCAATTTTAATGAATTATGAAAAATTAGTTCAAAATTTTATTAAAACAATAAAATAAGTAAAATAAGCAGTTTTATAGTTAGAGTTTGATAAACACAAGAAATAATGCTTTTAATAGTTTGCTTTATTATTACATATACATGACATTATATTTTATAAAATTGCTTCAATCATATGTATAAATATTATTATGTCATATTTTGTAGATTTTATAATACTCTATTACAGTATTAAATTATATACAATTAAATTATATAGTATATACACATACAATATTTAAATGTGTATTAATACTCTGTGTATTGTATTTTTTAGCAATTTAACTATTTTTATTACCTTATAAAGTAATTTACAAATAATTTAACATTTAATTTTTTAAATATAATTTTAAACAAAAAAATATATTATTTCTACAATTGAGTCTTAGTTATTATATTATTATAGTACATAATCAAATTATATAGATTTTTTATATAAAATTATTTTAATTATAAATTAACAATTTTAGCAAATTTAGCAAAATATACCAGTTGATTTTAAATTGATATATTATTGTTGAAAACTAAAAAATATTTTGAATTTCAGAAACTAAGTTTATCGATATTATCTACAATGTTATATACAGTATATATATTCACTATAGTGATATATGTTATTTTGTGTGAATAAATGATAAATGGCTTAAAATATTATCTATCAAAAGCATAGATGAAAATATGTGTGCAGTTTGTGTTTCACCAAAAGTATTGCCACTGAAACTTGTGTTGAAAAATGATTGTTTGGTTTCAATGTTGGCGTTATGTTAGAGAAATGTTCAAAATGTTAGATATGTTTGCCATAAGAGCTAATACATTGAGTTATAACAGAGTTAAGCAGTCAGTCAGTTGAACAGTAATATTACATACACTATGTGTTACATCATTAGTCCTCAGATCTTGACATTTGACTTAAGCGAAAACATTTTACTTTATGTGTGTGTATTGAGAGAGAGAGAGAGAGAGAGAGAGAGAGAGAGAGAGAGAGAGAGAGAGAGAGAGAGAGAGAGAGACTGTGTTATTAAACTTCACAAAAAAATAAAACTCCTTATATTGATAGTTATACTGTACACTACTATAAGTTACACTATAATGTACTGTATTTTTGTGTATATTGTAAAGGCATAGAGCAATGCTTGAGATTTTGATTGTGAAAAAATGTTATATAAGATTAGCAAATATTATATACACTTATAGTATAGCAGTGTATGTAAAGACAAATAGAAAATCTCTTGTGTGACAACACTTGTATTACTCATTGCTTGCACTAAATTACAGTGCATTTACTGTCAAAATACATCCATCACAACATCAGACAATTTTTTAGTTAACTTTTTTATATTTGATTTTAGCTCTTATGATATTTGTCTTGTTTTGTGAATCTATTTCGTTGATAATTTTAGTGACATTTGGCGTTCAAATTGTTGAAATAATAAGGAAATTAACGACTAATTTATACATTGATAATAACATTTTTATAGCACTAAATTAGAATCAATTACCAGTTTTTTACTTTTTTCGGCACTGACTTTGATATGTTTCAGACCATATGATATCATATATATATATATATATAACTTATATACCGGCGCTTTGATTTGTGTCCACCGCTATATTACCAGCAAATGACTATACGATGAAAGGTTCACTCGCTTATCACCCGAAAAATAACTTATAAATAGTCGGAGTCAACCAAACATCACTTCAATGAGTATTATCATCGCCAACATCTCATACTTAATAGCAATTTTTTTCATACACACATATCATATAAAGTAATATTCACAAAAAAATTGTATTTATTTTCTTTACTTGTGTGTCGATAAAAAAATATTGGTATCAAAATTACTGATCTTATGATGTATTAAGAGTAGAGAGAAAGAGACCTTAAAATTGCTTTTCAAATGTAATAATTGCAGACAAAAAATAATTTATAACTAGAAAAACACGGATTTAATAAGCAAAATATATGATTGATTTACAACATTCATTGCCTCGTAAATTGCAAACACACTGTCTATAGATTAGCAAAAAATTTAACTAATATTTTGTTTGGTTTTTGTTTACATGAATTCATTCAATGCATTGACTGCTCTTTTATATTGTTTTATCAGTCGCTGAATCTCCTCATCACTGGATAAACGCATTTCAGTTACTCATTAAAAATATTTTTTGATGTTTTTATCATAGATTCACATCTAAAATGAAATGCAAAAATTAATTGTTGATAAAAAAAATTTTATTTCAATCTTTCTCTTCTCTATTACTTATGTTTTATGAACCAATGATTAGAGACTCATAATATTAGGTTTCATATTTTGTTTTCATAAAAAAGTTGTTGACTTAAATATGACAACAACAGTGAGTTTTGTTTAATATCTTATAATATACGATGCGATGCGTGTGTCTCAATGTTTTAACTTTTTTTATTTAATGATTACTACATTTCAAACTTAAGACTACACACGACTACTTGATATCATTTCTCTCCGTTTGTTATCTTTTATAAGTATTTAATAATTATGAATCTATTAATATATTTATGTTTTAAATATTTTATTATTTACAACAAAAATATAATTAATATATTTTAAGTAATAATAATAAGGAATTTGTTAAAATGTTTAATATTTATAACAAATTTGTCTTAACTAATATAATATTTAAAATTATACTAAAAATTACATTATATACTATTATTGTTTTGTATGTTAATAGTTAATTAAAATTTTATTATTTTGATTTTATTTTTTATTATTAAAAATAAATTTTTAATTAACATAACCTGGACTTAAATTTAAACAATTTAAAATTTATTAACAAAAGATTCAAGTCACTTAACTATAATATACAGTATATAAATAAGTTTATAATTTAAACTCAATTAAATTTTATTTGTGAAGTCAAATAAATATATTATATTTCACAAGACATGAGGTCTTACGAGAAGATAAATTAGAAAATTATTCGTAAAAACGGTTGAAATAGATTTTACGACCAATGATTTGTTTAATTATTTATAATTATAATAATAAAAACAATTAGAGAAATAATAGTTTTTACTTTTTTTAAAGTTGTTTATATTAGTTAGTGTACACTATGTGCCACATATTGTCAAAATGATTATAATTTTCTAATAAAGCAAAAGTCATAATACAATAAACATAATAATAAATTTGTGATTTATAGGCGAGTGTTTGTATATGTGGTTAACTCGCATAACATTTTTTCAAAATATAATTGTATGTCTGATGTTAATGAGTGATGAATTGTATGTTCATATAGTTAGGTAAGTTATGTAAACCTTTTAATGACCAAACCATTTAATTTTGTTGGTCAGCCATGCATTTATTAAATTTACTTATAATATTCTAACATGTATTTAACTAAAGTTATGTTAAACATAGAAATAGTTTATTTTATTTTAAATGTCTTTACAACCAGATTGTCATTTAAACAAAGCATAGTATACGGTATATTCAGTAAATATATATTTACAGTACTATATGTATTAATATATACAGTATATGCTTACAGATTGTCTAACAAATGTCATCCTTTTTTATGTTTATATTATACCATAAGTTACTCAACAGAATCATAACTTTTTTGTCCATTTGTATGATTTTGTAGCTAAAGAAACACTGAAATTATAGTCTGTCTTCAAAAAGGCTATAAAAGGATTTCCTGTTCACAGAAAACCCATTTTTGCATTTAAAAAAATGTCGTTTGATTTGTCTATAAGAGAAAGTATTACATAAATGATAGCAAAGAGCGGGTGAGTGAAGACAACAGATAGAGAGTGTGGACGACACGAGACTTACTTAATATATGGCAAACAATATATGAAAACTCATTGCAGAATATATTACAATACAATCAAAATTGAAACACAAGTCACAACATTATTACAATACATATATAATATTTTTATATAAAAAAGAGAAAATCTGGTGTTAAGAGAATATGTATGAAATCACTGAATATGTTATGAAGTCTGTGTGTGTGTGTGTGTGTGTGTGTGTGTGAGAGAGAGAGAGAGAGAGAGAGAGAGAGAAATACATAATATATTTGTAGTGAAGTAATAATTTGTTGGCATATGTTTTACATGAGAGACAAACTCATCCATGACTTGACATAAGCGAAGGTCAATCATAGAAAAAGACGACTTCTTTAAGCACATACATAGCAACTAAAAAAGTGATATAATATTGAAATAAAGAGCACCGGGTCTTATCAATCTCACGCAACATTGGTACTGATAGCTAATGTTTGCTATCATTTTTTTCTTTCTTTGATATAAGTGCTGAGTTAACGCTGAGCACCAGAGCATCACCTAAAAGTGGGAAAGTGAGATATAGTCTATTATTTATCATTTGAGTTAAGCCATACAAAATATTAAGCTTGTTGTTCACTTGTTGGTAACATTTAGTTAAAGCAGCAAATATTGTATGACTGGTGGTGTCATATATTATATAATATGTTAAACGAGTGGAAGTGCGAGTGAACCGGCAGTCCAATTATAGCATCCGGTGGTCATACATATACGGTATAAGATATGAGAAAACTGAGTGTTCAAAAAAGTGTGTAAAAATTATTGGACACGAAGTGATTTTTTTATATATATATGTCGTGTTTGGTCACGGCTTTTAAACACTTTTCATTATAGCTATAATACTTTCACACACATAAACATACATACAGTATACTATAGTAGTAGTCATTGAATATATCATAGATTAGATGATACAATCAAGTAATTTTACGGATACACTTGTTGTGCAAATGTTTTTTCAAATTATTTATATTAAACTTTATATACTGTATATACACAGTTTATACACACAGTATATTGTGTGTGTGTGTGTGTGTGTGTGTGTGTGTGTGTGTGTGTGTGTGTGTGTGTGTGTGTGTGTGTGTGTGTGTGTGTGTGTATGTATGTATGTATGTATGTATGTATAATGTCATAAAATTTTACATTATATTTATACGTAAAATAAAAGTCAGGTGTGATATCGTGCTAAAGATTTTCTGGAAAAATGCTAAAAAGGTGAACATATAGAGACTATGGGAGAGACTGAGTGACAGACACGCAAATGAATAGTGATTTTACATTATTGTCAAACAAAATTCAAAAGCATTGGTAGTAGTAATGCATCGAAAAACAGAAAAACAAAAACCGATTGCATTAATGCATGGATTTTTGGTGTAAATTTATAATTGTGTTTGTGATGAGCGCCTCATATTAAAAACCTTACAATATTTTACATGACAATAGTAGTAGTGTTCAGTATTTATTTTATGATATATACTGTTTTAGGGAACTGTCATATCGTTACAGTCGACCACATTAGACTTCCTGCCAGTGCTTTCTCTATATGTCTCACATTTGCGACACACAATCACACCTTTCTTTTGGTGTGCGGAAACTCGTGACTAACATTATAATACATGTAATGTTACATATTATTTGAAGTTAAGTTAGATTTATATATTATACCAGTACTGTATATAATATATATAAATTTATATATATATTCTGTATATATAGCAATACTATACTATTCTACTGATTGCTACATAAATTATACCCGAAAGTTGTTAAACATCTCATTCATACAAATATTATTATTATTATTTATATTAATAATTGTAATGATTATTATTATTATTATCATTATTATGTGAAAAGAGAAAGTTGTCTACAAATTTAAAAGTGTTTCTCACATCAAAATAAACAAATCTTATATCAAATGTTCAACAGATATGCTTTTGTCAAAGTTATTGTCAAACAAATTTATATACAAACACAGGATATTAACTCATAAAAAATAATATTTTAAAAATTTATTAAAGACAACATAATAAAGCATTTGAATGTTAAAATTTGTTTAAAAGTTTGAATACCTATTGTTTTGTTTGTAATGTAAAGAAAGAACACTTCATATATATATTTTAAATAAAATCATAATTTTTTTTTGATAAAACAATAGATAAATGTTCAAAATATAAATAAAATAGACTGGATTTTTAAAATTTTTTAAAATAATAATAAAAAATTCTATTATTATTTATTGTATTATTTATGAATAAATAATTTTTATTTGTATTAATATTGTGCAAAATATCAACCAAATGCTGTACTTATACAACACTCAACACCAATATTTAAAATATTTATATACAATATATATATTGATGTATATATTTATAAATTATAATAAAAGACTAACAAAACTCACGCACATTACTCATTAAAATACGCTTAATATATATATATGTATATAATATATTAATATCTATTATATAACGATAATCACAATAATAAAACTTGACTGATTATATTGCTTTCATATTGTATATTAGTATATAAAATAAAAGTCAATGTTTTAATAATAATAAACTATTGCTTCCTATAAGTATATTATTAATTTTGATAATCGATTGGCATTCCCTCCCATTTGATAATTTCGGACACCAGTTGCTCACCAATTGTGCCCAAAAATAATGGGCACACAATTGCCGTATAAAACAGTTGCCAAACCTATTAAACACTATTTGATGCCAAAAGCAAATAATGAACATTAAATGCTAACTATGTTTACGCATCGATTCTTTAGTAAATCATTATTACAGTAAATAATATGCAAAATAAAACACACACACAACAGACCCCTTATACATACTTGTGCTCACTATATATATATATAATTTAGTATATACTATATATATTGTATGAGAAAAAAGTTATGTTAAATTAGTTTTTCATGTTTTCCATACCATATACCATACCATACACTACAATACACTACACTTAATATCCTTTAAACACGACATCTTTGAGTTTATTTAAATTTTACATTAATTTTTGGCGCTAAACAAGTTTTATTATTATTATTATTATTATGTTATGCATTATATAATAAATTTTTAAATCAACTGTTTATTTATAAACTTGTTAATAATCATTGTTATACAATATGTTTTATTACTTTAGTTTATAAATATTAAAAATACAAATTATACAAAATATTTTATATTTCAGAGATTGAAACTAGATTTTATTAATATTGGATTCTCCACTTTACTCTCTCTCTCTCTCTCTCTCTCTCTCTCTCTCTCTCTCTCTCTGTGTGTGTGTGTGTGTGTGTGTGTGTGTGTTATGTGTAGTAATAATATGTAAATTGAGGGTTTGGTTGTGTGTTTGTATATCCATAAGTAGTGTATATACTGTACTATGAATAGAGCATATCTTCATAAATATATAGCAAACCATTAATTTGCATAAAGTCTATCTCAATATAACAGCGCTTTTTAACTCAAATGGATTGACTTATGGTTAGTGAATATAATATATAGTATGATATGGTTTTATGCGCCGATAAACGTCTCAAATGTCGTTCCCAATGCTTATGACAAATGGATGGATTGCATATATAATGACATTGATTGATGTTTTAAGCAATCATATCAAACAAACACTATTGTAATGTTTGGGCGAAGGGGACGGTACTGTATGTTGTCGACACTCCACAGCAACACCGGTACCACTACTGTATACCACCACTGATACCAATGACTGTATCTGTGAATTATGCCCTCAAACACAACAATTACATCAACAGATCATTAAATGACGGGTCCTTTAAAAATATTTCATATAAGACACGACACAAAACTAATTGAACCAAATATTGCTTTAGATTTTTTTGTGAGCACCGGTTAGTTATAACTAAAATCGTACATCCCTTTCCATATATAATAATAATTACTGTACTATTAATTTTGTTATATATAATTTATATATATCCAGTATATATATTAAATATAAATTATAATTAGATCACTGAGTTTATTGCATATATTAATAGTACAGTAATTTTATAATAATTTGACATTTTCCAAAATGTATTCGATATATGTATTATTGCTAATACATTAATGAACTGTATTTTTTTTATTTGTTGAATGTATTTTTTAAAATGTCTAAATAATAGTGAAAACATTGTATATAAAAGATAGACTAATAATGTTATTGTAATTATTATAAGTCTATATTGTTTTATGGTTTTCTTGTGGTAAAACATTATTTACAAATCTATAAATTGTTAGTTTTTAGTATTTAATTGCGTGAAACATCACTATTAATAGATCTTACAATATACTGTATAAATTTGAATCTCTATATAAAAATATTGATAATGTAATAACAATGACAATAAAATAATAACCAATTTTTAAAATATACTGTAAGTAATGTTTAATTTTTAAATAAGTTTAACATTTCTTTTATTTAATAAATTATTTATATTGAAAACAATTATTTTAATAATTATAGCTTTTATTATTATAATAATACAATAATAATTATATATATATATATTATAATAATCTTATGTATAAATTATACAAAACATATAAATGCATAAAAAGTATAATTTAATAATAAATTTGTCAATAAAAAACTTAATGAAAGTAATATTATTTTTATTAAAACAAAAGAAAACAAATGTAAGTAAAAACATTATGAAAGTTGTAATCATTTGTAAAAACATTAAAAAATCTAATGAATAATGCATTTTTGTGGATATTATTTAAAAATACTATATTATATTGTTGATATATTAGTACAAATATACTGTAATTAAAAAATTAAAATTTTTATGCCGTAATTATATTTTTTGAACAAAAAAATTATATAAAACAAAATTAAAATGAAATGAATAGAAAATTTAGTTAATAATAACTTTATAGTAGTTATAATAATATTATTATTATTTATATATTCATTGAAAAACTAGACTAAAAGCTATGTTGATTTGTTTGAAAAGCTGTTAATAAATTCAATGTTGTCTTACATTTTTTTATCAGTAAATACTTGGATATTATTGTGTAGTATTTTATTGTTAACAAAATCAAAATCAATTCTCTGTATATATAATATAATATGAAAGCAATTTAAAAGCAAGACATGGAACCGATGCCAACACAAGACATGTTAACAATGCGTTTCATTTTCTTCTTTAACGATAATATCATAGACTAAGACAGGCATGTGTTGGATGTGTTGGCTATGTATTGGTAGTATCGATGTATGTATATATGTATGTGTGTGTGTGTGTGTGTGTGTGTGTGTGTGTGTGTGTGTGTGTGTGTGTGTTGTGTGTGTGTGTGTGTGTGTGTGTGTTGTGTGTGTGTGTGTGTGTGTGTGTGTGTTTCAAAATGAATCGTGTATTGTCTAGATCTCATTTTGTGTGTGTGATTGTGTGTGTGTTATGTGTGTGTGTGTGTGTGTGTGTGTGTGTGTGTGACACTATGCTACAGGTCAAACTAAAATTGATAAATGTGTGTGTGTGTGTGTGTAGTTTAATATGAATCATCAAAATCGGATAGGTAGTTTTGTTTTTATGGTTTATTAAGTTTGTCATAAATCATATTATATAAAATAGTCTAAAATAAAAATGACGTAATTTATGAATATTATATATTTAGTAGATGTTATTTTCAAATATATTACTAATTATAAAACAAAATTTTAATATGTCGACTATTTTTCGAAATAATCGAATTTCAATATAAATCACACTATTGTAATTTAATATTATAATTTATATTGAAATTCGATTATTTCGAAAACTAGTCGACATATTAAAATTTCGTTTTTAGAATTAGTAATATATTTGAAAATATTATCTAATAAATATATAATATTCATAAATTACGTCATTTTTATTTTAGACTATTTTATATAATATGATTTATGACAAACTTAACAAACCATAAAAACAAAACTACCAATCCGATTTTGATGATTCTTTTTTTATATTAAACTATTATTTCTTAACTACAAATTTTCATAATCATAATAAATTTATCAATTTTAGTTTGACCTGTAGCATAGTGTCTTTCGTTGGTCCCGATATTTTGTATATCTGGTCATCCTAGTTTTGTGATTGTGTGTATATTAAGTGTGGTCGATATGATATTCTTAAATGTAATTTACAGAATTAAATTATCTCTAACCGTTTAAAAGTTATTCAAAAAATACGCGGCTCAAGATCATTTGACTGGCTCTTTACACATATAAGCGATTGATGAGAGAGAGAGAGAGAGAGAGAATCACTTTGAAACATAACATAGGCTTTTGCCAAAAATAAATGTCTCACAAAATTTTTTCGTTTTTTTTTGTTAAAATATAATTCGGAAGAGAGTGTATGAGTATATATTGGATATAAAAAATAGTATATACAGTATATACGAGAGTTAGTGAGTGAAAGAAAATTATAGAAAAAGTAATACAAATACAACACATAACACATCACAACCTGCTATGGATTGAGTGTCTAATCCCAGGAAAAGCATTTCAACTCTCACTTTGCTTTTGCAGTTACAACACATCTACACATATATCAACATCTTGTTATACAAAAACATTGTATTTTTATATAACTATTTTTATCATTACATATAAGATATAAAAGTTGTATTATTGTATTGTACTGTATTAACTGAAGTATAATTTTTCTCTTTTGTTGAGCGCTTAAAAATGTCAAAATATTGTTAATTTGATCGCATTTTCCTGTAACTAATGCTCAGAGCTATCAATTCATAGGCAATACATAAATATACTTTATTTCAATTCTCTCTCTCTCTCTCTCTCTCTCTCTCTCTCTCTCTCTCTCTCTTCTCTCTCTCTCTCTCTCTCTCTCTCTCTCTCTCTCTCTCTCTCTCTCTCTCTCTCTCTTTCTCACTCACACACTCAATGTTGTAATCAAATAAAGTAGTTCATGAGTAGTCATACATGATTATACTTTTTATTTTCAGTGTGTGTTAAATGAGAAATCGATTTAACAGAAAACGGAGGTTAATCTAAAAACTCTTAAGAGGTTAGGACTCACTCTTTAATGTTATCCAAAAGTTAATCTTTTCAGAGCAATGTTGAGGAATGTTATATTGAGAGTTGATTTGATTAATTCATAAATATTACAAAAGTCAATAAATTTTGGCACTAATTATAGTGTATGTACTCATATATATACTGTATATATACTTTCTATTACCAAACTATTATATATAAAGATATATAATGTTAAACAAACTAATTGTGTAATGAATGCGAATTAGAGAGAAAAAGAGTGGGAATGAGGGTATAAATGAGTGAAAATCTATTTAATGTAATGTAAAGAGTGAAACAATCGATACCTTCAATTAAGATGTGACTTAAAAAATAGAGTTTTACTTATAGAGGATACACATAGACATGTAGTTTTGTGATTCACAGCACATAAAGGAATTGTAGATTTTTGGATCCGGGAGTCTAAGAGAAAAGTCATTCAATGAAAGTTTGTCAGTCAGTCAGAGAGAGAGAGAGAGAGAGAGAGAGAGAGAGAAAGAGAGAGAGAAAGAGAGAGAGAGAGAGAGATGTGAACCCTATGAGTGAAGAATGTAAGTAAAGTGCAATTAATTTACGGCAAAAAATTGTTTGCAATAAATCAGTGAAAGCAAAGTCAGTGCTGACACACGTCTACTAAAGTTAAGAGTACTTTAACTTTCATTTAGTCTATAGTCTGGACTAATCAACAGACACTATGAAGAAGACAGACTGAAAACTCACAAAAGAATTGCAAAACAGAAGTCAAATGAGTTGACGAATAGATCACTCAGTAATTCATTGGCAATACTACTACTACTGATGGCATCTGTTTTGCTGTAATTCACAATCAACTATACATTAACTATATTTATAAATACTTTTCTATATATATATTGATGTCTATTATTAATGCAAAATACGTTTTTGTCTGATTCGTTGTCAAAATACAAGTCAAGCTTTGGGCGCCTTAGTTGACGACATCTCAGCTGATCTGATAAGAAGTGAATGGTTTTTAGATTCCCATTCTGTCTGTTCTATTGCTTCTTCACTATTGATGGCAACGATGCCAGCGATGGTCTCTAAAAGCATTATCAATATATTGTTTATATATAAATGTTGTCAACTTTCCCAGAGTCAGAGCCCACCCGTAAAATGATTTCTACAAAATATAAATAGTATATCTATTATCTTATATTTAACTATAAAAATCAATTTTAGAAATTCAAAAAATATTTTAACGACAAATATGTATAAATTTTTTTTTGAACATTTAAATATATATATTTACCTAAATATGTTTGTTTGAGAATAAAATATTAATAAACAATATTTATATGTTTTTAGATACTCATTCACAGAAATTTTGAACATTAAAAAAATATATATTTAAATATAAATTTTAAGTGAAACTTTAAGAAAATCAATTTTATTTAGAAGTGAAATAAATTATAAGTACTCTCAGTTTTTTATGACATAATTAATTATTTATTTATTGACATTAATTGTGTTATGTTAATGATCTTAAAAAATGGTTGAAAGTATCAATAATTTATTAGAAAACCTGTATTTTTGTTGGCCATAAACACAGATACTTCTCTTTCTCTCTCTCTCTCTCTCTCTCTCTCTCTCTCTCTCTCTCTCTCTCTCTCTCTCTCTCCCAACAAAACTATGTCTCAACTCTTTATTAATTTAAAAAGTTATATAACATTATAGTAGAATGCTTTATACATTAGATATCCTTGTTTTTTATTATGCTGTTAATATATTTTTATAATTTAATAGCATATGTTTTAAAATTTGTTGACCAATACATTGCTGAGAAAACAAATTAAAAATTATTTGATATTAGACTCACAACCCGTTCTTGGCATCAAATTTCGCGACAAATAACAACTTTATTGAAATAATTTTTATTAAAATTAACGACACAAACACATAAATGTCATGTGTTTTTTGATATATATTAAATTTTTAAAACTATTTTAGTGGCTTTATTTGACTTAAATTTTAAATGTGTGTGTGTGAGCGCCAAAATTGTATAAAAAATGCACAAATCATACAATTTTTATTATAGCAAAAACTTCATTTAATCGTAAAACTAAATTTTTATTTTTATTAATCTTTTTGATTATATGTATAAAAATATATAAATAATATTTAAAAATTTATTAATGAATTTAGACATTTTATTTATATTTTTTTAT
This sequence comes from Oppia nitens, assembly GCF_028296485.1. NCBI lineage: Eukaryota > Metazoa > Arthropoda > Arachnida > Sarcoptiformes > Oppiidae > Oppia > Oppia nitens. Next base: position 2,971,431 of record NW_026533250.1, read on the forward strand.
GATTTAAGAGTCAAATATAGTAATTTGAAAATTTGTTATTTTTATAAAAGTTTAAATTATATTTGATTCAAATTTTATTTAATATTTATCAAATTATTTTTTTACTCTGACACTCAATAATAATTCAAAACATGTATTATATTAATATTATTATATAAAATCAGAAATTGTCGTTTAATAATTATATGCGAAATGTAAAAACTAATTTCTATTATTATGATTATTTTTTCTACAATATATTATTTGACACCCACTAATATTAACTATTAAATAGTTTGTAAAAACAGTGAATAATTTTTTATTGTTATCCATTGACAAAACAAAAAAACACATTATAAACAAACGAAAAATAAATATAAAAAACTTTATTTATTAGTCTAAATGTTAAACTCAATTATTGTGACAATGTTTGTCTCTTAAATTAAATTTTAGTGATTTTGTGTCCACCCATTCAATGCAACGAAATTTTATACAACTAATGTCTGTTTTTGCGTGTATTTAGCAGTAAATGTTATTATTGGTTACTAAAACCATCATAAAATGAGTAGAAAAAGTCCTGATAAAGGAGGAAACTTCCCGTCAATTTCCAAACATGTAGTCATTAAGTGTTTAGTTATATTCACAAAATATAATAACAAATAAACTGTCATTTATTTATTGCCATTCAAATGTTTGTGAGAGTTTAAATATATCGTATAAATCTCTTTTTACATATTATTTATACAATTTTGATAAATTATTAAACCAACATATTATAGCTAATAGATATATTATAGTTTAATTCAATTTCTCAAACCTTAAATGTTTGTTTTATTTGGTTTGCGACACTTTGATATAAATGAGAAAAATATGGAAATGTTTTGAGAAAATTAATTTAAAAAATGAAAAAATTAAGAAAGTAAGAGATAATTTTTATTTAAACTTTTTTAAATTTGATGGTTTCAATGGTTTTCAATGGTTTCAAATTGCAGACAAACTACCACTTTAAGAGTCATATAGCCTGAGGTGTATTTTGTTAAAAATATAGTAAATTTTGTACTAAACATCTGCTGAGACAAACACAGAGACACAAACTTATAATTATAATTATGTGTATGTATTTGTGTATGTGTGTGTGTGTGTGTGTGTGTGTGTGTGTGTGTGTGTGTGTGTGTGTGTGTGTGTGTGTGTGTGTGTGTGTGTGTGTGTGTGTGTGTGTGTGTGTGTGTGTGTGTGTGTGTGTGTGTGTGTGTGTGTGTGTGTGTGTGTGTGTGTGTGTGTGTGAGAGAGAGAGAGAGAGAGAGAGAGAGAAAGAGAGAGTTTGTAATGTAATGTTAGATAATAAATATATGTATACACCGGTGTCCTCATGTCATGCATTTAATGTTCACCACTGTTTAAGGCTCTCAATATTACGTGAATAAACACTAAACTAAACATAGATATTGAGCTTAACTTGTATGGGAACTGTCAGCCAAATAGGGGAGAGAGAGAGAGAAAAAAAAGAGAGAGAGAGAGCTACTAATGAGGAGACATGAAAATTGGCGAAAAACTCAAATATTATATAATTGTAAGCGACAGACATACTGTTGTTTATAATGTTTGTCATATGTTTTTTTAGTTAATTCCTTATTATAGTTATTTAAAGTTATTATAAAACGTTTTCTTGTTTTTAACCAAAGTTTACATTTGTAGTTATGCGGCAAAAAACATGTTGAAAGTGTTCAAAAACATTAAATGGGAAGTGAATGGCTAGTAGTAGTAGTAGTGGTGGTTAAAGGCATACTATCGGTAGCTATAATTTGTCATTAAATAAATGAAAGACAAGAAAAAGGAGAGTAAAAGTAAAAACCAAAAACAGTGAGCACAGGATCTCTCATCTTTAGTGATCTTATAATCCGTTTGAATTGATTGGTGCCACCAATTCTTGTGTTGTATTATTGATCAAAAGCTTATTTTTCAGACACAAGAAGTACAGCAATAGTTATGAGATATGACATATAAACCAATGGCAAGTCATGTCTTGTCTATGTCTTGTAGTGTATGAGCTGTGCTTTTGGCGTTTAATCGCATTGCGACACAACTTATAACACATACAATGATAATATGATAATACTATACAATACATGAAATACATCATACAATATGTGTTCACAGCTATAGCTATAAGATGTGACCTCTGGTTGACTAACATAATAGTGTTTGGATAGGAATGTGTTGTGAATCTCAACAATCACTGACTCTTTCTATTGCTTTTCAATTCAATCTTTTGCTTTTACCATCTCTTGTTCACTCAATTCACTTGACTATATCACAGCAGATCTGATGCCTAAACAACAGTCAATATATACATTGAATTCACTCTCTCTATTGGTTGACATATGGCATCAAATAAGTAGTGCCCAATACAGCAGTGCATTGTGTGCTATCTTATTATGTAAGGAATCAACTAATGTTAACTTTGCATGCATACCGTTCCTCTAACGCACAGCCATTATATTTCATATAAACATTATTATATTTGTTATATAATATATTGCTAGTGTGTTACTAACAACACATCATCAGCAGCTTATGGAGAAAACGGCTTTCCACTCGTACAACATATTGCATACACTATTCAAATACAATGTTATTGAGTATAAAATAATGCATTTTTGCAATACTTTTCACAAATCCTTTTTTTTCTGCAAAGTATTTGTGAAAATAGCATCAAAAATGTTATGTTATTAAACAGAAGGGGTAATCAAAATTGCAATTATTATTAACCCATTATTCATATCACGTTTACAAACGAAGTGCATCTTAAAAAGCTTTAATATAAGCAATATATTTAGTATATAATTTCAATATACAGAGTATTATATAATCAAATTAATATAAAAGTCACATAAAAGTCACACCAAAACAAATACACTTTTATTTCAAGAATATAATTAAACACAATTCTATGAATCTTTAATTTATAAATATCTATCAAAACAACAATTTATTGAATTTTAATTTATTTTTATTAGAGTTTGTTTTTACAACTTAGACCTCCCTTTTCTCTCAATAAAATTTAAATTATAAATTAAAATTTTTATTAATAATAAAAACAAATTTATTTATAAAGGTAAAATATTTTTGTTTCAATTACTTAATTTGATTTATAAGTTATTTAATAATTTTTATAAAAATATAAAAACTAAATATTATATAAAATAATAATTACCAGGTCATATCTCGAAATATAGCAAGCTTAATTAAGAGCCAACATTACTATATTTTAAATGTCGCAAACAATTAGCTCCCAACTAATAAAACAATTTTAATGTAATATTTTATTTCATTATATATTTATATGTAATTCCAGTCGAGTTGAAAGTATTGAAAGACTCTTTATGTACATTACGTGAGAAAAATATTTAACAATATTTTTGTTCAAAAAATGTTTGGTTAACATTATAGTCAAACACTTTTTTGTAAAAGAAATTATTTGATTGTATATAAAAAAGTTTTTATTAAAAAACATGGATATCAGTTACTGCCCAATATATATGGTCAGTGTTTTAAATGGCCAGTTATTATAATATAACTGATCGTATGCTACCATTTGTGTAGTGATGAGTATGAATAATCATTTGGTGTGTGGTTCAACATTAATAATTAGGTGCACACACTTTGTAACAGCTATTTCATTAGTAAAGCCCTAATGAAATACATGATTCAAAACATGAATTCAAACAACAAAAGCTGTAATTAACGTTTGTTTAACAAATTTCCAAAACGCCTAATCTATTGCTACCTATGCTCTCAATTTAGTCTTTATTGTCTCCACCGGAATATATAAATGTATTTTTTGGCATTACTTTTGTGTCAACAAATCTTTACATTTATTTTCATTTATTGCCGTCTATGTTGTTGTCGTTGTTGTAGTAATTGTTGTTGATATAGGGTTTTAGATATATATTATATATAGCTGTTTACTAAATGATGTGGCAATAAGTCTAAACAATTTTCAATTTATTGATTTTATACCTTACAGTACGGTATATTGTGTTATATTGTATATATATACAGTATATACTCGCATTTTGTTAAAGTATCACTTAAATAAAAAACAAAAAATTTAAATTAAAGTATTTTATTTTATATAAAATTTAATTTAATACTAACTCCACTAATAATCAAAGCTTAAACTCTAAATTTAACTAAACTTAAACATAACTCTATGTGAAAATACTTTTCACATTTATGATAATTTTGTTTAAAAACCCAAAATTAAATATTAAAATGTCATTTAGAAAAAACTCGAATATTTTTGAATTAAATTGAAAGTAAAATAAGTTGTAATTTTTAAAAAATAATTAGTAAAAAGTCAGACGACTTGTTAGTCACATTAAAAAGTCATTGATTTTTCTTATCTCATTTCATCGAAAGCCATTATACATACATATAATATATATATAACTAAAACAAAAATGTTTGAAATTATGATTTTGAAACTATTATTATAAAGATTGTAATAACAAAACAAACAAAAGAGCCAAAAATGACAGGAAAGTGAATCCATGAAAGTTTGTTAAACAATAATAAATAGTCTCTCAATTCAAACATTAATTTTTATATTATAACAAACAAAAACACTGACTGTTACTAAATGAATGAAAAACTAACTAATAGTTAATTCTTATCACAACATTTATAATATACTACTATTTGCTATATTAGGTTTGGTATCAAATAAAAGGCTATTTAAGTGTATGGTATTGTTAAACATTAGTTGATGAGTGTCGGGGTAAGTCTGGTTCCGGTTGCTTACGTTGTTTAATGATTACTTCAATTTAGGCAATATGTCAGTGCAAACTTTATTCACAAATTAACAACACACACACACACACACACACACACACACACACAATAGTATATTTTAGTAGCAAATATAATAATAAGTTAAACATATATAAATTGTATATAAAAGCCTAATTCCTGATACAATAATAATTAACAATAAGCAAAGCGAGTCGGTATTAATAGTGTGTATACTGTATATTATATAATGTATAAACGTTGGCAAACTAGTGAATCGCTTGGTTGATATTATATTATTAAATATGCAAAAAGCTTTCAAATAACACACATGGACTCAATGTTTTTGTTTTATTTAATAGTCATCTTTTGAATTATGATTAGCTTATGTTCCGCTTATGTCAACCACCTTTGCTATAAAGTAAATGCAATCATCAATTTGCTAGCCATAAATAAACAGACATACATAACATAGCTATATAACAGTGATATCATCCCATTCATGACTTTATATAAAAATTATTAAATATATGAAAGAAAAATTCATAAAAGTTTTGATGTAAATAATGAGCTTAAAATGTTTTTTAAAAATTAGAGTAAATGAAAAAAACATATCTAACAAAACAGATAGTAAAATAGTGAACACATTTTATGTGCAAATGATATGAATGTATAGTAAAGTATATATTGATAATTAAATAGTTTCTCTTTTTTGGTAAATGTATGGCTAATAATATAAATGGTAAATATATGAGTAAAGCAAACATTACAGTAAACTGAGCGAAACGAGTGCACGAAAAGGTGCTGTAATGTAGTGGTGGTCGCACTCAAAGATATCATTGATAACAGTGACGCCAGTCATGGATGTGCTCAATGTGTTGCATACAAGTTGACAGACTGACAGAGATGTTGCACTGCTCTTACTCCTGGAGCCCAATCTGTTGCCAAATATATGCTATCTATTGAAGTCTTTCTTTCTTTCTTTCTCTCTGAGCCCTCGTCAGCAATTGGCCACTATATAACCGCAAGGCATTGGCAACGTCTGGAGTCACCGCCGACACCCATATCATAACATTCAATGACAAACCATTACCTCAAAGCATAGGTTGTGCTGTCAGTGCCGACACTCCACATCCCAAACGACATCAAAGAGCAGTAAAATGTTATTCAGTTTTCAGTCATGTTTTATAACGTGATTTCGATTACTTCAAGTGATTCAACATTTTCGGTCATTTCTTTTGTTTTAATAGACGTTAGGAATGTCTTGTTTTTGGTGTAACCATTGCAGCATTCATTAGACCAACCTTTTTATGGTATGGACTCACCATATCTGTCATCAACTTTTTCTCCCATAGACATAGCATCGCATTCACTGATAATTGTCTTTATTTTAGCCTAAAGTTTCATAAGATTAGAGGACAGGATTGCTAACGACGCGATAATTTTTTTTATTTTGAAAAATAGTTTAAATAAACTCTATTTTTAGTATTGCTATTATTATTATTAAACAATAAAATCAATACCTAAAAATAACATCAAAACACTGTTATAGTTTGTGACTCACAAATTGTGAGACAGAAAAAAATCATTCATAAAAACTATAAAAAAATTATTTATTTTTACTATTTGTGGAAAAACTTGTTTTTATCGATTTCTTTAAAAATCAATAAATTAACCAAAAATTTAACAAAAATTATTTATTTTATATATCTTAAATAATATGATACATAACTCATATCAATTAAAATGTAAAACATAACTCATGATAAAAATATTTTTATATAATTAATAAATATTGTATATATAAAAAATATATAAATAGAGAGAGAAAATTATAAAATATATAATTTTGATTTACAATTAATTCAGTTCACATAAAAGCTATTGAATTTAAGATAGATTAACAAACTAAATAGTTATCATAACAACTAAAAACACATATTAAATAATGTATTTTTTTTAATTACATCTGTAGTCATACTCATTATGCAATTATAAAAAAAATCTAAAAATATAAAAATATATAATGTATTTAATTAATAAATAAACACAAGTTTCTCTCACACACAAACTACCACACAATTATATAATTAACACACAAATATATTAATAACATTACAGGTATAAAAAATTACATACAAATTTATTATAAATTAAGTTCACTCGCTGAGTGTTTTTTAACAAAAGAAAAAATATTATTAAATATATTAATTATTTTAATTTATAAATTAATATAAATTCATTATTTATATTTAATTATAGAAGAATTTATGTAATTATATGATAATATCATAAATTTAAAAGTTGTAATAAAAGCATTGCTGAAATATTTGAAATGCAATTTGTTATTAATATTTGACTACAATTTTATATATATATTATATATCTATGGTCTACGTTATGTCAAACAATATTAGTTGACTGGAGTGACACCATATTCAGTGAACCGTATGGCTAATGGGTATTAAAATGAGAGGAAAAACTGGGAATAAAGTGAATCGTAATCAGTGTTTGACAGACATATCAATCGGAGTGAATCATAATTTGGCGTTTAATCGAAATATACGGCAAATCACTATTGTATGACTTATCCATTTGTATATCATATCAATATATGTTTTATTATTTTGCACCACTTTTTTCTGTTTCTAACACAGTATATACAGTACACACCAGTGTTTGCCTTTGACTCGATATACATGACGTGTGGCTCTCGGAAATTGGATGGCGAAGAGGGCTAAAGTAGCCCAAAGAGAGTATTTCTGGTCACGCTTTGTTTAACACCTCTCACCCACTCATTCACTCACTCACCCACTCTCTCAAAACACTGTCAATCATTGAGACCCACTATCCCTATGAGTATATGTGTGGAGTTCACCGGTGTTTGTATGTATGAGAGACCATCCATTTCCAGTTCAATAAGTAATTGGCAAAAAACGGTGATCCCTTAAATATAAACAATTGTGATTTGAAAAACACACTAATATGTAATCATTTACTAAATTTGACGCTTGTTTTTGTGTTGACTTTTCATCGGCATTGCTCTTAAAATAAAGGCCTTTAGTATAGAAAGTATGGTTTGAAAAGGAAAGATAATCAATACTTAATATTATAACAGTTTTTGGACACAAAAAACACGAAGCAGTTGTTTGAAAATAAAAATAAAACTTAACATTCAATGATTATACTCTATGTCAGGACAACTGCTATACAGTAATAATATTATTTGGATTTTATGATAACCTTTTCGGACAAAAACCAATTAAATATTAAATTGTTCTCATTTTAACATTAATTGTCATTTAAATAAACATCTCGTTTAAAAGCTATTTATGATTCTCAAAATAAATAATAATAATATATTTTTATTACTAATTGAATTTAATAATATTATATTTATTATTCATTACATAGTGTACATTGCATTACATGCATTACAATTTGTAATTTACAAATATAATTAATATTAATATAAATTTTTATATAAAACAAAGCTATAATAAAATTGTTGTATTGATTATATATATATATATATATATATATATATATATATATATATATATATATATATATTCATTAGATAACGTGTATTGTAGTATCTGGTGTTATGCCATCTTTTGCATTGACACAGTTGTCTGGTAAGCACTGTGATCCCTATCCCCATCAACATAATCATCGACATTATCATCAAACAACAACAAAATCGAGAGCCAACTATTAAAAAGCATTATTAGATTTCTAGTGAATAAACAAATGTTCAATTAATTTGTAAGCAAAAAGTATAGCAAACAATAAATTAAAGACTATATTATTGGATATTTGAAGCGTCGCTTAAGAGCACAACTAATAAATATAACGCTTTAATATAATATATACTATAAATATATTAAGAGTCGATACTCTCAAAACAGTTGTTGTGTTTAACGTTAAATAATGTATTCATTTAAATGAATGCTTTTCATCTCATAGTAAAACTCATTTTGCATTATAATAACATATAGTTAACAACTGTATTGCATCACAATATCACAACACACATACATATAAGTTATATAATATAACATACATATCAACTGTAAGTATTAGATGAACACGCAGTGCAACACATCAACAACTTTTATTGGCTCCGTTAGCCTGGATTTGGGAGTTTACTTCCCAAACGTATTTTGCCCTCCTTTGAGACACAACTAATCGATACTTTGAACCTCTCAACCATCCATGCAGACAACAACTCAAACCAAACCGAGTCCTCATATTTATCAAAACTTTGGACAGGGAGGACAGGGAGGCACACAATGGCAAACCTAAGAGAGAAAGAAAGAAAGAAAGAGAGGTCGACTGGTCATATTATTAAATAGATAGACCATTTTTGTAGATGACTAACAAACCATTATATTTTTGCACTAAACATATAATCAAAAACACCAACATTTTTTATATGGTTTTTATTGTATATATTTTTTATCTTAAACTCAAAAATATTGTTTTCATTCATTTGCATGACTTATTGGTAGAGCTTATCCTCATTTGCAAAGTAAAGGCTCCGGAATTAGAGATACCAGTGCTATGATATGCTATGATATAAAAACATTTGAAAAATAGCCTTCAGATAAAAAAGTGTTTTGTGAAAGAATTGAGACACAAATATAAAGTTATATATAAACCGTAATATAATATATATATATATATATATATATATATATATTTACAGTATATATGACATACAGTACTGTATATATGGCATACATTAGAGAAAACGAGATTTTATCGACTTATACATAGAGTGTAGGTATGAATGCTTTTGAAGATATGACTGCTATATATGTAAAGCATTTTGGGATGTGTTGTGTTGTCTCTATTTCTTGCATCTGGTATTTGCTTTGGCGTTAATGTCATTAATGGCATACATGAGCTGAGTTGCAATACTTTATTAATAATAAAATCACAGCTATTATGTTATTTTTTGTTGAAAGAGAAATGTTGAGAGAATTGAATAATAGAGAGAAAATAGTTTTGAACACAAAGTTAGTAATAATATTGAAAATAAAGCAAAATGTGTAACAATCAGTAAAGACATGAATAAAAGGGTGGGGCGTCTTGTGATGCAAGTGTTTATAGTGTTTTTAAGTAAACACAATATTTGTTGAAATAATAGCCTAAATATAAATTTTGAGGTTTGCATGGAATAGGCGGGTATGCAATCTCGGCTCAGACATGGAAAAGGATGAGCTCTGCCAACAATCACTCGCTCTATAGATATAATACATACATATATGTATGCACTGTATAACGTAATATCTCATATATAAGTCATAACAACAATAAAGCCAATGTTTAATAGCTATGCAATACAAGTGAATAATATGTATTGTATGTAATGTACGATCAGTTATATACAGGCATTCAATTGAAGTCAGATATATTAAAAACATTAAACTTTTATCTCTCATATATTCTCACTGAAACTCACTCATCGACCGCACATTGAATTTAAATTAAACGTTGCATTCATTAGAGTAAAATTGAAGTTATCGACAGATAGTTATGCTCACAACCCAATTGAGGGGGTCATTGATAGGGAGGGGTCGCGACCGGCAAACATTGTGGGCCCACTCTTATACCACACGCGTTGTGAGCGTCAAAGTGATGTTAGAGTCATAGTCTCTATGCTATCAAAAGAGATATGAATTTTATGAAATGTCAAAAATGCAGTTTTGACTCAATATATATTCACTATTAAAACGACTTTTTGTTGTCTCTTCTCTCAGATGTTGAACTGTTGTGTCATTTAGAGGTCTCATATCTTGTGAAACATTGAATATGAGTGCATATGTTTGTAAAGATTATGACTTTTGCTTTCCAATAACACTATTATCAGATGCACCCCTTTTTGTATTTATGTCACACTCAATATATACTATAATAAGTAATAGTGAGAATAAAATAGAAAAAATAGATAATTTTTGTCGACTAAATTTTTTTTATATAAAAGCTTTGATATAAATATCAACTAAAAGTATAAAAAAGAAAGAGAGATATGAAAGACAAAAGAAATGATGTCATGAGTCGGTTGTGAGTGTGTTGTCTAAAGATGTGTCTCTTGTTGTACAACGAAATCCTAGTTGTTGGCTATCATGTCTGACAACGGATTAAAGTCAAAGGCAAAGACTCAAAGAGGAAAGAGAGAGAGAGAGAGAGAGAGAGAGAGAGAGAGAGAGAGAGAGAATAATATTATTAGAGATTTTAGTCAAAGCATTATATGTATTGCCAAACATAAGGCTATCACTGGGTATTTGAAATGTTTGAATAAGAGCTGAATTAAAGGATACAGTAAAATGAGTGAATGAGATGATGGCTTAAAATGAAATGATATGATATAACGGAATACTTGACTCACATTGCATTTGACTAATGCTTTTGCTCTGTATTTGCAATATAAATGTGTTGAATGTATCACTAGTTTACCAATGAATAACATTATACTGGGATTTATCGTTAGCGCCAAACCCTGCAAACCATGCAAACCATGGCGTTGTGCCAAAAGCTGACTTAATTAATTTAAGCGGATTAACACAAATACTCTGACGGATGTGAACCACGATTGCCATCAAAATGGATCAGCTCTTACAGTCAAAATTCAATCTAATGTTATATTCAATTGTAAAACATATCTAAAACTAGATAAGGATTGAATCCATATAATAGTCTCGTAAATATTTACTTAAAATAAGTTTCAATCTATCGAATTGATGGGACAGTCGTGTTATGAGATGAGTGTAACGTATGTATCACTCAAATAGATTACCCATTATTTTTTCATTGTTTGTTCCCAATAGTGATTGCAAGTGTTAATACATTATCGCTAACAAACTTTATGGTATAAAACATGTTTTACTCGACAACATTGGCTGACTTACACCAGCTGTAGACTTACTCTTTAATGGTGAGTGACATATTTGGTTTGGGAAAGGTAGATAAAAACAACAGAGTTAGGCAACACATGTGGTCAACCAAATAAAAAGAGACAAAAAGAAAAAAAGTAAAACAATTGGAGCGAAAAAAGGGTCTCCAAATAGTTTACAATTAGATTTGACATCAAATGCAATATCAACTCAAAACTCTCTCTCTCTCTCTCTCTCTCTCTCTCTCTCTCTCTCTCTCTCTCTCTCTCTCTCTCTCTCTCTCTGTTTGTCTTTTTTTACTTTCTCTATTATATGTAACACATTTTGAAGTATCGATGAAAAAATATCTCGTAAACAACACATGAAAAGTGATGTTTGAAATGTTTGATCCATTTTAAAGTATTTCATTTTTGTTGATCATTTCATTGACATTCCTCTCAAAACTTTTGTATCATATATTTCTTATTTTAATACCAGTGTTAGCCAAACACATACACATTGATACATACGTCACATGTAATAACCGAAAATATAAATATATTGATATATGAAATAAACAGATCCTTTTTGGTTATGTTGTATAGTATATGTATGACATAAGCAATCATTTTTGTGACTCCAATATTCATGGATCAAATCAGCCATTCAAGCGATATAAAGAGTTTATCGCACGGATCCCACTCTTAGAGAGTATAAAACTGAAAGAGACAGCGATTCATATATTTAGAGACCGTTTGCCCACACATTCAATGCATTGAATTGCATAAAAAAGTCAACATATATTCCATTATAATCTGGTTTTATTTGATAAATAAATGTCAAAAATAGTAATAAAATTGCTTATCATCTCTCCAGATATGAATCAAATACAAGTTTAACACTCATATAAATATAGAAAGGTTTATGAGATTAAATACCACATGCAATGCAATGCTAAGAAATATTTTAATTCATTTCAACCAAATTTCATATAAATGTTATGTTCATATCTTATGATGTGTTATGATATTATATCATATGATATGATATGCAGTGCATATTATGCACCACATATTATTACTTTAACATTTACAGTATGTTATGTATGCTTACGATGTCTTATCATGTATTAGGAGTAGGAGTAGGGTTAGGGTTAGAGTTAAACTATTAAATTAATATTGCATTTAAATAAATTTTATGTACAAAATTAATTTACTAACTTTTTAACTAAAATAAGATCTGAAAAACAGTTATTTAATAAAGAAAAAGATATATATTTTATAAAACATTTTTATTAAAATTTATCAATGTTTACAAATAATAAAAATATAATGATTTTATTTAAGATTTATTTATTTAGAACTTTTTTACCACTTCCTACTGTATATATATAGATATATTATTTACAACAACAACACCAACACAACAACAAAAATAAATCTATTGATTGTTTGAACACTAGTTATAGTAGTGAGCAAACAATAGTATATACCTTTAAAGGTGATGTCTAACAATATAGTCACCAATGTTTTGTTGATTTTGTCAAATATTTTCAAACATTCAATACACGATTTTTCTATTTTCTGATAACTTTTATTTTCTATTACTATATTTATTGACTCGATTTTGATATAAAACTTTTGTTGTAAATACAAAAATGAAGTTTCAAAAGAGAGAGAGAGAGAGAGAGAGAGAGAGAGAGAGAGAGAGAGAGAGAGAGAAAGAAAGARAGARAGAGAAAGAAAGAGAGAGAGAGAGAAAGAAAGAGAGAGAGAGAGATAGAAAGAGAATATACAGTAAGTTAGGCATAAAGTGATGCAATGGTAGGGACTTTTGTCCGCATCACCGCTTCTTTTGACAAACTGATGCGGACGTGAAGGCAATACGTGTGTAAAAGGGCTGTTACATCATTTCATACAACACACACACACACACACACACACACACACACACACACACACACACACACACACACACAGACACACACACACACACACACACACACAGACACACACACACACACACACACACACACACACACACACACACACACACACACACACACACACACACACACACACACACACACACACACACACATACATACATACATACATACATACAGTACACACAGTGACAAACATCTACAGTAAACTTACGGAACAAATACTCATTTTGTCTAACTCTTCATTGAATTGTGTCAAACAATAAACTGGTATATAATTAAAAGTATTGCCAAATAGATTGCTATATCATTTCATATACCACTTCATACTATAGTTCATCAAACAATGCCTTTTCCTACTTATTCAATGACTTTTATATCATCTGTTTTCAAAATTCAACACTACTTTTAACAAACACAACACTAGTCTTGTGTACTATTCATGGCCTCTCACGACATATAAGAGGATATGTTATATAAGTAGTGATATATTCTGTATTCAACGTCAACAGTGATATTATATCTAAATTAAATTCAAATCAATACATGAGTTGAGACTCCGATGTTTTGCACATCAAATAAGTAAAGACTAGTTTTTGTGCTAAATTTCAATAAAAAAAAATTTTATTATTATTTAAAGCCAAACAATAATGAATTGAAGATTTTATCACATGTTCTTTTAAAAGATAATTTTATTTTTATAATGTATTTTTATTATAAAAAACAGATTTATTTAATTTAATATACAAAGTATAATAATAATATAATGAGAATATAAAAAAGGGAAAAATTATCTGAAAGTAGTCATTGAAGCGAATAAGTTAACAATTTTTGAACATTACTGACACTCGCTTTCGTTTCATAAAATCGTTGATACATTTAGTAATCCAATTGAAAAGTATTGTTAAATAAGAGAAAATATGTCGGAAAAGTTTTTTCCCACTAAATTGATGGCAATAAGCAATTCATTGAAGCGTATGAACTGTTTTTTTAAACTTAAGTTAAACAGATTTAAAAATAAAATAAATATAGATTAAGACGACAAAATAATTGATACACAGAAAGGGAGATAATATTTATTTATATATATATATATTTCAATATTGTAATATTAATTTCTTAAATTTCAAGCTTAAGTTATAAAAAATAATGTTTTTGCAAATAGTTAAAACATAATTATGACATACAAATAAAATAAGATTTTTTTATTTTCATATTTATATAATTTCTTCACATATATTTTTTAAGTTATGATTTTTTTTGATTTGAATTTCAATATAAATATAGCAAAAGAAAGTTTATGTAAATAATCTGCGCTCAACCCTAACATTCACTTAACATACAGTAGTAGTTATCTTAGAGTTGCGAATAATAATATTAAATATAATATCATTTTATGATTTTCTGTCAACAATTGACTTAAAAAAACAATTTTATGTTATACTGTAAATACAGTAAACTATATTAAATTTATTTATTAAAGTGTTATAAAAATTAAAATTAATTATTATTCTTAAGATTACAGTTCAATGTTGTGATTATTTGTATTTTAATGATGAGTTCAATGTGTCGGTGTGTGTAATGTTTAAATCACTTCTGACTTCTGTGAATAATAAAAAAATACAATTTTTACTTTATTTATTAGTATTTTTATTTATTTTAATTTGATATCAAGCTAAGTAACTTTTTTATCTCTTTTACTCATTCCCTCACTCACTCACTCACTCACTCACTCACTCACTCACTCACTCACTCACTCACTCACTCACTCACTCACTCACTCACTCACTCACTATTATTATATAACTTTCTTTTTTATTATATTTTTTCTGTAAACTAAGTTAAACATTAAGTATGGAATAATATATTATAGCAAATAACAAAGTATACAACAAATAATAATATAAGAGTAAGAAATATAAAGTAAAAACCATTAGAAATTGTGATATAAAACTTGAAATTATTTGCACTATTAATGTAAAACCAGAAAAAAGACAATTTGATATAACAAACAACAAAAATGTTGATACATAGCATATAAACATACTGTAAATTGTTTATTATGATATATAATATAAAAGTATAAATATAAGTTAGAACTAAATTTTTGAAAATAATATTTCTAATGGTTTAGTATATACAGTATGTAATGTCCTAATATACCGATATACCCGATGCTATCTATTTATATAAAATATAGTGAAAATATATACAGTATTTTTATTATTTAAAGCATACAATATATGATTTAACTTAAGTTTAAATAGTAGTCTCTAATGATCGCAATTTCTTTCAAAGTAACTTATAGTGCAATCAAATACGACTACAATTTATTTTTTCTGTTTAAATGTTATATTTTAAACTTTTTTGATAGTAATAAAGATGAAATTAAACGTTTTTAAAAACATTATCAACAAAACAATAATAGTCTTAAAGTTAGATTATATCAAACAAAAAACTTGATGTTTTAACGTTAAAAGTTAAGTTTTCTTTGTGTTTATTATGTCATAAACCAGATTAATATTAATATAATTTTATAGTAAAATTGTAATAAAATCTAAAATAAAATATACGTTAATTTAATAATGATTTTTCGGATTTTTGCTTTTATTTAACAATTAAATTAAATATTTTATTATAGCTTAATGTATAACTTAAATAATGCAATATTTGTTTATAATAATCTTAGTTCATAACTA
This sequence comes from Oppia nitens, assembly GCF_028296485.1. Lineage (NCBI taxonomy): Eukaryota > Metazoa > Arthropoda > Arachnida > Sarcoptiformes > Oppiidae > Oppia > Oppia nitens. Next base: position 2,987,726 of record NW_026533250.1, read on the forward strand.
TAACTATAAAATAGTATAATAAAGTGATTTGATATATCCTACAGGAATAATGAGCTGCAAATGTAATGTAATTTAATTTAGTAGTGAACTCACAATCAGTTAATGGTGTGAGACTTGGAGTCAATCTAATGATGTTTCACATCAAAACATAAGTGGATTTAGTGTCGGGTCGTAGCACTCATTTGCGGCATTCAAATGCCATATAAATACATTGTCACCACTCGAGTACAACCTATCATATGATACACTACTACTCCTCGTCCAAAGTACCGACATATTAATGTACTAAACACACACACATACACACACACACACACACACACACACACACACACACACACACACACACACACACACACACTCACACATAACATAACTACACTCTATATATAATAGTATTAAATTTGTTTTACATCACAACCGAGTTTTTATAACTATAAAATTTAATTAAATTACTTATAATAAGATAATGATTTTTAGCTAAATCTGCGCCAAATGTTTAAGAGTTATGTTTGACACGAATATTAACACTTTTAATGTATTCATTTTAAACATACATCTCTAGTGTTTGTTATTTTTATATTTAAATGATATTTTTTAAGTCAATTTATTTACTTGTATTATCTTTAATTATATCATATAATAATAATTTAAAACATTTTTTAATGTATTAATTAGAACTATTTAACTTAATTATCTAAAATTTATAGCACTATTTTATATAACTATGTTTTATAATATTATATATAATATAATGTTATATTTAAGTTATATTAATAAGTTTTATATGACCACCACATCAACATTTCTAGTCAATTGGGTTTATGTTAATCTAATGATTATTATAAGTGCACTTAAATTTATTTAAAGCATTATTTGTTGTGCAATAATATCAATGGCCAGTAGGTATAAAGCGTAAGTATATCATTAAATTGATGTTTTCTTGTATTATGGCATTCATTGATGGCATCGGATCTGCCATTTCCTTACATTTTGAACTAATATCATCAATGACTAGATATAACAACTAAATAAATGTGAACTTAAAATTAAATTCAATATATTTATACAAACATTTATATGTTATTGATTTATTGAACAATGTTATATTAAATAAATTTATTTATTTCTTTAAGTTATTAATATTTTAAAAACTAAAAACTTTAATGTGATTTAAATAAACATTTTTTCTATATTAATTACAGTACATGAAATAATCAAATAATTATAGATATTTTAAACATTTTCTATTGAAAACATGATATAAAAAGGTAAGGATATTAGGTATTGATAGAGTACTGGTATAATAAATTTAAGCCCCAATGCTTTTATTGAAATTGAATTTTAGACAAAATAAAATCTAAAGTAATAATAATAATGAGAGTGTGTTTGTGAACAGTCATAATAATGGTGTGGAAGTCATCGTGAAATCGATAGCATAAGACTTAACACACATTGTTTAGTATTAGAGTCAATATTGAGAGGAGGCTCGGGATCACTGGTTAACGGCTTTTATAATATATTGATTTGTAAGTAAAAATAGTATATTTTGAATGCAAATTCCCGAGCGCTTCGGCGCAACACTTAATAACACATATGAGTAGTGTTGGTAATTTTTCGCAATTCAATTTTCGATTGCGGCAATTGCGGAAAATTGCGTGAAATTGCTTGAAATTGCGCGCATGAGGGAATGTATAAAAACGAACTTTGATAACGTTAAAAATTTGATTTACTATAGATTAAGATAATTTACAAATCTATTATTATTTTTACATGGTTTTTAGATGACAACATTTTAAGATAAAATAATTAAAATTTATATAATTAATTTATGTTTTTATTCATATTGTTTTACCATTTAAATTTTGTTAGTTTTTAAAAAATTATAATTTATTCTATGTTACAATTGCGATTTTTGCAATCGAGCTTTTCGCAATTGCGGCAATTTCACGCAATTTCCGACCAATGCAATTGCGCATTTTGTAATCGGTACATCACTACATATGAGAGACTAAAGTCACTGTTTGCGAGAGCTTTACATGAATTAGCATTCAATTGAAATGTTTGTGAGACTAAAATAGTACCATAAAATGTAAACATACTGAGAGAAAGAGAAAGAGAGAGAAAGAGAGAGAGAGAGAGAGAGAGAGAGAGAGAGAGAGAGAGATGTATGAAGTGTTAAATTGATGGTAAGTATGTTATAGTTAGGCCTAAGTGGCGATCGACTAATTATTTTTACGATCTCTTTCACACTTAAATAGATAACTGTCGCACACACACACACACACACACACACACACACACACACACACACACACACACACACACACACACACACACACACACACAATATGAATGGTGTGATTCAACTGTATGGCCAGTAATGTATTGCAGAAATGTTGCCTCAAAAATGTTTTTAACTTTATTGCTATTATATTTCTTTCTCAATGCTCTGAAGGATTCACATGAATTACAATAATATTTAGTTTTATAAATATTATGTGAGTATAGTATAGTATTGTATAATATATGGCAAAAGCATAGCATATACTTCTAAATGTAATATTACAGTATTTAATGCCTGTTTATGGCATCACATTTAGTTACTAAACACTATTAGGTCTACAATTCTTATGGTTTTCATGATTGCAATATTAGTATAAAATATTACTATAAAATAGATTGTCTTCAAAGCATTTCCCGAATGCATTGATATCAACAAATATTTAATGACTATAAATATAATATTATTATAGGATATATTAGTTTTTTGAAAATCAAATATATTTTTACTCATATTTTAATGCAATCATAAAGTTAGGAATGGGTCGTCAATATCTCTTTAGCGCGATTTGTCTTACTTGAAGCTAACTGTGCTATTTTCACGACTAATATCGAAGATTAGTGATTATATAGATAAATATATTTTTTATATGCTATTTATGAGTATAAGTGTCATCACATAAGTAATCATCTAAAACTTACCATAATATCAAATATTTATTTGTTAAATCTATGTTCACAACCATTAAATAGACCAAATATAGTCAAATACTTTATGTATAACAGTATAAGTAATACTATAACTACTATAGTATTAAACAAAATTTTATTTTTTTAATACAATGTATTTTAATGATTAATAAAATTTTGTAAATAAATGTGTATATACTATATATATTTATACTGTACTGTAGTTTAATTATTTTATGTTAATGTTTTATTGTAAAAGTAATGACATGAGAACAACAAGTAAACTACTGTATGACTACACCATCACTACTATTATTAATGACTATAAATGATTATTAATGTAAATAAATGTAGTTTTGCCATAATTTATATGACACTTTAATACTTTATTTTTATAAGTATAAAGTATAAGTATAAATATATATTTATATATATATTGTGTGAAACCTTAAAAGAGTTGGCAACCTTATTTTTACAGTGATGAATAAACTTTTTAAATAAATTTAATTAATTTAGTATTTAATGATGTATTTTTTGGTTAAATTTTATTTATTTATTTATACCTCTATGTACTGTAAAGTATCAATTGTGTCACAATATTATAAAATTGTCAACCAATATAATTAAACTAATTTAATGACAGAGACTTTATTATAATATAAATTGACAGACATTGTAGTATACAAACTAAAAACAAAATAAAAAAGTTTGCACTGATTTTGAGTAGTTGTTATTGAAAACATGCTTATAATGGTTTGATTTGCAATTTACACCATTAATCACAAATGATTAGCGACACTAAACTGGTATAACTTTTTTCATTATCTTATTGAGCTGTTGGCTGTGTGATTGTCTATACTGTTATTTGTGATGTCGACTAATTTAGAAATACCCCCAAAAAGCCATCGCCAACCCCTTGAGATAAAAGTACAGTATATGGTCTAACATTAAATGAAAAGCAATCTTATAGTGAACGAGACAGTTATCCAGAGTATAGCTAACGGTGTTAACTAACAAAAATTAGTGACAAAATAAGGCAAATAGACTAACGATTGGCATCTTTTTTCACCATATGTTTACTGGTAAACGTGTTTAAGAGAAATGTACTGTAGATGACTACATGGTTGCGTCATATAGTCGTCCCAATTGAATCCCATTTGAGATTTCAAAGACATAAGAAAAGAGTGAATTATATTTGACAACTTGTTAGTGGAGTTTATTATTAAGAGATATATATACTGAATATATACAGTCATTCTATACATACGATACTGGTTTGCAGTGCCATTAGTCTGGATGGCCATCAAACTGATCCCTTAACTTCTTTTTTAGCCTCATTTTTATTGTATACTATCTATTGGCTCCAGAAGGCAATAGACAATGTGGTTGTCCGGGAAATGGTCTGAAATTAATGGTAGTCGACAAAACTGCCAGAAGTGGCTAAAGATGACACATACACACAACAACAACAGCAACAACAACAACTTGTACTCTATCATACAGTCTGTATGTCTAAGACTATGAGTGAATCAGTTTGAAAATGTTTTTCCATTTGTTTGGATCTCTGATTGCAAAACGAGAGGAAATTGCTTAAAGAGAAAGAAAGAGAGAGAGAGAGAGAGAGAGAAAGAAAGAAAGAATGAAAGAAAGAGAAAGAGAAAAAAGAAAGAAAGAGAGAGAGAGAGAGAGAGAGAGAGAGAGARAGAGAGAGAGAGAGAAGTATCAAAACAAAAGCTAAGACTAATATTACTTAAAATATTAGGCCTCACATCACTTCGTAATGTTAGACACAATAGTAGCCAATATTGTCTACAATACTGTTTACTACTTTATATTGTTATTCAGTCAGTGATAACTTTATACAAGTAATATAAATTGTCTCCACTATTATCATTAAATACAACAAATGAACACTCAGTCAACTCTATAGCCATTAACAATGCATTTCTCTATCACTCTCTCCCTGACTGTCCTCTCTATCTCTCTTTAGTTGTGCACAGGATTAGCCTAATTGAGTTGAATTGCAATACATAGGCAATTGGGTTGTCAAGTCATTTCATAACTAACCTTTCCTTATAGTCGTTACACACTTTTGCCAGAAAATCACATTTACAACTAAACAATTGTTATTATAGTTATTATAGACATTATCACACTTAGGAATTAAATACTGAGTATATATTTTACTAAATGACTAACACTTTATTACAAGGCATACAATCTATTTCTGCTAAAGGATTAAATGTATAGTAAAATTGATATATAAATTATTTTTTATATTTTAAATCTAATTTATTTTAATATATTTTTCGTTTATTTAATTCAAATAAAAATATATATAATTTGATAATTATTCAACAAAAAAATTAATAAATTACTGCAATTTTAGTAATCATTATGATTACAAAAGTTAAACAAAAATAAAATTTTCAATAATTTATTATCTCTATAAATATCATGTGTTTAAAAATAATTACTAAATTCCCAAATCATTTAATTATAAGTTAAGCATATATTTTAAAGTTACACAACAACAAAATTCACAAATAAATTCACAAATTGAAAACAATTTATTAATGCTTACTAAAAATCACAAAATTAAACTTTATTTGTTTAACAGTTATAATTTATTATTTACAAAAAACATTTATAAAAAATATCTTAAAACTAATAATAAAAATTTATTATATTTTGTTGATAAAATATAGGTTTAATAAAAAAATGTTACTTAATAAAATAAAATAATATAACATTTGAAATTTGTTAAACATATATTAATATTGGTTGATATTAAGAGTATATTATATAAATAATAAAAGATGTATGTTTTATTTAAAAATATTTTAAGCACTCAATTGATTTATGTATTAATTTTTTACTCACTCAGTCAGTCAGTCACTCACTTTCTTACTTACTTTAAATGGCATCTGTTTTTCAATTTTAATGTTTGATCTCTCTTTACTAAAAATATTATGTGTTTAATAGCAATAAGTTATGAAAAGTTGTGAAATGTGTTACAAATCTGAGCCCTGATTATTGAGTTTTACTCTCTTTTAATGTTAACTGAAGAGTAATTGTCGCCAATATTAACGAAAAGCGTTGCATTGAATGAAAAATCAATGAAATAAATATTAAAAATGAGTAAAATGTGTGTAAATATATTATGGGTATAACTGTTGTCATTATTGTTGAACATTTGGAAAGTCGTTAAACTCTTCCAATTAATCTAACAGAAGGATAGCAAAGGACAGGAAAACCTCGACACCAATCGACAGGTTGGGGGTATGGGTTGTACCGTATGGGGTATGGGGTCTGGGGTCAGAATAAACCCAACTATTTAGCAAAACAGACATCACAACACACGTAATGATGATTTGACGCTAAAGTATAAATATATGACCGGATATAGTAAACATTGGTATGAAAACCCAAACCAATGAGTGCCTTCAAAATTGGTTAAATGACAGCTGTATTGCATTCAATGAGAAGACTAACTATAGTTACTGTAGGTATTAATAACAATAAAAATGTGTGAATAATAATAATATGAGAGTTTAAGCTTTGTATAAATGCTTTACGTTTTTTGCAAATCAAAATTTAGTGAATGATATTGTGTTTGAGCCCACACTGTGTTTAACAGTTTTTAAGCGCAAATCTATTCATAACCAGAAATACTAATAAATATTATAAGTTTAGCAAATGGATCGCTTGTTTAACCATATATTGTGTGTATTTTAAGGACACACATACAGTGTGTATTTGTGTACTATTTGATACTTTTTGCATCAATTGTCAACCCAAACATGGTATATACATATTATATTATATTATACATATATATCGCATATACAGTACATCAACTATATGAGCAACACTAGAGTAAAGCAAAATTTATTTATATAATGTGAAACGTCTGCTGTCTTTGACTAAGAATTGTATTTTATTTAGTAATACAGTTGAAGAATAGTGGGAACTGTGTGTTGACAGGACTGGGACTAATGTGAGGACCAGTTAGTGCCTATGAGGTTGAGGCCACTTGTCTGGTGGCTGTCATACAGTCATAGCATATACTTTATAACACAAAACACCTTAAGAATAGTTAAGAATAGTTGTGAATTGTATTATTGGTATTATTGGTAAAGCAAGTCATTGCAAAACTCATCCAAACGACAGTCCCCTCTATTGATATCTATTGATGAAATATATACGCTTTTGGATGGCATTCATATATTAGAGGAATATATTTATATATTGTGTATACAATAATAATAATTGAATTGAAAAGAAATAGTGAGTTAGAGACAGATTATATAGCAAACAGTATAGTGAACTCTAAGCCATAGTTCGTGATATTCAGTGTTTAATACGGGAGCTATAGTTTGCCAAAAGTTGACGTATTAAAGAAACACATGAAAAATAGTGAATAATAACACATCTATTCATACAACACAACAGTATCACTGACCTCAAGGTCCTGAGCCCAGCCTCGGGAACGCCTCATCTCTTTTTGATGCCATACAAGCCATTACAAACAATGTGTGCAAACAATGTGCTGGTCCTCCTAGTCCTCAAAATGATGCCAAACTAAACTGTAAGCCATACTCGAGCCATACAGTGTTGATACTCAATAAATCCAACCCCTCTATTGCCATACTAACTAAAAGCTCTAAATTATTCTCATTTAAAAAGAGCAGTTAAACCTAAACACCTTAGCATTACTGAATATATTAATACAGTAGTAAACTATATTATCAATACTAATACAGCCATAGTATACCAATAGTATGCTTTACATTGTAAATGCATAAATCCAATTCACTGATGCACTGGTAGTCAATGGTAGAGAAACTGGGAGAGACTGGGAGAGACTGTGAGAGTAATACAGGAAAGAGAGAGAGAGAGAGAGAGAGAGAGAGAGAGAGAGAGAGAGAGTCAAGCAACGCATTCTTTGCATCAATTCTTTAGCCAACTATTCTCTCTCACATACTTTTTCTCATTCAGTCATCTTTTTATTCAATAATATATCCAACACTAGAACCATAAATGACAATACTATGACTTCAGGGGTGGCCTAAAACTGAAGCTAAAAAGATATATATAAATACATTATATAGTAAAAGATGTATCACTTTATATATTATTCATTTTAGGTGGTCTTTCACGTAATTCCGAAGGCCTTTTCCAATAGGTTTATATCATTTTTAAAGTATTTACAACAAAACATTTTCTTACAATTTCTTTTCCTACCAGTAGTTATTATATTTATATGTGTTTATGTATTATACAGTTTAATCATTGTTTGATATAAATATTTTATTTATTTTTTACTTTTGTCAAATTTTAACAATATATATTTATATGTTTAAATATAAATAACAGGTTTGTAGTATATTTTGACATAAAGTTTACTTTTTAAATTAGAACTATTTTAACTAATATCTGCTATCTATTATAAATTTATTTTATTATTTTAAGATACTTTTAATTAATGGTATATAAATTTATTTAGTTTGCAGTCAGTTCTAAATATTTAACAAATTTATAAAATTACAAAATCATTTTTTATTTATATATTTTTATTTTTTATATTTAACAAAAAATCTAATATTAAGTCGCTTAATAATATGTGAATTGTAAGAAAAATAGGATTTAAATAAATAGCTTAACATTTTCTATTGAATTGAAGTGAAAATATATGAGTATTTTAAGTGATTAGATTTAAATCTAAATCTAATATATTTTGCAAAAAAGTGATGCTTTTTCTTCTGTAGTATTATAAGTGAAAACATATTCTGTAGGTATTGTTGTCGTCTATGACAGCAATTGTTTGATATATTGAGAGACTTGTTATGAGAGTGAGTGAGTGAGTGAGTGAGTGAGTGAGTGAGTGAGTGAGTGAGTGAGTGAGTGAGTGAGTGAGTGAATGAATGAATGAATGAATGAAYGAATAAATGAGTGAGTGAGTGAGTGAGTGAGTGAGTGAGTGAGTGAGTGAGTGAATGAGTGAGTGAATGAGTGAGTGAGTGAGTGTGTGTGTGAATGAGTGGGTAAGAGGGAGAGTATTGGATATATATAGAGCCTATTACTGCTGTTTTCAGTTGTTGACAGGATTTAGTCGAGTATTTTTGAAACAATCTTTAAAAGGATTTTCACTGTACTCTAGAAAGCGCAATGAGAGTCACAAATCTGCCAAAACATAAGGCATTGCATCCAATTTTTCATTGCTTTTATTTGGTGTCCAAATACACACACACACACACACACACACACACACACATCTATATATTCTTAAGTGACTATTTTGTTGGTATCATCAGCGGTAGTTTTACTGCTATTTTTGCATTTGAATTAGAGATTTTAAAAAACACTAACAATTTTTTAACTCTTAAAAACACTCAATGTTTTACCCAATTTTAACAAACAAAAAACTGATGGATAAGCTATTGGAAGACTACAGAGTATTATAGTGTATGTTTGTAGAGAGAGAGAAAGAAAGAAAGAAAGAAAGAAAGAGAGAGAGAGAGAGAGAGAGCTGTATATATCAATAAGTAAAGTGTGAATATATTTGTTGAATCGCATCTAAAAACGCAATTTTAACACAAAATAAAACTTATTTCGGCAGATTTGACTGTTTTTGGATAATACACATACTGTACAATAAAGACACTCAAAAATACCATTTGATTGTTTAAAATGTGAACCAAAATATACAGCAAATAGTGTACCCAAAGTACGCATGATTGGCTACCCAATTGCACCGATACCTCGGCTCATGTATTTTGCATTATATGGACGAATATATTTGGATATATTTGTTTGACATGAGTTTATATATGTATTGTATTATATATTCACGTAATGTATGATTGAGTCATTGAATCACTACATCTTTATTGCAATGAATGGTATTCTTGTGTCGAAACCCTATAGCCATTAGTTGTGAGAAATGCTTCTCCGGATCGCATGTTCCTAATGAGTAAGTCTTTGATAGGAAAGTCATGTAAAATGTTGGGGTCGGGAAAGGCCTACTCAATGTTAAATGTAATGTCACTACTTTTAGTTGTGTTTGTATATTGAAAAAGACTAAATCAGTAAATCAAAAGAGCATTCATTGCCATTCATTGCCAATTCATAGACCAATCAATTGTATGTCTGGTAAGTAAAGGTTGGCTGAGTTTCATGATTTCAGAGCGCTTTTTGATGAACTAAATAAACACATTGTTATTACTTATGTTTTTAGTGTTACTCCAAATAACACATACATATTATTGGCATTACATTACAACATATAACAGCAACCATTGACTATACTTTTTGTTTTATTACAGTAAATGCTTTTACTTTGGACTATAACTTTGTTTTTTCACTTGTAGTGAATAATAAGTGGTATATATTGGCACTCAAATAGATTTGCACATTAAATTCATCGGTAGTGCCCATACTATGAGCCGCACAAGTATTATATTTACCAGAAGTTATTACTGATCAATAGGTGGTAGTAATTCTCTGGCATAACATTAGCTCAGTTTATCACATACTTTGTAATAATGTTTGCCATCAAACCATTGAGAGTTAGTTTCAAGTGAATAGAAAGCACTGTTAGCTTATTTGATACTATGATGCCTACTATTATCATCAGCATCTGTATTATCGCACTACTTATATAAAGGTATCTATGCTATGATGCTGAGCACCATTCAGTGCTATCATATATATAACATAAGTCACACGTTATATACTACTGTATATATAACAACAACAAAAGTCAAAAAATAATCTAATAGTAGAGAAAAAAAGAGAGTTAGAGTAAAATTTTTTATTGTTTGTAAAGCATAGTAACACATACTGTATAACACACACAAACCTAATTGTAAAGTCTAAACAGTTTCACAAAAAGCATCTAAAATAAGGGATGCGTTTGTGATGTTAGAGAGCACTGGGAGTATTGAAACTATGAAAGCAAGAGTAGCTGTTTGGAGATAACATACGTTATGTGTAAAACAAACAGCGGTGCCGTTCAATGTGATGATATGTTAATTAAGCCTCTATTGCAGCGACTTTTTTACCATTGATGCTGACATTGAGGCAAATCCCTACAGAGCTATCCATCACAATGGCCTGAGATGTGAGAAAAGAGATGATATGGTAAGGCATGTCAGCATATAGTCTATACACACGTATATACTCTGTGTATATATATTGCAACTACTGTACAACCATATTGCAGTTGATAATGCAAATTGTGTGCCACTTTACTTGTGTTTAACGGCTAACATAACACTCATTTTGCTCTTGTATTTCATATGAAATATGAAACGTTTTTGTCTATTAGTCTCATAAAATGCATCGACACTTGAAGGCACTGATATGACACACCAGTCAGTCATCAAACAAAGACATAGTTAAGAATAATAATGTCATTTACAGACAACACTTATCACAACTTTTTTTTAATATATACCGGTTTATGCATTTGCACGCTATCTATACGTTAGTTTGATATTATACTTTATATTATATGATGTTATACATATTTATATACGATATCACTATAGTATATACAATATTATTATTATTATTATTTATAAATACTGATGTCTTTCAATCTTATATATGTTTATATAACACCAAATATACACTATGTTTTTTATAATTACCAATACACAGGAAGATAAAATAAAAACATTACTTTATTGCAAGTTTTATATTGCAAATTGTAATTTTTTGAATAAATCTAAAATTATCTTAGTTGAGAATTACATATTGAATTTATTTTGGCTTTATATACTGTAATATAATAAAAAAGATAAAAGATTATTATTAATAACGATAATAATAGTTATGATTCATGTATTTAAATAAATGGCAAACATTGACTTAATCTAATGATTATTTGTAAACACCATTTGAAAAGTGCATTAATATAGCGACTAAACCACGCATATAATGGATTTGTGTGACATATCATATACACAAAGTATCTCTGGTGTGTGTGTGTGTGTGTGTGTGTGTGTGTGTGTGTGTGTGTGTGTGTGTGTGTGTGTGTGTGTGTGTGTGTGTGTGTGTGTGTGTGTGTGTGTGTGTGTTATAGTTGTGTGTAAATATACATTTGTGATACAAAAATGAAATATGGAGTTCAGTAGCTTTTATTGAAAGGATGAGTCGGTAATCGTAATAATTAAGTTCATATATAAGAGTCAATGGGAGAGAAAGTAATAGTGAACTGATGGCAATGGGTTTGATAGCAAATATGAAATACAATCGGGAAATGGTTTGTGCCGTTCACTGGCAGCCAATATGAAGTAGTGGTAAAGTTATGCCTCAAATACTAACCTAACGTTAAGCCTCAGCTCTATTTAATGACAATGTAGTCAATGCACTGGCTATGAGTTTCCCCTAAAATATTAGTCATATCAAGAGATATGAGGATTATATCGATATTGCTATCGACTATTCATTTGGGGCTTTCGTTTGATTTCATTTCTGGATGAATGCCTCAAATGGATAGCAATATACGATCTCTTAAAAGACAGTGACACACGGCATGTCATATCATAGTTGCTATACTTGTGTCAACCGGACAAACCATGAGCCCACACATGCACTGCCACTACCAAAGCTAACACATACAGTATACCAAAAACCCGCTTCAAAACGATGCACAAGAAACCAATGGTTCAATAGATTAGAGGTTGACTTAGTTCACGGACGGGTGCAAAATAATTGAGCAATAGTTTGCAATTGAGCTCAATATACAAATTATTATCAATGGCACAGACATCACCAGACATGTCATGTAATATCAGGTATAACTTAAATATACATATTATTACTTATTAAGCGGCAAATAATCTCAACAAATGTTTGAACAAAACACACCTACGACTATACAACAACTATACAACACCGGACCAACTCTGGACATGTCGTCGCCAATGATAGACAAGACGTCTCTCATTAGACAATATATACATATATATAGAGAATAACAGTTTTGAAGAACAAGATTAAGACCGGAGCGGAAATGGTTAATGCCTTTTGGCTTTAAGTAATGGTTATGTCTAATGAACTGTTTTGGAGGTATACTGTATTACAAACCATAGAGTCAAACGGCAAAAGCGCTGTATTATAAAGATATGAGAAATGGACGCTAACTTACCGACACCATTGCTAACTACACCAACACTTCACTTATCAGTGCTGACACTAAAACTACTAAAACCCTAACCATTGTTTGCTTAGTTTTGCACTTTTTCATTCATTATTTCACTTTTACCGCTATTATTAGTATTACTATTACTATTTGACTATCACTACTACTATATACTAATACTCTTTACACTGAAATTGTGTTAAAACAGACACAACGCTAACATATTGCAGATAATCATTCATTTTAATTGATGTCTATCTTTAGAAAATTGTAAAATAATATTATTTAAAAAGTGTTCTCTAAAAATATACAGTTAAACAAAATATTAATTTATTATTTTCAAACATAATAAAGCGTTTTTAAATTTAAATTTTGTTATTTTTGTGGTGAAAAATATTTATGTCAAAATCTATATAAATTAAAAAGTTTTTTTTAACTTAGTTTGATATCTTTTTTCTGTGAAAAATAATAAAATAAATAAATCTTTAAGACAAATGTTGAATAGAAAACTCAAACTCGTATATAATATTTGAATTCCCACACAATTATTGTGAATTTTTGATGAACCATTAAATCATCAAATAGTATATAAATAACAACATTTGATACTGCATTTCAACAAATTTGAATTTTGAACCAATTTTTTAAATATTCAAAAGATATGTGAGAATGAAATCTAAGCAGAAGTATATTTTTATTGATAATTATTGTCAATTCATAATAATTATTAAGCATTAAATTATTTTTAGCAAAAAGCTTGATGTAATATATTAATATATATACTGTAAGTATATAAAGTTTATATATATATATGTGTGATATCATAACATATATAACAAAAATGTAATTATTAAGAGTCAATAAAATGCAAATCCGATTAAATCTTCACATAAATATAAAAGCGATGGCAATGAAACAAAAACTGATTTCTCATATAATATGAGAGCAACTGTAGCCTCAGTGCCGGCACTCCTCTCGATCAGTGATGTGGAGGCACTGGCGCTACACATAAGTCTTGACATAAGTGCTGAATTTGATGCAAAAATAGCTGACGATGTGATGAAAAAGATATGAGATTTTACTGAATAATGTGTAGGTTTGAGCGCTTAGGCAACATCCAGGCCTGAAGAGTATCATAAGCTGACGACCCATGGCTTGTGGGCTCTCATATCAATGATATGTCATTGAGAGAGAGCACAGGCATAGTGAGAGTGAGAGTGCCGTTCAATAGTTAGTCATATTATATGCGGTACTGAAGTCTCCTTTAATTAAATCTGTAGTTCGCGGCTGTCGCTCACCGACACACCGACACGTGGACAGCAATGGAAATGGTGACAATAGTGGGCACATATTGGCACACAATATACACACAATCATAATGCAATCCCAGTGCAAACAATCATTATTCAACACTACAATCAACCCCGACTTGTCTATTGCTATAACTATATTGAGTTGACAGTCAATAACTTGTCTCACATTTTCAAATTTATAATATTATTTCATATATATATATATATATACTGATAATGCAATATAATATATGAGAAGCAAAATGTTTGCATTCATTAAATATGATTTTGCCTTTTGATAGCCTCTCAAAACATTATCCCATTGTTTTGATACAAACCTTATGCAATATATTATATAATATTAAATCTACTGTATATTCTATTGTCTTACAATTTCTGTGTGAATATTATTAATCATTGAGTGTTTAACTGTTGAGATAAAAATGGCACTAAAAATATGGTTTTTAGTTATATGTGTGTCCTCTGTATTGTCTACTAGTTTTGTATTGACACGTCTATTGTCAAGAGTGACTTACCGTAGAAATATTTATTACGATCGACACATGCAATACACAGACAAATAAATATATAAAAGTAAATATTTGTGATTCACATCTCATTTTTTTTTATATACAATAAGTGTCTCAAATAATAAGAAAATTTTATTTCTAACAAAAATTTTTCAATAATCGTAAAGTTTGACTAAAATTGATTTCTATTGAGTTTGTTATACTATTGTATATATTTTTTTGAAAACATTAAATGTCTTAAAATTGTCTCTGTGTTTGTGTTCACAATTTTATGCACACTATTATTGTCGATAAGATAGTTGTGATAAATTTTTGTGAATTCAGTTGTGAGCTATGGTTGTATAATATGAGTTTAACCGTAATATTTTTATTTATAAAAGCAAAAATAGAGAGTAAAGAGAGGACAGGGAGGACACAATTTTACGGGTGAAATATTATTATGATTGATAACATGCGAGAAACTAAAGTAAGCAAAGAATAACTGCAAAACACTTATGTTAAGAGTTAGTCACTGAGTGTCAGCGGTTTTGTGTGATTTCATAGTATCACTAGTTTTAGACTCAAGTGATATAATAGCAATACTTATTTTAGTTGAAATATATATGAAATTTTTACCACTAATATTGCAAAACCTTTTTTTTTTTGGTGGATCACAATCAAGAATTTGATGTTAAGATAGGCAACACATTAGATTCAACGATTGACATCAAGACTCTTATATAAAGATCTTTTTTTCTCTAATAATTTTTTTTGAAAAAATACAAAATGCAATTATATTTGTGCTCTAAAAATAATAAAAGTCCTCTTTTAGTAAGAGCTTAGATTGAGATTCATGTTATAAGAGTTATATAGTTTGTCGTTTAATATCTATAATGTTATAACATATAAGTGAATAAACAGTTATATCCTTATAGTTCAACAACATATGCATAGAAGTGATGCTCTTTCTGGAGGCTCTCTCTCTCTCTCTCTCTCTCTCTCTCTCTCTCTCTCTCTCTCTCTCTCTCTCTCTCTCTCTCTCTCTCTCTCTCTCTCTCATCCTTTTTGCTAATATATTGTATTCAATATTTAGAGAGTGAGAGCACAAGTAGTGTTTATGTAAAGCACTGGTAGTA
Source organism: Oppia nitens (assembly GCF_028296485.1). NCBI lineage: Eukaryota > Metazoa > Arthropoda > Arachnida > Sarcoptiformes > Oppiidae > Oppia > Oppia nitens. The sequence goes on from NW_026533250.1 coordinate 3,003,789, forward strand.
TAACAGAATTACTTTGGTACGTTAACATTCATACTAGTAATATATGAGATATACTATTATCACAATATAGTCAATGTTTGCATCCAATGGCTTATGGCTTATGTGTGTCACAATTCCCCCGATAACTGAGCCAAATGTGAATATTGAAAGTGTGGCACAAATGAAAAGATGTGTCACATTATGTCACATTGCAAGCCATGTCAGCCAATGTTACTATCATTTTAATAAATCTGACACAAGGATTACAAGTAGCACTCATTTGCTGCTAAAGCACACAACACATTGTGATCTGCCATCAAAACCTACCAGTGCTCTCTTATATGCTTTTAACACTAAAAGTGCAACAAAATTATATCATAACAGTATATGAGAGGGATGAGTAACAAAAAAATATGATAAGCAGCACTTGTAGTGTATGTAATGTATAATGTGGTTATGAGACGCTTAAATACAACTCACGAGAATTTATTCAAATTAACTTTTTTTGCTTACTTTTAAACACAACATATAATAATATATAGTATAAGCAGATATTAAGTTTTTAAATATATTGTGTGAGAGAGTGAAAGATGATGAATAAATTAAATTTTAGCACAAAATTACTATCAATGACTTCAAATATCTTTCACATAATCATTACCTTAATGTTAGCTGTTATGCGGTGTTATATCATATCATATTAACACAAAACTTATTTAATATGTTTGATGATAATAATGTTTAAAAATAAAACATTAATAATAATTAGTTTAAGTTGTATTTGTTGCGTTAAAAGCTTTAAGCCCTATAATCAATTTATGTCTTATGATTTTTATTATTATTTTTTTTAAATATGATTAAAAATAAGTTTCAAATAATTTAATAATTATACCAACTATTTTTAATTTAATAATTGTTTTAATTAAATACAAAAATCACATAAAATTTATATATTGTATTTACATATGATATTTAACATTTATTCTTACAAGTCTCTCTCTCTCTCTCTCTCTCTCTCTCTCTCTCTCTCTCTTTCTTTCTTTCTTTCGTTATTTCTTTCTCTCTATTTGTTTAACAAAAAACTGGTATAACTTTCATAATAATATCTTGTGTTTGATGTCGACATCAACTAAGAGAACATTTGCTAAAAATTTTCTTTTAACAAATAAGTAGTGTTTCAGTTGGTGTAGGAATGAGACCATTGAGAGTAAGGGATGGGACAGTAAACAGAAGCATAGGCTCCACAACATACTCAACATTATATGCTATATATATTTTATACCATCAAAATTAACAATATTTTGTGTGTGTGTGTGTGTGTGTGTGTGTATGTGTGTGTGTGTGTAACATAAATATTTTTTATATATATTTACAATTTCTATATATATATATATAAACTATTGTTTGCTTTTTGAGTTATACTTAATGGTCAGTTATATTACAGGGTAGGGATGCGATTGAAGAGTGAGTCTAGAATTAACTGTGGCTAAGAAAAGTCTCAAACCTGTAATATTACTGACTATTAAATATAACTTAAAAGCAAACAATATTTTATTTTATTTCGAAATACAGAACATACTGTAGATTGTGAATATAATGGATATTATTTAGTATTAGACACACACACACACACACACACACACACACAAAATATAGTTAATTTTGATGGTATAAAATATATATAGCATATAATGTTATGAGTATGTTGTGGAGCCTATGCTTCTGTTTACTGTCCCATCCCTTACTCTCAATGGTCTCATTCCTACACCAACTGAAACACTACTTATTTGTTAAAAGAAATTTTTAGCAAATGTTCTCTTAGTTGATGTCGACATCAAACACAAGATATTATTATGAAAGTTATACCAGTTTTTTGTTAAACAAATAAATAAATAAATAGAGAGAGAGAGAGAGAGAGAGAGAGAGAGAGAGAGAGAGAGAGAGAGAGAGAGAGAGAGAGAGAGAGAGAGGTCAAAATCCGGATTGACTATCAAGAAATGTTGAATTTTATGTCATATATATGTAATATTTAATGATTGCTTTCAGTATTTTGTATATAATATTATTTTTACATTTTACGCCCAAATATTATATAAAACTAATTTCTGAGTGAATTATTTTATTCAAAATCTAAGTCACTTCCCATAAACATGTTTTAAGCAATCCTATCATTTCTTGAAAAATAAATGTAAGAAATAATAGTATTATTATTAGTATGTATTACAACAACAGTGTATTCTATATATCAATGAATTATTCATTTTTTTATTTCATTTTTTATATAAAATAAGCTTTTTATTTATTTATTTATTTATTTGTTTATCTATTTGTTACAAAACTACTCGTCTGTAAAACTAAATAATATATTTTACAAAATAATTATAACAAACTTCGAGTTCTATTAAAAATACATAATAAAATTTAAATTATTTTTTAAATTGAATTTTAAAAATTTGTATAACTAATATCAAAGTGTTACAGTATTTTTTTAAAAAATTACAATTTAATTTTATGATTAAAAATTATTAATTTTAACGTTATATTATTATTATTATTTGTCTTGACCTGAAATGAAGTTCATAACTCAGATGAAGTTCATAATCAGTGATGCATTAAATAAAGTAACATTTTGTACAATTGATTGACTAGAATTGTCATTATGATGATCACATTGTGATGCAAAACCTAATAAACTTTTATATTATTTTAATATACTTTACAACTAAAGATTGACTTATTGTCATACAAATAACATGACTACAAATGCAATATTACCAAAAAATGCTATATTTTAAGATCGTTTAGTATGGGATATACAATGTAATGGCATCATATTTAATGTTATAAAAAGATATAAAAATGTTGCTTTTCATTCAATATAACCATTAAATTTTCAAACAAATTTAGACTCGCATTTTATTTAAAATTTTGTTGAGAGGAAAATGTAAGTTACAATACACTTTTTCCTCAATCTATATATTGTATATAAACTGTGAAATGTAACTCACTTTTGGTGAATAATTTCCCTCACTCTCTAAAAAAGTTATATAAAAAGTAGGCTTAAGTTGTTTGAAAATTTAATGGTTATATTGAATGTAAGCAATACTACAATTTACTTTAGTTTTTATATGCGGTGTATATTGAAAAATAGTGTCAATTTAATACTTTAAAATATCAAATTTCTTATGAGTTGGAGATGGGCTTAAAGTTAACGATGATCTCTACGTTGACTTCACACACAAAATAATGATTGCTATAATTTTATCGGACAACCAAACAATTGACTAAATCAATGCCATGAATAGCAATTCAGACAATTTAAAAACAAGTTAAGCATAAGAAATAGTGTATATATTATACGGCGTATACTATATTGTAAAATTCATTATTTTTAAAGTATTAAATTTAAACCTACCAGTGCGGCAAATGTCGAGTAGTGTTTAACTGAGTGAGTGAGGGGAGAGGGATAGATAGATAGATAGATAGATAGATAGATAGAAAGAGACAATAAAATGAGAGAATTGTATTACATATAATATACTGATTTTATAGCTCTCTTAAACACATATAATCTTACATTTTCTTTATTTATACATAAAATATTATCTTATTGTATACAAAATATTTAGTTAAGAATATTTGGTTTGGTTTGACAAACTAAATGGTTAACACCTGGGCTTTGTTAGCAAACTATGAGATGACAATTCAAATGAAATTGTATACAAAACTTGTATAACCCGTGCGTTTTGCAAAACAACATGTTTTATATTGTGTTCACAAACTTTCAAATCGATTAAAATGTAACACAAAATACAAGAAATCAGAACAGAAAAGACAATCAATGGATTGGGAGGAGTATTGGCTATAGTATTGGTTATGTCTATGATATTGATTGTGGTATTGCTATTCATTAGCAATGATATGGTTCACAAAAATAATTTTGTCGCACATAATAATACTAAATAATAGTAAAGTTGTCAATGATTTTGGTTTCTTAACAGTTCCGCATAATATACTCACAAAATTTACACAAAATTATCATTGTTTACAACCATTACTCTTATTGCTTTCACTATATAAACATTATTTATCTCAATTATCTATTATTATGATTAATCAATAAATTAATATACTAGTATAATCAATTGGAAAAAATTGTAACTAAATGTAAACAATTATATAATGTTATATTTTAATCAGTTTCAAATTATTAAAGAATTTAAATGTAATTTTTATTATGATTATCTATTCATATAGTAATAATTGTTATATAAATTTGTTGAAATTTGTCTTAATATATTGATAATTTTAATTGAAAATTTAACTTACACATAACTAATGATATTTTCTATAATACTATTTAAGTGCATATTTTTATATTTAATGTAAAATCGATTCTCGAAACTTAAGTGAATGACAAACATAGCGCTAAAATGAAAACTTTTTAAAAAATAGTTTGAATGAAAAATGATTTATTATTGATGTTATTTATGATTCAATTTATTGATATACCACATAAAACACAATTCATGTACTTTTTTATTATATTAAATTTGACCATATATTAATAATAATAATAATAATAATAATAAATTTTGTAAAATTCAATTTAACACTGCAATTACTGTATTAATGCTATGATAAACTTGTATGTGAAGTGCAAATAGCAAATTGACAAAATCAATGAACAAATGCCACCCAATGTGTTGGTAATAGACAAAGATGTGTGTGGTATGGTTGGTGTCCAGTCTATGCCATCAAATGTTGACAATAGATGTGTGACAATGAATGAATCGATGGCTATATTTACAACTATTTCTTTGACACCAATTTAATAAGTCTTCAATAGACCGAAGTGAGAGACTGACCAATAAGATAGTCAATTGTATGCAAAACATAGCAATTGAGTACTATATGAGGTGTGATAGCACCTGCACTCACAATCAATGAATCACTGAATATATCTACTATTACTTTAAATACCTTAAAATTTTTCTTTACTTTAAATCAATGCATTTGGTGCTGTTATTTCAAGTATAGCATTTGAATATTGCAATAGTGTTTAATACTACACACCAGTCAATGGGGAACCCCTGCATATCAACAGCAAAAGAGACATATATTCAGTAATAATAGTAAAATAAGAAAATATAAGGAGTGGTCTAAATATACGACTAACGTTATCCTCAAACCAAACATATATTTTTACTCACAAATATTTAAACGTTAATAGAAATATTTTTGTACAGAAAAATAGCATTTTTATCTGGCATTGATTTTCAAATATCTAACCAAATATTTTATTAAATTTAAATAATTATATAAAATATACTTTATTAATATGTATGTATGTATTAATATATATATATATATATATAATGTATAATCAAATTACAATATTCTAAATAAAATTTCAAATTAAAATTAAGTATTAGTACAATGCATTCCCAACAGTTAATATAATAAATATTTTATGATATAATTTACTGTATGTTTTTGCTGTATATAAGCATATTATTGTAAATGATATATGGTATAAATCTATAATGTATAAACTGTGTATATATGGGTAACATAAATAAAACTGTTATACAATCTACAATTTATTTTTTTAATATTCAATACAAACATACCCGTATTGATGCAAAAATTATTGTAATAATAGAAATTGTTTGACAAATATTTTAAAATTAAATAATTGTAATTAAAATAAAGATTAAAACCCTGTCAGAGATCCAAACCGATACCCATAACTTAAGTTAAGTATAATATCGAGTACTACAATCCAAGTACTACTACTACAGTATATGTATTAGTTTTATATTATCAATAAAGTATTGTATCAATAAAGTGAATCATAAATAACATCAATAATTAATCATTTTTTGATCCGAAAAAAATATTTGAAGTCGTTTTTCATTTTAGCCCTAAGTTTGTCATTCAATTTAAGTCCAAAATTATTGATTTTGTATTAAATGCAATAAAATAAGTATTAAAAAGTTATAATACACTGAAAATCATTAGTTAAGTGTGGGGTAAGATTGTTAATATAATATATATATATACTTTATGATATTATGATATTATTTAATAAGTTATATAATACTGATATGATATTAGCAAAATTAATATATTGGATAACATAACAAAAATAAATTATACACTATTTACTTATTATTGACAATATTTTATACATGAAAACAAAATATGAAAAATGTATTTCATATGGTTTTCTAAACGAGTGTTGAGGCCATACGTGTGCCATAAGTCTGGACTTTTCAAAATAGTTATCAAATATCACTGCTTTTCAACACTTAACGAGTGTTAAAATATAGTTTATCACAAATGGATATAAATGTAAGTCTGTTTTCATATACATTATATGATATATGCCATCACAACAACAATACCGATACCAATGATACTATTGTATGGCTCCAGTCGTGACTTATTATTGAGACAATTGTGTCACGAATTGCTTTAAAAATATCAAAATTGATTCAATCATTCAATTGAATTGTAGTCACAATCAGGGCGTCTAATCACACGACTCAACCATTTACCTAATAATACACCAAAATATTCATTTATATCAAACTATTATGAAAATATCATATAATAGTTTTATCACTTATTATGCGAGTCTTATTAACTTTCGGCTACTTTGTGTTTACTAACTAACAGTTTATCCAATTTTTATTACTATAACTGCATTATTATAAATAAAAATAAAAATTCATAAATATTTACTATAAAAATATTTAGTTTGTCTAAACAAAAATAATATATTATAAATATATTATATATAATAAAAAAAATTAATTTTAATATTTCATTTCCTTAATAAAAATGTATGAATGATATAATTTATTAAATAGTATATTAAATATTTAATACAATAATACATTAACACAAATAATATTTAATATATTTTAATTAAAATGCTTAACACAAAAACATATAATTATGTTTGCAAACACTCAACACGTTATAACAATGTTGCAAATAAATTGCAATATTGTATAACTATTTTTTCGATTATATAATATAATACTCTATCTATACTACAGTACATAATAATAATTCATATGATATAGAGATGAAGTATAAGGACTGGTATTCACTGGAAATGGGTTATCATTACATACCAGAGTGCGACCTCTGTTCGCAAGAGTTGGTAATATTATGTGAAATGTTTGGATCACTTAATACTTGGGACTATTTTTGGGGACAGTTTGGGAACCAAACCCTTCGACAACTCTATTGTCTGTGTTTTGGATGCCTTGTGTTGTAAGTTAACAGTTATAGCCGTAACCAACACTATAGCCACCAATACTCCTCCCAATCCATTGATATTGTCTTTTCTGGTCTGACTTCTTGTATTTTGTGATACATTTTAATCGATTGGAAAGTTTTGTAAACAACAATATAAAACATGTTATTTTGCAAAACGCATGGGTTATACAATTGTTTTGAATACAATTTCATTTGAATTGTCATCTCATAGTTTGGTAACAAAACCAGGTGTTAACCATTGAGTTTATCAAACCAACCAAATATTCTTAACTATTTTGTAGACAATATTTTTGTATAAATAAAGAAAATGTTATTATATATATGTTAAGGGAGTTATAAAATATTTAAGAGCGAAAACCAAATCCCCAGATATTGGTTATAAAGTTATCTAAAAGTTTTTTTTCTTTAAATAGATTTTTTTCAAAATATATTTGATGTTATTATTTGTGTACTGAATAACAATTGTATAAAAAAATATATGAGAAATCAGTTATTGTGTTTTCAGTCGATTAGCAAATGGCATACTTAATGTGTCGACAATTTACTAATAAATCATGTGTTTTGTTGTGAACCCCAACTGAGTTAACGCCACAAACACATGTGAAAAGTCAAACTAAATATCTATATATACTATTTCTATATATATATATATCCAATATATATATATTTGGACGGTGTTTGCATTTTGCTGTTTTTGATGGCTATTCATCCGATATGTTTTCAGCACTTCTTTTGTCACTAACTATTATAACAATTTCTTATTATATTATTGGTTAACCACTGATTCACTTCATATAACATAAATGTGACATTAAAGTGAATGTTTGCAAAATAACCAATAATATTGTGAACATTTTTTAGACATTACCTAAAATATATGATACGGAATCACAAAATAAATATATTTGCAATTCATAATATTGTAATATTTTTATGTTTAACTATATGTAAATATTTGCATCATTTTGTTAACATTATATAGATATTTTAAAATATCTAATTGTTTTTTATTTATTTAAATCTGAATTGTATATTATTAAGTTACTAAAATATTTTATATTTTTATATTTGTTATTTTATAAATTACAGATTTATAATATTTTATTTATTTATTTTTAAAATTTAATGTTAGTTGTTACTTTATAAAAATTATATTTGTTAACATTTGATTATATATTACTTACATAATAAAGTATAATAAGAGTATATCAAATGTTTTTTTCAGTTCATATGAACAATAATATTAGTTATAATAATAATATGAGTTGAATGGGGTTAAGAAATTTGATATACATATGAATCTCAATTTTCTAAACCATATAATTCCTTTCAAAGTAATAGTATATAAATGTTTAGTTGAATTGAATGTTTGCTTACGAAGAGATTGCAATTTCCTCCAAATAATGGACTTAAAGGAAATGTGAGATCACATAAAAAGTGACCGAAGAAAAGGCATTCAAAATTGCTTTTTCACAGCCTATTGGCTATTGATTTGCTATATTGTTATACATTATTGACATCAATATACTGTATATGTATAAGTTGTATATATAAACTTACATTTGGTTCACAATTTGTAGACAAACATTACATTTGAAAGCAACTTAGATATCGGTTCCGTTTGGCATTAAACATGGGTTACAGAAAATAATAGATTACATTAAAGAACTGAATACGCGCGCCGTTGCCTAATATCTGTGGCAAAAATCTGTATCATTATATTATTATTATTACTTGAAAACACAATTTTCATAATATTATTACTTTTCATATATATATATATATATATACTCAATGCATATGCATTGTATTACTGTACAGTATATATACCTGTTTAAGCAAATGTATTGACTAATGCTTCGTCTGGGGAACAATAAGTCAACCAAACAATACTACAGGTATATGAATGGTTAGCACAGGTATTGTAATATAGTGTAAAACTTATTGAAAAGGTGTGTTCAGTGTTGGCTTAGTTGTGAACCGATTCTAATGACGGGTAAACGGCTTAGGGATCAAAAAAGCACAACATATATAAGTGTTTCAATTGCCATTTTGATGACCAATCCTCTAATTATTTGATAAGATTCGTGACTTGTGGGCAGCACTGGGCCTCATGGACTCACTGTCTACATCTCCCCCACAAATGCATTGTCTGTGTGTTGATTGTTATCATAAGAGTGCTATGTATGGTATATATACTGTCTATGTTTATGTGTTATTGTATTTTACTGTATAGACTGATAGCGGAAATGTGGTATCATTTTCTAAGTCGACTCCAATTTAAATTCAAGTAAAGCACACAATAAATAATGCTAAACATCGTATACCAATAATTTAAATAATGCCGACAACTATATAGACAATTGACTCGTGTCGGGCATCACTCAAGTATTATACATATCATATGAACACTACTTTTTTCATTGCAAATAACATCAAACAATACATTTGAATACCAAGTCATCATTTTATGGCATCATTTGATGAAATTGTATGATATATATAAAGCTATGCATAAGTGTGTGCATCACTTATGTGGGCGGTTGAGACCCAAACAACATCTCTGTGTTTATCTAAAAAACTAATTTCCTATTCTTTTATATAATACTTATATTACTTTTTTATATATATATCTTATATTTAATTTAAGCAAATGTTTGCACTAATGTTTGTGGGCGTAGTTTGTCATCAAAATTAGGAGAATACACATTAAGAATAACAATCAATGACTCTCTCTCTCTCTCTCTCTTTCTTTCTTTCTTTCTTTTTAAAGTCATTTATATATAACTATCTTAATATATAGTAAGATATAGTATCACAACAATATTGTTGACAAATGAGCCAAAATAGTGTTTAGTGACTAAACTACAGTAAGTAAATTTAGTATTATATTTGATATAAAATGCAATGAAATTAATATGAAATGCTATCATATCCAGGATGTGGTCATTTGCATGATATTTTCATTGTTAACAACTTGTATTATAGTTAAAAACATTTTATACTTTTTAAAATTAAATAATACTTAAAAATACTTTTTACAAAATAGTACTTATTTTAGAAGTATAAACACAATACTTAATATTAATGATATTTTATTTTGAAAAAATACATTAATTTTTGACAATTTATTCAACAAAATAAAAATACAAATGTTTTATCTGCATACTTTTGTAAACAATATATAAATAAATGTTTTTATCATCATTTAAAATATAAAAGACATTATATAAAAACATCACTGATTATTATTATAGTTAATGATTTTTTCTAAATATAAAAGTTTAACAAACTAATAATATTTATTTTTTCTGGTAATACAAATAGACAAATAACCTTTAGATAAAAATTAATTTTGTTAAATTTAAATTTTAAAATTGTATATAAATTATTTATTGTGGAATTTTTAACTAACACAAATATTATTTTAATTTGATGACAACTCATAAATAAGTTTTGTTTTTTATTTTTATAAAATTTTTATGTTAGGCTATCTTTGCAAAAAAATGTGAATTTAAAACCAATAAAATTGTATTAAAAAGCTATAAATTTATAGAAAATCTCAGATAAATGGCATAATCATTAATAAAATTTTTATATTTTTAATTTTATATTAAACAAGATTAATGATATTTTAAATATAACAAATAAGCTTTTTAATTTATATATTTTAAAACAAATAAAAGAAAAATAAATTAAAAACATATTTTCGTTAAATTATTACTATAAGATAAAATTATTTATATAATTAATATTTGTTTTAAAGTTTAAAATAAATGTAAAATAAATTAGTATTTTTATATAATTTTATAATAATACTACAGTACATCATTTTTTATAAAGCTTAATGATCTTAATTGTTAACATAACAAAAAACAATTAATTTAAACTATTAAAAGCATTGTTTTAAAAATGTCAAACAATACAGATTTAAATTACTTATAATGTCTTCTATAAATAGTTTACATTTGACTACATATGCTAACATCATGTCTGTACTAAACATTTTTTTTTTTGAAAAGCAAAATCAGTGGTTAACCAAAATTAGTCTATTGTATAATGCAATGAATTGTTATGATTATAAAAATTTCTTCAAAAGTTGCAAACATTTTGGATGAATAATCATTTTAAAAGAAAGTTTAAAAATTTTCGACATTAGTTAACTATAGTACAGCACATATGTTTGTGGCGTTAATATCAGTTGGGGTTCACAACAAAACCAAATGATTTATTGTGTGATCTATATATTAATGATGCCATTTGCTAATCGACCGAAAACTTACTTTTTTTATAAATTATACTTAATATATATACAGTATATAATATTGTATATATAATACATCGAAGTTTGTTTTTTTAAATATTTGTATTCATATAATAAAAAATAAAATTTATGTTTTAAAAACATAAAAACTATTATACTATATATTATATTGTATATTGAAAATCAAAGTAAAAAAATTTTGGTCAACATTTCAAATCTTTTGACTTTTATGTGTTCAAAGATTTCAATTGATTTTACACTATATTTATGCATAAATATTGTTATATGAATGAAAACAGTGAAGAATTTGGTTTGATTTGAATGACTGAATGGCACACACCTGGGCTTTGTTCACAAACTGTGATCACATTCAATGAAAATGTATGCAAACTTGTCATACATATGACATGTTATGAAAACATATGTTTGAAAAGTTTTGACTGACTTTGCAATCGATTAAAGATATCTTATTATATTTATATAAATATATTTATTTATATACAGTATATATATATATATACTGTATATATATATAGACAACTAAATGGGAAACAATCAATGAAAAGGCAGGTCAGAAATGGTTGACAACAATATAGTCAGTCATACATAAGAAATCAAAGCATACAATTGTATGATATTAAGGGAACAGTAGGTGACAGTCATTGAATATCTCAAGAATCTCATAGAATGGTATAAAACGTTACAAACAGAGGTCGCAACTGATTGTGTCTCAAGAAATTCAAAAGTCTTGAGATTTTTTTTAGATATTTGTCTCTATTTTTTATATTTTAATAAATATATAACAATTAAAATTAATTAATTAATGTTTAGTTTTTGTTAATTATATTTAAATTTATATAGTCTAGAGATTTAAAGTAAATGTTATTATTATTTAATCTTTTTAATTATTATTATTGTTTAACTAAAATACTACTTAAATTAAAATCATAACTATTTTAAAACTTCTAGATTTACATAAATAAAATTTGTTTGTTAGTTACAGATAATTTTAAATTATAGAATTTAATACTATATTTGTAGATGTCATAAATTTAATTAAAAATTTATTTATTTATTTCATATTGTGCATTTATGAAATTAATAAAATTTTTAATTTAATGTAATAAATTGATTTTTAAAGTAATCAATAAATAGTTAAATTTAATGTTATATAATTAGTTTATTTGATATATGATAATAAATATTTTTTAAAATATATTATAATTTATCTATTAGTATAAAAATTATTATTTAAAACTATTTTTTAAATATTTATGATCTACAAATTAATTTTAATTATTTAGAAAATATTTTATAATTATAACTATAAAAATTACAGTAATTTCTAAACAATTTATTTGGAGTACATTTTCCTGTAATTAATTCATACATTTATTAATACCGTTTATCACTTGATAAGAGAAATGTTTCATTCAATCGGAAATGCACTGAACGGCAGTTCAAACAGTGAATGAGGGCTCATATCCTGTCAACAGTTTTGCGATGTTGTGAGCCATTGGGCGGAGACATAGAGTCATCAATCAGTGTTTGGTTGTATAAAAATCGATATCATGTGTGCATAAAATATGCAGTTATACGCCCAGAGGGCTAACCAGACCAACACTGACAGGGGCTTAAAGTTGGACACCACTACCAAAACACACTATTTTATGTTTATAGTAGATATATATATATACTGTAATGTTTAAATGCATTTAGATTTTAGTGCAATTGAATAAATGTAAAATTCCTTCTTTAAATTTGAATTCCCTTATTTTTAAAAATTTCCTGTATTGCAAAAAAAAACATATTTTTACTAAAATTCATCAAATAATGATACAAATAAATAGTATTTTGTATTATTATTATATAAATTAATTAACTTTAGATTTTTATTTTTGTAAAATTCGAATTAATTTATTGAGAATTAAATGGAAACTGAATGGGAATTGAATGGGAATCGAATGGGAATCGAATGGGAATCGAATGGGAACTTTCTATTATTAAATTGATGTTTTATTTTCAAAAAACAAAATATTTGTCGATCTGTTCGATACCTGAAATACAATCGAAATATTAGTGCAAAAACCAAATCTTACATAAATCCCACCTCTTATTAGTAGTGAGTCCAACACATTGTGTTTTTTATTTACACCACTACTGTATATATACTATAATTTAATCGATGCATACATTCCATGACTACACTCTCCCTTATTCTCTCTCTCTCTCTCTCTCTCTCTCTCTCTCTCTCTCTCTCTCTCTCTCTCTCTCTAAAAAGTTGTGACAATCAGTTGAAATCAGTTGGAGAGATGAGGACTGTTGTATAAATGTTGTAACTCTTTTGTAGTTTTACTGCTCAAACAATTTAGAGGATGTGGCGACTAATCTGATGACTAAACCCGGTATCTAATATGCAGTAATACCAGAGCTGGTGGAGCACTGTTATACATGAAAGTGAATTATTGGATGCGAGTCACTAACAACTGGGCTTTCGTTATATTGGCTGATAGTCTTGTGTGAGGACTGACTGTTTGTGTCATAAAAATGTCTTTCCTTATGTTAGGAAACGGAATTGACATTTTGACACTTGTATGACATACTGGAGCACTGTTATTGTGGTTGAGTTACATTAATACTACACATAACTTTGCTCAAAGACTACACGTGCTAACTGTGCTCTCAAACATACACACAATACAAATGATACACGAGTTGTGAGACTGAGTACCACTGACTTGAGTGCAGTCTCTTCTTAGACACACATATTTGAGAGTTTCATTAATAAACAGTCAAACACTATGAATGACTTGTCTTTTGCTAATATATGACTCGTTTGACAACTTTATTAATGTCATCACTCATGAAGTCTTTTATTAATAATAATTGAATTAAACATCACTTGTCTCTCATCTCACTAATAATCATAAAAACATAAATAATTTCTGTTTTTTGTCAACTTTTTAACACCACAAGAGACTATGTCTTACACTGGATTTGCTGGATATCATTGTCATACACAACAACTGTCATCTCAGGTAAAACATTGAAAACTTTTTTAAAAATATTTTTTATTTTATAAATATATACTCTATATGCGATCTTTTAATAAGCAAATAATCAAAATTTATTTATGCAAATTACTATATAACTTAGTAAATACTTTTCTATTAAATAAAATAATAATGGTATATAAAGTATATATATATAATATGCAAATGATATATTGGTTTTTATTTGTTTAATAATATAATAAAGCAGTTGTTAACTAATGATTGGCTTAAAATAACATAATAATATAACGATATGGCTTTTATTATTTTTTCTGCCAATTTCTATTGAATGATTGAAGCAAACATATTATCATTTTGAATACATAAGTGGTTATCTCTCAATGATATTTAATGCCAGTAATATCATTAAACACAACATTAATCAAACACTGCTATACTTTACTATTAAATAGATACCAAGCTTTGGGGTCAAAGAGGACCCAAACAATAAGTTATTGTCTATCATTGCAAAGGTTTAGATGATTTGCATATGAGAACAGATTTTGTGTTAAATTATATAAAAAGCTTTATATAAATTCAATGCTAAACAATATGTAGTAAATCTATGCGAATAAATGAGATGTTGTACTGAATTGTTAAATTGATTTCCAACTTCAGTATAACTAAATGACTGTTAGTTTGCTATGAAATTTAATATTGATAATAATGAGAGCACCAGATGTCTGGATCCAGTACTCTGTTATGCCATTTAAATGATAGCACACTGATTGTCAAACTATATAAAACATAAAGTGTTGGCCAAAATTGTCATTTACCACAAAATGTTATTTGTTTGCTAATCATAGCTTTCAATAATGACATCCAATTCAAACAACTCAACCACAGACTCTCCGTGTTGTGCTTCCAGTGCGGGCACTGATAGTCGTAGTCATACTAATGTGAACAGTACTCCAACTATGAACTTAAATGCAACTGAAGACAACCACTTACCACCGAGTGTTGGTCTGACAGCAACACCAATATCTCCGTCGACATCATCAGTCTGTGCTCTGACTACTCCCTATGATTCCCGTTTAATATCAGGTTATCCTCGACTCGGAAGCTTTTATGGCTCGTCATATTCCGAACAAAACTCTTTTTATACCTCAGGAACCAATCCTTTCTATTCTTCATTTGTAAGTTTTAAAAATTACTATTAAATAAAAAACAAAAATAAATAAATAATTTATGAATTAGGGTAATCCATATGACTTAAAAGATCCAAATGCTAACGGATGGGCTCCGTTACCTCAAACCACGTGCTATCCTTATGAACCAACTATATATAGTCCTTATAGTGAGAGGTATAGTGCAATGGATAGCGCGACCCGACGTAAGAATGCCACCCGAGAGACGACAAATACATTGAAGGCCTGGCTCTATGAACACCGAAAAAATCCATATCCGACTAAAGGAGAGAAGATAATGCTCGCAATTATTACTAAAATGACATTAACTCAAGTAAGACAAACAAATTACAAAAGTTTGTATTTTTCTAATAAATAAAACAAATTTTAATGATTAGGTCTCCACTTGGTTTGCAAACGCCAGAAGACGTCTAAAAAAAGAAAATAAGATGACGTGGGAACCCAGGAATAAAGGTAATGATGGCGACGGTGATGGCGATGGACAGGACTCGGATGACAAGGATGACTCGTGCAGAGATAGTGATGACAACTCATCAAACATTAATATCGCTGATAACAGCAACCAATGTCTCAATGGTCGCAATAAGCTGTCCGTCAAAAGTGAGTCTGACTCTCGAGTCTCTCATAAGTCTAACACCACTGATATAACAACATTGACTGTCAGACAACCAACTGATTTGGGTAAGTCTTATATTTATTAATCAATTTTGAAAATAACAGATAAACCAATAAATTTGTTTTGTAAATATATTTACTATTTTACTTTATTAATAATAATATCAATAATACTAATATGATTAGTATTTCATATTTATTATCCCATTGCGTGACTCATGATTAATGGACTTCATATACCAAACCATAAGATTATGTCAAATAATGTGATAATAATCTTCAGTTTCATAAATAACTAATATATAATATTTTTATAGTTTTTATAAATTAATATTATTGAAACTGCTATGTGTTTAATTATGTTCATACTTATTTATTATAAATTATAATTTAAAAAAATAAATGCATTAAACTTCAACAATATTTGTAAAAAATAATATAATTAATTAAATATAATTTCATTGATAAGCAAAAAACTCATGAAATTATTAGTTGTTTTCACAAAATGTATTGAAGTTCAGGGAATTAGTATATGTGATGTACTGTACATATTGTATACAGTATAATAATATAACAATAAAACTAAATAAAAATTTATTTTAGGATTTAGAGTAACATAATTGTTGGGTAAAGATAATGACAGTAATGGGATTAAATATTACATTATTGTACTGTATATGAAGTGATGCAAGTGTTTGCAGTCTTTAATATAAATAGCAATTGATTTGTGCCAACACATCGTTGTGTTGTGTGTTATATATGAATGAAGTGCCGGTGCTGTGAATGGAAAGGAAAAGAGTTAAGAGAGAGAGAGAGAGAGAGAGAGAGAGAGAGAGAGAGAGAGAGAGAGAGAGAGAGAGTAGTATTAGAGAAAAGTGATGTCTTTTCTCTTATTTATTAGACATGAATTTGAATGATATAAAGCAGTCGTAAATAGCATAATAGGCAATACACATATACAGAGACACAATAATAGTAATACAGTGTAACAGTAATACTAGTGATATAGTGTTAGGGTTTACCGTAAAACCATTGAAACTATTTATTCTAATTATAGTGAAACTCGCAAAACAAATTCAAAATACTTTAACACACCAGTGAATACACATTACTTAATACAGTACTGAAATTGCTGTGAGAAAACCATTAGTTTTTTGTAATGTTTTCTCAAACTTTAACTACTATATCACTGACTCGCTCTCTCTCTCTTTCTCTCTCTCTCTCTCTCTCTCACTCTCTTTCTCTCTGTCTGTCTTTCTGTCTGTTTGTCTCTCACTTATGCTTTTAAATGAGTATAACTAATGTAGCGATACATTAGTAATGTCTAAATTGTTAAACAGATTCAGCAAACTCTTACCAAACATCTAAAGAGGTTATTGTTGAGAAAAGTCATTCCGAGCACATCCATAATGGACACGACTCTAAATCTATTGTATTGCATCAAATAAATAACAATTCAAGAGTTAGCGCACAATTAGCAGCGAGTCGTCATCATATTAAACAGGACTCGGCATCAAATATGTTGGACAGTATGACCAGTATTGATAACATAGGCCAGAGGTATAGTTTACAATAAATTATGTATAGAACTTATTTTTATCAAATATCATTATCTTATATGGTTTGCGATTTAATCAATAGACCAAAGATATGGTCGTTGGCACAAACAGCTACATCACACAGTCCTCCATATACTGGCAAAATAGGTACCCCTACCGAGTGGGCACCGACAATGCCTCCGGGACCGGATGCACCCATTGCGCCCCTCTCTATATCTGATTATCAAAGAGATTGTCCACAGGGTTCACGATTTCCAACGACTAATTTACGCAAATGTTCACAAAATTTAGCAGAAGATCACTATATAACTAACTATAACAATACCAGATCTTCAGCGATGCAGTTGTTCGGCTCAGAGACTATTGGATCTCATAATTATTTTAATAGTCATCAAACTAATAAACCAAGTATTACGGGCACATTTAGCGGTAATGGCACGACTTACTCACACCTACCACTGTCAGCACCTGTTCCTCATTTGATGCACTCAAACAGCGATTCCTTTAATAACACATATAACGGAATTCGTCCGATCCTTGAATCCCAAACATCTCACAACACTATGAATGATATTAATGATAACCGTTTGTCAAACGGATCCCTTTCCAAATCAAATACATTTTTGTGTAAAGTGTTTCCTGATTATATATCCTCGGGTCCGGACGCACTGTCACTCAATGATAATAACAGTGACAGAGGAGGCTCTACTCTAAGCATTGAAGACTCGTCAATGTCTTCATCTTCGTCACCGAATTTGGACATAAATATTGTTAAACACATCAATGGTTCAAATTCTTTAGGTTTTTCCGCATTTAGACCAACACTTAAAAGATAGTGAGTTTCAAATATTTTTATGTTTTCACACTATCTGTTGGACTTTACATCAAAATATTTCTAAGATTCAAATTAAAGATAATATTTACTTAAAAATATCTTTAAATTTTTAAGTTATAAATTTTAACACAAGTGAGCTTTTAGATAAATAAACATTTTTAAATATATTATAAATTTTACCTATTATTTTACATCAAAATACGTAATATAATTTAAAAATAATTATCATAATTAAATTACTATAAAACATATATCAAAAATAATTTTTCATTTAGTGTAAAATATGTTAATTAAATTGTTAAATTATTAATTTATCTGCTAAAATTATAATTTGTCATTTACTTGTATTATTTTGTAAATATTTATAAACCTAATACAAAGTTATTGTACATTATAAAAGTTGTATTATAAAAAAAATAATAAAGTGACTTAAGTAATATTAAAAATAATTACTTTTTTGTGAAATTTGTCATTAATATAAAAAATAAATAAAAATTCATAAATTATGAATCATAATAAATAGCTTTTTCATTGATATAAATTAATTTGAAATGAGTATCGATAAGAAGTTATACAAATATCATAGAAATTAAATGTTTAGTTCCTGTAATAACACAACAATATAATAGAGATTTAGTTTTTAGAAAAGTATTAGAGTTGACATTATTGTATGATTTTTGCGATCGACTTTATATTAAGTTTGTTCAGCGATTTTATTGCAAAACTTATTTACAAATATATATATATATTGTATGTGAAAAGCTTGTGATATATATTTGGGTTTTTACTTAAAGCTGTATTGTCTGAACACACTGTAGTATAGTATAGTATATGATGAGTTGGTGAAGCATTTATTGGTCGCAAATAGTATGTAAATATGTGTCTATATATAAGTTTTGGTTGATTTGTGCATCAAATACAATGCATTATCAATTTCAATATCATGCAAATTAAGTGCCTGTTTTGATAAATACAGTGCTTTTAGTACTACTATCCAAGTGTTAGCATAAGTTTTGTTTAGCAAAGGAAATGACACAAAATTTTGTTTAACAAAATACCAAACTTATGACTACTATATTAGCCATAAGCCATAAGCCATTTGACAAAAGAGCTGATCACTGCTAACATATCAGACCACTTGTTCTCGTTGTTCATTCAGAAGAATCTTAAAGTGAATGAGAGAGTGACTACAGGATGGATGTGCTCACAGATACACAGACACAGGCAGTCATCATAAATGCATCAAATCTGATGATATGTTCTGTGCATTATTAGCAACCAATTCTGCAATAACTTATCGCTAATATTATAAACTGTATACTAATGTTATGCCTATCTCTGCGTGAAAAGAGTTTGCCTTTCATTTGCAGATGTGATCCAAATATGTGAACCATATATCCATAAAATATCCATATATTCCTCTTCAGGATAACGTGTCGTATATTTAGACCACTCCTTATATTTTCTTATTTTACTATTATTACTGAAAATACGGTTTTTTCTTTTTTTTCTGTCGATATGCAGGGGTTCCCCATTGACTGGTGTGCACTACTAAACACTACTTTAGTAGTCAAATGCTATGCTATACACTACTGTATATAAATGCCAAAAACTTTTGATTCAAGTGAAGAAAAATTTGAACATTTAAGCCAATTGTATAGACATATAGTCATTCATTTATTTATAGCGAGTGAGTGAGTGAGTGAGTGAGTGAATGTATGTATGTATGTATGTATGTATGTATGTATGTATGTATGTATGTATGTATGTATGTATGTATGTATGTATGTATGTGTGTGTGTGTGTGTTTGTGTGTGAGAGAGAAAAATTGGTTTCAATAACTCAAGTCTGCAGGTGCTATCATAGCTCATATACCACTCAAATGAACTGTTTTTCATACCAACTCTCTTTCTTTCTCTCTCTCCTTTTAAGAGCTACTTATATAAAAATAGTGAAAGAAAATGTTAGTGAATATAGCTGTCGGACCATTCATTGTGACACATCTATTGTCAACATTTGATGGCATCAACTGAACACAACACCACACATATACACATCTTTCATAGTTAAAGCCCTGACATCTCAATGACTGACACATTGGGTGGCATTTCTCTATCGATTTTATGTCAATTTTCAATCACATAATATACTCAAACCTATTAAATATGCTTTTTGTTAAATTAAACATATTTTTTATTGATAAAACCAATAAAATTAATATTAGAAAATTTAATTAAAAAACAAAATTGTGAAAAATTAAAACGATTACAAGATTAATACAATTCAATAAGAAATATATTAATATAAAATAAAAATGAAATGAATTGTTTGGTATGAATGTATGTCCCGATGTTTGACGCGTGCCATCAAATCTATAGTCGTGTAACTCATTTGTGGTTTTATTTAATATGATGTGTGTTAAGGGCTCAGCACAGGCATTGCAAGTCTACCATAACTAAAATTACAGCAATAGAAATGCTATGGTTTATAGTGTGCAATGATAATGTCTATGTGTTTGTTGCAAAACAGTAGGAGATTCATTACTTGCAATATGGTTTTACCCGGCATTGGGACTACTGGCACAACCAGAGTGCCAAAGCCAAGTTCGGGTGCTCTCATATTTCATTAAATGGGCGTTTGGATAGTTTGGCAGCTGACGCATCCATTACTTTCAAGTGTTGCTGCCTTTCATAACAGTGCCGATCATTGCGATCGGCACAACACATAACAGTCCCTTTTATACAGTCAATAGCTTAGCTTTCATTTTCACTGTAGTCATGGGTCCTAACAGTGATGTTCATCTCATTCCCCATCATTTGCTTTCATATATGACTTTCACTTTCACTCTCTTTTTTTCTAATATACAAAACTCAAACTCACTCTCACTTTTAATGTGACACTTATTAAAAGGATATATTATATTATATATACATTTATATATTGTAGTGCACATACATCACTAGCACACGACTGACCGTCACATACATACACTATATTCATAATAAAACAGTCTATAGTAAAAGGTCTGAGCTATCATTTGTATAGTGAGCTAATTGTTAGCACATATTTTTTCCCATCTAAATACTAATATCATAATAAACTAATCATTAATAAGCTTTATATACATTAAATTGGCTTTTTTGAAGCAATCATATAATGTGGTCTCTGGCCATTACTGATCTATTCCTAAGTGGAACGGTATTGTATTACATGTATATCCGTAATAATAGTCTAATGCCTATACAAACTCATGTAATATAGTTTCATCATTCGCTTAGTTGGCTTTATGTGACATTTTGATCTGATAAACACAATGTGATTGATTGCACTTGCATTACATCCATTGATAATACAAAACAAGTCATACATATACTATATGCCTATTACTACCAGTGTTTATCAGTTTTGGCGGTTTTACTCCAGAGTAATACTAATTAATGCCTTACCATTCATGCCATTCATGCCATCCATCCATTTTCATCCGACACTTTGTACTTAAACTAACTTTCCTATTAAAGCATACTTTCGTGCAATACTTACAACACATGACAGGTAGTGGACGAGTGGGTAATACATGCATACTGTGTGACCTCACATTAAAATATTATTTTGTTTTTATTAATATAAAGTCTGTGACATAAGGGTGCGAACTGGTTTTTGCTTAATATCTCTATAAATAATTGAGCTAGATAAATAAAAATTTTATTAGAAACATGGAATCCTGGGACGTATAACTTAGTATAGTTAGTTTTTATAGATTTAAGCTTATGTAGCTAAGCACCGGTAGGTGCCATATCTCTAAAACTATAATAAATATCTAAATTCTGATAATGTGAATTTAAACTAGGTGAAAATTCATTAGACACGTGTTTCGGTAATTTTTAAAAAAATTAATAAATTTTAAACAAAAAGCAAAAAAAATGTAAAATTTGTAATATTTTGATATTTTCTAGAAAAAAAGTGTCAAGGTATTTTGATACGAAATTAATCTATTATTATTTGTTATTTTATTAAGAATAATTATTCTATTTAGAATTTTTAATTATCATGCTTAGTTTTTGAGATATTAAAGATAAACATTTTTACCATTATATAATTTTTTCTTATAAAATTTTATTAATTATATTTATTACTAAATTTATATAATGGTAAAAAGGTTTATCTTTAATATCTCAAAAACTAAGCATGATAATTAAAAATTCTAAATAGAATAATTATTCTTAATAAAATAACAAATAATAATAGATTAATTTCGTATCAAAATACCTTGACACTTTTTTTCTAGAAAATATCAAAATATTACAAATTTTACATTTTTTTTGCTTTTTGTTTAAAATTTATTAATTTTTTTAAAAATTACCGAAACACGTGTCTAATGAATTTTCACCTAGTTTAAATTCACATTATCAGAATTTAGATATTTATTATAGTTTTAGAGATATGGCACCTACCGGTGCTTAGCTACATAAGCTTAAATCTATAAAAACTAACTATACTAAGTTATACGTCCCAGGATTCCATGTTTCTAATAAAATATTTATTTATCTAGTTCAATTAGTTATAGAGATATTAAGCAAAAACCAGTTCGCACCCTTATGTCACAGACTTTATATAATAGTAATACTGAATAAATTTGATTAATTATTGTAATTAATTTAATTTAAATTTCTTTAATTTAACATAAAAGCTTTTTAATAAATATAATAATTCATGCATATTATGAATATTACATATACTGATACAGTTTAATATACAATATATGATAATACACTATACATTTATTATATAATATCGTTATGCAGTACTTAATATATTATAGTTTATAAGATTATAAAGTATATATAGAATTGTATGCATATATAAATAAAATGATAATAAAATAAAACAAGAGATGTTTCTTAAGAGTTGATGAATGCATTTAAGTTGAATGTGATTTTGTCGACAATATATTATATGTAATACTTTTAGAGCAAACACGACATGCAATAGCAATAGTAGTGATAAAGTAATAGGTTTGTAACGATTCAAAAGTGTATGTCTCAGACGTGTTATGTAATCCATTAAAGAGAGAGAGAGAGCATTGATTTTTGTGTAGTTATATAGAAGAGGTGCGAAATGTAAGATTCAATGCTATTTTGCTTGTTATACGTGTTATACGTCTAAACTGACGACTAGTAGTTTCAGTGATAGTATTAGTGCTGAAATTATAGCAAATGTAACGATAGTATGGATATGACAATCAACACATGTCGACAGTTTGGCTCAATATTACCTAAACCTCTAAACATAGAGAGCTGCAAAAACAAGAGTAAAATATTAAAGTATAAGAGATGCCCTAACCTATAGTGAAAATCCATGTTAAGCTTGAAACCCACGAGAGCAGGCCTTACCATATGAGACAACGTGTGTCCAACTGAGTGCCAAAACATCGAAAATGCATTAAAGGCAACGATTGCTTCAAACAAATGGGGGTAAAACTCATATAATGCCCGTCTATGTGAAAATCTATGTCTCTTTCACTATCAAACTAACAGTGCTATTCACTCTTACTGCACATACAACTTACAGTCGACTATTTTCAATAACTATTACTAAAAGAGAGAAAACTACACATACTGTACATAATATAAGTTGTATGTATGTATATATTTGTGTGTATGTGTGTGTGTGTGTGTGTGTGTRTGTGTGTGTGTGTGTGTGTGTGTGTGTGTGTGTGTGTGTGTGTGTGTGTGTGTGTGTGTGTGTGTGTGTGTGTGTGTGTGTGTGTGTGTATGTGTGTGTGTGTGTGTGTGTGTGTGTGTGTGTGTGTGTGTGTGTGTGTGTGTGTGTGTGTGTGTGTGTGCACTTTACAGTATGTATGAATGTGTGACTCGAGTGTTATATTGTTAGGTTTAGTGCATAGATTTTAGGCAACAACTTATGCCAACAACTTGTTTACGTATAATACAAACTCATCAAATCATACCACTTCTCTAATCACTACTACTTTTACTTTAACAGCCTAACAGTCCCCTAACAACACAACAAACTAAAAAACATTTTTTAATTTAAAGTTTGATTTAAGGATTACAAAATCTTATGTAAATTTTTTGTTTTTTCTAAACAGTGATCTTATCTTATTATAATAACATTTGATAGCATATATAAAAATTACAAATTTATTGGTCATTGACTTAATGTTCAAACAACGACAATAACGACAATAACAATATCAATATAGATGAGAGTCTCATGAATTATGGTAAATGAAATGAACTGAAAGAGACTGTTAGCTAATATAGTGATGTCCTCTCTATTTGAATCCTTAGTATTCTTTAGTATTTTTTTCTTCATTTTCCCAATGGATTAGTGAAGAGCATCTGACATCAGAATTGGATGAATGATTGAGTTGTGCTATAAAAGGTAGTCCACTGATTGACCTACCAGTGCTTTCAAATGTGTGTACCATTATTGAAGTGTACCATCACTTTAATTTGGTTCACTTTTTTCCTAAGTGTTCCTTTCATTTACTGTTTAAGTATAAAATGATGAAGTGATCCATTAATAGCATAGTCATAGAGTCAGTCTTTGAGAGCATTGAGACCTTCAACTAAAAGACAAAATGAAGCGAATAAACGAAATGCAGTGAGAATTGACTGAAAATTAGGAGTGAGCCGACAGTCATGTTAGATATATATATTGTATTATCAAATTGTGAGTGAAATGTATTGAGAAATGAAACTGTTTTTCAGTAATTGTCACTCACTATTGAAATAAACTATGGTATAAATAAATTTATACAGTTTGTATACACATTCAGAGAAGTAACCATTTAGTAGGCCAGTGCCATCACATATTGAATTGAAGTGCTCTATGAGTTGATATATAGTTAACTAATATAATAGTTCACGAAATGCCAGACCGGTTTCGGGGCCCACTGGGAAAGGGATCACATTTTGCTATTACACTTGCAATTGTAAGCCAACCATAAGATAAATATATTTTTCTCTCGATATAATGCTTTATCATTCAATTGATAGACACTCTTATAACAAAGTTTGTCTCATAAAAATATGTTAAGCTAATAGTCATATATTGAATTTGTTTGACATATCTATCTTAAGCTCTTAAAGTTATATAAAGTCTAAAAATCATTGTATTGTCTAAAAACTATTTGGTTTTTGGATAAAATCGACAATCAAAATGCTTTAATACGGTTTTGAGGACTCATACAAACTTATTCAATATGATATATATGTTATATATCTATGACTTTCACAATTATATATATATATACAGTGTGTATGTGTCTCTAAGTGTGTGAATGATATATATTATGTTTTAGATCTCATATAAAGCTTAACCAAAATTTAGTGGCTTTCCCTATCAACTGTGTCTCCCCTTTAATGGATTCGGGCGGAGATTACCGTTCAAAAGCACTCTGAAAGAGAAAGTCGTGTGTCGTGTGTTTTGACTGTTTCGCTACAATAAGGCATAAGCCATACTCTAAACAATCAATACTATGTCTATAAATGCATTCAATTGTTGGCCAACACACCATTGATGGCCATCACCAACACTTCCCATCATTTGTGTTGCCATTCATACACAAAATGATTGTTCATCTCATTGTAAAAATTGATATAATTTTTTGTGGTGAGAGTATGTATAGCAATAAGCAAACAATAATTCAATTTTAGTATTAAGCGACTTCTGCCCTCAAATATCAATATATGACATACATTTGAATCATACAATCATTTTGTTAACACATCAAATAAATAGACTGACAATAGTCTTAACATAACAATGTATACAATGCTTATATGCAATCAATTTAATTAACCATCAATTCTCACAGCAAATATTATAATCACTGTTTCCTTCAAACATATTGAGTGACATATTATTTAAATAATTTGAGTTTGAAGTCATTATAAAAATTTACTATAACTTGAAAGACAATACAATAAAGTTAGAAATTTATATATAAATCAATACAATTGGTTTATAATGCAATCAAATTGTCATGTGTTGAGTACTTACAACTTAATACATTAATATTTATGAACTCTTTAATATATTCCGATAGCTTTAATGGTAATTTAGTATACAATAGTATAGTCTATAGTAATGTACGATATATAGTATACCATATATTGATAAATGCATTCAATGATCAAATAAAGTATTTCATACAATATATACCATATACCTAAAGTAAGTTATATACAGTATATAACACATAGGTATATAATGCACATAAGTATATTTATATATACTGTATTACACAGTTTGTATATAATTTATATATATATATAGGTGGAATATACCAATATACATACAATATACTTATATATACCAATAGTTATTTGATTATAATGTACTGTAGTATAGATAGAAACAAATCTGTGAATCTTTGAATATAGCATTCAATAAACTAAGGGATTATTGAAATCCCTGGCATTTCGTCAGATTTGTGGTCACTTTATGGCACTTCTCAGGTGCCAAATGTTCACTTTCTCAGCTGTCAATCAACACATATTTTAATCTCATTTAGCGTTTCCTCAAATTTACATTTGAAACATATTTCAAGTATTGTATTTTTAATATGTTAACACATTATTTGAATAACAAAGCGACACAAGATTTGCACATTTAAATAGTTGTATTGTAATATTGTAATATTATATTAGGTATGTTGTACTATGATTTAAGTAATGGTTAATTTAATAAATGTAATGTCATTTCTAATAAATTTTTAATATGACAATATTATATTAATAAACAAAATTATTAATTATTGGTAAATTGTATTATTTATATAAGTTTATATAGAAATAATTTATCAGTAATCAATTGTATATCATGTATCGAATAAGTGATTTAATACTAATCAGATATAAAGCTATTTTATTTAATTCATCGTTGATTTATTTTTAATAATTGAAGTAAAGTAATGTACGAAAAATATTTGTAAATTTGTTCAATAATTTGTCGATTCATTGGTCCGCAGCTGTGCTGTAAAAGTATTGTCTATTGTATTGCTAAACATAAGTTCAATATTAGCAGTGAATAAGTATTTGGTTGGAAAAGTGAGAGAAAAGTATTTGAAATAATAATATATATGAATAAGATTAGGATCTGAATGCAGATTTGCACCATCACTGGCAAAGACACTGTTATATTGCCATTTCGGATATGTTGTGTTATGTTGATTGTGTTGGTGTTACAAATGTATGACAGCTTAGAGGCTGAGTTTGAGCAGTCAGTGATGTTTTTGTGTAGTACTGAACTATGGGTCCTCTTTTGCCGTGTTTTACAAAGTCTCACATAAAAGACTACAACTTATGATATGCTGTCCTTACCATTGACTGTATGGGAAAATCAATGAACCCATTCTCAGCTTATTTTGATTGTAAAGCAGGATAAGGCTTATATTATAGATAAATACAAATATCATAGAAGACCAACATCACAGCTTCTCATACTTTTAGTAACACATATTCTGATACATTTACAATATACTGTATATGTATTATATAGTACTATAGTTATGTTATTCAAAAGTCTATATTATAAACATCACTGTATTTAGTCTTACATTTCATTTTCACTCTTCAATGGCTTTTTCTTAAAATCTTAAAGCAAATCAAAAATGCATTGAAGTTCAAAATATATTTGTTATATTGTTATTATAAAAAACACATTTGAATGCTCTGAAAGAATACCCGATTTTTATATTCAGATATAAGTATCACTGCATGTTTGACATATTGAATGCCTATTTTGTGTATTAAGAAAAAATATATGTATATATAATAATAATAAATGCACACAATATTCAACAAAAGGACAATCATATAACATAAAGGAGACCCTATTTTGTGTAAACTTTGATCCCGAGCTCTGGTCTCACTCACTAAACACATCCCAAACACGTTATTACACGGCTGTCAATCATTGGTGACATAAAATTAGTTGCATTTCAGTCAAATTTGTTTCATATCACGACAAATACATTTGATATTTACTATGTTTTATATTCAATAAAATATAATAGAATACATGCAGTTTGCCTTGATCATTTTTCTAGATATCGTATAAAGCATTTATGTTATGATCGAAAAATAGACATATCTTTTTGAAATCCATATCATTGATAACTTTTGCTACCATTATATTAAATACTGTATAACATTGTAATACATGTATACATGTGTTTATCTCTATATCCAATTGCAATATAACTGTTTTTTTTTATAACAAAAACACATATAATATCTGATAGCGTAACAAATTGTAAAATATTTGTGACATTTTTCAATCATGTTTTTTGATCACAAATGTTCACATCATTTGAACTCTTCAAACATGATTTTATTTTGTAACAAAAAAATAGTAAACTATATTTGATAATATGTGTAAAGAAAACATATTTTTCAATTTTTTTCTTTATATTGAAGACTATTTGTTAACATTTTGTTTCACATATATAACATTATATTGTAAAGTCAAACAAGAAAACAGATTTACTCGAAAATTGAGAAAAAATCAGATAATAAAATCTTATGAAAACAACAAATACAATGTTTGATATAAATATAAACCATATATTTTTTCATACATTGGGATTCAAAAATAAAAGTAAAAACAAATATAAGTTTGTGATGTTTTGAATTATTTTTGGAATTTAAAGTTATGTTTTTATCACCAAAAAAAAAACACTGAGTGGTCATTGATTTGTTTGTCAATGTATAGCTTGACTGCTCATCAAAAAGATATTTATTGACAATTATGACATGTATTTTATGATTATCACAATTTTTTATTTATATAACAAATATTGATTTTTAAAATGTCAATTTAATTGAAAATAAGTGTAATTTAAAGTTTTGAGATAATTTTTTAAAACAGATTATTATATTTAAAAATTTAAATTAATATAATTTTTTATTTTTTGTTTGTTGAACTTTTTTATGTTTACAATATGTAGATTTTTGATAAATAATCCATTATTTATAATTGATTTAAAATTTGAAATTTTTGAAATAATTATTTTTATTGTTTTATATTAGTTATATTCTTAAAATTATACATTATTTATGATATTGTGATATTGTTAAGTTTGCATTTAAAAATAATTCAATATTTTTGTCATATTTAGGAAACAATGCATTTATTATCCTTCAAATACCTGCCGACCTATTTATGGTTCAATCCTTTGACTTTAACCCCTTTAAGTAATAGAACTGACCATACATTTCATGACTACTTTACAACTACTACTATAAAACTAACAATTGAACTGAATTTTATTATAATGAATGCCTTTTTAAACAATTGTATCATATATTCATTAATTTTAAACACAAGTTTTAATGAGTTATTGCACCAATAAATATTGTTTTATCCAAAAACATCAACAAAAATTTTAACAAATATATTAGCAAAATCTTATTATATTAAAATTCAAAATTCTATTTTTTAGTTTATTTTACAATTAAAACATAAAAATAACTTGCTTAAATTATAAATATAGTTTAATGTTTGTACCTGATTTTAAATTTAAACAATTTTTAATATATGATATACAATATTATTATAGAATATTTTTGTAATATTTATAACATTGTAATTATATTGTTTTATTTTAATAGTTTAGCTTAGAAATTTGTTGCAAGTGAAAGCTAAAATTATCATTATAAACACTATGTTATTAAACTATTATAATAAATATATAAAATTTTTAAAAAACATACAAAACTTAATAAACATAAAAATACAATGATTGGTGTAAAGCACGTGTACTACACATACCAGTATATACAGAACTAAAAAATATTGTATTAATTTTATTAATTAATAAAAAAAAATATCAATAAATGTTTTTTTTTGTTATGTTGATTAAAATATTAATGACTAATTGATTACTAAATTAATTTTAAAAATTTTAATAATAAATTCAATATGTTAAAATAAATAATTTTATATTTTAAATAATATTAGTAACTTATCAAGAATCTTAAGCTGAATATAGTACAACATATAACATAATCAAAATACTAAACTAACTATACTATACATGAAATTAATTTATTACAATTCATTCTGTTATTATAGTAATAATCATTAAAAACTATATATTTTTAAATCATTAATCATTTTTTTTGTCTCTTTTTTGTATTTACTTAATCATTGAATGACAACAAACTATAAAACAAATGATAACGTTTTTTTTTGAAACAAAACTAAATTAATTATATCAGTGCTCTAAGTTAAACCTATGCCTTAATGTTGTTAATAAAACAAAAGAAATAAATAAAATATTTTTTGTTAATCTTAAAAAAACGTTTGAACACAAATATGCGTCAACTTATTGTTTGTCAATTATGTCTGAAAAAGAAAGATATGTCAAAAATATTGTAAACATTTTGATGTACAACAGTCTTATGGTTTACACATTTGCCATAATATTAAGTGTATTATAAATGGCAAGTATATTATGATTCCCACTGAGAAATGGCATGGCTTAGGCATATAACACATAACACAGTTGGCTTACTATAACCACGAAACGGTCGGTTAGATAGAAAGAAAGAGAGAGAGAGAGAGAGAGAGAGAGAGAGAGAATATGTAGTTCCGATTCTTAATGTCTGGTCATTGAATTCAGTGATTGAGTAATCACTCAGTGGGACTACTAGTGATGAGAAGGGTAGACATCGGACCTAATGTTTTATATGTTGACCGTTTCGGAAATTTTAATCATTTCATGACTGGTTAACGACTGGTTATAGTGTGTCTCCCCATTGAATCAAACCCTATGTCCAATGTCTCACATCCTAATAGCTGTACTTTAATAGCTATACATTTGGCCACAAAGTATTATTATTATTATTATTATTATTATTATTATTATATATATATATTTGTTTGTTTGACATTACTTTTATAAGCGATTTATGCACCACTAATAACATTCATTTTATAACTTGTTATTAATATCATTGTTAAACTATATCAACAAAAACCAATACTATAACAAACACCACATTAATCACTGAAATTTATTCAATCGACAGTAGGTCTGACTATTTGACTGTCTTTATATTGATTACAGTGATTGCAGACAAAAGAGTTTTGCTTCAACTCATATTATAACAACGGGTTTTCATTAAACATTGGACATGTAGTTCATATAATAGACCACAAAACTAGTCCTATAAAACCACTCATCCCTCCATTCATTTAATGTGAATAACAGATAGAAAACATTTCTTATTATAATAACAATTGATTTCATGTAAAGCTTGATTAAACTTATTACTGATTAATACATAACATTGTTCTATATTTTAACAAATAATTTTAAATGTATATTATATTTGAGACAAAAAAATCTATCAAATATGCTTAATATTATATAATTTTAAACATTTAATAATTAAAATACAGTATACAATAATATAATAAATGTAATGCTTATATTATGTTTTATTTTAAATATCGAAAATTATATTAATAGTACATTATTATAATATTGTGTTATTTATACACTTAAATAATTTTAAAGTCATTGTAATTTACATAATATATTTAATTTATAGCAACAGTGATTA
Source organism: Oppia nitens (assembly GCF_028296485.1). NCBI lineage: Eukaryota > Metazoa > Arthropoda > Arachnida > Sarcoptiformes > Oppiidae > Oppia > Oppia nitens. The sequence continues at coordinate 3,036,136 of NW_026533250.1, forward strand.
GACATACAGTATAATAAAAATAAATACTTTTAAATGACGTTCATATCGACGATGATATTTAAAATAAATTTTAAATTGTATTATACATGTATATTGTTATTCAATTTTTAACTATTGATATACTTATAATTAAGTACAGTATAATTAAATAATTATAATAATAGTAATAATTATTTTTATTATATTAATTTAATGGTTTAAGTCATTATAAATTATTTTTAATATATATTTGAAAGACAATTACAATATAGAAAAAGTACAGCACTTTTTAAATAAATATTTCAAAAACAATTCTTGTAATTTAAAATTTTATTTATTTAAAAATGATGTCATAGACTCATAACTTTATTTTTTTTAAATAAATTAAAATAAATATTTTATTGCCAGAACGTGTTTACATAAAAATATAATTAACTATAATTAGTAATTCATTACTTAATATGTTTTTTAGTAAATACTGTTTAATTTTAGTGAACTCATAGACTTTATTAAACAAATATTACTTTAAGAACATAGTTTAATAAAATGTATTTAATTTATTAACTTTAAATAAAATCACTTAAAAAATAGTTTAATCATTTTCTAGTTTATACAATTAAATGTTATTACTAACATTTTAGATTTATTTTCTCAATTTAACAAATATTTTTATAAATATTATTGTATTTTAATTTATTTTATATTTCCCAAATAACTAAAAAAAATAATTATTAAATTTTATTTATAAGTAAATGTCATATAAAAATAATACTGTAACAAATAAATATAATTATATTTTAAGATATTAATGTTTAAAAATATTAAAAATTTATTCAATCATAAGCAAAACAGTTGATAACATTAATTTGATTTGATTATAATTTGTAACATTTGATAACCATAGTTATTTCGATTACACAATTATTATTATTAATTATAGTCAAACTAAATAATTGATATGTTATACTTACATATCATTGATATAACATAAAAATACATGATTGATTATTCACTTGAATCACATAATCAATTAAAAAATAATAAAAATACGTAAATACTGTATTAAAGTAATCAATTAAAACCGTTGTCATAGCCATCGATACCATTGCTGCGGACAAAATGATTTCTACAGAAATAGTCGATTCTATTGAGCGCTTCTTTAAGCAGATCTGTTGGTACCGACAGAACAATCCTAACATATCCGGGATATTGGAAACACTTTCCCGGCAAACAAAATACTGATTCTTCACTAACAAGTCTTTCAACTAATTCCAGATCAGACGCAAACTCGGGAAAGTATATCATATCGACGCTTACCATTATATACATAGCACCCGATGGCATAATAGGTCGTAGACCCGGCACTTGACTTAAAACATCATAAGCAAGTGTTGCATTTATCTTTAATCAAAATAATTATAATAAATTAAAATATGGTATTAAATAAATTTATATCGAAAATAATATAAACACAATTACGTGAAGAAATTCAATGGTTGAGTCAAAAAAACTTTTCGGAGTATTCTTTAGTATGTAAGGCAACGCTCCTTGAGTTACGCTATTAGGTCCAACCAAACGTTGTGCCAATGCATTCAAACCATGTCTTATCTTCAAATTATTTTTATTTAAAAATATTACATTCAGTAATTAATATATAAATAGTAAACTAATTTTACAAAAGCATACCTCATATCCAAATCGGGAATGTCTATCATGAATAAGAATCCATCCCATTCTCCAACCAGGGATTAAAAATCTTTAAATATAAATATAAATTTTGTCAATTAATATAAATTAAATTTGATAAAATAGTATCTTATTGTAAATTTAATTAAATAATTAATAATTAAATAGTAATTATTCATAACAAACTTCTTGGTAGTTCCGCCACATGACAGCACCGGTATTTCAGTAGTAAGTGATGCAATTGGATGGAAGTGATTGCCAGGAAATACTAGATCTTCATATATTTCATCGGCAATTATGGGCACAAAATATTTTTCAGCGATGACTAAAAAGTCTAAAATGTGTTTTTTGCTAAATACTGAACCGCAAGGATTGGAAGGATTGTTATATACAATGGCAGCTGTTTTGCAATCAATTTTGTCCTCCAAGTCATTCAAATCAATTTCCCAATTTCTTTCGGGCAACAGTTCATAATGTCTTATTTCAACGTCAATTAGTGCCGACAATGTCTCATACAATGAAAATCCTGGCCGCGGCACCAGTATGTTTGCACCGGGATTTGTCAATACAGTCATACATAAGTCGAGTGCATGCGAACAACCACTCGTCAAAATCACGTCCTAATTGTGAATAAGAATCATTAAAAACATTTTAAATAATAAATTGAGTTTTATATATATATATATAGTATAATAAAATATGTGCTAATTATTTATTACATAAATTCAAAACACGTTTTATATCATAAAAAGTGTTTGAGGAAAGACATGAGTTGTTACTAACCAATCGGTTTTATATTCTGATACAATAACTTAATTATATTTCAATATATATATAATCATTATTGAGAATAACAAAGTAAACTTGTAAATAAAAATTAATTTATCTATTTTTTAAATTTTCACAATAATTATTTGTAATTTGAATAAATTAAAAAATTGATGTTTCCTATTATATAATATATCTCATTAATACATAACATCACAAATTATATGTTAAGCTTAATAAATGGAAAGTTTATAAATTTTTATGTAAGTCAGAAATAGTTGAAAAAATTGGTGGTTTGCCCTTGGATTGTATGTTGGACTGGGACTGGGATTGAATTGAAATTAATTTACAACAAGTGCTGCACTGATCGACCTTCTAATGAAATGGTCTTATCTGTCAAAATCTATGAATTTTTAGTAATCACTAAATTTTTAGGTCTTTTCTAATACATAACACCAATAGATTTAGGCTATACCTTAGCCTCTACTTGTGCTCCAATGACTGAGCAATACTCGGCCACAGCATTCCTGGCCTCTTCACAACCGGCGGCCGCAAAATATCCGTTATTTTTGGCTGATTTAACGCTTTCTATCAATCCATTTATTGTCTCTTCACATGGATTTAAATTACCAAAAATTGTTGGATCGCCTAAATTTAATAAATAAAAAATAAAATGTAGTTATTTAACAAAAAATTAGATAATTATCAAAATAAAAATTATAATACCAATAGAAAGTGGTATAAATTGTTTGTCGGGATTTGGCTGCAGTTTAAGGGTTTCGACGACATTTCGGATCGGATTTACTGTCAATTTAGCCTTTTCTGAGACACTAACTGACCATTCAAGTCGTCGTTTGACTTCTTTTTTCATTTCCATATTTATTAAGATAAATATCAAATAAATTGTCAACTATTTTGATGAATAACACCAAATACTTAATAAAATTTTCACTAATATGTATTAATATTTAAATTACTAATAGTAATTATAATAGTAGAAATAGTAACAGTACGTATAATAATATAAAATGTTTAAATAGATTTTGGCCACAATTTTTACATCCATTAATAAAAATTTAGTTTTCAACTAATTATCTAATATAATAAAAATTGTTTTATTACAATGGGTTTATATATATTATAATTGTTTCAATATATGATTTATATGTTTAAATATTAAAACAACATATTAATATAATTGGTAAGAGTTTTATAATTATTTATCACAAGAAAAAGGATAACAAAAACAACATATATATACATAACAACACTTATGATTAAGTTTTGCGACAAAATGTGATCTCGTATTGAATGTATTGCTTCGGGCTATTAATGTTTAAAATATCAGCAAAAATTGGTAAATAAATTCTTGTGATCTAATGTAACGATCAAACCGGTTGGTGAAGACATTTAATTTGATGAAATATTATCAATGGTTAAGACGTCATTATGACGAAGAAATTTACTTTATTTCATCGCAAGGACATCACTGGTATGTCTGTCGAGTGAGTCGTCGACAAGAATTCACAATTGGTTTCAAATGATTTGCTCTGAGATTAAGTCATTTGACAAATAAATAACAATTTACTAAATATAAGAAATATTTATATAAAAAATAATTATGAATAAATTATATAATCATTTCTAATGATTAATAAGAATTGTTTACTATATTATATTTTTAATTTAATTTAATTTAATTTATCACAAATACTATTGATTTAAATTTTTATATAAAATTAATTGATATGACTGTTAAATAAATAAAAGTGAATAACATCTAAATTAGATACAAACAAATGATAATAAAACTCGAAATCTGATAATAATCGAAACAAAATTAATTTATTTATTGCAAAAAAACAAAACTAGAAATTTCTATCTTTAGGTTCTTTAAATGGAAAGTCAATGTATTCAAAGATTTCTTTCTCAGAGATGATAGGTATGGGTTCTCCGGGAACTGAAGTCAATCCTAATTTTCTTAATGAATATTCATTTAAAGTAAATCCCATTTCGTTGGCCTTAACTCTCATTTGTTGATTAAAAAAGTCATTTCCTGTAAAATACAGGACACCACAGAAATATTGATCGTACGGTAAGAATCGTAAATCAATTCGACGATGCGGTCTATCTGTGGACAGTCGACAGACACCCATAAACTTTGTGTCACCCAATGAGATCCTGTCGGTAATGAGTCCACACTTTTCAAGACAGCGAACATAATCTTTGAGATACGTTTGTTGTCTGGATTTTAACTGTTCAGACGTTAATCTCTGATGAGTCATAAGGACATCAATATCACCACTTTCTTGAGATTCGCGACGAAATGATCCACAAATGGTTAACAAAATATTTTTGTTAAATTCATTCATTTTGTTTATAAGTATAGTCTCGATCTTCATTATCTCATTTCTTGGAATTTGTTGTTCAAATTCTTCTAAATACTTGAGTCCAATCTTCTGGTGATCAGTCAGTGTGTGTGCGATTGACTTCAACTGATCAATAGTATTGATACCGTCGGCCATGAGTTTAGCGGCCACTTTGGGACCAATGCCTGAAACTCTCAGCAAATCATTGATTGTATTGCTTTCATTTGATTGTCTCACTCTATCTAATTGACGAATGGATCCATTGGTGATATAGTCCATAATCTTGGCCGCAGTCTTGGGTCCGACTCCGGGCAACTTAACGGCCTCAGCGGTCGATTCGATACGTTTCGGGTAATCCGTCACACTTTTGGCCGCTTTTCTGTACATCTGATACTTGAATCGGTTTTGATTGACATTCATCTCATGTTTGGCCAACTCTTGTAACAGATCGGCGATATCTGAGTTGACATTCGCCGTCGTTATCGATGTCTTTGAAGTCATCACTCAATTGATTCAATCACTCAAATCATATGTCATTCAATTGTAAACAACAATTCAAAACATTTAGTGTTATTATTGCATAAATAACGCAATTATAGTCCAATTGTCACTAATATTACAATAATATTATACAATAATAACTACAGTTTGCAAACGTAGTGCTGATAATCAATCTAAGAGTTAATACAAACAAATCAAATAGTTTTAATTCAATTGATTTAAATATAAATTGAGATTTTTTCAATTAAATATAATTTATATATTATATGACATATTATATTTTATTTAACAGTAACAACTTTTTAATTTTCATTTTAATTATATAAAAAAGAGATTTATTTAATTTTCTTTTAAAATAAAATATAAAATAAGTAAAGTATTGTATAAAACTATTAAATAGTTAGAAATTATTTTAATTTTTATGACAGATTTTATTATAATTAAAAATCTTAATTTATATATAATATAAACAATTTGTAAAACTTTCTATTGATTTATATTAAGTAATCAATTATAGAAGCAATCGACATATTTTCCAATATTATTATTATCTAAAACTATTTTTTAAAAACATTTACATTCAAGTTTGTAAGTCTCTTAATCACATAATTTACATTTACTTATTTTTAATTAACATTTTATTTTTTATTTATAATAATAATAACAACATATTTTCATATAGTCAAATATTGCTCAACTTATTATTTAACTTTTTTTTAAATTAAAAGTATTTTTTTGTACGACAAATGAATATTTTTATTAGTTATATTCGTTTAATTATTTATCAAAAGTTTCCATTTAAAAAAATAATTATTATTGTATTTTTAAAAATTTTACTAAAACTATTAATATAATTTTAAAACAGTATTACTTTCGGTATTAAATATATGCTATATTTCAAGTAGATATAAAATTTTACAAAACTTACTTTTATTTAATGGTTAGTTTTGGATTTACTTAATAAAAATCATGAGGATAATATATTTTGAAATATATACTACTAATAATTAATTAAATAAATCATAATTGATAATTCAATTCAATTTGATATGATATAATTAATAATTGAATATACTAATAGGTTTTATTGTATTTGTAATTGTATTTTATTGTATTTTAAAATAGACTTCAATTTTGACTAAATCTTTAATCATGTTTAAAATACAGCAGTTTTATTACAATATATTTATTATTTATTTAAATGACACACACCCTTAAATACAATATTGATAATATAATGCATTACGAATATTGTACATGTACTGTATAATTACATTACCGTATGTATATTAACCATAAATATATAATTATTTATTTAAACATCTTAATATACGCTACTTATACTGTATTTTATCTAATTTTAATTTAAGAATTAAATAATTATGATTAAAATGTTTTATGAAATACAGTAATATAATTTAAATGCTTTTTATCAATGCTTACTATTATAGTGTTAAACTAATTGTAATGCAAGTGATGTCTACGGCTGTGTGTATACAATGTGAAGACAATTGAGTGCAATGTAGACATCGATGTCAGTCAATAACAGTTAACAAATAATAAAGAAATAAAATGAAAATTAAGGGATCAGTGTTGTGACTATTAGTGCCATATATGATAACCTGAGACGGGAAGAGAGGTTCAGACGGGAATAATGACACAGAAATTGTGTGGAAATTGATTATAAAATTTGTGTGCTTATGATATTAAAAATTTAAAAAATAAACAATTTTTTAATACTAATAATATATTTATTGTTTTTTTTAGTTTCAAGTATATTCTAATTATATATAAATTTTATATATTTGTTTACTTTAAATAAAAATATTTTAATTTAATATAAACTGAATGACAAAAAGATTTATCTATTATGATATCGTATATTCTTGTTATATATTTTGTCAAACAATTAAATTTGTGTAAAGGTTTTAATTAATTTCTGTACAATATATATAATTGCATCAAATGCTAATTCCATGATATAATATCGTATATTAATATAATGATTGAATAATAACTGTAAACAGTATAACATTTAATTATAGAAATTAAATAAATGTCAATTAAAAAAATAATTTAAAAAAGATAAATTAGGATATTTATACTAATAATTAAATAAACAAAAGTAAAGATTAAATATTGTTATTTACATTATCATATATTTCTATTGATTATGTACTTTATATCTAAGATTAGATTAGATAATTAAATTAATTACATAGAAAATATCATTTTATAAAAATGTTATTAATGTCTATGATTTTGTAATAAATGATTGTTTATGTAACTAAATTTATAATATAATTAGCAATATCCTATCACCAAAGTCAATTAAATTTGATAAACTTTGCTAATTAATTTAGTGTATAAATCTTATCGATAAAAACTATCTTTTTGTTTAATTTATCTGAATCATATTTTTAACAATATCTTAAATCTATATATAGTTAATATCAAATATAGTAATTTATAATTTGTATATTTAATTCAATAAAAATATTAATAACGATGCATTTTAATATTATTGTATACACTATAATCACAAAAAAAATATTTTTAAACTTTTTAGTTACACACAGATATTACTTTAACATACTGTATAAAACTATAAGATATTAAAGACAATATTTGTGGGTTATGTGAATATAAGACATACTATTTCATACATATTATGGAAAAGTTTAGTAATGATCTTCGATATAATGTATTTTAAAACAAAATTACTGTACAATATATATACAGTATATTTGGATAGATTTACGTTGAAATAAAAATTAAATACAGGTATTATTAATAATAATATATTAGTAAATTGTAGTGAATTGGGTCATCACTGAAACCCACAGTTGTGTGCAATACCTTATAGAGTGTATTAATACTGTATATAATGTCAATAAATAGTTTGCATAAAATCCAATACAATTGTCATATTATATAATATTAAATATATTTAATATATACTCTCTTATGGATAATAAGCTATGTTATAATAAAACGGTAAAAGTGATGAACATTTGTCAGAGAAAGTCATAGATATAAGGCATGCGTACAAACATAGTGTGTGTTCTCAATACTTCTCAATAAAATATACACTTTATTACTGTATATGACATCACATTGAGCTCAGTGTCACTAATGTATTGACTGTATGTTCAATGTATGCATTTGTCCGACATTGCAGTTAAGGCTAACCCATAGACCCATTGACTGCTATATTCACAACACAATAGACTCATTGGTTCTAAATTGCATTCAATTATATTAATCATATAATTACTAATTAATAGTTTTGATTAATAAAAAACGTTAATTGAAATTAGTTTTAATAACAAAACAGTGCAAACAATGTATACTACAAACAACATTGCATTGACTTTAATGGCACTATCAGTGTGTTTACCATTTGGTAAGTGTTTTTCATCCAATTGTCATCACATTTGATACAAACAATCACTAGTTATAGTTGTCCATCACTTTCATTACTTTTATATCATTCAAGTTATCTAACATTTTCAACAATAATTGATTTCAATATAACTTAACTATTACTTACTTATAATGCTTTTTTAAAATTCAAAGTTAGACTTAATTATTCAAACAATAATTACATTTTAAAACGAAAGATTTATTTATTAAATCTTTCATAAGTTATATTTAAATAAATATATTTTTAAATTTATACAATTTTATCAAATATTAAGATAAATTCAATGATATTTTATTTATATATTTATAATTTTTTTATATTGAATGAATAATTAATGAAAAGCACAAAAAATCAATAATTAATAGCAATTTGCATGAAATGACTGACAAAAACAGGTTTTGCCTTTCAATAGTTTAATCATTGAATTTAGTGTTTGATTACCAATGAATTCACACATAACTGGCTTTAAATAGCATTCATATTAATTATAATCAAAATTAAAGCCATAATAATTAACAATATGTTTATATTAAATCCAAAAATATTATAAGTGTTTCCATATTTGGTTTTTTTTGTAGTAATATTGTTAATGGAAATAATAAAAATATTTTCAAATTTTTAACCAATTATAATAATTTTAGATTTAAATTACAAATAAGTAATTTAAGATATAAGTTATAAATTTATAATACAAATTGATTTTTAAAATTTAACATTTAATAAAATAGAAAATTGTTTATTATAACTAAAATTGTGTAAATTGATAAGTTAGTCAAAATAATTATCTGATTTTAATGTTAATTTACTAACATATAATAGACTGAATACAGTATTTTAAAATTATTTTATTTGTATTCAATTCATGGTGTATTTTGTAAAAAAATATTTTTTTTCAAATAATTTAAAAGTAGTAATTTTATGATATTAAACTATTTTATTAAAGATTTATAATTTTTTAAGCAAATATCTTAACAGTAAAAAGCAATAAAATATTGCATTAAATTAGTTAATAAAAAACATTATTATAATTATTATGAGGAAATTTAATATTGCATTAGATTTGTGGCCAATATTTTTTGGTTACGACATATTATTACTAAATTTTTGATAAAATTTTCTAATGGAAAAAATAATGTGTTTAATAGCCTATTCATTAAACTGTTGGGATTGTAATTCCCTGATTAACGCCAATTGTAACGATCCATTCAAAGAGGATGACTTTGCAATGGCTGATTGCAATCAAAAATTTTTGCCCCATTTTCCTAATCAACCGGGAACTATATGCAGAAAAATTGTTCAAAAAGGTATTATTATTATTAAATAAAATTAAAAGTTAATAAAATTATTGATTGATAATATAGTGAATGATGAATACCGTACAATCCGTGGCTGTGGATATCTCAATGATTTGGGTCAAGAGATCAAACCGGGAACAGTATTGCCCAATGATTGTATCAAAAGAGCCGGTACTTTCTCGGTGTTAGTTCAGTACTGTTCCTGTAATGGCAAAGATGGATGTAATCACTCGACTCACCTAATTGTCAGCTCTATTACTCTCATAATACCAATTGCTTTAATATTATCTTATATATTATAAGATTATGTTTTTTCAAATTTACCGGTTTTTCTTTACATTCCAATTAGTTTTTTTAATTGCATTTATTTTCAGATATTATATTCTCTAAAAAATATGTTTTCCGGCAAATTTCGACCCAAAAGTATGAAATTTATTTTAAAAATTTCTTATGTTTTCACCAAATCCTACAATAAGAGCACATAATGTGATAAAATGCTTAAAATTTCATACGGCATTTGTATCATTTATTTATCCATAAATGATAGTGTGATTATTTTAAATAACTCATTGAATGCTCACAACTATAAAATTATTATTAATTTGATTATTTTTTTTATTATGACTTTGTTGATTTTTATATTTTGAGTTTATTTTTTTATTTTGTTATAAATATTGATAATATATAAGTAATAAGTATTGAATATATAAATGTACGTTTTTGTCACCAATTTAACAAATATTGATTTTGTTAGACTTCTAGTCCAATGTGCTAATAATAGGTATAAAAAGTTTGAGTACATTTTTGTGGCAAAACTTCCAAATATTATATATTTAGATAGCATTTAACTCACTAAATAACATCAATTTAAAGTATTATTTTAGAAATTATACATTGAGATTAATATGGTTTTGTATAATATTTACTAAATAATAATTAATTATATATAATTTTCAGACAATTTTAATTTCATAAACAAATAAACATATAAATTGGCCACAAATTGTTTTATGCAGCAAACCATGTGAAAACAATATAATTTGAAGGCCACTCAACGTTTAGGTATGGGATATGAAAAAGTGTTTAAATAATATTAATACAAATTATTTATAGACTAAATATATTCGTCCAATCATTATATTTCTAATAATATAATAATAATAGTTGTCTGAATATATATATATATATTTTCAAATGACTTGTAAAAAAATTATTGTAAAATTTCAAGTGCAAACATATTGTCCCTTATTTTGTAAAAGTATACTACTATCAAATAATTTATCATAGTTTAGCTAATAAAAAATAATTTTAAACACAAATGAAAACTATGTTTTGAGAATCTATTTTAAAAAAGAGGGCTGTTTTGCATTTAAAATTATAAATACATCAAATAAATTATATCCATATACACCATTAATTATTTAGTATTCAATATAACAATATATATATTTAGTAAAAACTATTTATTTCAAATGTCTTCTTTACAATACATTAGAACTTTTATGATTGTATCACTTATACACGTATTTTAACATTTAAACCAAACGTTTGAATCATATTTTTTTCTTCAATAATAATAATTGTAGTCATTTTGCAAATAAACATCAAATAAAATGTATTTTTTATTTTTGAGTTTATTTAAACATTATGCTTATTTTAATTGATTATAAAATTAATAAATAAAATTATTTAATTTCTTATCTGCTTACTGCTTATTAAAATATCAAAATATTAAAATTAAGTAGAAATACCACAGTTTAGATGGTAATAGTTAATTATAATAATTCTACTATTATAACAAAACTTATTTTTAACTAACTTTATTTAAATTAAAATATCGTATTTTTATATTTATTTTGAATTTTTTAGATAATTATTTGTAGTTTTCAATAATATTTGAAGTTTTTTTTCATTTATCTCAAGTTAATGCTACTGTATATCGTCGAAAGGTTTGTTAAGTTAATATTAAATGTCTTTACAGTTACTTATTTCATATAATAAAAAACAAAAATGTTAACTGAATTTAAATAAATCGCCCCATAATTAATCATATGGTTAATCTTTGATAAATTTTGTGATAATATTCATAATAATGATTAATATAAGAAATTATAAAAGTTGACTCAAATATGTTTTATTTTTTATTTTTAACGTAAAAGTTAGCGCATTATTTTTTAAAATTTATGTAAACTAAAATATTTCAAACTTATAATTTCATATTTTTAAAACAATTTCTATTGTATTGTATTATTTAAAAAATACGTTGTTTTAATGATAAAGATCCATTAATTAAAAATATATTACATTTATAGCTTAACTGTACAATACAATAATAAATGTAATAAATTTCCGAAAATAAATTATTTTTTAAAAAGTTTTGAAAAAATTATTAATAATCTCTAAACTAAATAATTTATAATAATATAAACATTATTACTCTTAATTGGATGGCTTTTGGGATTTGAAATATACAAACATTTATTATAATAATAGCAAAATATTTACAATAATTATTAGTTTAGTTGAAAATACTGTATTGTTTTACTAAACAAACTATTTGGTGATTGATTCATACAAATTGTTTCAATGATATAAACAGGTATTTGGATTGAAATTATGATAAAATCACATACAGTTGTGTAGAGTTATAGCGCCCACTGTTAGCACTGTTGGCAATGAATGGCAAATGTGTGACAATTGAGTCAAACGGTTGTCAAACACTTGTATTAATATTAATGAAAACAATTGATTGAATCAAATGTTTTGATTGTTTGTATTGATTATCAATTGTTTACTATATTTCAGTGATGTTTGTATTGTTCTGTCATTTAATGATTCAATTGATAACTTAAGTCAATATCATATTAACTAATTGTTGACCACCGATGACGACAACTCATCATTAATTGATTAGACAAACATCACAACACTTCCATTGAAACTCGTATTTGGGATCAAATTAATGAGTGATTCAATTGTCACCAAACATAATGAGTCTCGACTTAGGCTTTACTTTGGATGACATTAAGTATTATCTTCTATCCAATGATGGCGTCGTTGAGTACCACGAGTTAGTCAAAGCTTTCAGACATCATCTGTCCAAACAAAATACACAAAGTAATTGATTTAACCATTGATTGACCAGAAATAACAAAAACATATGACTATTATATTAATCGGTAATTGTTTTTGCATTGCAGTTGAGGCCCGAAAAGCGTTTGCAGATTATGTCAATCAGTTGGCCGTCGTATCGAACAAACAGGTATTTCCATCACTTTTGGCATTTAATTGACAAAACTATTTGAATTACAATCAAAACTTGATTTACAGGACAACAAGTATTTAGTATTGAGACCACAGTTTAGAAATAATTTACAAGAAAATGTTTACCAATCGAGGATATCTTCACAGTCACCACAAACACAATTACAACCACTATCACAAACACACCCACTATCACATCCACAACCATTATTACATCAACAGCAACCAACTCTTCAACGACATGAATCAATTAACAGTATTGGTCTTCCGGTTTCTATGAGAGAACCACCAATTGGTATACCAGTAGTTGAGAGCCGACGGCCACAGCCGCCTAAGCAACTAAACATTCCACAAAAGATGCCATTAATGGTCACTCAGCCGAAAGCAAGAGTTGACCAAACTATGAATAACCGTCCAATTGTTACTGCTGTCCGTCAAATGAGTTTTAGTTATCCGAGTGATAGTTGCGAAACACCGCCACAGCCTCCGCCCCGCAGACGCAACAGTGCTGCGAGTAGTGGTAAGGCTAAGACACCAATTGAAGAACGACTCAAACATTTTGATGACGAAAGAAATGGTGATAAGGTTTGCTTTTTTTGTCATATCATTACAATTAGCACATAATTATGTCATTACTTTAGTCCCACTTTTTATTATTATTAATATAATATATTATTATTTATAACAAAACATGATATCACAGCTAAAATATGTGTCAATTAATTTGAATGTGAGATACAGTTACAGTTAATGCATATATAGTTTAATTACTGAGAGGACCGACCAATTTTGGTGACAGTGAAGGCTAATTGTGTTGTTATTAATGAGTTGTTTTTCACTATTTTGCCTCTCATTCAATATGCTCTCAAGTGTTACGACAATCAAATAACATCTGTTTTCAAAAACAATTGGCATTTAATTAAATAAAAAAGTGTTATTTAAATGCAAACTATAATTGAAACCTAATTTAATGACTTTCTAGTAGTTGTAAAATCTCCACCCATTGTGTATTTTGAATCAAATTTATAGTGAGTTACAATACAATTCATACATACAATCATAGGATCTCATTATAAAATCATAACTTTCACTGTTTATTGTATTTGTCATTCACAGTGAATATAAACTGATTTCCTTCCCGTTTATATAGTGTTTTGTATATATAATTATTGCATAAAGTGTTTAAATTAATGTAGATTTCCTCTAAGCGCTGTCTATTTCTATTGTATTTAGTATTTAGGAGAGACCACCGCTGACTCTCCCTCCCATCAAATAGAGAAGCTAAAAGAGATCCATGAGCTATCCATTCAAACACCCGGTCGGGTCAAAGAGCGCGCCCAAAAAATTGACAAAATGGCATCACTTACTGAATTAAAACCTCCAATGCCAGTCCAACCCAATATTAACAACAATGTCGCCAACACAAGACCAAAGTCTCGCACCGGAACTGCTAAAAGTGATAAAGACAGCGAAGAGACTGATTCGGGTTCAATGCAAACGTTAGATCCGTTGCGCAAGAAATGGATTATTTCTGCCTCTAATTGTGATTACAATTCACTTGTTTTGTGTCTTAAAGAAGAGCCAAAACTCAGTGGTTATAGAGATTTTACAAATGGTTACACAGCCTTACACTGGGCCTCAAAGTTCGCCAAACCTGATATCGTTAAACTCATTGCTGGCTCTTATGGTGTCAATCCTAACATGAAGTCTCACGGAGGCTATACTCCACTTCATTTGGCAGCTATTAATCAAAACGAAGATATTATGGAACTTCTCATCAAAACTTATAGTATATTATAATTTGTGACAAATCTTAAAATCTTATAATTAATTTACTGATACAATAGATGCCGATTCCTCTATACGTGATAACAGCGGCAAACGTCCCGCACAGTACTTGAAGCATAAAAAGACGAGTAATACCAATGGTGTTGGGAAGCCATCAAACGGAGTGATAACCAGTCAACGTAAGACTGATCTCAATAATGGAAGAAATACTTTCTCTCAAATATTATTAACCACTGATTCTTGTGATTTCAATAACTTTGGGCCAAATCTAAGGCAAAAGGTTTCTCATCACTCAATGATTTTAAAAACTAAAAACAAACGCAAACAAAAAATTGGTCTCTTATTTAATGAACACTAAATTTCCAAACATTCCGTACTTATAACACTCCTTACAAAACATTTGACTATATTTATTGTATATATTTATATATTTGTTAACTTTTCTAAATCACTAATAAATTAATTTAATTTAATGCAAATTTTGATTTATGTTTAATTATATTTTAATTTATTTTGATTTTATTTGGTTTAATTTTATTTGTAAATATAGCGAATAATTTTGGCCCAAACCTAACCGCTATTCCCAAATCCATAGCAGGTTGTGATGCGTTTGATTTATTTTTTTATTAATCAAATAAATTGTTATTAAATGTTGTTATTTATAGCCCGAATTGCATCCGAGTCTTCGTCATCAACAACTAATTTTATACGAATCGGGAGTTTGAAAGCGGCCTCAAAAGTCAAGAAAATTACGGGAATCGGTCCTAAAAGTTGGGGATCTGTTGAAAGCATACCCGAAAATGTAAGTTTAGTTAATATTACTAAATAATAACTTTTACTTATATATTATTCAAATCATTTTTTCACAGAATAATGTAAACAAAAAATCAAAGAGAAATAAGAAAAACTCTAAAAGATTGTCAACACCTGAACGTCATAAGGACTCCGACTCTGACAGCACTTATGGATTTCAATGACCGCCCTTTTGTTGTCTTATTTATTACATTTAGTGTTAATTTGTTAAGTATTTTAATGAATTGGATCTTCAATAGAATGATACATTTTTTAATAATAAATTTTATAATATAATTATTTGAATTTTTTAAAGTATTTATCATTCAATTGAATATTCAATGAAACGCACAAAAGACTGATTAATGTATTTTCAAATTACGTTAAATGAATGTGTAATTTCTGTTATTTGTGTCAATTTCTCATATTTTAAATGCAATATTTCATCGAAATATAAATTATTTTGTATAAAGTTTTTATTTATGATCTCTTTTAAAAAGTTATATTTTATATATGTTTTATTTGATACTAATTATATTTTAATGTTTTTAAGTTTTTATTTAAATACTGTATAAAACAGTGCACTGAAAGATTTGAAACAATCATTCCTTTATATGCAATATTCAAATGTTTTATACTGTATTTTGAAACTAGTATTTTGTTGAAACTATTTTTAAATAAATATTTACTTTATATTAAATATTACTTATTTAATGTTATTTAATTTTAAATAATAATATTTAAACAAACTCAATAAATATTGATAAAAATTCACTAATATTGTATTTGATTGATTAATTAAATATTTATGATTCTAGCAAAATGTTTAATAAAATATTAAATTCTCGAAATATTTTTTTTAATAATTTTGATTTAGTTTTTTATAATTATTATATTTTTGCAAATATTGTAATAATACACTTAAAATGCAGACTGCAATCCAATAAATATATTCTATTAATTAAAAATCTAATTTCAAATTAATCAACCAATTGATTGATTGCATCAATAAGTTATTTAATGATATTTTGATATTAAACGTAAATAAATTATAAATATATGACAATACTGTGAATAATACTAAATATATATTACTGTAATAATTTATGATAAATCGTAGATATTATATAATAAAATTATTGTAATTATTAAATTGAAAAATTATTTGAATTAACCATTTGTAGCAATCTGTAAATGTCTAGCAAAATAAACATTACAATGTGATAATATCATTGTCAATGTTATTGAATTATTTTCAAGTATTCATAAGTATCAGACATATCCAATAATATTAGACTCAAATATTTTATTACTTTTTTATATTTTTAAAAATATAGTTTTTTATAAAACAAATAAAATTTTAATGAAATATTTTCATATAGAATCAAAGTCTGTCACAATATACAGTATATACAGTATATTATAATTTTTATATAAATATATTTTTAATGGTATTTATAGTAATACTTCAATATTTGTGAGACGTTTTGAGTGTTTGTTACTATTTTTCTATAAGATTTCATTTATTCAATGCTTAGTTTAAAATCGATTCTCTATTTTTAGCTCACAATACTATATACATATTATATATACCGTATTTAATATATAAATAAATTACTGTATATAATATGTAACGAAATATTCGTATAAATATATGATACGGTGTTAGACAGCAATATTCAAAATCCATTCACAAAAATAAATGCTAAATAAGTGTTTCAAAAATCATTAAATACTTGTTATATAATTTAATTTTCTTACTTACATTTTATATGATAATAAGTTTATACCAATACTTATTACAGTAAATTATATATTATTATTAATATTTATATTTAAAAAATCCCAAAAAAGTATTGATCATTTCATTTAATTTTAATTCATTCAAAAACAGATTCAAATAAATATTAATATAATTATAACGTTTATAAAATCAATAATTCTATAAATATATTTTTTAAATTAAAAACTATTTTGTTTATTATAATTATAAATTATAGACTTAAAAATTAAATAATTTATAACAAATTATATTTCATTAAATAATTACTGTTTTAAAAATAATATTTTTTGATTTAACAAAAACAAGTTAAATAAATAAAATATTTTTTAATGAATTAATATACTGTAAAATCTAACAATTTATAAAAACTTAAAACATCAAAATTAATAATAATAAATGTTTAATTATTTTTACTTAAAAAGACTCAAATTTAAAACAAATAATTTGATTAACTAATTATTTATCGTTTTTTAAAAACTACTTATATTTTTAATATATAAATTTTTTAGTCAAATATCAACATTCAATTAAAACCTATTTGTATAATATATTTATAATAATATGTGTATATCGAGTGTTTGACCAGAAATGTATTCAAAATAATGGTTCAAATATGAGATATAATAACATATGAAAAAATTCGCACAAAACAATTGCTGAAATTATTAAAACATAATTAATTTTAACTAATTATTACAATTATTACAATTTATTTAATGGATAGTCGGTCTGTTGCATTGATTTTCTTGTCTTACATTTATTTATCAATTTTATACATATATTTTTTATTTAATTAAAAAACATTAAATGATTTTAACATAAACACAATTTAAATCAATTGGTTTTTTCGGTAATGACTTCTATTCAAGTTTATAATTAAATATATATTTATATTCAACACACAAAAAAATTTAAAAAAGCAAAAGTAGTAAATAAAAGTAAAAATAATTTATAATATTTTAAACAATAACTCGAAGACAATAATCATTGGGAAGAATAAGCTTAACTTGACTTCAAAATGATTTTCGTTTTTAATTGAATTATTTCACTGCTTTAACGACAAGATCGGCGTCCAAACGGTTTAACCGATAGTTTTTTGACTGGTTTTTGGGTTTAGCTCTGGTTTTTAATTTAGTTGAGAGAAGTGGTGATTAAGTTAATTTTGTAGTACAATAATCAATGTTTGTACTGAACTGTTAAACAAATTTTGTTGATTTTTGAGTCCATGTTTTAGTTGAAAAAAATTACATAAAGTAATAAAAATTAAAATAATAGCTGTTTGATTATTATTATTATTATTAACAGAATTTAATTCGTTATTTATACAAAACAACAGCAGATAAATTATAACACTTTGAATTAACTGCAAAATTAAATTATCAGATATTAATAGCTAGAAAAAAAACGAACCAAATATAATATAAAAACATTTTTAAGTCATTGTTTTTTGTCAATATTTTTAATGTAAAAAATTACGGATTAAAAAACATTAAAACATTATTAGACTTGTTTTTATTGAGATTTGGATTATCGGTAATAACAACTGTTAATTGATGAATGATTGAGATATAAATGAAATAAATGAAAAATAACTGCCATTTAACCAATTATTTGTGTAATCACTTATTAACTAATATATATAATATAATATAATTCATATATAAATCACAACAAATAATTGTAGCAAAACATATTTTAGTAATTTATAATTACTAATCATTATATAATTGTTTTGTATATTAAATAATTTTATTACTCGTTTTCTTGAGTCGAACTCATTTAGTCAATGAATCGGTTATTCATTTTTAATAAAATTAAAGAATATTCTTGAAGTCTGTAATTTTGTAATCAATTTTTTTAAAAATAAGTAATTTTTAAAAATATGAGTTTTTGGGTTATCTATTGTATGTACTAATCATTTATAAAATACAAATATTTATTATTATTATTATTACTATAGGGCTTTGTTATTATTATTATTATTGTTATTAATAACAAATTCAAATATTAAAGGGTTGACTAAACAACAATTTGAAAAATGAGTTTACAAACAATCAAATTAAAATCAATTGGATGTGCGCTTTCATCAAATTCGACACAAAAATGCTGTTATTTTTTTAAACAAATATTTACTTCAAATCTTTGTTTTGTTTTCATAATTCAAAATCATTTCTTATATCTTCATATAAATTCAATTATGAGCACGACTTACAAGAATTTTTTTTGCTTAAAACAATTATATATCATATCATTAAAATGGGTTGCATTTGATTAATGGACTCAAAATTCTTGATTATAGGCAGAGAGTGGTTGGCAGACGATGGCTGAAGAGATGATGACTGACAATGATTCACATGACAGTTGATGACACTCATGATTTAGATGATTCTGATGCATGTCTTACATGTATTGGTGGTGTGTATGTGACCTCCGATGACCTGCAATTTGATGCGTCAAAAGATGTGATGAATTCAGTGATTGAAGTCTTTTTTGTTTGAATAATATATATTATCAACAAATAGTCAATTTTTCTAAAAAAGTCATCTCTTGAGGCATCTATTTAGTTGTATATTCATGTCATTAATTTGCTGTTGTTTTGGCTCTAATGCTAGTCTTCAGAGTTAACATTTCGGTATAATAACCAAAAGCTGAGGATTAAACTCAAGACAAACCCCAAACCGTTGCGTTTCTTGTCTTTAAACAGTTATTGTAATAATTGTTAAATTGAGAGTCATTTTGCAGATGCAATGTTTGGGTGAGAAAATAAATTGATTGAAACACTAATTAAAAACCTAATTGTGTTAACGTCTGGTTTGCACCGGAATCACAATAACTCGTATTGTCTTAAATGCATTCTTTGAATAATATCTCGACAGTCGTTAAACACTCGTCTGATATTTTCTGTGTCGACCGCACACGTGAAGTGAGGATAACAATAGTGTTTGCCGTCACCACTGGCTGTACTGATGCGCTAAATAATACAATAATGCAATACATTGTTAATTGCAATCAATCGACCAATTAATATCAAAGTCATACCAGGAACTCATCTCTAATAAAATACTTGGCTTTAACAAAGTCTGGATCCTCTCCCGGATCAAAGACAGCTGTAATAAATGATAATTAGATATCAATACATAATTGTTATGCAATAATGATTGTTGTGTCCATACCATCGGGTGGTGTCTGGTAGTGAGCGAATTCACAAAAATAGTCCTCTATTTTAGACTTTCCTGCCTTTACTTTTTCGGCTAATAAGTCTTGTTTATTGAGAAATAAAATAACTGATATCGTCCTTAACCACCTGTCATGTCATCAATAAATAAATTATCAATTAATCATTGAATTTCAATTTATTTTCATTAAAATATGTATTAATATGCAATCAAAAAAAGTGCATTGAATATTAAATTTAAGTCTAAAGTAGTGCAAAAAATGTTTGGCACCACACCTTTAATGATAGTCTCAATTAAACTGTTTTATTTCAATATTTACATAAATGCTCAACAAATTAATCTAAATCTTATTCAAAATAATGCAAACACCAAATTATAAATATTATTGATAGTATTCAATAGTATTATAACAACAATCAAATTATTACTCTATTTTTAAACATATGTTTTATAAATAAAATTCCTAAATTTGATATTATATGATATGTTATGATTATAATTTATTTTAATGCATAATTATATCACAACTAAGTTATCTTATTTATAGACCAATTACTTGTGTTTAATCGGGTTATTATGTAACTCTATAATTCACATTAAATGTTATAATTATGTTGTTAAATATTCATATAAATTTATCTTTATTTTACAAGATTAACTAATGATAAGTTTGCCAAAAAAATAACTGATCATAGATACTGTATATTCAGTATATAATAATTTTTTTTAAATAAAATTAATTGATTTGATAAAATAAGGAATGAAGTTAATTAAAATTTAATTATAAAAAATAATAATTAATAAAAAACAGTTACCTATTATTCCATATACTTTTAAAGAGATCGAGTGATTCCCGCAATCGGTTTTGATTGGGGTCTTCCCTGAGCACCATATTATAGCTGCTACAGGCGGTCACAAATATAATGGCAGTCACATCATTGAAACATTGGATCCATTTTCGTCGCTCATCACGTTGTCCACCGACATCAAACATACTATCCATTTAATAAAACATTAGTATAACAATTAAAAATTTTTAAAAAATTACAATTAATAGATGCAAACAAATGTATACTAACTGGAAGTTGACTTTTTCCACTTGAAATTTGGTTTCAAATATTCCTGAGGTTAAGACACGACATCTCAAGATATCCTGTTCTGAAGGCGTATAGTCAGCCATTTTGACGATATGGACCCGATCTAAAAAACTGGTTTATCGTTTAAAATTAATTTAATAAATGATTGTAACAAATGATTGTTTTAAAATTGCTTACTATTTGGCGCAATCTATTAGCTGATACTCATTGGATCTCTCAAATGCCAGTAAAACCCCCCTATCCTTCCAAAGCACTTCCGTGTGTTCGTAAAATTCCTTAAGAAAGACAACACATAAATATATCAAAAATAAAATGTATTATTTATTTAATCTTAAAATTTTTATTAAATATATACATAAAACAATGTATTAAATTTTAATTCATTAATGAATTTATTGATTCTCTAAATGTTGTGCCAAAAATGTCTGATTCTATGCTATTCTTAAATTGATTTATGAATGCAATAGTTTTGTGAACATTTATAAGCACTGGTAGGTAAGTTTGGGCTGAGCGCCAGTTCCACTGCTACTGACGACCCAAAACTTGCTTAATAGATGAAACAAAAAAAGTTTTAAAATCAAAATATAGAAACAAAAAATAATCAGTACTTAAAAATAAACTCTAAACTAATTATAAATATACTATATATATATATATAATTATTATAACTAAAATTGCAATGAATATGAAAAACGTGAAAATGAATCAAAACAAACAATAAGTACAAACTGTAATAAACTTTTTAAAACTCTATTATTGCATATATTTAACAAAACATGTAAACATAAATCAATTAATATATTAATTAAATTGAATTGAATAGTAAATGTTTTTTTTTGTCTAATGTTATTAACTTAGTTTTTTGTTTGGTTTATCAGTAGTGCTAATTTATTAATTTATTTATAGAGTAAACAAATGTTTGCAAAAATAAAAACGTTTACGAGTTTAAAGATATCTATCAATCAATTCAATGCCACATTTCATTGCAATAAATTTAATATTAAAAAAATTATTCCTATAATTTATATAAAATTTATAATCTTTGATATCGTGATCAACGTTTAAAAAATACTTTAATACATCCAATTTTCGTATACGTTATATTTATAAGCCATAAAATACCTTTAAAATTAAGTTACTCTTCAAAAAAAATGTATAAAATGCTAATATAAATATTTATATAGTTTTTGAAGGTAATAGAGAGTGAGTTGAGATCATATTAAATAGAAATCAATTTATAATTTATTAATTTATTTATGACAACAAACCGCAAACCGTGAAGGAATTATATTTAATGTTTGAATAAATTTTTTATACTCTTATAGTTGTTATGAGTTTTATTTAATGAGACTTAAAATTAAAAATAATGAACAACTGAATGGCATTTAAATGCAAGAATAGTAAATGAAATTAAAAATAGAAAATATGATATATCAGTAAAAGATAATTATATGATATAACAATAAATATTAAAATAAAACATAAGATAACATACGGTCGGGTAATCAAAATCAGGATTACTGGCCACGTCTTGAATGTAATCTACTCTCCACTGGTTGTCGGGGTTTTCCAATTGAACCGGAGGTACCAAAGTGCTCATTGCACCCGTTATTGTCTATATTTTTTAATTTATAATAATATACATACAGTATGTTGGGCTCAGTTAGTATAAGTGATAACAATACAAATTCATACCAGAATTGCATCCCTAATATTTTTCTTGATGTCCTCAATCTTTTGTCTCTTTTCGCTGTTTCAATATATTAATAATAATATATTTATATTATAGTAAAGTATTATTGTTATTATTATCATAATAAATATATTACTTTTAAGTGTTTATTATCTATAAATTCTATTTATATATAATAGCTATATATAATTGTAGGTTAATAAATAGATAAATAAACATAATAAAATTTAAAAAATAATAAATAATAATTGTATAAACTAAGCGTAAATGTTATTGTATATTACTGTATATAAAATAAATGTTATAAAAAGTATACATATTTACAGTTGTATCGGTTAAAGTCAAATAAATCACTCAATTTTTATGAGCCATATCTGAATGCTATGTAATTAAGAGTAAATTCGATAAAACAATACAAATAATCCCTTTTATCTAAACATTTGATCTAACGTTAAGCTAATTTTACTATTGAATTGAATTAATACAAAGTTCAAGCCTTAGATATAGTTTATATGTTAAGTCGAGTTTTAACGAAAATTTTTAACAGTATATATAAGAATCCGGTTATTAGTTATCAAAATAAATATTTATTAAAATGCTATGAAATATATAATAAATTATCTAAAAGTTTATGCCGTTGTCGTCTCAAGAATTTATATGTAAATCTCTAAACAAACATTTACTGTAAATGATAATCAAATAATTGTATTACAAACTAACTGATAGAGTACTGTATAACTAACTAGCTCTAGATAAACAACAAATTTAACAATTCACTAAAATTAACCACTTATATATTATTATTATATAAATAATAATTTTAACTTTAATTATTGTATCAAATCAATGATTTTAATAGGTTTTACTTTGTTATAAAAAGTATTAATTATGTTTCAAGTAAATTATATTTGCTTTTTAAATGATATACTTTTATGTGTAACTAAAAAGAGTTATGAATAATGGGATAATAACTTATATTATATTATAAATATTTATAATAATTATACAAAAAGTACTGTATATTTATGAACTTTAAGTAAAGTTCTCTCTCTCTCTCTCTCTCTCTCTCTCTCAATATTTCTAAGATTATGACCGACTTTTATGGTTGAAAATTATGGACTGCATTTAGTTCTCAAATTTTATATTATATGTAACAACAAAAAAATCACTACTTTTTATGCTAACACTTCAAAAATAGAGTCAAAATGAGTTTCAAATTAAATAAATAATTAATTATAGAGAAAACTGCGCTGTAATAAGTCAGTCATTTGGCTTATCATATGCTATAAAACACTTTATATACAATTTATATATTATATACTGTACTATGTGTTAGATATATACGGTATATAATATATATATATTTATTTATATAGAAATATACGGTTTATACTGGCAATTACCTTAAATAATTTATATTTAACATATATATTACACTAATTTCAATACAATTAACTTATTTTAGTCATTGCATAATATACAGCAGTAAATTGAAAAATATGATATTAATTTAATTAACGGTAGGTAAACCAACCAACTTATTACAAATATGATTAACTAATTTTGAGATTTATTAATTAATAAAAATAATAATAATAAGTCAAGAAATAGATAGATATTGTGAGATAAATAAAATTTTATAAAAAGACTAAATAAATAAATAAAAAGTTAATATTTAATTTTAAAAAATTATAGTTTGATTGACTTACTCTTCACTAAATCCATTGACGTGTAAAATCCTCATTTGTTTGACAATCGTACTCTTCCCGGACTCACCCGCACCTGATTTGGTCATAAATTTACACATTATTACTAAATAAATACATTATTTAACCAAAAAAATGTATAAAAAATAAAACAATTTTTTTTAAAAAAAAGTGATTAAATCAGTGACAAAATAAGACAAAAATGTCAACGTCTTAAATAAAAAAACTAATAATTAATGACATTAAAAATGAGTGGTTATATTAATGGCATTAATTATTTGTGTTGTTTGTGTCGGCAAAGACACCCACCGAGCAGTAGTAGTCGATGAGTGGCTCTATATATTTGTTTGTCTTTCTGGATCTGCTTTTCGATGCGTTTATTGGCTTCTTTGCGTTTCTTGTCCTCCTCTGCATCGTTCTTAGAGTTGGATCCGCCGAAACATCCCATCATTACATTCGCCAATAGAGATGGTCTGCGGTTCGCTTCACTCTCTTCTGATTCCAGCTTTGATTTGACTGATGTCTCAATTCTTTCCACTTTTGATTACTTTTGATTAAATTACTATTACTATTGATTTACACAACACTTTATTATTATTATTATTTATTACTTATTATTATTTTTGTAATAATTATTTAACTATTTTTTTTATTTATTATAAGAGATAAAAATATGTTAAATAAAACACAAAGTAATTAAAAGAGTTGATTATTTAAAAAAAATCAATAATTAATTGCAATAATAATCATATAAATAATAATTTTAATAATAATGTATTGAAAATCATTTGCCAATTGAATCAATATTTATATTTAAATAATAATAATAACAACAAATGGTTGTATCAATTGAACAATTTGGTGATCAAGTGGTGACATAAAAATTGATTAATTTGATGAATTGGTGATGAAATACATAAAGGAGACAATCGGTACACATGTATTGAGACAGTTAGTGGTGATGTCTTGTATTAACTGATTGATCATCAAAATCAAAACATGTGTCTCACAGTCGGTGCCAATCAGATCAAGTGCTGGTGCTGTCGTTGATGGTATGCGATGCTCACTATCTGTGATGCAGTTGATCTTAAGTGATCATCAGTGTTGTCCATGTCATAGGCATTGCATGTGTGGATCAATTGATGCATAATTGTTGGCCACAAACAGCTTATGGCAATCAATTTAGTGAACATCTCTTTGACGAGATGTGCATCACTGCAGTGTTTGGTGTCTTGCGATGCATACTATCATCAAAACTATCAATTCATACAAATGATGTCAAAGTGTTGATTGAGTCACTTGTTTTGGATCAGTCAGTGGTCCACAGAATCATAACACACATCCAAACCAATGGCACCAATGGTTCGCCATTACTAACACTCATACCTACAGTCAATACATTGACTCCAATGTATGTCCAATATATCCAATACATACACACATACAACACATACAACACATACTCAACAGTACTTTATATTATTCAATACAATATCACTCTCTCTCTCTCTTTCTCTCTCTCTCTCTCTCTCTCTCTCTCTCACACACATAACACACACATATTCACTGCTTATCCAATACATGATTACATAGACTACTGTATCTCTCACACACTCTGTCACTCCTCACCCACGCATCACAACGACATCTATCAACACAACTGCATCACCACTACTACATCACTTACATCACCATCACTTCAGTCAATACTGTGCTCTAGAGATGACTGTCCATATGAATAGCCGATGGCATCACCTTATCATACATTCATATAAATATAATGACAAACTTATTATTATAGACTACTATATTACGAATAGACATTTTTCAATTAAATTACATTAATTTTGTTAACTAAAAAAATAAACTATTTATTAGAAATATTAGATATTTAGTTATGATATATTATATTAAATTTTAAAAATCAAATACACTTTTTTGTTATTGAAATTTTGTTATTATTATATTTACCATATTATCCATAAATTATATTTATATATAAAAATAGATATTTAAGTTTTTCAATAATAAATAAAAAAGAAATTCTCAATTCAATTGATTATATATTTAGTCATTCAATTTGTAGATATATCGCCATATATTGGTTTGCATTTAATTTTAATACTGTATATTATATATACATTAATATACTGTATGTATACCTATTTATTATAGGTATTTATTTGAAAATATAAATTAGATATTCATTGCATGAATTTTGATGCACAATTGAAATTGCAATTGCAATGACAATTTCAATTTTACATTTTCATTTGCATATTTCAATTTTAAATAATTTTGCATTTTTACTATTATTTTATTTTATTTTATTATAATATGTATTTAATATAAGACAAAATATTCTTCTAAGAAATGTTAGTTTATTTTAGTACTTTATAATTATTATTTTTTATATTGTATATAACAGATAAAATTTTATATTTGTTTTAAGTATAATTGTTTTGATAAAAGTGCAACTGATATTAAGTACAATGTTATTAAATTATAATTTTTTCATTATTTTATATCATTTGTAAATTTGTATTATTAACTATACAAAATTGTTTATAGCTTTATTTGTTATAAAACAATTATTAATTTAAAACTCATAAAAGTCAATTACAAAATATTAAAATAATTTAGAATTTTAAAATATTATTAAACAAATTTAAAGTCGATAATAATAAATAGTTTTATGGTTTTATTAATTTTAATAAAAACAATTAAAAAGACATTTTTTGTCTAAATGTAAATATATGTAATTTTTGATTAATAAAAAAATAGTTTTAATACTTTAATAGTGACAAAATAATTATAACTTTAACATAAATTATTGAATAAATACTACACTTATGTTTACTAAATGATATACTATAGTTAACAATTGTGAACAGTATTTAATTGACCGAACGGTAAATTTTGCAGATATTATCCCGGGATTGGGTCAGTTATACGGGTCATATAAAACAAATAAATTATATATTAATAATTTAAAAATCATATAACGTGTAAATTGCTTAAACTATTTAATTATTAGACATATTTTATTCTTATTACAGTATTATTACTACATAATGTAATAATCTATAAAAATTTTAATCAAAATGAATAAACAATGAGATAACATAATATAAATAATTATAAATGATTTTTATTATATCTCTATATTACTGACTGTAAACTTATAAGAAATTTACTATTTTCATAAAAATGATATATTAGTGTATAAAAATATTCTGTAATATATTAATAAACAAAAAAAATAATATTAATATAAAGTTTGTGTATGTGTTGTAAAAGTGTAGACATTTATAATTTATTAAATATTAAATTTTAAAAATATTGTTCACATATTGAACAAAACTATTGCAATTATTTTGCAAATAATAATATTATATTAGTTAGAGTACAGAAAAAAAACAATAAAAAGTTTACATTCAATAAGTTGTCTGTCAATGGACTTTAAGTAACGCTATTTATGATAGCATTAACTGAATGAGTGATTGTTTACTATTAATATTACATTAATATTCATATTATTATATAATTTGATTGTTTGTTAAATACAATAGTATTTAGTGTCAGTGTTATAGTGACGGACAATCAGATGTGAGTGTTGTTGTTGTTGTTGTTGTGTGTGATGTCTATGTCTTTGCCATTGACTCGGTTCCACTCATATCACGGGCAGAACATAATCTTATTGGACGACTCAGTCGTGGCCTACCGTAAGGCCAGTTTCGCTCACGGAATTGCTTTCAGCGAAAAGCCATTACTTCCCAATGAGATCTTCTTGATTGAGATCGAGAGGAATGAGAGTGGATGGTCGGGACACATGCGGTTAGGTCTAACCCAATTGGATCCGTCGTCACACTTTCAACTTCCGCAATACGCGTTGCCTGATCTCCAAAATCACGGCCACTCGTGGGTCTTCGCCATTCCTAATAACTCGGAGATTACCGACACTATGAGTGATCATCGGATTGAGTACAATGAGACAGATGACACACAACAGACAAATCATAATCACCGAAATGGCCAAAGAAGACAAAGACATCGTAGCACACAAAGACGCAGACATTCAGAGACATCAATCTTAGGAAATGGCGAACAAATCCGTACGAGTCGTGGCATTATTCCTCGATATCTGTTACGACCGGCCATCAGAAGTAATATGACAACAGATAGTATGGATGAATCACCATTTGAGCGATCATTTGTCAATCAAGCAAATGGTGACCAATTTGTTTACGACTCACTGATGCCCTCGACATCAACTATTTCTCCCAGTAATTCTCAGTCAAGTCTTGTCAATCATATATACTATCACAACGTCAACGGCGAAGACTCGAGCAGTTTAGACACCAACTCTAGTGACGACTCGACAGCCAATATGGCATACCTGCCAACCGATGTCGGCAGTAAAGTGGGTGTCATGTATGCCGTGACCGGTGATCGGGCGGAAATGCATTTCATTTTTAATGGTGAAGATCACGGTATTTATGCCAAAGATATACCATATAGAAAGGGTCCACTGTTTGCAGGTTTATATTTTTATATTACTTTTGATTTTATTTACATATGATTTGTTTCGTTTATAAAAAAATTATACAAATTTTAAAAATGATTAATAAATATATTTCAATGAATTAGTTGTAGACATATACGGAACGACAAAACAGGTGCGAATCGTTCAGCTGTACGGCATATCGTCATTGAAGAGCGCCTGTCGTAATGCAATACTGGCCACAATCCGGTCACCAAAAGTTATTCCTTTCCTACCGTTGCCAACAAAATTAAAAAATTACTTAATGTATCAATAAATCAGTCATTAATTGTAGATTTATTTATTGATATCAAATTAAAAGTCAAATCAAGGTTTAGCTTTGATTAAAAATATATATATATATAGGAACGGAAAATATATGACAAATACTGTATATATATATATATATTTTGTTACAATGTTTTTGTTTAACAAATTCTAAATTATTATTTATTAACCTTTTATTATGTGATCGACAGTAAAGCTAATTCATTTATAAATTTAAAGTTATAAAAAATACTTACATTTTTGTACATTAATGTGTTATATAATCAATAAACATATGAATTAAAAGGCGTATTGAGTTCTAATGTCCTCTAATTTCTTTGATACCTAAAAACGGACATTTGATTAGTTTGTATAAAAAATATATCAATATATGAACCAAACCTCAGCTGGAATTCTATCCATATCTTCGGCAATACTCTTTTGTTTCGGTGCATCGATTGAATTAAATTGTTCGCAGAGATCGCCATCGATGACATTTTTGACCGGATAATAGTATGATCTGAATGAGAGGTGATCCCTTCCACATAACGGTCCGTTTTCAGAGCGCATATGCATTTCTAAATGTGTGAAAAAATCATGATCTTCGTGTGATGTAAACGGCACTAAAACACCAATAGTGCCCGAAATAGTAGTATAAATCAGCGCTTCCGATAAGCCCGGAATCAGAGTTGCCCTTTGCATCGATAAAATTATTTCTCCGACATGAAAGTTACACAATATATCAGCCTTTTGGGAGGCACCTCCTAACCATCCTCTGTCCCATAATGACTTGACACCAGTTGGATCTTCATCCACCTCATCGTTAATACCTTGCGGTAAACGTATGACTACAACATTGCCAAACTTATCGGCACCGGCGAGTGTGTCGTAGTCTAATACACACATAGATGTAACCCAACGAGGAATCGAGTCATCAGCGAAAACAATTAATTGATTTTCGGATCGTTTATATCTTACAAAATAATAGCTTTCCTGTACGTCTCCAACATATAAACGACTTCCCATCGCACTGATAACAACAATCATATTATTTATAGTCTTATTCTCACATTTTCTCAATAATTTCTTTTTTCCCAAATCATAGATTCTCAACAATTTTCCCACTCCTATGACAACTCTTCCTTGAAAAGGGCAGATAGCATGTGGTACGTCTTCAACAGGTGTTATGTGAGCCAATTCAAGACGTTTACCTTCATCTACGAGCCTATAGGTATGAATAGTACCTCCATTACATTCACGAGGATTTAAATGAAGATCTTTGGCGACACCGACTAATATGAATGGCACGTCTCCCTGTCCAATGAATCGACACAATGCAATGCTAAAAGCGGCTTCATTTTGTTCCAACTCTATTTTATGAAGTGTTTGTCCACTAATGGGATCAAGTATTCGTATAATAGACGCCCAATGTCCCAGACCAGGCTTCGGGGCTCCGAACATACTTTCTGGTAGATCTTCACTGAGAAAAGCAGCTGCCATTTCAGCCGCCTGTTCCTGTTCATCATCACCTGCCGCTTCTACCATTTCCTCTGCCATCTCTTGTTTTCGGATTCGTTTATTTTTCTGTGAATAAGCGTTGTGTTCAGTTTCAATGATTATCAAATAACCGCTTTCAGGATGTATTGCAAATTTTCTAGGAGTGTATTCAAGAGGAATGGTTTGTTGATTGAAAACTGCTCCCAACTTCTCGAGCGCCAAAATTCTCAATGTATTACCTGAGATGGCAACTATGCCTTCAGGACATTGTTCTGATGAGAAACCAGAAGCGTATTCCAACATTTCATAAGACAATGGCGTTAAATGGAATCGATTTTGATGGTAATAACAGAGCCACGAACGACTCGACATTGCCAGAAGTGCTTCACTTCCTTGCATTTGTACCCGAAATAGTTTGATTGGTCGCGTTCCCAGATATCGAGTTCGGGTATCAGATAAGTCTCCCGTAACCTCATCGAGAACTGTCCTCAAATGCACACCATTTTGAAGACCAACATTAAGATACAGACGGCCTGTTGCTTTGCCATCAGTTTTAGCTCCCATTTCGACAATACATAATGACTCAGGAGTTGCGGGTAATGCTTGCATTGATAAAGGAGACAAACATTCCTATAAAAATTATTATTTAAATTATCTGTATTAGCAATAAATAATAATAAATAAATAAAAATAAAATTTTAAAAAATCAGACAAAAAAATAAGTTCAGCATTAATTCAGTTGAAACACGGTTAAAGTCATCATAAGTTAAATTTTTAAAAATGGTAAACATTTTACTGTAAAACTTACCGTTGGATCTAATGATATAATTCTGACTGTATTATCCGACAAACCAACCGCCAAAAATCTGGATCTCTGTTCTCCAGACGGAACTTCACCCAAAGCCATACAAATGACATCACAATTCATGTCTTTTCTATCGGTATATTCATTCAATTGTCCGCTAATATCCATTTCAAAGTAGACAATTTCACCGCCAGTTAAAGCAATGACAACTTGTCTATGATTTATCGCACATCTCGTGATATGCTTTTTGCCGGGAGTTCGCCATTCATTGACTCTCTTATCAGCTCTAATGTGACGAATGCCGTCGGGATATATCTGGACGAGTGCGTCGTCACCGATCTGTGCGCACGAAAGCGTTGGTGTAGTTCCTAAAAATCCTGAATCTGTTATTTCTTCAACAGTTTCTCCAATTGACAGCACAAGTGTTGCATTAATAAATGAGACGACAATATAAGAATCAAAGTCATCGTCGGCTCGCTTTTTGACTGTCCAGACAGCGTTCGGAATACCGGGTAGTTCTGAAACAGCCATTTCTGACACTTCCAATCCGTGTCTCAATACCCGTAATGTCGATCTCGGACCTCTACCACAAGCAGCTAAAACTTGAGGAGTGTCTTCATTGGCCACATCAGCAATCTGACAGTGCATTATTGGTGACAAAGATTCTGTTTCGTCGACTAATACTAAATTTTTTAGCGGACGGGGAGAAAAAAAGAATGTCTCGCCTTCACCTAAAGGCATAGAACTACTGAACTCTGGTTCGTCGTCATCATCACCTAAATGTGCGATTTGGTAGAGATAATGATTGCCAAACTCTGAACCAACAAAAAGAAATCCAGTCTTTAATACACAAAGACTGGCAGAAACAGGAACGGTATCAAAGTATTTAAGTTTAATTTCAGTCACCATATCTTCATCGGTTTCGAGTGTTATTTTGAAAACATCTCCCTGTTCTGTCTGAACCAAAAAGAAAAACATTGACTTAGTCTTGTGAGTGGCAGAGCAGACAAATATCATTCCCCTTTCGGGATCATCTAAATCGTTACGACGACGAGGTATAGGACATCTTATATCCGGTTGATCTCCAAAATTCTTATACGTCACGTAATTCTCGGAACAGATAAGAACGCCAGACGGACCTTCAGTACCTCCGGGAACTGTAATTAGAAAGTTTGCGTGTTCTTCAAGAGGTTCACTGTATTTACGAACCACATGATTGAGACCCAAATCCAACTCATAGAAAGTTAACGTCTGTTGCGTCAGTTGTGCCGCTTCGCCGGTAGGATCGCTATCTGCTTCTTCGTAATCCATCTCAAGACAGGCAAACATAGGGTTCTCAAAGCCCACATCAATGCCAACCGAATGAAAAACAAATGTATTTGATTTGTGTGCCTCTAGTGGTGAGGATATAGTCAGTCGTGCGCTGGCGTCTCGATTAAGAATATATACTAACTTTTGCTTCTCTACGGAACCTATAGTTTAAGACAATAAATCCGTCATTAATAAACTCAAACTTAAATATAATTAAAAAAAACTTACTAATCATAACAGCCCTTCCTTTTGGATCAGTAGCCAAGTATTGTCCGGGAACTATACGTCGACAACCACTCTTACCAAACGTTTCCTGATGGACCTGTTTATCATCAATGATATATATAATACATAAAAATTAATATATAATTTATCGGTAATATAAATAAACCTAAATATCACTATAACTTCATATCATTAAATCAGATAAATTGAGGTAAAGAAAGTGTTGTCCTCACTGTCATTCAGTGGACAGACGAGTTTATCATCATTTTCTGAAGTTAACAACTTAACAATATCTTATACACACCTTATCGAAGACATTTTTATTTGGCAAATACTCCAAAATAACAATACGTCCTGAATCTGATCCAATTACAAGATAATCTTTGGAGCCACCGGTCAAACGAAAGGCAAGCATTGATCGGATTATACCAAACACTTCAACCGACAATAAGATGTGAATTTTGCCGGTATTGACATCGGGTCGGATCAGTTCCAACACCTTTCCTCTGGCGACAGCTATTTCCTGTTGTTTAGTTCCGGCAAAACTTCCGTGAACTGCACAGACAATGCCTGACGACCGCTGAAGTGTTAGATTATATAAATACATATTTTTTAGTCAATTAGACTAAAGTCCGACAATTAGATCTGTTTGAAGATATCATAAAATATCATTAGATTTCAAGACAATGCAATCTCTTTATTCAATTAATGTATTAATTGTTGTTTAATTGGTTTAACACAATCAGTACTTCTTAGAGGACATTCATTCATCAATAAATCAACTTATGATGAGAACAAATAATCATCACTTTGTGATCAAATCATGTCTTTAATATACATTCAAATCAATTACCAAATGGCGACCAAAAGCCGCCAATCAATCAATGGTTTAGTAATTTAAAGACAAATTAATTAAAATATTTACTACAAGACAATAATACGCTTACCATTTGATTTTAGTCACCAATTGGTGATTATATTATTAACTTAATGATCAAAATTGAAGACATAAGTGAAAGATAATGAAGAGATTGAGTACTAAAAAGCAAAGACAGGACACGACATGTGCTTTACTTTGACTTCACTTTCATATCTAAAGTCAGTCTATTGTAGTGATTGTAGAGATGGGTCTCAACACTAATCACGTCATATATTATGTGGTCATTGATGAAGACGTGTATCAAATAAATATATCATATGTTTGTTTGGGTATCACTTGACTGTCATAAATGGATCAATTGGTTGATATCCGCACTCTGTCCACACTCGACGATGTCATCAAAGCATACGACCGATTGTGTGCTGAAGAGACTGATGTCAATAAACAGATCAATGATTTGCTGTCAGACGACAAACAGTTGGAGTCATCGATGGCTCGACTTCGCAAAGATATGCCAAATATGTCTTTGATTGAGAGCGACGCCAAACAGTTGTCATCACTCATACAATTTACGTCATCGTTGGCCGATAGTGTCTCGTATAAAGTGCGACGACTGGATTTGGCCAAAACACGAGTGACTCAATGTCTTCAGCGCATTGAAGACATATTGGATCTTAAGTTTTGTACGGATGGCATACAGAAAGCTTTGTCCACCGAAAACTACGAACAGGCGGCCGCACACATACATCGGTTCTTGTCTATGGATGAATCGATTCTTAGAAAGTCTGCCGAAACTCAAGAACTGTCCGCAAGTTCGCTGACTAACAATGAAATGAATGCCTCTTCAATGGATGAAGCATTTCAACGATTACATGAAGCAGAGGTCAAACTGAAGAATATTGTGATGAAGAGGTTTGACGAAGCCGTTAGTGATGATGACGTGGCTTCAGTCGAGCGCTTCTTTAAAATATTTCCACTTTTGAATCAACACTCTGAAGGTCTTAAAAAGTTTTCCAACTATTTGTGTACTAAAGTCAATGAAAAATGTCTGAACAAAAACAATTCAAATCAATCTTCAGCCACACATTCAGACAAATTAACGCAATTATATGAATGCATTGCTAAGACTATAGACATTCACCAACCGCTGGTTGAGACCTATTACGGACCGGGAAAGTTGGTCACAGTTGTAGATATCTTACAAAAAGAATGCGATCGCGTCAGCAAAAGAATTATTGATGATTTTAAGGTTAAGAAAAATTTACCACAAGTTATCACTTTAGTGACCAAATCATTGAAAGCCAGTTCTAGTTATCAAACGTCAACTAAAGTGGATCCCAGAGATTTGGATCAACTGTTGTCTGATATTATAATACTTAATAATAGAAGCGAAATGTATTTGCGATTTATAACAAAGCGGTCCAAAAGTGATATTGAAGTAGCTTTTCCTGAGACAAGTGTCAAACCTGATGACCAAAATGAAAGGCGGGAACGACTTCAGCAAATGGATTCAATCTTAAGAAACTGTGATTTAAGTCATTCAATACATGAATTGAATGGTATTTATGTTTTGATAGAAGAATATTTCATTAGAGAGTCGACTCTTAAAGCTATTCAATTGGATTGCGTGGAAACGTCCGGTGCTCTCACTTCTAGTATGTTAGACGATGTCTTCTTTATTATCAAGAAGTGTATTAAGAGAGCTCTATCGGGTGGAAGTGTTGATGTTGTTTGTGCTGTTATTAACCATTCTGTTTCAATATTGGAAACATCTTTTTGCGATTCTATGAATGAGAGGTTAAGGTATGGATACCCGAGCACTATATCTGGTGCCGCAGCAGCACTTGACTTGAGTCAGGCCTATAATGCACTTCAGGCCGGAAGATATCTACAAACGTCCAGTGATGTGGAGAACGCAAAGACATTGTTCTTGAGCTCATTAAATAATTTGGACACCGCTTGTGAATACGTCAAAACACTTAAGACTACGATTTCAGAAGACGTCAAGAAATCGACAATCGCTGAGAAACATCAAAACGAAAAGCTTGAGAGCTGTTTATCAGATATGGTAGCTCTAAGCGGACGATTCAATTCAATTATAACATCCGGTTTGGGACAACTGTGTTCATCAGTGTTGAAACCAAGAATTAAGATATGGATCGACGCTTTCATCTCTTATAATCATATTCTCAGTGAAGAAGAGTTGATTGGTTTTGAGACAACAGATGGTTTGCGACCTTTTATGCAAACATTTATTATAAGTCTCAACACTTTTGTTAAATCATTTAAAGATAGTTTGACTCAAAACAATAGCGACACTCTTCTCAGTCTTTTCTCTACAGAATTGATTCAAAGATTGAGTGATGCGGTTCTCAAATGTTCTTATAATAAGGTATTTACAAATGAAAAATCATTAATTATATTACTATCAATAAATTGTTTACTTAATACTGATAATTGATTTGTTAACAGTTGGGAGGCTTTCAATTTGATCGTGAATTGCGGGCAATAATAAACTATTTGACCGGTGCCACCACGTGGTCAATACGCGATAAATTTTCAAAACTTAAACACATTTCTATAATTTTAAATTTGGAAAATGTCGAAGAAATCAATGAATATTTAAATCCGAGTTCAAGTGATTCTGGTTTATCAACTCCTTGGAGGTTAACTCCAAACGAAGTCAAACAAGCGCTTAGATTAAGACATGACTTTAATTCATTAGATATTAAAAAGTTAAACCTATAAACAACTTATTTTTGAATTTATATATATATAAATTACATAATATTATATTATAATTATAAAAGTTATTAATATAAAAACGATGATTTATCAAATTATAACGATATTATACAAATAAAAGTATAATATTTATGAGTATTGTTGTATCATATTATTTAAATTTAGATTTTAATTCATTGGTTAACTCATATGTCTTTTCCTTCCATACGAAATGTGTCGGAGATTTGCTATTATCATTGAATTGGAAATGTTTGCTAATTCCAAGAGCAAGAGCTGACCTAATCAGACCAATTCCTCCTAATTTATCCATTGATTTGTGATATATGCGACCTTCAGTTTCATTCACATCAATACCAAAATCGATTTTCATGTAAAGAGTTTGTGGTTCAAAGGGAACCGTTAAGAGGTCATCGGTATAACCATAAGATAAAACATCGATGTCATCCTTTGTAATTATATGCGTAAAAACTATTGGCAAATCATCGCAACCTATATTAAATTAAATAGTGATTACAAACAAAAAATACATATATTTTATTATTAGTAACAAATAATATAATATTTTAGTAATTTCATTGATTTTTATTTGGGTTCACGTGTTGGTTTCATTTAAAATAGTATAGTAATATAAACTACTATTGTATGTATTGTTATATTATTAAAAAAAATTATATCATTTTAGACAAAAACAGGACATCAAATCAATATAAAAAAATGTAACTCAAGTTAAACCTTTAGATATTATATCTTTAGTTTTTGAAAGCTTAATGACACAAAAACATTAAAATACAGTTAATCTATAAATATTTAGTAAAAAATTAAAATCCATACGAATATAATTGGTTTCTCTGCCGCACAACGAGACATAAGGAAAGTCATGTTCATACTGTCCCGTCTTATTGATGGCTATCCTCTTAAAGAAAAATTGCAAAAATTGTTTGTCTTTGAAACAAGACGTGAAGTTTTTCATACGAGAGTCGTCTAAAAACAGCTTTTAATGAGAAAAAATTATATAATTTTTTATGTTTAATGGGTATACAATTGAAATAATAATTTTTATATAAAAAAAGATCATTAACTATTTTTATTAGACAAATAAAAGTATATTAGAAAAATTCCTCTAAAAATAATATATTTAAAAAATTTTAATAAAAAACAATATAAGAAATAATTTAAAAGATTTGGTTCAAACACTCATATTTAGCACAAAATAGTATAACATCTTTCATATGATTCGATTCAATGATTTTAACATTCAATTCAATTCAATATCAATAATAATAGCTCTTTAAGATTATCATTATTGTTATTATTATAACTTATATTATAAGATATTTTAAATTCAATATAATTTATCAATAAAATTGATTTGAAAAAATTATATAGTTATAAAGCTATTTTTACTTTAAAATTAGGCAAATAAAAATAAGATAAATTTTATATATTACTATATATATAAATGAAATATAAGGAATAGTAAATATGTATAAATATGCTAATAATAATAATATATTTAAATATTATTATAAAATTATAAAATTGTAATATAATTGGTGTATATATTTATATCCAATAAATAATATAATTAACTTCAATACCATTCCGTTGTGATCAATATAATAGAAGTATTGTCTCGTTTTGTTGAACTCCTGTCCCTGAATATAGTCGACTCCACATGACTTACAGGCAATACTTAATAATTGATTTAATGATAACTTTCTTTGAATCAACAAATTTCCCAAATTTGATACCAATTTCATTGTTTGTTTAGTTTTTTCAGTCAATTAAAATTTATATTTAAACTAAAAATTTACAAATATTTGCAATAAAAACACTTTATTTTCTCTATCACTAACTTTAGGTCAATAATATGAAAATAATTATTTTAAATGTCTAGTAATGTAAGTTTTAGGGCTAATAACAAGTTGTAAAAAATGTGTAAATTTTTTTGTGGTGTATTTCAAATTAAAATAAATTATAATTTCACATAAATTAAACTTCAATGTTATACCAATAAAAAAAACTTTAATGTATACTAATAATAATAATAATAATAATAATAATAATAATACACTATTATTACTATTAGTTATTGTGTTTTTTATAATTCAAATTATTCACAGATAATTTAAATCAAGTGTATCGTTGAAATCAATTTATGAAAATATCTCACAAAACAATTTTAAAGTGAAAATAAGTGAAATAAAAAAATAAGTTTAGTTTTGTTCTCAATATACAGTATTTGATAAAATTATTTACAGTTTCACTGTTATTATGGTTTATAATGATTGCAATGAATTAACAATTAAAACAAAAGTAGTGAACAAATGATAGTTAATTG
This sequence comes from Oppia nitens, assembly GCF_028296485.1. Taxonomy (NCBI): domain Eukaryota; kingdom Metazoa; phylum Arthropoda; class Arachnida; order Sarcoptiformes; family Oppiidae; genus Oppia; species Oppia nitens. Next base: position 3,076,074 of record NW_026533250.1, read on the forward strand.
GAGTGAAAACAAGTGATTATATTATATGAAAAATCAATTACATATACATTAAGTGAAAGACAGTTAACACTGTTTACTAATTGTTGTCAAATGTGTTGTCATTTCAATATTCAAAACATACAAAGTATTGCACTTTAATATTGTTATACAGTTTCTCATTACTGTATAATATAACCAAAACTTTAAGTCAACACAAGTCATGCAAATCAGCTGTTATTATGCAATCAGTCTATGATGTGATTGACATAAACTATGTCTATTACAATGCAATCTAATGGTCAATACATTTACAGTACTGTACAGTAGGGCTGTTAGATTCCGGCAAAATATATAAATGAACATTGATTTATTATATACAGTATTAAATAATATTATGCATACAAAATTTTATATATATACAAAAAATAATTATTACATTATTTATTATTATTATTATACAGTGTACAGTAGTATACAAATGTACTGTAAATTTATATATGTAGACAAACATATTAATAACTTTATGTCAAACAAAATCATAATAACATATCGGTTGACAAATATGAATGAATTTATTATTAGAAATAAAACAAATAAGAATTAGATTACATATTTTTGTTTGTTTTCAAAAGTTTAAAAAAGATTTCTATATGACATAAAATTTTAATAATTTATACAATTTTAATAACAAATAATTCAAATAATTACAAAAGCCCCAAAATTATAACATTAAATAATATAAATTTATAAATGTATATAATATGAATATATTAGTAAAAATTGATGGTCAATGACAATACCAATGAGTCATTGATTTAGTAGGGGATTAACTTTTGTAACTTAATTGACAACTTGTGGTAAATGTTTTTTTTTGTTTAAAATCAAAGATAAGATGTTTTTTAAAGATTGTTGTCAACTACTGCACAACTATTACCAAACTTTATATATTAATACAATATATGTTTATTAATATATATTAACAATTAGAAATAAATTGATATCAATTAGTTTGAATGATTTGACAGTATTTATAAAAATTGTTTTATTAGATGAATAAAACTGTATGCCATTAATGGATAGTATGGTATGTTTTGTGGATTATCTGGTTGTTTGGTATATCTAATAAAATATACAAACTTTTCAAAGTTAAACAAAGTTTTGACATCATTTATGTTTCGACCCACGACTACAATACTGTATAATAATTTATGTTTAGTTTAATAAAGTATTGTATAATAATTTGATAGTTAAGGTACAGGTATTAGAAATAGTCAGGTATTGCAGTGCATAGACTCTATGACTTAGACTATAATAATGTTATAGCAATGACTATGTGGTCATACAGTATATGTTATCATAGTTACTATAAACTCAAAATCAATCAGTTGTAAGCCAGCAATGGTTTGATGACATTGTTGTTCAACGAAACTAAACTAAAAAAACAATTGTCATTTCAAACCACTAAACAATCAATAATTGATTAATTCATTTAACTATTAAATTTTCATACATAATGTGAATATGATATTTAAAAAAGTGTCAAATGTGCTAAAAAATTAAATGATATATAAAATGTTTAAATAATTATTTGAAACAATAATAATAAATAATTGTAACAACAAATAGAGTTGAATGAATAAAGTGGAAGAGTTTGTGGCCCACGGGGCGAGTGTCGGGTGTCTGGCATTGGGACAAAAGTCGGGTCGGGTTATGGTTACGGGTGGTCACGACAAAAAGGTCAACCTATGGGCTATTGGCAAACATAACTGTATTATGGTTTGTATAAAATTTATATCCATTGTCTTATTGTTCACTACAGTATATACTGTATATATATACACACAGTTAGTTAGTTAGTAGTTATACATTGATAATAACTTTTCAATAACAAGTTATTTAGCATTTATTTTTTGTTTAAATCATGTTGTAGTTTATAATAATAATATTAAATGATCAAGTTAATAAATTCCCATAATTTACCTATTATAACATGACTAGTTTGTAGTTATTTTTAGTTTTGTTGTTGTTATTTATTATTAACATTCAATATTAGTATATTATTATTATTATATTAATGATTAGCCCATTAATCGTGAATTTGAAACAACTGTTTATTATTTATAAAGTTATTGTAATTTTTGGGTCAATCATTTATATTTGATATAATCTTTAATAAAATATGCGATATTACTTATATATGATGCATATAAGTGTATGTCTAATGAGGCCGATATCCATACATGGATTACAAGTGCAATGTATATAATGTGAAAGCAACTACAATAAGCTATGCTGTCATTGATTTTTTTGTTGTATCTAAAGTATTAACCTTTAATATCAGCCCACAATCATATTGTAATGAAATTCATAGTCCCTGTCCTTCATGTAATGTTTTTGAAGCGTTGGTTACATAATGCAAATGTGTTTCTCGTTTTAGCACATATTTAATGATTTTTAGTTTTAGTTATAGTAGTGTTAAGTGATTGACAGAAAAAGCGATTGAATTTAAGATTTATTTTTTTGTTAAAATTATGGTTTTTTAAGAGAGACATAAAAATATGATTAAATTTTCGCTTCAATTGATAGGTAATACTTGATTTTCCTCGTCAACGCTCACGAATCACATTAATATCATTGACTTTTATTTATAAATATATGATATTATTTAATTCAGTATTCAATGAGTTTTAAATTGATGTTATAATGTCAGTATAATATCAGAAAAGTATATACAGTATTATCAGTTATATAGAAATAAATATATATTTATTGATAATGTAATTGTTTGGATATTTATATAGAAAAGTAGTTATTCCGGGATCTATGGGTCAAACAGTCATTTCAATATTTATTTGTATATCATTATACTGTTAAATACTGACAGCACTTTACCAGTACTTTAGACCTAACCTATAGGTCGATGACTTTTAATTTCTCTTTTATTGATTTTATATAACTATAGCCATAAAGATTGCTACACACGTTATCGTTATAAAAGCTTATATATTGTCATTGCGTTTGAAAAGCATAAAAACAATATAAATTTATCGCTGATTAATGTTCACACCACATGTTTCATTACATTTAGATAATATAAATTATATTTGTTATATTTTAATTCCTTATTTATATATATATATCTGAAATAATATTATAGGAAATGATGTTTAATTTTTCTTATTATTTATCTCTCTTGAAACGCAATGCAATACTTAATAGTCTATTAATTTTATTCTCACGACTAATATAAGCAAATGTATAGATAATAAATATAAGTTAATACTGTATGCATAATATATTGCATAAATGTAAATAAAGATCATCTTATTATAAGTAATTATGTATATAAGCAAAACATAAAAAATAGTGTAACACAATCTAAAACATTAATTATAGCATAATTTCAAATGTAATGTGTGTTTGTTGTGTATCAAGCATCAAATGTAAATAATTTTCATTAAAACCTCTAAAATAATAATAATATAATAATTTCCTAAACATTATTATTATTAAAAAATGTTTTCTGGTCTTAATTAACACAAATACACTGTTTTTTTTTTTTTTTTTGTAAAATTGAGTACAAATAAAAACATACACTTTTTAGGCATTTTTAATGAATATTACAGAGTTATCTATTGAATAACTGGTTTTACAACAATCAAACTGCTCATAGATTTTGCTAAAAATAATTTACTCCTTTTATTATAAAATATAAATAATTAATATATGATAATCTATTTATAAGATTTTTTTGTATTTTGATTGTTTATCTTTTTTTTTATTTATTCTTTGAATTAACTTATTTTAGTAGTTTTCAAATGAATCATAATTTAAAAATAGCATTTAATTTTTAAATGATATAACTTAAAGTCAATTATGTAAATGAAATAATAAGATTATAAATGACATGATATGATGAAATGATATGATAATGTATGCACTGGTATGTAGAGCTTGACCGGTCACACAACAGCCGTCGAATGCGCCAAATTCAGCCAAAATGAAGACCTGGTTTGTGCCGGATCTGCTTCGGGAGCACTCAAAGTATGGGACTTAGAAGCGGCCAAATGTATGAATAAAAATTGATATAATTATTACAAACGCTATAATTAATTATTTTGAACTTAACTGACCAGTGCTCAGGACATTAACTGGACATAAGACAAACATCCGATGTCTTGATTTTCATCCATACGGCGATTTTGTTGCTTCCGGATCTTTTGACACTAATATTAAGTTATGGGATATACGGAAAAAGGGTTGTATGTATACCTATAAGGTATGCCATTTAAATGATTGCTCATTGATATATATGTCAAATTTTAATTGATATAATTATATTAATTTGTAGGGTCACTCTAAGGATGTTCATTGCCTTAAGTTTAGTCCCGATGGTCGATGGTTAGCATCGGGTGGTGATGAAGGTTCAGTCAAGGTTAGCACCAAAATGGGTTATTTTTATAAATTTCTTAACTCTATGTTAATTGGTTTGTTTTGTTGTTTTCTTGTATATTAAAGTTATGGGATTTACCAGCCGGCAAAATGCTAGCAGAGCTCAAGGAACATACCAGTGCCGTAACTGATGTAGCTTTTCACCCAAATGAATTTTTGTTGGCCAGTTCAAGTGCCGACGGGACAGTCAAGTTTTGGGATTTGGAGAGCTTTCAACAGGTGTCGAGTACAGTGAATAACTCCGGACCCATCAGACAAATCATCTTTCATTCCGACGGAAAAGCCATTTTCAGTGCTGCCAGAGATGTGCTAAAAGTCAGTATCCATTGTTTATTGAAATGTCTTATCTCATTGTAATTGGCATTTGTTATGATGTATTGTTTGCTCAGGTATACGGTTGGGAACCGGCGCGAACTTTTGACACAGTATTCATGGGTTGGGGAAAAATTAGCGACATTTCCGTTTGTGACAATCAATTGATTGCCGGCGGCTTTTCGCTGACCAATGTCTCAATATATGTGGTAGACTTGAAAAAAGTGAAACCGTTTGGAAATGCCATTCATTCCAAACAAATGTATTCACGAGAAAGTGTTTCCAGGTTTGTCTGTTTCAACCGATTTTTATATTTGTTTTATTTTCTAACAATTTATTGCTATTAATGATTATTTAATTTGTTTGTTATGCTTTTATTTGACATTAGTTGTAAAAATAGTGTTTATTTTTATGTTTACTGTTTGTTAACCCCATGCAGACAAAGCACACGGAGGAACTTTGTTTTGGGCCAAACCAGTGCCTCTCATTTACAGCTCGAGTATGTCTTATATAGTTTTATAATTTAAATAATAATAAGTGTTTGTATTTTTTTGTTTCATTTAATTTTCTGTATTGTATTAACCGATTCCCCTCTATTTACTTATTTTAAAAACAAACCAACAATAGTTTTACACAAAATAATAAATTGAGGCCAAGTTTCATAAATTTTATTTATTATATAATAATAATAAATTTATATTTTTCCATTAATTTTATGTAAAATATGATACTTTATTTTAGTATGTTTTAGTTTATTATATTAATATTTATATAACAGACTGTAAAACAAAACAAAAATCAAATAACTTGAAAATTTAAATGAGGAATATTTTTATATATTTATAGTAATTTATTTATATACTATCGTATACTGCATATACTGTATTATAATTAACATTTTAATACATGTATAAATACATTTACCGTAAAATAATATTTATATATATATAAACTGATAAAACTAAGAAATAATAGAAAGAAATAAAATTTTGTTTTGTTTTTTATTTATTATATTTTCATATATTTTACTTTAAATTAAAAAAGAGTTTCTTTTATAATATGCTAAATCGTGTGATAAAACTTTGCTCTCATTTTTTTCGTACTTATTGTTAAAATTTTAATTAACAGATTTTTAACTTTTTAATTTCATTATTTAAGTTAATGAATAGATAGTGTTGTAAAATAAAATGTTATTAATTTTGTGTAAATATTAGGTCACTTGAGTCGAACCGCAGCGATGAAGCCGAGACGGGAACGTCGGATGGGGACGAGTCGTCACTCGCAGAGATCATGAGTTTAGGAGATTATAAAGAGATATTTAAATCAAGACGAGAGCGTACGTCTATTTTAATTATTTAATCGCATTTAATTTGCTTTTTTAAAATTAAAAATTCATTATTTCATTTTAATTGCACTCAATTATATTTTTTTTGTTTATCTTTTTAAATGCTTGTTTTAAATTGAACTGATAAACAGTATGCCGAACCCCTCCCACAATGTTTAAACATATATCACAGGATTTTTATCCCGCCCTCATAGACAAGGGTAGGATTTATTATGCAATGCAAACTACAAGATCTTAGTTATAATATTAACGATATTTATATATATTTATTATAGATTTTCAACGAAAACACAGCGATCCTAATCTAACAATAAGCAGTTTATCTCCATTTGGGACCCAATTGTCAAAACCGTTGAGTCGCTCAACACAACCGTTAGTCAGCAACGGCCGATCTTTAACCGAATTAGCATTCATTCCAACGGTTGCTCCAGAAATGGCCACAAATACACTTAAGTCAACGTTTCGAGATACTCTTCCGTCGATTCCTCATCAGTTGCAACCATTACGAGTGACACCCACTCAAAACAACTTGAATAACTTCGTAAAGTCGACATCTGCCACATCATTGAATCATTTATCTTATAACCCAATTATTTACCCGATTAACAACACTAATAATAATATTAATAATAACAATTCATTTAATGCCAATCATAACAATCATCGTATCACAAATCTGGTACATCCGCGACCATCAGAAACAGTGTCCATTGTTCGACCAGTTATTAATGATAATTGTAAGCCTAATCATACACCGATAATCACTCCAATAGTATCACCGATTGCTAATACAAATGGAGTGCATAACCAGCAAAAGGCAGCCATCGTTTTTCCTGAAACACGATCTCCTCCGTCACCATTGGATGCTCCGGTAGAAATGATACCCGAAACTCGCGATCATCCAGCTGGTCTTGATTTGGATGAGTTTCTACCAAAGCATCTTCAAGACACTATGCGGTTAGGTATTCAACCGCAACCTGAGATGACTGAGCCGGAGGCGATGTCGGCTATAAGAAGAGGACATAAGTCAATAGTCACTGTATTATCTCATCGACGCAAGAACTTGTGTATAATACTAGCCATGTGGTCGGCCAAGAATTCCCTCAATGCCTTAGAACAAGCCATTCATATGGAGGATCAGTCTGTGATAGTCGATATACTCAATGTCATCATTTTGAAACCGTTAGATATTTTATTAGATTTGATTACCGGTACCACTAATTTCAATATTAATAAAAATTGTTTTACAGAGCCGTTTGGACACTAGACATGTGTCAGATATTATTGCCTTGTATTCAGGATTTGCTTCAAAGCAAATATGAAAGGTTTGTTTTAATAACTTTAAATTGTAATAAGTATTTAATTGATAATATGGTAATTGTTTTAAAAATAAATAATAAATTTAATAATAAATTAACAAATTTAAAACTTTTAGTGGCATTTGTATTACAATGGCATCCAATAGATGTCTCTTATGAGTACTTATTTGAAAATACTGTATATTAAATAATAAACTGATATTTATTATAAAGAGAAAAGTTTTTTAAAACTAGATTATCGTAATTGCCATCAATTATCAAAACATTTTTCATTCACATATTCATTGTTACTTTAAATATAAAGTAATTAATGACATTGTTTTTTATTTTAAAAAAGATCTCACAATTTAAATAATTGTCATTAATTATTAAAATATAGCGGAATTGCATAATCATTGCTCACATGGCTTACATAAAATAATTCTTTATATTTTTAAAATTATTTATTTCGCAATTATTATTATTGTTATATTTTTAGGTCTATTACAAAAAAAACCTACATTTATCAAAAATATTTAAAAGTGTTTTGTACAGTATAGACTATGAAAAATATAATATAGTTAGATTAGTAGTTATATTGATAATTTGTTAAACTAAAATCCAATTAGTATATTTTAGTTAGTAATATATTATAGCAATTTTAAAATTACTTGTTGATTTTTTAAAAACTTTTATTTAGATTATAGGCATAATATATAATTTTTTTTGCATATAAAAAATTATAGATATGTTTATTGAAGCGAAATGAATATGCTATTTGAAACTGTGTGTGTATTACTGTGTAATATGTAGTATTGCTTATATAAATGTTAGATTGAGATCTTTTACCTGTCTGTTTAAACTATATCAATCTCCTCCCAGACTATAAAAGCATAAATAAAATGATAATATAAATATAACAATAATATTTTGAGTACAATATCGATAATAAATGGGCAAAAATAGGAGAGAAATGGTGTGACTTATATATAGATATAGAGAGCTATCGCGACTCCAGTCATAGTATTTTCCGTTCAATTATATGCTGTGTAATAGACCTCCCAGTTATGTATTGAATGAGATGTAGTGAACCATAACAAAGAGCTCACTGGCAATGGGCTAACTATAGTCAGCAACAAAATAATGTTAAAACTATCCATAAATCTTCACCATTTGATAGTTAAATAGTCTCTCGCATCTGATTTTTGGCACTCAGTTTTGCATAAGTTTTCAAAAGGTATGAAAAAAACTTTTGGCGAAACTCTGTGTAACACAACTATACGTTTCTCACGCATATTGGGTCCAAACAATGGCCAAACATGTCTTTGCTTATGTAGTTCAATGTTGGTGTGCATACGGGCGCAAACAGTACATACATATTACATCAATATTCTTAAAAATAGCTGAATTCTTATGAATTTTTACCACTAGTTTAGCATTTTTGTTCATATATATGATATCTTATATTTTGATCATCAAAATATAGCCCAAACTAATGTTGAATGCATTTGTTTTTTCTTAAGTGTTGTATATATGTGTGTTGTGTGTGTGTATGTATGTATGAGCCGTTCATATTTAATGCCAGGTTAGGGCCTGTGGATGGGTATGTGATGGTAGAGCACTTAGATTAAGAAAATTGCGGCAATTATTTGAAACAAATTATGGGTTGAGGCAAACGGTAATAAATCAGTCGACAGTATCTCTTGCGGGTGTGTTATGTATGCATACATTCATATGTATGTATACAACAAAATATGTATTGCTTTTAATTTGTTGTTTGATATCATATATAATAAATGACAACAATTTATCAATAGTATTAGTTTTGTTTGTTATCATTTATTGTTGAATGCCATACATTAACTCATGAATGGGTTGTAAGGGTTTAACAAACTTTGATAAACTTAATATTAAACTTATTTGTGGTTTCATTAAATTACATTAAATTCCTTGATTCTCATCTCTCAATCCATTAAATCATTGTTTTATTAAATGGTTTTTATTTTAAATTGTTGTTAAAACTTATTTTTCTTTTCAGATATAAGTTATTATTTGAAGCAATAATTTTGGGAATAATTTTATAGCCCGACTATTAATAGTGTGTATACACTGCTATTAATATAATAGTATTATATAATATTTGAATGGCTGTTCCCAGTAATGTTAGGTTCCATATAATTACCGGCACTTAGAGTTGCAATGCCTGATGACAGTCGAGTCCTTATTATATAAATATGTAGTGAATATGAACGCCATATGGAATTTAATAGAGAGTCGACTATCGACTTCAACTCCCGGTGCACTCAATACTCTCTCAGTTCTCTCCTCAGCCCTAATATGAGTGTCTGTACGGCATTTGATATGCGAGACACTCGCACTTTTGCCTCACATTTGATTTTATAAACTAATAATAGTGCAAAACGTTTTTTATCGCAAAATTAGGGATTTTTAAAAAAAAAGTTTTGAACAATAATGCAAACAATTATTATTAGTGCAAAACATTTAGCTATCAAATGATAAATAGATCTCATAGTAGGCGGTCTTAAGACAATCGCCGCTCAAATATTTCCGGAGGTATTGAAACACTTGTTCACTAAAACAACATTTTCATTCACTCCACCCCTCATTTGACTAAACTTAATGATAATTTAAGTCTCACTTATGATGTAACGTTTAAAAGTTAAGATTATTTAAGAGATATACAATTAAAATAATTCATTATATTTTATAATATTATAGCCTTTCAATATCAGTCACTATTAGAGTATGTTTCACTAGATATACAGTATATCAATATAAATTTACAGTATATTTAATATATAATATTTCTATACAATATTTTGTTGTTGTTAAAAGTTTTATTTTAAAAGTAAATTTATATATTTATATACAATAATATATGTATATACTATGTTCTACTGGTTGCCAATTTGGTTATCCACTACATATGCCACTAAAAGTTATGCCTAACAGTGTTTAAAAGTTAGTAAATTGTTGGTTCAAATAAGCCCTTAAGTTTGATAATAGCTGTAAATATATTGTATGTGTTTATAATAAATAATTATTGTTTGTCTCAAACTATAAAATGATTGTTTTTATAGTTATATGTCTGTGGGATGCGCTGCCCTTAAATTAATACTAAAACAATTTGCGCCGACTATCAAAACCAACATAACAGCGCCGCCAGGAATTGGTGTCGATATATCCAGAGAGGAGAGGTATTTCTTATATTAATCTTTATTTTATGAGTTATATCAAAACAAATGTCTTTTTAACATTTGATTGCAATATTTAATGAGTTTTAATTCAAACATTAGTGGTCTTTGTTGAGCTATTAGCAGACATTTATAGCCACTTAAGCTACCTGTGCTCATAATAAGTGTTCAACTGTTCCTCGTTTAGTGTTTTGATAGATATTCACAAAACTCGTTATGAATCACATACTTAATAACTGATAGTAGTTTCCAATTACATGAAACTTATTATTAAATAAAATGAATTTCAATTATTATTAGTATTTTTTATATTATTATTGCTTTAGCTTCTGATGCCTTTTCAGATGATGTTGTGATCAAAATCTTTTTAAATATATTCACTTAGTGTTTACCACAAGATTTATACCAATAAATTAAGGGTTTAAGACATATAACATAACCATTTGAATTAAGAATAGTATGTCTTATGCTTAAAGAATCGTGTTTTTTGCTTATCTTTTATTTATGGGACTAAATGTAGAAAACCGGCAGTCAGTCAAAAGGGTGCAAACACTCTAACCATAACTTTAATATATAATCATATATTTTATTGCAAATTCCTCACAAAGTCATTCAAGTGATTCATAACATTTTAATTTCTATCCATACTTTAGCTTTCAATTCAACTAATATTTTATTTTTCTTTATAAATATGTTTATTACCCGCTATTGTATATTCTCGTCTCATAGGTTAGTGTTCAACAGTTTTTATTATTATATTTAAACACAATTTATAGTTTGCTATCTTTTAATCGTTGAACTTCACTATAATATCAGTTATTGTAAGCAAAATAAGTGTTTCCTTAGATTGACATATAAATCATATTTCTTTGATTACTATTTATTGTCTAAAACTATATATTTTGTCTGTTTGACTGTTGACCACAATGTTTAATCTTAACCACTAATTAGTTTGTAAATTGTAATTATTATCAGTTAGACAAACACTTTGGCGCCAAATCATTGCTTTTATATTATTGTTATGATGTCTGCAAATGGAAAGTGATTTTCTTTTAGACATAACTTGAATCAAACAAATAGATAATTGCTTTAATGACTGTTTTTCAATAATATTAACCCTTAACTGCATATTGTTTTCAACCGTTAATGACATATAAAAATAAATTTTAGAAATTATGTTTTAGTTTTATACGCAAACATATGATAACATTAAAAAATGTTATTTATCATTTAATTCACTGCCAATTGTTAACAACAATTCAGTTTATTTTACTAATATTTAAAAAAAAAAGTTTTTTTGTGGTTTTTAAGCTTAACTATGTTAGGAATGCTATGAAAATGTGATCAAAACTTCTATTTTCAAATAACTAACGATTTTTGGATAACAAATAGTTTTTCTTTTATTGTTTGCTGAAAAAAATAGTCAAAACATTTTTGTTCACTAAATTCACTTTCATTTTATATTTTGTTTGTATTTTATTTATATACTGAAATAGAGGTGACAGTTATGGGCCACACGTGCATAACTGTGCGACAAATATTTCATTTTTAAGATAATTATTAATATAAGAAATTTTATAGTTGTTGTCCAAAAATATTTTTATAACAATATTGATACTAATATTATTATTTATGACATTTTTTGTCTGTATTTTTTCTTTTAAAAACATTTTTAGGTACAATAAATGTATGAGTTGTTACAATCACTTGTTATCGGTGCGGGCATTCATATTGAAGCGTCAGACACTGCAGGGGAAGTTGGGTCGATGTTTTAGGGAACTACATATTCTTATGCAAAATCTTGAATAACATCATTTATCGACCGATTTCTATGACTGTTATGGAAAAATTATGATTAAAACATTTTTATAAATATTATTAGTGATAATTATAATCAAACATTTAATGATAAAATATGATGCGCTCTATAGGTTTATATTTATATCCGTCCGTATCGTAAAATATTATTAATGAATAATTAATACTTACTTCCAATGGATTATGCATTGAATGTGGATATATAGTGCTTGTGATAATTGCACAACAATTTACAATTTGATAAAATTGTGAAAATTTGTAATTAATTGTCAAGTACTTAATGGCCTTTTACTGCCATTTAGTGCCATTTATTGCCATTAATATATAGTGATCATTGGTTTTTCATACAATTATATGTTTTAAACATTCATTTAATCTAATCATTAGAATTATATTTTACTAATTTATGAATTCATAATTATTTTTATTTTAATATACTATTTTATGTTTTAGGACTAAACTATTTTATGAAAATAAATACAATGTATAATTGAGTCATTTGTATAATGTATTTCAATATATATATATCATTTTGTTACATAATTTTATTGATCTTATAAAACGATGGATTTTAATTAATTTAACATTTAAATAATTTAATATGAAATATATAAATTATAATTGTTATATCTAAAATAATAAAGTGAATTTAAGTGAATACCAGTATCAAAACCAAAGTACATATGAAATAATTAATTGTTCATTAATTACTGAATTTAAAAATTTATACGAATTTATAAATATTTATATACATTACTGAATTATTATTATTATTATTATTATTATATAAAATGAATAAATATATGAGATTTTAATGTAATGTTAATAAATTATGTAAGAAAATGATATTAATAATTATATTTGTTTATTAGTGATTATATCTAACTAATATTATAATAATATATTATTTTAAACTTTATTTATTAACTATTAAAATGAAATTTATTTCTGTTTTATAAATGATATACAATAATACTTTTATGATCTATTAAATTTATATATTTTCAATTAAACGTGTTTTATTTATGTTTAATAATAAAAGAATATTGATTATATTGATATAGAAAATCTCATAAATTAATGAAATAAAATATTTATAAATAAGAAAAATAAAAAAAAATATGAGTAAACAAAATGAAAAAAGTCATAAAATAAACCCATTTTTATATTTTATTTATTACAGCTTTAATAGAGTACATTGTATTTTATATTGTTAGCAATTAGTTGTATACAAAATCACATCAATTTTATGATAATATGATAAAGCATTTATAATTAATCAAATTTTTTAGTTTTGCACCAAATAAGAGATTTCATAAATCAATAATATATTTGAGTTCAAAACAGTAGTTTGTAATCAGCTTTAAGGAAAGGCAACGTTAATGTTAATTGATTTTAATCTTTAATGTAATCAATACATAACATTATAAAAGTGATAATTTTTGTTGTTATTTATATTAGTTGTTATGAATGTATAGATATATAGATATGACTACACCTGGCATTAGTCGAAAGCAACAACAGGTTAGTTGACTGTTAAAGGATGCCATTCATTATATTTGGTAACAATAGTCTGAAAGGTAATCATTTATCGGATTATTTGCTAATAATGAGCAACTATTTAGCCTAACTTATAGCTGAATTTGTTAGTGAAAGTAACAATTGGATTATTGCTTGAAATACAGTAACTATTATTTAATGATAAAGCACTCGATAATCGTGTAGCCATTGAATTGATGGTAATGTCAGGTAATGTAAGCAAATATTTGTACCCAATGTGTCACAAACCCATAGATACTCATTGATAGCAATTGTCACGCCTTCCCAAACAGTACCACAAACACTACATTCGGGTCCCATAATAAATAGCAATCCCTGTGTAACAAACCCTTACCTGAGTTTAAGGTGACCTCTCACTCACTAACTTATAGCCACCTGTTATGCCATTTGTATGACTTCAGTATAGTATAACTATTGCATACATTGAGTCCATAAGTGTTTATTGAGACGTTAAATGCTGTGACAAATTGCTTGCAAATGTATGTCCCGATAACGAGATCCCTGACTCAAGACCTGACACTCATACCTAACTGAACCAACATTTTCTATAATATAAGTCATATCAATCTTATAATATATTAGATATCCATCTACTGTTTATTCACAACTTTTATATATTATTTATATTTCTTTTATTATATTATATTATATTTATATTTTCTTTTTATATATAATCAACGAATTGTTGTCATAAAAATTCTTTAAATATTTATGAGTTGAGAGACAAGACATTCAACAGAATATTGGCATAAAATTTGTTTATATTTAGTGTATCAATAAATATATAGTGTATATAACATTAAATTAAAAAAGAAAATTTTCAAACACTCTCTTTCTTTTCTTTTTCACTTATTTTAAGCATATATTGCGAAGAGTATTATAAAATAAAAAACAAGTTGTAACCAATTACGAGGGACAGGACTTACACATAACTACCTGAGCGTCTCAATACTATTAGGAAAATAGTATATAATTCACATATAATTTCTGTGATTTTCTATAATTTACAAATTATGAACACATGATATATACATTTGTAACGTATTTATTATTTACAGTAAAAGCGGGTCTAAGTTATGATCAATGATTGCTATGATTTCAATGACCAGAAGCTCATGATAGCTGCTGAGCCTTAATTTAGGAAAAAACTACATATGCTATATATATAAGGGAATGACAGATAAATTACTTGTTTATACAATAATTTTATTTTATTATATTTTGCTTTTACAATAAAATAAAATAAAGATATAAAATTTTATTTAAAAAATAAAATCTAAAAGTGTGTGTAAGCTTTAATATGATATGGGAATCAAAGAAACGGCAAAAATTGCCGCCAATTTCATAGCAAACGCTCAATCTATGATTTAATTTGCAATTTGATTGAGTCGTCAAAAGTCAATCACAAGACATATAACATCATATGATTCAACGTTTTTATATATATATATTTTTTTGTATTATTATTATTTCAATTTTGTTTTGCTTTTCATAATGCAAATAATTGAGTGAAGCAACACATCTCAATCTATTATGTATAATAACAAACATACAAATTATAAAGTTGTGTCTCCATTCATGGGAATACTCCTAATTATGTTAAATAGTTTTTCAATTCAAATATTTTTTTCTTTAGACTACCAGTGCTATAGTTTTGTAAAGTTATATATACTGTATATAAATGTAGAGCAAAATGAAAAAAGTAAATTTCATATTAAATTTATTCCGAAACACGACTGAATAAACACAATATATTATGTTTTATATTATGTTTATATATTTCCATTGATTTCAAACTTTTCTCTCACAATGTATTGTTAACTTGTTTTTACTAATATTTCAAATAAATTAGTAAAATGGCAAATATATATACAGTATATATCGTGTATATATATAGAGCCGACACGTGTCCACAGACCCGCAGTTGTCTATTATTATACAATATTTGCTGACTGAAGAAATAAATTTCAAATATCTATATATTAATTGTCATTACTTTACAATAGTTATTCAATAGATATTAACAATCTTTATTTTTTTTGCAAAGTATTTTAACTAAATAATGATAATAATAAATCCAATAATGTATTACTTGATGTATCAATAATGGTTAAGAAACATCCCTTAAATACTAAAAAACATTTTAAAATATTTATATCAATATATAAATTAAAAAAATTACATATTTTTCACACAAACTCTTATAGATTTATTATATCCATAAGAGTTTATGCGAAGAAAATATAATTTCAAATTGAAATCTTTCACTAAGTGTTGGTCTTTTACAGCCATTTGAGTGAACAAAACATGCATTTAGTAGTTATTGGTAGTCATTGTTTGGCCATTCAATCCTGTTTTGAGTGTTATTTGAAACCAAACTCTGTTTTCAATAGTTTAATGCTTTGGATCCGATATATAATAAAGATATACCGGCTCTCACTTGTATGGCTTTGAGTGCCATTTGAGACCAAATAGTGAATCCTTGAAGTTTTAAAAGATTTCAATTACTATTATACACTATTCATTGTTCATCAAATCAGTTGTCAATTAATTCATAAATCCATAACATTTTTTATATAATAAAAAATATTAGTAATATTCTAACGTTTATAAACTGTATGTCAACAGTATTTTGTATATCATATAATAAATGCGATAAAAGTTGTTATTTAACGTTTAAATTCAATTTATTACAGTAATGACAACTCGGTTGACAACATTTATTGCTTTAGTTAGACAACAAAAATCAGTTTTAAAACCAATTTAAAGTATAAAAATAATATTTAGGATTTGTTTGGCAACAAAGTTTTCAAAAACATTATTCATACATACATATCATCAAATATATGTATGTTTTTCAATATCAAACATAAATTTATATACTGTATACCATGATTTCATATCATAGTTTCAATAGCAAAACATGCAAATGTATTGAATATAAGAATTTGGTAAAACAAATGCTTTTTGAAACGATTAAAATCTTTATAGCCATTAGTCTGTTATATTCACATCCTTTCCATACCAGTGCTCGACATTAGGATCTAAATAAAAATCTGAAGAGATATTTGCAAGTTTTCCTAAACTTGAGATCCGATACTTTTATTGCTTTGACTCAAATACAGTATTTCTATTCACTAAATAGTTTTCACTGTTTAGCAAAAAAAAGATTTTCACTGCTTTTAAACCAAACACTTGTTTTTATAGATTACCAGAAAATGATTTCCAAGGAGTAGGAGTACTGTTAGTATAATTCTAGACCTGACTTAGTTTGCTGTTACTTAAATCTACCGTTTTATGTGTGGTGTGTCCAACAAACTGAACAATTTGCTAATTTTAAAATAGCTAACACACGGCTATTATATTATATGACTGTCCCTTTTTTTTTTGACAAACTCTTAATAAAACAACAACAATAACAACACACTATATATATTATCGTTGTATAGTTAGTTGACTTTAAACTTCACAATAATTTTAATAGGTTTGCCATTAGTTTATTTTATTAAAAACAAAATTAATTTAATAATACGGTTTAAACACAAAATTATTTTATTTTTGTATTTTTCAGAAATTATAAATACATGAAAACAAAAGATGATTTTTTATGAAAACATAAAAAACTTGATTTGTTTATAACACTAATTAAATTTTGCTTATTTTGAAATATTTTCTCAAAATCTAAATCATTATAAATGTGAATAAATTAATAAAAGTTATAATTAAGACTATTTTAATGATATAATAATTGATTAGATTATCTAATAATTATCACAAATGTCCTATTATTTCAAAATGTGCCGAATATACGGTATAAAACAAAACACAAATATTTTACAGCTTCTGGTTATCCAAAAACTTGAGTTTTTAATGCAAAAAAACGCTAATTAATTATTGATTTGCTAAAAAATTTGTATAAAATTTGAATTATCATTTATTTTGCTGTGCCTTTCTTTTTATAATTTGGGATTAAATCTTATTATGATTTTATATCGATTATTAATTTTGAAAATGTGTTTTAATATCGCCGATGTTATTCAAGCATCACAGTAAACATTGAACACAAAATTTGATTTATGAAATAAATATTGAATATAATAATCAATTTTGAAACCCAAAAATAAAACTTTAGTAAACCTCTAAAAATGTTTTTAAAACATACCAAAGAAGGGCTGATAAATGTTTGGATATTTGAAGTGAAGTCTGAATTTTAAAATGTTTTCAGAGTATACTAAAAAAATCATAATTTATTAGATGTTATGAAAATTTTTGTTAAACTCTAAGCATATTCTTTATTGAATATACCGTACAATATATGTATATATATATTACTATTATACCGTATAGTGTATATGCAATATATATGCTGCAAATCCTTATGGCTTTTTACAATAAATCGGATTAACTATTGGATTCAAAAACTAAATCTATAACTATATGAGAGAAATATAATGCAAAATATATATGAATTGAAATTTTTTTCAATTCTCTACACTCTATTGGTTGACAACAAAAAAGAGAGTCACAAACGGATTCGTTATTATTATTATTATGATATTATTATCCGATTTGAATGGCAAACAATTGAATAACAAAACAAATGATAGAAATCAAGTAAATCTGTTTTTGGTAATAATTTTTTTTGCTTTAATCATAACTTTGTGTACTTTACGCTTGTTTGCATATTTTCTTATATATTTTATTTATTGTTCAATTTTGTTGCTTATATTATATCAAATTTAACTGTTGATAATGTGATTATATAATAAATATTTTTATGTTTTTACTTTTTTTTATTTGCAAGTACTTTAATAAATAGTATTATAACTGTATACTGTATTAGTGTAATATACAGTATTTATTTTAAATGTTTAATTTGTTGTCAACACAGCTCTCAAGTGCTTATGTATTATGATTATGATTATAGTAAATATGAGATGAGTTTATATTTGAAGTGCAATATATTGAGCTAACAAAAAGGCGGAAAATTTCGATATTCATCTAATAATAGTCTCAAATAAACTGCTTTTACATCAAATTCAGTGAACATTACAACAAATGGCATATAAACTCATTGTTGTGACTGTGAAATGACAGTCACTTCAAGAAGTTTTTAAAAGGATATGCTTTATATTTGAGAACTCTTGTCGTCATTACATCAAACAATTTTCAAGTATTCATGTCTATAGACTATAGAAATAGTAAAAAAAATTTAGCAAATATAGGGAGGGATAGGGAGACTAAGTGAGAACACAGGGAAGAGAGAGAGAGAGAGAGAGAGAGAGAGAGGTTGGGGTCGAGGGGTCAATGACAAAAACCCCCCAATAAAAAGATATGAAAAATTTGCTATATATAAGTGAATAATAATATCATATAACGAAATAGCATATAATCTGCATAAAATATATTGTGAAATCAATGCAATGGCATAATTAATTGATCCACCGGTGCTATCCAATGATAATAAGACATAGCGCCTGTCGTTAGGTCACTGACAGCAAACTAATTATACTACTATACTATATGTTGATTACGTTTATCAATATAGTCAACAATATTTTGTATATTTGTATAGACTTTACTATTTTAAAAAATGAGGTCCAAAAACATGTGAATATTAACTGCAGGCTTCACAGCAGTCAAGCCATTATATCTACTGTTTGAGTCCTATTGTTGAATATTCAAATTAATGATGTGATTCGCGTTTGTATTTAAATGATAACAATTGTACTGTCAGTGTATTTGGTGTGACGCGTGTCTTAATCATTATATCATATTTTATTTTCATTTCAGATATCATTACATTGTAGGCCTACTTTTATTTTCATACTTGATTTATATTTATATTTTACTTCATTAGATACAATACAATAATAATGCAAAAGAATATATAAATAAATCCTAATTTAAATTTTATTCATTTGAATTCACACACATACACACACACACACACACACACACACACACACATATATATATATATATACATAATCACTTATTTACTTACAGATTCGTAACTATAAATGTATTAAACAAAAAGATATTAAAATAAAAACTGATAATTTTGTTAAAATATCGGTTTAAGTAAATTATATATTATATAAAAATAAGCAATGGTTTAACCTAAAAGTAAACGCATAAGTGCTCAACAAATGTTAATTTGAAGCCACAATAGCAGTGATGAGACACTTATTAGGCGGTGATTTGCAAGAGTGAGTCAAACAATTAGACCATTATCTCTACCTCTGACCGGATGTCTTGATAGATAAAGTTTGTTAGATTCACAACATATATATATATAACATACAGTATATATGAGTGCTGTGTGTATTGAAAGTCGGAACCAGTGCTCCATTACCTGTATGTTTGACTCACACGGGAATGAGAGCCTCATATTTAAGGTGAACCACAACATTATGTTTCAAATTAATTAACACTTTCTCTCATTTGCATTCACTTTATTATTAAACTTAATAATTATAATAATTTTAATTCCAGTTTATTATCTCTTGTATTATATGAACTCAAAGTTTCATCAGAAAAGAAAAGAAAAAATCATTTGTTTTGTGAATTAATTTTGGTTTTGTGGCAAAAAACCAAAAAATGAGAGAAAAAGCTTCTCATATATTATAGTTGTGTCTTAAATATGTAGTGAATCTGAATTTTATTAAATATTTATATTTAAAACATTTAAAACTGATTATTATTCTTGAGATGAGATGTTTGGCCCCAAAAAAATTCAGAGCCAAAGTTGGGCTCACATTAAGGCGTTGTTCTAATGATTCCTACGCTAATTAGCGGCTCTTGAGTCTGATCTGCGGTCACTTTGTTTTATTATCACAAAAACAATAACATGAGGTATGGCTTCAGATTAAGGCATGACAACCCACACCAGTCATTGCTTTATTGATAGCTTTAACATTTGACTCAACATTTTTAAACATATACTAAATATTCAGTTTATACAATATATTACAGTATATACATTCCATGTGTGTGTTTGTGTTTGTATATACAAGATATGTATACATTTGGGATGACCTACCCTATGGTCTGACCGTAGATTCAGACGCGTGCCCTTTAGGTCTTCCACAAGCCATCAATGGGTCGATTGAGTCCATTAGAGCTCAACCAAACCAAACTCTTTTAGCGCCCATTTCTTTAAAAGAGGCATTCAGTCACTGGCCTTCAAATCCTTACATCAAATAAATCATTTGAGACTTGACTTAAACTTTAAAGGCATATAATTTTCAGTTTCAAAGATCTGTTTATTTTCTCAAATGTGAGTAAAATGTTTCAAAATAACTTTTAAAATCATTTTAAACATTTCAATGCATTTTGTTTTTTTTAAAAGGGGTTTCTTGTAATTTGAATATCTTTTGCGGTCACAAGTGTTAAACCCAATCATTGAAATGACTAACTTTAAGGAATAAACAGTTTTTAACAAAAGTATATATTTATTGTATTTTTTCTATACATTGTACCCAATATTATATTATTTGGCAAATAATTATATAGAGATTCTGTGTATTATTTTTTGAGACATTAATCTTATCTCCAGATCTTTTCCAATATTATTTTTTGTTGTCTGCTTAAGAAATATTCTCCAATTATATGAACATAAATGAAGAATAAATGTCACTAAAAACCGTACGAATCAGTGATTTTTGGCGTAAATATATAAAAATATATATAATATTATTGTATATACAGTACAGTATAGTTGCAAACCATAGAACTTGAATAGTCTTTAAGCGGAACCTAATTCAAAATAAACATTAATTACTATATATTGTATTGTCTTGTTTTTTAACTACAATACTGTATTACTGTATATCACTTATTGTTATTGTCTATACGGGTATTTGACTTTTACTTTGGAAACATTTACTAAATAATTGAATAAAACCGTTCAATTGTTAACTATAACTAAACAAAAAATACAATAAACATCTTTATTTATGTCACAATTTTTTTTTGTTGATATACTCTCTTAACTAAATAATTGTTTAAAATATTTCATCGAAGTTTAATTGTAATATTTTTTTAAATATTGCCTAAAAGTGCTTATTTTGAAATATCAGATAAATTTTGCATTAATTTAATAATATCTAAAAAATATATAGATGAAAAGCTTTCAGTGAAATGAAAAATATTGGTACAAAACATATATAATGAGATTGCATTGCATTTAATGGCCATAAACAGCATTCTTGTTGAGTAGAGTAGTGGATCAGCTAATGAATCATCTCTTTGCTCTCTCTCCCTCTCTCTCTCTCTCTCTCTCTCTCTCTTCCTTCTCCTCCATCCTTTGCCAAATCCTCTGAACTCTTGTCTCTGATTCGATGTCGAGTCGGGTGACTAAGGCTTGCGGTTTTCACTGCCAGTGCTTCACACGAGGACAACAATACAACAAAATGGTTGGCTTTTTATTTAAGAGATATTTGCTATTTTCAATAATAATACTTTTTTGTCGTTTTAGCTGATTTTCCAACAAAAAGGCCAAAAAATATACAATAAGAGTCAAAATATTGATTGATATGTTGATAATGTCCGTCAAAACGGTTGCCTTTTTTTGACTCTCGAGTCAAAAACAAAATGACATTTTAAGCAAAAGAAAAATAAAAACATTTTTCGACTCAAAAAAATTCAAATCAATAAAATGGGAATCAAATAAAGCAATTGCTATATTGTATATGCATTGTAACATTGAAATAGGGAAACACTTTCTGACACTACTCTCACACTTGTATTTATTTTTGGGCATAACTTAAAAAAAAAGATGTGACAATGAGTTTACAAAAATGTTTGAAATATGATTGAAGCAAAAGTGAGAAAACTTAACAGTTAAATAAGTTACGAGTAATCGGAGTAATACTTATAATACTATATATATATATATATACAGTATATATTTAACGAAATGAATACATATATGTATTGTGAATATATATATATATATCGTATATGAAGTGATGCATCCAAATAGAGATCAAAACATATGTGCTTTTGAAGCATAAAAGCATTTTCAATGCAATAGTTTTTGAATGTATGCACACAACCTATTGCAGTGTTGGCAGACATTGCATTCAATTCAATAATATAATAATCTCTCTCTCTTTCTTTCTTTCTCTCTCTCTCTCTCTTCTCTTTTTCATTGATTTATATATTATTTCTATCCTTCAATCTATCCATCTTTTTGTGAACAGTATGATAACAAAAAGTAGTTGTGTATTGTGTTATACGAAGCGTGCAAAAGGGGAGGTATAGTGACAAAGGAAGACTTGGACATGCCTTGGACTCGATTAGAGTTACCATTTTGTATGACAATCCGCTACTCAATACTACTGTTTAGACACACAGTTACAGCTCTATTAGTGCTCTAAAAACTATTTTCTGACTTTAAATCAGTGAAAAATTGGTTGCAAACAGACATTTGAAAAGTGTCTAAATTTGGACATAAATAGAGAGGACAGGAGTGAGACACGCGACCATTACTTTTGACACTGGCCTACAATTATTGCATATCTAATCAAACAAAACACTTACATAATAGTCTATAATAAAAGTGAAAACTCCAATTTGCACCCAATTATAAAGTTTTTTCCCATCACTTTTCAATCAATAGCTTTTCAATATACTCGATGTGTGTCTAACACTTCAATACTAATAAACTAATACTCATTCATTTACATTTCAAATAATACATTAATCTTTAAATTATTAGTTTATATTAAATCAGATTAAATCCTAAGCCACCAATTTATGTAATAATTATTATATTTATAAATTTTAACATACATATAAATTTATATTACAATTATAATTCAACAAAAAATTGATGTCATTATCAAACAGATATTTTAAAAACAAATATCTAATTGACATTAATTTGTTTTCAAACTAATAATTTAAATCTTAGATAATATATTATATGTTTATAAATTATCGCAAACATTAAGATTAAAATTTATTTTTAAAAATATATTATTTCACAATTGAACATTCAGTATATAATAACATAGTTATTATATAAGTGTGTGAATAATGTTTATATTGTGTATCATTTTAAAATACATGAAGTTTAACTTCATTATAGCATTTAGTTTAATATATAGTAAAAATGATTTAATATAAAATAATATATAATAATCATAATAACTATAAATATAGTGTTTGGTGTGCTATTGCAGACCACAAATCATTGGTATAGTTGTAGAGTGAGATGTTTCTCTCTCACCATTATATTCATTATATATTAAGTAATATTATTTAATAATAATATAATTTAATTTTAAGAGACACTGAGTTTTGAGAAAAACAGGTGTATATTATGTATATAAGTATATAACATATGGTTAGTATATAAATGTATATGTTTTAAGAGTCGGTGAATATATATTATTATACATACATATCATAGCAATCACAGAGTGCTTGAGGCAAATGCTCGAGAATTAGTGACTACACTCTCTCACAGTGTATTTAAGTGCAAACTGTTGTCAATGTTGTCAAACGTACACATTATCACAAAACTACTCTTTTAAAGCTTATGTTTAAAAAACTTTTAGTTCTTCACTTAACTATCAAACTGTATGTATCTCTTGCTATGTATAAGCTCTAGAAGATTGGTTGTGTGTGTGTGGATGTGTATGGTTGTATGTATGTGTATGTCTATGTATGTATGTATGTATGTATGTATGTGTGTGTGTGTGTGTGTGTGTGTGTGTGTGTGTGTGTGTGTGTGTGTGTGTGTGTGTGTGTGTGTGTGTGTGTATGTTGTTGGTGCAAACAAATCTCTTGTCAAACAAGAGGTAATCAATTGTGAGGCAAACACTGCAGACACTAAACATTGGGAGCAAATACTGGTGTAAGGCTTAGATAGTATATCTCAAGTATCAATAAATACAAGCATTTCATAAGATTGCAATCCATATCAAAATATTTGCGACCGCATGCGCTTCGTTACCATTGATAGCAAACCAGGAGCGCCACATGACCGCCCCATTTCCCCCTAAGGTCCAATCCGCACAACCAATATATGGGTTATAGTGGGTTTGGGGTAATCCTGTTCCGCGAAGTGGTAACTGCTGATGAAGTGGTGGTCCAATGGGAAGCCAGACTAAGAGCTTGCACTTTGGTGGCGGTGGCAATAGTGGCAACTTTTTGCGGCCGAGCGGCTCACCTCCAAACTCATACATTTCAAACACTGACAGACACTTTGCCTCCTTTTGTCACAACATAAGACATTACACATCCATAAGCTTTTCAATTGAGTGATGTGTCGGTATTGACTACAGTACTAACAATTGTGTGAATATATTTGTGTAAATATAAGTCATTATATAAAAAAGTGATGCATTTCTGAGTGAATCCGTGTTCAACATTATATAGACTACTATTGATTTAATACCTAAATCATTGTGAATCTTATGATAATTATTATCCTCGATAACAATGTTACCATTTGAAACGCCAACAATATTTGAACAATTGCCCAGGTTTATTTTTAAAATGCCTCGAGTGGTTACCGATCAAAAATCTAAGTTTGAATCCGACGAACTATTTAGGAGACTCTCACGCGAGGCTGAGGTATGCCTACAACTGATTATTCTGCAAACACACAGTTTCACCATTAACTCCATGTTTCTATTGATTTAGGTTCGATATATTGGTTATCGGGACCGACCACTAGAGGAACGGCAGATAAGATTCCAAAACGGTTGCCGAGAAGGACATACAGAAGCGGTATGTGTTGTGTCAATCATGAGACACTTGTTTTGTGTTTTCACTCATAGAATCGGAATTTGTTTGAATATTAAACATTTATTTGTATTACAAAACAAATGTAGTGTTTATTGAGGAAGAAGGCAGACATTCAACAACAAAAAAAGCAAAAATTAAAACACATAACTGTGCGATATGTGAGAGCCTCTATTAGCACACATATATTTTGTATACAATTATTTGTTTGGCTTAATTTAATGTGGTATTTTGCCGGTAATGATAGTTATGGTTTGACTCATATAAATAGTTGTAATAAGTGAGGGCAAGCCCTAACAGAAAGTGGTGTATCATATTTTAATCATAATTGCAATGTTTGCCACAACATCTACTATAGTCCAGTGTGTTTTGTGAGTAGAAAATTGTTGTAAAAAATGTTTTGCTTTTTTACTGTTTTATTATTATTATCTGCTTTTGTTTTTAAAAATGCACTGTTTTTAAGTGTTGCTAATAAGTAGAGTATTTCCTTTCCATACCCATTCCCCCCTTTTCCTACCGTCCCTCTCATAAGTAATCTGTGGCCAAAAAAAGAAATTAAATCCAAAAAACGCATAACTCGTTAGTATATAATCTAAGGCGCGTGGGTTAGGGTTGTGTTAGGGTTAGGCCACAATTATATCGGTCTCTCTCTCACTACTATATCAATACTTGAAAACAAAGCCCACTTGACTTATTGCCGGCTCGTTGAACAACACTGTCTGTGTGCCAAACACTACCTGTGCTGTTGTGATGATAGATCATATGAATACCTTTTTGCCGGCCCTAACCATTGGGGGCTATAAGTGCTATGAATAGAGTGCATCATTCATATGATTAGTGTTAGCGAAAGGGCAGACAAAATAGTCATAAATAATATCTTTCTCTTTACTAGTATTTAGTGCTTAGCCTTAAATGTTTTGTTTAATTTGTTTTTATTTTCATTATTTCTGTACTCATATTTGCAGGCCTTTATAGCGACGGGCACTAACTTACAACTTATGTTTAGTCCCTGTGCTAATGGCTATAGCGATGGATGTGATTTCGATAAAGAACAGGGAAAGGTAAGACATAACTAATACTAATCCATTACTATTACAATTACTGTACAGTTATCACATATTCATACTGTTCAACATAACTATACAATTACTACAGTATATTACTATTACTATAGTTGTTATAAATATAAATACTATTCTATAATTTTTATCCAAATTTTACTCCACTAATCAATTATAATGTTTACTGCAATTACATGTTTTTATTATTGTTTTTATATATAAATTATTGAAAGCATACTATGAATTGTTAGTTTTTATTGAAATATGCAAACCATTAGTTTTAAATGCCTGTCCTGTCATATAATATATATATATATATATATATATATATACAGTATTTGACCCTTTGGTTTGAAAGCACTGAAATCAGTTAAATCATTCAAATAACATGCAAATCATAATTGACTGTCAATTAACGTTTAGTCGCTTTAAGTATTTGTCATCACAATTTGAAGGATGAGTTTAAACAATATTTTGCTTTAACTATAAGTGCTATAACTCCTACACAACACATGCCAATACACTGGCATTTATGGCATTCCTCCGGCACTGTCCACCAGTTCCAATAAGCAAGGTGCCGCCATTCAAATAGCATCTGGCATGTAATGGCTATAGCTATGGCGGCTTACACTTTATTGGACTGACATTAGTACCAACAGTGCCGCAGAAACTAGTAGTAAATGCTTGAGTGAATCGTTGTAGTGATGCTTTTCTAGTGATTCCCAATTTCTCTTTAGCTACTATTCCTGTAATCCCCGGGTGCTGTTGTCATGACAATGAAGTGGTAGTATATCCTTCTTGGAGTGGTATGAGTGGTAATATCCGCGGAGCTCTTCTCCACAATGCGGCAAATGGCAAAGCCTTATGCGGTACTCATACAACATATACAGTATATCGACAAATATATATTATATATAATACTGTAATATATAGTAAATGAATGATACGATAGTATATTACAATATATAGACGTGATTTGCAAACCAATCATTGTCTCCTTTTTCTTAACTTTAATTATTATATAACATTGCATTTATAGCGACTTTTAGATTTTAATATATTTATTGCACACAACAATAGGTTTGTCTTATAATTAGGTATTTCTGTTTCGTTTCACTTAACGATGCCATCAATGCATCACTGATTGACTTAATATAGACAACACGCGACACAAAACACATATTTATAAATAAATGTGTTTTTCGTCAACAAAATGAACAATAATTTTTCGGCACAACTGAAGACTAATAATGCTTTTGTGATCGCAAACAAAGAAATACTATTTCTTGAGACAAACTTCTTATTTAATACCATTTTGTGGTTTTATTGTTTCATTCAAATAAATCATTTGTTTGTCAATTGATATCAATTTTAAATAATGAAACGTTTAAACGCTTAGTTATTATACATCAAAATTTATTTATACATTCATTCATTCATTTATTTATTTGATTCTTTGAATATGTTAAGAATATTTCCATAAAAACTTTTAACACAATTAAACTATATTTAAATACTGTGAAATTAAGTGTATTAAATACAAAATACTATTATTTATTTAGTAACAATGTTTATCAATATCCATAATATTTATTTATTTGAATGCTTTAATACGATAACAAAATTCAAGTAATAACAGGATCCAAGTCAGTCATTATTTTGAGACAATAGTTACAAATTTTTAAAAGATTTTGTGGTAATGAGTGTAAACCTTATGGTGTGAGTGACTGTCAATGAAATGGTTGAGAAGTCTTTGGCATTAAAATCGTAGTCTCATTACGTTTAGGAAATAATTTACAAAAATTATCGACTGAACGACAAAAATGACATTTTATGAGAGGAGTTATTATTATTATTAGTAACTCTAAAAACTATTTACTATATTGAAAGTGAATGCAAACTATTATATACTCTGTAATCATAAGGTTTATAACGAGTGAAACGTAAAAAAAATAATATAAGTTAAACAAAATGCTAGACTTGAGATGGCCTCAGATAATGATGAGATCATAGGCCATATCCGTAGCACTAAATTGACATCCGATTCAATGATATATTTATTTAGGTTTTTATCAAAACTAATTCCGTTTAATTTTTTAACTTATTTTTTTTGAATAACACTTGAGTATTGAAAAACATTTTTATGAAAAACATTATTTTTCTTCTTAAGATAACAATTTTGTAAATTACATCATTACATGTTATAAATACCATTTATATGTAGACTTTTGAGTTTATTGATTGTCTGTCGCATTCACTGCACATAAATTTTATGCGAATACTAGTGAAACAAATGTTATATATCTACTCTAAATTTTTGTCAAAAGAAATTTAAATGCATAGTGTAGTGATTATATCAAAAAATTAAGCATTTGATTACTAAATTTTTTTATGTATTCAAAAATATTTTCAACAATTGTATATTAAATAAATCTATAATTGCTTGAGTGTATACAAAAAAACAAATATGATAATGTTGAACTTCATACAGTATTATATATAATACTGTATATAGACTTCAGAATACATATACAATAAAACATGTTTTCTATCACTTAATGTAACTTTTATTTGACATTCGCATTATTATACTGTATATAAGATTACTCTAATCAACAACAAAAATAATTTTGTTTAGTGTATGTGTAATTTAGTGAATGCAATTTTGTTATATTTGCAATATTATTGATTTATGTTTGTATAAAACATTAATAAGAAAATCTGTAATTGTAATGAAATGTTACAAAAATTTATTGCATTTGACTAAAAAAATATTAAATAATTGATTTAATTGTCAAATGAAGGTTCATATAAAGTCATGTATGATAATGAACGGCGTATGTGTCAGATGGAGGGGTTGGATAGATCTGGAAAGACTTGATGGCGTTGCTTGTCTTGAATACGATGAAGAGAGGGGTGCTTTAGAAGACGCCATATTAAGAGATCAAATGGATAGATACAACTCGCGGATGAGGGAACTGGAGGAAAGACAACGCATTTTCAAAGCAGCTCAAGAAAGACAGGCAGAAGCCGAAGCAGAGGTCAGTTCATAGTTGACATTATAGACAGTTTGAATATTGTATACAATTTACTGATTATATATTATATTATATATACTGTATATAATATATAAGTGAATGACAATCAATACAAACTGTGAAAAAGTGTGTGACATTCAAACTATTGAAATAATGGGCTCTATCTTAAAATCAGACCAGCATCAGACTCCCGACTTATAATGTTTTGTGAATAACTATTAAACTATATTTTTAATTAAAAAATGACCAATGGCAAAGTTATAGATAATTTTAGACTGGATATATTTATAATTAATTATTTTTTATTTACTATTATGATTGGCCAGATAATTGCATCAGACCTCTTTTAACAGGTCTGATGCAATTATCTGGCCAATCATAAGAGTAAATAAAAAATAATTAATTATAAATATATCCAGTCTAAAATTATCTATAACTTTGCCATTGGTCATTTTTATATTAAAAATATAGTTTAATAGATATTCACAAAACATTATGAGTCGGGAGTCTGATGCGGTCTGATTGTAAGATATAGCCAAATAATGATTAGATTAGATGTTTAGATGGGGTTTATATGTTAAGAATAACTTAATAGAAAAGACAAAAATTGATTGCAAATATAATTACATTGAAAGTCATTTCAATGTATTGTCCATATGGTTGCAGCTGTAGTACTCATAGTAGTAGACATTTATATAGTAATAATAATAATAATAATAATAATAATAATAATAATAATAGAGATATATTTTGTAGTTTGTTTCAAAAAAAAACTTGTCAATGCCTTCAATGTGTACCAACACACGCGACAAAACTTAGGCCAAAAGCCTAATCATTACTTTTTAGTAAAAACATAGACACCGTTTTCCAGCTGTGATGCCAGTGCTGTACTGCCGGTGTTATGCTGTCAGTGCTGTACTGTGTTTAGTGTCGGCTCAAGCTTTTTGAGTGAACAGATACTATGTTGGCGTGCGAACCGACCCAACACTTATGTAATGTTACTTATCAATGATATATACAGTGCTAACATATGATAGCACTTGTCATACACCTGACGCTTCATCTCTACCGGCACTCCAACACTAACTTCAATACTAGAAAACCGTTTGCTTTTCGTGGGAAAAGAAAGCAATACTTATATTGTGATTACGCTTTGAATCATAAAAACGCAAACATATAGTCATAATTGTATTTTTCAATTGTTATGATATTATATTTTTTGTATTACATATTATTCGCGTTCACTCACATATATACATACACAACAAAAACTTATGTTTTTCATATGTTTCAACATTTTGTGCCGAATTAGTGATATTTTGTGGATTCACTCAAAATATTAAGACTAAGCCTCAACTCAATCAATTGATTTTAAGTAGAGTAGACTATATAATACACAGTATATTGTATTGAATTTTGAAAATAAAGTAATTTTGAGTAAATGACACACCAATACACGCACACAGACATCACAATTGCTTTTTCACTCAATTTTCCCACAATTTTTATTAAATCTAATAAAATATAACTTAAATTTTTATGTTTTTAGCAAATATTTTCAATGTTTGAACACAATTCATGAGTTAATATTATTACACTAAATACCAAATATAATGCCAAATAACAGAGTAATTATAATAGAATTTACTATTATTTGTCCCCAAAAAGTATTACTGTTTTCAGTGATTTTATACAATATATGGAAAAATATATGTTATTCCGTATCCATCCCACGCATCGATACTTTTTGCTCAAAAAGTTGGGATTTATCATAAAAATTCAAAATCCATGTTCTCTATAGATTTCTCTATTAGGTTTTCAGCGAGTTTTTCATTTTATTTGACTTACAATACGGTAGTGTTAGTAATACTCGTCAAAAATGGTTGAGAGGTTAGAGAGGAGAGAGAGAGAAAAGAGGAGGGAATGAGAGGAGGATTTGATGGAAATGTTAAGCAAAATGAGCGGCGATTTTGCAAAAAAAACTAAGTGTTATACACTGAGAGGGAAACTATTGATTGTAACGGCATAAACATAGTATCGATATAGTGATTATATTAACAGTGAAAGGGGAGAACCATTGATGGTGTCTATTGGGGTACAATATGGTGTAAATCCAGTATTTTTCACATTTATCGGCACACGTCAACTGCTGGTCGCCCAGTGGACGGCCGTACTGATGACACGCGACCCGACAACAGTGTCTTATTGTTGTCCATCATTTTAGGACTTATTAGTTTGTTATGTGATATAATTACGGGGTTTAGCATAACATTGTCAGTGTTATCCCTAACGTTAGTTCAAACACAATATCTAATTGTAGGATAAAAATGTTATTCAAATATAGCGTTGTTAACGACAATTAAAAAATACTAAAAGCGTTTTGATGGCTGAGTAATAATCAAAAGATTAAAAAACATTTTTAACGTCTAATCCAATCTCAGTTTTTTTCAGAGCACTAAACCATTAATAGCTTATAAATCTAAAATCTAAATGTCAGTCAAAATAATAAATGTATTACAAAATGTTTGTTATATCTTATAATTATGGAGTGCTTAACAACTTTTTAAACAGATTTGATTCACTTATTATTGAATGCATTGACAAATTGTTTTTTTTGCAACAAATTTTAATTTATAATGTATTTTAACGAAACATTCTATAACTATTATATTGATTACAGTTTGAAATTAATAGATCTCTATACTTGTCATTATATATATATATATATATATATATAAATACTATAATATTATACATTAGTAATGTCATAAGTCATACTTACATTTATAGATAAATTTTCAAAATAAACAACTTTAAATAGTTTGATAAAAAATTATACAGTAGTTTGTCAAAAAATAATTAATCTGATAATGTAATTATATTGAAATTAATTATATTTTTATTATTTATTATAATTTTTAGTTACGGAAGAAACATCACACAGAGTTAAGTCCTGAAAGGGCCGGTTCTGCCAGTAATTGACAACTATTATCAACATTTATATCATATATAAAATCAATTATAATAATATTTGATGAAAAAGATTCACAAAATCGGTGATTACGTGACATATATTATATTTATATAATATATATGACAAGTAATTCGGCAATTAATAGACGAGTGACCGGTGCTAACCATAAATCTGTATTTGAAGGCCAAACCTGTCGACGACAGCTAATATAAGGGATAATGAATCGCAATATTATTTTTTTAAAACATTATTTTATTGTATAAGATATGATTTATATTCAAATTACACTGAAATGAAATTGTTAAATGAAATATATGTAATGATAAAAAACTGTATAATAGTTAAACACATTGACTCGTGATTGTATAAATTATTATGTGATATCTTTTTATTAATGGAAACGTTTATTTGATTCATATTTAACGAAAATGAGATTTTAAAAAACGTTTTTTAGCACAAAATACGAGATATATTTCAGGTACTCAAAGACAACTAAAACATTGTTATCAAATCATTGATATCATTGAGATCTCAAATGAGTTCCTATTTAAACATTTGAAAAGTCTTTTTTAGATGCGATTCATTTATCACTGATTTTTCAGACTTTTGTTTATATATATATAATGATAGTTTCACAAAAATGAGACTTAAATATATCTTGATATGTATATTATAAAATAATGTATAATAAATATATTATAAATATTTAAATATATATATATAAATAATAAATATAAAAAATAAAATAAAATTATTCATAAGATTATAAGTGATTTCTAGTATTATTAAATTTTATTCTGAAATATAAATTTGAGATATACAATGTATAATATTTCTGAATATAATATATTGTATATATAATTTAATAATTATTATATTATTATAAAGTTATAAAGTTATATAGTAATTTTATAATTTAATCAAAAAATAAAACTAACAAAATTTTAATCAAATCATTAAACGAAAAACTATATAATTATTTTTATAAAGATTTAAGTACTAATAAATTTTTATTAACACTTAATTTTTGTAAAATATTTATTCTCCCCTTTACTGATTTGATTTAAATGTTGTTTTATTTTTGATTAAATTATAAAATAATGTATTAAGAAATTAATATATTATATAAATGTAACAAAAATATTTAAATAACAAAATTTAAAAAACAATTTTTATGTTTATTTAAAATATTTGGAATATTTGTTATATTTCAGTGAATCGATAGTTGTGTTGTTTTGTGAATAAATTTCAGCTGTTATTCATATGTCTTATAATAGTGAAAAACCGGGGGCACAGAGAGGCATAACATTGTTTGTCACCCATATATGCAAATTAAGGTTTAGGGGCTCATCCTATTGTGTGTTAGAAATATAAACCTTTCAACTTATTGACCAAAAAAGATATTCACTTCCAACTGATTTGAATGCAAAACTGCAGGTGAAGTGCAATACCAATGAATCCAATGATGAATTCAACGTTTAGGAAATAGTTTTTAAATAAGAGGGTCTTTATCGATGAAAAATGAGTTCAAATTGTCATTAAATATGAAAAACTGTCTGAAATACAGACATACAGTATCTCAATCTGTTTAAGTGTGAAATCAAGCGACAGTCAAATCTTTGTTAAAAAATTTTACTAAAAAATAAAAGGATTCCCACAAAGTCTAGGTTTAAAACAACAAAAAATAGTATAAAAATATAAGGAGAAACCCATAGGAAATCTTTATAACAAACGTTAAGTATATATATATATATATATATATGACAACGACTACCCAAAAAAAAGGTCGTTTCAATTCAATATAATAGTGTGAATGGTATTTATAGCCTATGTATTGTACTTACAATGATTGTAATCTATTGAATTGATGATATCGTATATAGTCTAAGAAATATCTAATTCAATAGTTATGCAAAATATTCGCCAATAAATTATTTCATATAAAATTTATGCCGATTTGAGTTCAAATAAGTTTTTGTTGTAATTTTTCAATAAAAATAGTTTGAATATAAGGGTTAAAATGAAATATACTGTATGTGAGCATTGAATCGTATATATAGTCTGAATAAAGCACGTGTGGTATCACTCAACCATAAGGATGTCGTCCAATATTTTTCAATGATTGCATAATTTCTACAAACTATTTGTTAGCTTTTAATACACGACACACTTTGCTTTTCACTATTCCTTATAAAACATGTTTATTATAGAGATTTTCAAACCAATTATAAATGTATTAAAAGATTATTAAATTTGTTCGGCTTATTATCAAATAATCTATTCATAGCTTTGTTAATAATAAATATAAATTTTAGGGGGAAAATCAGTAAAATAATTTATAATTATTTTTATAACTTAATAATAATTTTTGTTGACACTTTATTTTTATGTTTACTTATCTTTCAATGTAATACTAATTACTTATATTTTAAGTGTCTTAAAACATAAACAGTATTTTTAGTTGTTTTATGTATTTCTTTAGAAATCTAATAAAAATTTATATTTTCACAAATGTTACATAACTACTACACATACAGTAAATATAATCGGTTTAATGTTTTAATCACTTTTCGGTTCTCAAGTCAAAACAATTTCATTAACTTTATTAATAAATTTTTATTACAACTTAAGCAACTCTTCCTGTTTTTGCTTAACTAATACTTGTTTTATTAAAGATAACCGTTTTGTATATTCAAACATATTATTTGAAATATTTATTTTTATAGAAAATAGTAACTCCCGATTCAATTTGTGAGATAGTAAATGTCAAAAAAAATTGTATAAGTATTTTTGGTTTTCTAGTTTAATAGCTGAAACCATTTGCAATAAATTGTAAAAATAAATCTATTGAACAACAAAAATATTTATAGCATTGAACTACAGTTTATTTTATTCACATTTGCTTTTATTTGGTTTTTTGTGAAATTGAAGTAAAAGTCACTTTCTTTCACTAGAAGTAAATAAATATAACTTTTGGTTATCTCTTATCACTGATAAAATCTCTTTGAATATATCAATGCCTTCAATATGTGTGTTCAACAAAGTTATTGCTTTTTCTTGACTTATCGTTTGAATTTTCACTATTTATAAATATATAGCATACGAGTGCTGTTAAAACTGTTTTGTTTGGCCATACATTTGGTCAAAAAAGCAATAGAAGCGCTGGTTTAGTAGTGACTACGGAATAGGTGCCGGTGTGGTGTTGTGTGACAATTAGTCCCCTCGCAATTCACGCCAAACTGGATCGCACGTGCATTTAAAGACCTCCTGCCGTGTATTTTGTGAGCGCCTAAAAAGTGATGCCTATCCTCCTCACAATGCTCTCTCTCTCTCTCTCTCTCTCTTTAGTTAGTGAATACTATACAAGAAACTCATCCGTAAAAGCATTATCGCCACTGTATTCGTCTTAACCATTGATGCAAATGTTTGCAAATATAATTCAATTATTAAACAAAACATAATGAATATATATATATAGTGACTAAACATTTCATTTCATTGAACACTATTATGTAATATACAGTAAAGTAAAAGCAAAAAGATTTATGAAATCAAAATATATATATTATTAGTGTTTATGTTGAGTAGAGTTTTTGTTAAATATATTAAAAAACTCGTTGATTATATAGTTTCCCTTAAGGGCAACACAATTAATGTAGTGTTCAATATTAGCCGATGATGTGATGCCTGTCGGTGCCAATCAACAAGTTTAAGCTTTTTAGTCAATCCAAACATCTGCACATCCAATAGCTAAACTCAGTGCTCTATTAACTAATAATACATTATATAATATATATAATGTATATCTATCTTATAATATATTATTTAAAATCATTATATTGAATATGCATTTGTGATAATCAGTGGCTTTAACTTTTTTTGGACGACTTATTTATATGATATTTGCACAGCATATGTGTCACTAGCATTGACTGACTGACTGTGCTCTCCTAACTAATCAATAGGCATATTAGGCAATAGCAGGTGGACTCTCAAATAATCAATAGTGTGTTATATAGTATTATCCAACTATTTGCACACATATTGTCAATGTTTAGCCACTGTTTTGCAGTCAATATATGCAAAGTGTATGACTTTGTTTATTTTGTCGACTATTTAAAGTCAAATTGTTTGCTTTTATGACATATATTCAATGGTTAGCTCTATGTTTGTATGTATATGTGTTTTCAGACATTAGCCTTTATTATTGTAAACCATTGTTAAAAAGTGTAAAAGATTTACACCATTAAAATATCTTGAGTTTCAAGAGCTTGCAAAACATACACAGGAAATGGAAATAAGAGTTATTATTATTATTATTATATATGTTTGCACTATAAGTAACAGTCCTTTCACTGAAGTTTGCCTTTACGTCTAAATACCCGTAAAACACAATAAAAAAGTTGTAAAGAATTGTATTGTCGAGAGAATTGAAGACATACTGTATATGAATAATAATAATAATAATAATAATATAAATACAGACATAAAGAATATGTGGGAAAATATTTGCACCAATTTTTTTATAACACATATTGTTTGATGTGTTGTAAGAAAAAGTCTTAGTGATTATGGACTTCCAATAATCACTATTCATATACAATATTCATATTATATGGTATGATATACTGAATAATTGTTATAAAACTCCCTTCAGTTAAGTCCAAACATGTAAACAAAATATGAATAATAATATGAATAAAATATAGAGGATTAGCAAATATTGTAACAGTTATTATAATATTTATGCGACTATTACTGTAGTTATTGGTGTTATCATATTATAACAAGCGATGGGCGAGTGAGTGCTCTTCAACTACTGTAAAAGTTTTACCGATATTTAATATACAGTCGATTGCATCTGATATTAAAGAGTCGGATATATATCGCTATGATATGGATCACGACATCGAAAGTGATTGTGATTTCGCGTGTATTCTCTATTTAGTCTATTATTCAGACAAATATTATGACTCCCAATGACCTCATCGGACGCTAATTTATGGCCCTTTGATAGCTCTGTCAAACTATATGTACTGTATAACTGAAATAAATGCTAATGTATTTAATATATATAAATGAAACTACTTTTCCCGTTTGGACCAACCGTTCAAATGGTTCTCATGTTTTAATATACAAATGCATAATAATATTATTGTAGAATATGGTTATGTTTGGGTAAGTTTTGGTCCATTACTTTGGTAAGCATTGACTCTATTAGTAATTGCCATAAGAATTGAGTACTAAAATAACATTTTCAAAGTCTTATTACAATTTCCATGAATGAAGAGGTGAACCGTATGTCTAGTGAGAGGACAGGCATACCTGTCAGTTCATTCATTGTAGTAAAACGTGAAACCGTTTTTTTTTCAGTGAGCCCTCACTCACTCAATGTTTGTATATTCAAAGTGATGGCTATTTTGGCCAAATATTTCTTCATTTCCCACCCAAAGAAGTCGTATCCATCAATACCTCCTGGAGTTGACCCCTGGCGTTGAAAGTGCATGAAGTGGTAAACGTAACGCCCAAACACACCAACAGCTGCTTTCATCTCATGACAAGAGGGGGTCATAAAAGCACAATAGGGTTAAAATATCGATACCTTTTGGACAATAGGTTTTGGCGAGAAAATAACGATAATAGCGATAGCCTTACAAACTATTGTATTAATTCTCCTCCAATGACTTGAAATAAGTCATTATATTTATTGTGATTTTCTCATCAAAAATATAAATATTATTCTAGTATTGAATTGAAAAATAAAGTCAGAAAGTCGTAAATACACTGAAAGTGATTTTCTGTGACAAATAAAACCAAAAATAAGTTAAACATTTTAATCACTTTTTATAGAGATTTTTTGGTCAATTTTGTTGTTCACCGCTAAGTGATTACCGGTAATGAACACTACAATCATTGGGACGTTTTTTAGTCAACAAATACCGGATGACTGCTAAGGAATTCACGATTTCTCATAACAGATAAAGTATTTGTTTGGTATAATAAGGAACTGTATGACTGTATTGCATGTAATGCCGTATCAAATTGTCTTGTTTTGCATTCACCGTATTTACCGATGGGTACAGTTGTCTGGCTTTCGATCATTAGATGATAGAAATGATTATTACTTTTAACAAATAGTGTTCAGACAAGTGGTCTTTAGGAGCATCAGTCAAGTCCTTAACAACTGGAAAAGCCGTTCAAATTATGCCATAAAATCCGATTAAGAGACAAACCTTTTCATCAAATAAGGGAATGGAGAAAATGGAGTGAAGGCAGTGAAGGCACTGGTATTACTAGTGAAAGGCATGTTATGAATAGAAATTATGAATTGCCATAAAGCATAGTCCTATATGACTGTATCACTGCAAAAGCGATTGTTCCGGATTAAAAAACACCACTGTTTCACAATGAGACCCCCATTCGCACTATATTTTACTATATTTTTATGTATAGCTTGAAGGGAATGGTAAGCATTAGGAAAGCCTATGAATGGTAGCATCAGTTTAAATAAACGATAGTTGCAGTTGAGCCAAATCTGCTCAGTTCTCAACCCGACTGTCCATTATCTCTGTTTCTCAGTGATTGTCCTCAGCACCGGTCTATTCCTAACAGTATATATACTGTATATATATATATATAAATATACTACTTTTCAGTAAATCTATGGATAAACTTTCTATTCATAGCCTATTATATGTGTATATAACTTATGAGTGAATGTTAGTGAATGGCATCAATTTATCTCAAGATTATCGCAAGTGATAATCATTAAACAAATCTCACGTTTATTTTTAACGCTTTAAATCGATTGATAGCTTAAGAGCTGATGCGCTAAAAAACTTTTTTTTTTGCAAACCTTACGATTGCCGACTGCCGTCACTAATAGTGTACTATTATTTCCGATACAGACATACCATTCAAAATATATGGATAACAATTGCAAGAATTAGTGAGACATTTGTTGTAAACAACTAAACGGTTATTCTAGTCATAAATGTTTGGCATATGTAGTATATATCATATAAATACCCGTTGATATTAATCAATGTTTTTAATATATTTATTATTTGTCAAACTTTAGCAATCGTTGAATTAAATTTCCCATACTAATTTATTTATTAAATACAGTTTATATAGTTGCTAAATAAATAATAATAATAATAAAATATACTGTAAATTTATATAATACAATGTACTGTATATACAATAATATACTGTACATTATGTATGCTAAAAAATAAAATAATAAATAGAGTTCAACCCTTAATGTTAAATTCAATGATATTAAGTTAGTTTATTAGTATATTATATACACTAACATCATTGCACTAATGATCATAAAATACATACACAAAAAAATAATATCAAATTAATAGAATTATAATATTAGTTTTATTTCAGTAATTATATGTTTTATGAGATAGCAATTCAAATGTTTGCTAAATTTCCCGTATATAACAATTGTAATAATAAATATAATTTTTTTAAATTCATAACAAATGTTATAACAAACAATAGTGTTGAATAATTGTTGTGATTTTTATTATAGTAAATATTTTAACAAACAAACAAAAATCCACTTTACAACGGTGTTGTATTTCAGTTAAATTATCATTA
Organism: Oppia nitens; assembly: GCF_028296485.1. Lineage (NCBI taxonomy): Eukaryota > Metazoa > Arthropoda > Arachnida > Sarcoptiformes > Oppiidae > Oppia > Oppia nitens. The sequence goes on from NW_026533250.1 coordinate 3,116,506, forward strand.
CTATCATTAAATGTATTTATTCATTATATTTCTGAAATGTATTTACATAAATATATTATGCATAGTATATACTCGTAAAGTATATCAATAACAAAATAAATAGCGTTAATCCAGTTATGTAAATGCAAATTGTATGACAAACATATATTAGCAATAATTTCATTAAACACGCTTCACATGATATAAAAGATGCCAAAAAAAATTTTAGTAATTTTTTTGTCAAATAAATAGCTTCAATGCAATCGACTGGTGAGTACTGATGTTAGAGTACAAGTGATAGGAATCGGTTCGTTAGTTAACCGATGCTAACTGTTTGCCAATCGATGCCTTAATTGGCAAAAATATTATTTTAATAAAAATAATATTAAAACTATCTAACCATTAGTATTGTTGTCTAATAGTAGTGTAATAATTATGATTATATTAATAGTTTGTGTTTTGTAATCACATCTACATATCCGGCAGCTGTCAGTCAGACTAACAGTGTATGTCATTTTGAATATTTTATTTTTATTAAACATTTTTATTTTGTTGTTATACAGTATAGTCTTTTCAAGTCATAATCTTTGCTGAAGTGACCCAAACCTTATGAGTTGATCCTTAAAGTAGTCATTAGAGCCGTAAAGTCCATGAGAGGTCCCAACTTTCAAGTGTCGCATATCTTTACCGCTTATATAACATAAAAAAGTAAAAGCTTTTGAGTTAGAAATACAATGAGATTTGTTGTGCAAAACTCACATAAAAACATCATTCATAGGGTGTCTGCAAACAAATATTGAGATCTCAGTTGAAAAAATATGACAAATACTTGACCCATAAGTTATAGCACTATAATTATATGCAAGTCGTTGGCGGATAAGAAAGTGATTGAATTGTCAAAAACAGGGACCCAATCACCCAATCACCCCATCGACCCATTCTTAAGGATACCATATATTGCTGTCAAATACTTATTATTCAATTGTAGAGAAAGTGACGAAAGGAAAGACATTATTAGTATTTTTTATTATTTGTCATCAAAAATATGAATTGAGTTAACATTTTCTATAAGTTGTGTTTTGTTGTATAAGAAAATATAGATATTTTTTATAATAATACTTATTAAACATAAAAGTTTGCACAACAATTGCAATTCAGATTACATGTGAATTGAAAAGGATTTAAATTATTTAATATTCAATTCATATTCAATGTAATTCAATAAATATATTTTTTATTGAATTTTAATATTTTATCAATAATGTACAGTACTGTAAATTTACAATATATAGTACTAATTTGACTAAAATTTATTTTCAATTATTTCATAAATCTATAGTTTAGTTTATTTTATTTTTCTAAAACATGTTCCTATTGCGACACAAATATTGGTACATATATTAAAACTAAAAATCATTAGTAATAATTTTAATTTTTTATATGAAATTATTTATATACAATAACATAATTTTGTTGTTTAATAAAAGCGCTAGTTTTATATAATTTTTAAAATTGTATTTTATTAAAAAATTGTGTTAACAAAATTATGTAAACAAGATAGTCTATGCAAAATGCTAATAACGTGAAATAAATATATTAAATTTTATTCATATGATAAATTATATTATTTTAGTTAAATAATATTGACAAATCTATTAGTAAACTAAATTAAATAATTAAATTAATTAAATTAAAGTTAACTATTTAATAGGTTTATATATTTCAATGCTAATATATGCAAATATACTGTATAGTCTCTAATATTTAATTTGCCTGAATATATTTATTTAAACACTATGTGATTATATTAACATATTTAATCCAATATTTTAGATATTTGATATAACTTATTAGAAAATAAATTTTATTAAATTATATTAGTTTCGTTTACTATTTACTAATTGTTATGCAATATAAATATTAGTACTATACAACAAAATGTAGATAAATAAACAAAACATATAAATTATTAAGTTTATTGAATTTAATAAATTCTAATGTTTTTTTTTAAATTTTATTTTATAAATAATCCATCGGTATAACAAAAAAACATTATTTATTATAAACGAAAAAATGATTTAATGTAATACAGTAAAAATGTAAAAATAATTTAATTAATTTTAAAAAATAAAAGAATTTTTGTTTACAAAAGATATTTTGTATAAATTTTTAAAAATTGCATAAAGAATTAATATTAATTAAATATTTAAATTTTGTATACTTTACATTTTGTTTATATATATTTTTATATCTTACATATGATATTAATGTCAAAATTCTGTAAATTAAAAAAAAATAATTTTTGTTAATTTTGATTGATATCGCCATTAACTTTAATTACTAAATTATGTACACTATATACTAAAATTATGTAACTTTTAATATATTAATGTATAACAACAAACATTATTAATATAATAATGTAATAATGTATTAATAATATACAACAAACAAAATATAGCATTTAAATGTATCGAAGCAATTATAAGCTTATAAATACTGTATATACTGTAATTTTTATATGTTGATCATATTGTGTTAATCTTGATAAACTTAATTGATTATTAATTAATATTTACAAATTGTAATATTGAATACTAATCATTAGTTGTTTAGATATAATTTATATCATATAAAATACTTTTATTTTTAATATTTTAAAAATTGAGTTATATTTACAAATATCACTAATTTACTTTTTTCAATAAATACTTTATTTAATTAATAAATATATTGCAATAAAACAAAAACATAATTTTCTGTATTATTTTTTTTTAAATATCTAATAGTTTTTAATACAAATGATAATACTAAATATTAAAATATATAGTGTATATAAATGAGTAAATAAATAGTTAGCCACCCATTTAAACGTTGAGCTTTGATAGCATATTAATAATCTCTTTGAACCCACGATAGGCCGGTAACGGACGGGTGTGTCGGGTCTGCGATTAGATTTTCTTCGATCACATCAATACCTGACAACAATTTTTTGTGCAACTCTTGATGAATATCATCATTAAATGGACCGAAAATGATTGCATTCGTGTCATTTGTATTGCATTTATTTATCAATTCATTTGACTCGTGTATGGTTTGAGTAACTTTTATATGAAATTCTTTGTTATCTTTTTTATACAAATCGATGGCCTTTTTGTTAAACAAATCACTACTACTTAATGTGTTGTCTTCAAGACTTTGCATGAAATCCATTGAAATAAATACTTGTTTTGCGTAATCAATGATTTGCCAAATGTTGTTCACCGATGACTTCCAATCAGTGAACTTAAGACTTGTATTCAATTCACCACTTATTGCATCGATTAATGGATGAAATGGTATCGTCTCGAAGATTATCTTCTATTTATATTTTAATAAAAACATTCATTAATTAATATGTATTTAATTTCTAAGTCATAATCGGACCGGTATTTGGCAGTTGGGGTATGTGTTAGGGATGACTACTTCAAATCGCAAGACTAATCCCCGATATATGCCTTTGTGGACAAACATCACACCAAACCATACTTTATAAACAAATGTAAAATAATTATTCATTACTTAATCAACATCTTAACGGTTAGACTTACCAAATGGTGAAGAGTTGGCCGGAACTAAATAGATGTGTGAAATGTTTTGCTTTCGGTATAATAAACTAAATGAGAAACAAATGGTTAAGTAATGTCTTAAATGATGATAATTATTGAAAAAATCAATCAATTAAGACATACAACTCTCGCATTAATTCGTATTCAATGAAGACATCGCTATAAATATCAAGGATATGATTGTCGTTGTTGTGACTCAAATGGTTAATGTCTTGACTAAAGTGATTGTTTACTGTGTCGTCCATTTTTGTCTTCAGCGGTGATGTCCTATAATATTATCAAACGGCCACTCAATGGTTGTGTCAATCAAATGGCTTTGAAAACTGCAATCAATTAATCATTAAATGTATGTTTTGTTTACACATTTGTGTTGACATTCAATGCAATGATTGTGTTGTTGTCTATGCATTGCATTCACTCAACTGTTGACTCAATGCTTACAAAACATAAACATTAATACGTTTTAAAAGTCATTCAAAAACAACAAACGTTTAGTTGTTTTGATAGTCAATTGTAGCGCCGATTGTGACCAACATTTGGTTGGCCATCACTTGTTGTTTCAATTGATCTGATAATCCAATTATAGTGATCAACACACAAGTTATCACTAGAGGTAAATGTAAGACGTCTTTGATGCCAATCATTGGACAGAAAAGACTTTTTAAAGCGTTGACAACAAAATAAAACAAGAGATTGTTTTGATGACCAAAAATGACCGATCATTTGGTCACTAATTTGACGAATAGTGTCACCAAAGCTTAATATAGAGACTCGTCTTAAATAATGACATCTGAATCGCCGTCTGAAGTGATTGATTGCGCCATTTGTTTGGATGTGTGTCTCAATGGTGTCCGTCTCGACTGTAATCATATTTTTTGCTATTTGTGTGTCAAAGGATCGGCACAACAGTCCAATAACAGGTGTCCAGTGTGTCGACGACCTATAGATTTGGACTTCTTCGAGAATCCCACTCTAATTGGTTCGGTTGTGTGGAAGAATGTGGTCAATGATAGTGATCTTCAGTGGCAATATGAGGGTCGCAACGGTTGGTGGCTCTATGACGAGCGCACACAGACTGACATCGAAAAAGCTTTCGCCGCCAACCAGTCTTCAGTTGATGTATTAATTACTGGATTTGTTTATGTGATAGACTTTGAGGCAATGGTTCAGTACAGACGTAATAATCCGATTCGCACGCGAAGAATTAGAAGACAAGCGCTCGACCCGAAAGACACCAAAGGAGTGGCCGGACTTCGCACTCAGTTTAATCCAATTGAAGACAACACCACTCAAAGTAATAGTGGATTTAGATTTTGAAGTAATAATTGTTATTATAATATCAATGTTTTTTATCATTACCGGTAATTAGATACAAACGAAACCCATTGTCACTCTGAATCACGATCTGAAGAGACAATAGTTGCGGACAATTCAGTTGCGAACACAACAGTCACCGATGTTATGGACGACGATATAATAAATCTGGAGCGAAGACTCAATGCACTTCTTGCCATTGATGACAACGTTAAGGAGACATATCTCTGAATTTGTTTTTAAGATTTATTTGTAATTTTTTTTATTAACAAATATATATTTATTTAAATTTTTAAATGTTCACCAAATTTTACTGTATATACAAATTATATATATAAATGGTAACCATATTTACTGTTTTTAATTATTACTGGTAATATAAATTGTTTACCTCTTAAATAAACAACACTTGATTTGTTTGTTTTTTTATAATTAAATAGTTATATATAAATTTCTTATTAAAACAATAACTGAAATTAAAATCTACAATAAATTAATGAAAAAAACAATTAGTTGTGTGGAGTATTGTTTGGCCTATATTTGTGGGAATTTGGTTCATAATTGACTAATCGACGGCCAACTAAATACTTGTCATTCTTGATGTGCTCATATAATCGGTAAAACTTATGTATTTGCCAATGAATTAAATATATGATACATGTGCTCAATAGCAGCAATGGGTGGATCCGACGATTCATTATATTCTGCATTTCAAACGTTACTCCAAACATTGGAAGAATACTATTTACTGTAATGTATGGCAGCGCCAGAATGAGCACCAGTGCCACGATTACAGGCATTGCCAGTCTCATCATTATTAGTCGCAAATTTATATGAGCCAGTCCTCCGTGATATATCTATGCATTAGAAAAACATTATATGATATGATTATAGTTATATAATTCATTGCTATTTAATGCTAAATAAAATTATTAATTATTGTGTGTCCACTAAATCTGTAATCATAAGCAGTAATAAGTTATGTATAAAACAAACCTCTTCCAGTACTTCCCGTAGTCTCCATTCACCCATCATTGCTATAATAAAAAGTGAATCAAATTAAGTGATCACTATATAATCTGAAGTATAACAACAAACCAATTCCACAGATGACTTTCGTGTGAAGAACGCCAAAAGCCCAGTCCTGCCATAAATAGAAGATCGGTGTCTGATTGAGAGGAACGCGAAGTGGGATAATAATGACGACATCAAACAGTAGACCAATTAGTAGTGGTATTAAACCCAACAAAATAAAGGCAGCAATTAATGCCTTCAGTGTTATTGCAACCCATTCTTTGATTTTTCTCAGTATTGCAGACCATCCGCGAGGAATCCAAGAACAAAGAAGTGTTGTTACTCTGGTAGCCACGAGTCCCACATATAGACCACAAGCGGCGGTATTGAGTTCATGAACTTTGATGCTTCCCATCCAAAGTCCAATAAGACGACGGCCAACAATAACGGGAACAGTTAATACAAAAAGACCGCCCAATAAAAGTGATATTGAAGTTAATAATAGTAATAATAAAATCCGAAGTGAGAAGAAATCCGGTCGAATAAAACCCATTCGAACAAAATCGTTGCGATTCTGACCATTCAGTTGAAGGTTTTCATCATTTTCTTCATTCTGTTCTTCATTTGGCTGAATGTCACCCAAAAGATACGATCGAATATCCAATAAATATGAGACGACTAAACACCAGCCACGGACCAACATTTTGAGCCATTGTCTCAGATGACCGTGGTCTAACAGTGCAGGTAATACCAATTGGAGTAATAGAAACTCTAATGATAGTTCACTGACTGGAGATTCACTAAATTATATTTTTAAAAAAACAAATTAATAATTAATTCAATTACCGGTAATTCAATTGATTACAACTTACTTTGAAAGCACAACATTATAGGGCAGAAAATCTGGAATAAGTTTTTGAACGACACAAACGGGAAACCATATCATTAGTAAAACAGTTGTGCCAAATATGACCAAAGAAGCTAAAAAACGTCTGATGTGACCAATGATAGGTAAATGTATCATCTCTTGGATGGGATTAAAATCTGGATCATTAAGGTTTTGCAAAAACCATAAAACTCCCGGTCGTAACACTTCTCGAAGCAATAGTATAAAGGAGGCGAAGTAGAAAACATAAACCATTCCAACCAACCAATGAATAAACATTGACGTTCCCGGAGCTATACGGAAGCTGGTAATCCTGTTCTGAATAGTGGCGTCCAGCATAGGCAGAGAGCATATATCCAGCCACCAGCCGCACACCAACGGGAAAACGCCGATTTCAAGCACTGACAGTAACGACACTTTCACTACAACATAACATAACCCTAAAAATCGTTCGGTGCGTCTGAAGCGCGTAATCGATGCAAACGCGTGAAAAGTGACTAGAATTATGCCGACCGCTAAATATCCGGTTAAAGTCGTAACAAAACCATCGAAATGTGTCGTAGATATGACTGTATCGAAGTTGAGTTTTGTTATAATAAAGTTGCCGATATGGTACGGACAAAATGCAAATATTACTATAAATAGGGTGTTCAGTGATATCACCCAAAATACGTGCTCCAAAAATACTAGCGAACCATCCAATCCTAAAATCTTTAAAAATATAAATAATTTTTAATTTTAAAAAATTCATTTATATTTACGAATAATGTTTAACTAACCCTTTCCCAAGTGAGCTCTTCAGCCGCACGATCCCATTCAACACCTGGATTCCAGTCTTGAGCGGCACCGTTAGCCACAGCATTAACCGCATTGTGATTGTCAATGACCTGTAATTCATTTTGATTGTTCTCGACTATATCGACAACGTTAGGATTAGCACCTACTTCAGCATCTCCTCCATCAATGTTGTCTTCTTCATCATTTTCATCGCCAATTCCTTCATCATTATTATCATTATTTTGTTCATTATTGTTATCGTTGTTATCATTTTGTTGGTCTCTGTCTTGAATGTGCGGAACAGCATTTTGAATGTTAAGTTGTTGTTCGAGCCAATCGGGACCACCACCTCTTAAAATCTGCTCTCTCAGCCAAATCAGACTAATAAAGGCACTCAAAGTACACGTAACAACACAACAGCCATAAAAGCCGTCGGATATTAAGTTCTCAGTACTGAACATATCTAACGGCAATGTCAGGACTGAATTCATTGTATTACTAAATAATGATCGATATATTCTGTCTGTAAATCATTTGAAAAAAACAAAAAAAAATATATAATGTTTTGTTTGTTAAGATCAGTCAAATATCATACAAGCAGTTAACGGTACGATCCCGAGCCACGCGACCGCAACCAGTGTGTAGTGCAGCCAATAGCGGACAGCTGTTCCTAAAGAGCCGAACAAACCACTAATGATATCACGTATTGGCAGCCTTTTAGGCATATCTGGCGAGTAAACTGTCAAATAATATATATATAAATATATTTATTGTTAATTGTGGTCACAATATATGTATGAAAACAAATGATAATTACTTGGAATGAAAGAGAATCGATGGTTACATAACTCACAAAACTCTTTCTCACTATATTTCAACCATTGGACTAAACTGTCAGACAATTAATAATCATTTATATCATTAATAATCTCATTGTCATCACTACTATATCATCACAAACATACCAATCTTGATGTATAAATTTGATACTTCCCGTACAAATGCATGGATGAAACAGTGGTTTGTCTGGAAGTGCTTCCGATCGACAAACACGACATATGTCTGCAAATATCAAACAACAAACAACTATTATTTACGACAAAACAAACTTCACATAATTAAAACATTTTAATACTAATATATATCAAATTATGGATCAATTGTTAATATAAATTGTTGACATTAAAGACAAGAAGTGGTAAATCAATTTCAAACGTCTTTACCTGATTGACTGTTGTCATCCATTTTGACGGCAAATCAATTAATGGATAAAAAAGATTTTAAATTAGTTGTAAATCAAACTTAGAGTCCAAACATAACATTAATAATAATAAATGATTAATAATATTAATATATAATAATCAATATATAATGTAATGTAAATCACGAAACAATTGGTCACTAAATGTATGGATATTTTGTGTAATGTTTATAATGTCGACTAATATTCAACAGTCAATAGAAGCAGTGATTATGCAATCAATGACTGCAATAATAATATTATAATAATAATAATAATACAGTAAATGATTTTCATTTTAAACGACTGTAACTAATGTTTGTTACAAAAAGCATTCACTGCTTTAACTGTACGATAGACTCAATGTTTGGGTTTAATATTTGTTATGTTTATATACAGTGTATTATTACAGTCACTGGTATTTCAGTACAAAAGAGTACAACCATTTAAATGTCATTTCAATCTATCGGTAGAGTTGTTGTTACACACATTCATTCATATATTTTATTTATTGTATTAGTTATACAAACTTTAATCAATTGTTTTTATAAATCAAACATAAGGTTTAATATTATAATAATATTAAAAGACATTATTAGGACACACATTATGTGTATGTTTTACTTCAATTTTTATGTCCTATTTTTTCCTCAAAATATCAAATCTATATAACTTTTTATTTAAAATAATACGACTTTTTATTCATGTCTTTTTCAGTGTTATAACTTATAACATGTATTTATTTTCTTAATAAGTTTGAAGCAAATATTTTTCAATTTATATAAGAAAATACTTATAACATATAAGTAATAATACAGTCGTTACTGTATTTTTACATAAATTAACAATAATATGCTGATAATTACCGTAAATTAAAAAATCAATTATTAATATATTATTACAAATTATTATAAATTTAATATAATTAATAAACAGATGATTAGAGTAACCATTTATAATGATAAACAAATGATTAGTTCATTAAGACTTCGAGCTGAACGAGTCGTGCATTGGAGTCGCCGGGCATTCGGTAGGGAATCATTCCCGCGTAGGTTATCAATGCTCTGGCCTTTTGGCGAATTTCGGTGCATAACTTTCATTAAATTATTTATAAATTAAATTATTCACAATTATGTTATAATTTATATAATTACAAACCTGTTCTTTGTTATCGATTTCACCTATTATTCCAAATCTATTGACAGTTCGTGGCGTTGAAGATCTTAATTAATGTATAAATTAATTTTAAAACTCTAAAAACTATTTACCGGTAAATAAATTTGTAAACTCACTTTAATTCCTTGTATTTCGGATACAATATATTCATTGTGGCCAACAAAATGTCGGCAATATTTCTGCGAACTTCTTCAGAATATCTACTGAATTGATTGACTTTCATTTCAATGTCCGAACTTTCAAATGGAAGTATTTTTAGCTTAATTATAGTCTGTAATGTTTAAGACATAAAATCGTTTAAAAATAGTAAATAAAATTATCGTTAATTTCTATTATCAATTGTCTTACATCGAGTGCATCATTATATTGCTGATTGTGATAGTAATCAAAGAATGTCATTAAATCAATCAAAAGATAAAAAGTTTGCGCCACTTCTGGTGAGGCGTTGTTTTCTTTACTACAATATCTGTTAACAAATATTTTCAGATAAATTGTTGAAAATATTAGCAAATTATTTTCTATTACTTATAATTTAATAAATAACTAACCTTTCGGCCAATTTTAAAGCCAATGTCTCTAAACGAGTCCTCTTAGAATCAACTACTTTGCGTTCAGCTATCAAAGGACTGAGCAATTTGTTCAAAAGCTGAAGAACTTTATTATGTTTGCCGTTTAAATCATATAGTTTGACAGCGTCTTCAAAAGCGCCTTCATTTTCCAAATCAATGGCCACCTTATCTATGATAGCGTTGACATCATTATTGAATTTAGCAATAGTTCCGGTTATACGACAGCCATCATCACTAATATATCCCAGAAGTGTGTCATAATTTTTAGTTTCCCTCACGAGCTTAGAGACAGTTGTCGTAAATAAGTTGTCTCCTGAAGTTGTTTTAATATTTCGCAATAAATAAAAGTAATAAATGGCTTCAATAGCATTGTTTGCCTCAAATTTTCGAGTATATATTGATATGAGTTTTGCGAAATTAAGTCTTTGGACGCTTAGAGGATCGTTTGCGTGCTTTGAAATAATGGGTACTTTAAGGTGAAGGTGTGGTACTATCAATAGATGCAATTCATTCAAAGCTATGGCTATATGAATGGCATGACTTCTATAAGTATCGATTCTGAAGAGAAATTCAATGGCGGCTTCAAATTGATTGGTAAGAAATAATGCTTTAAAATACATAAAAGGTTGGTCTTTGGCGTTGAAATACATTTCTCCATATTCTTCACTAATCTGTTGCTTAAGCTTATTAAAAGTCAATTTGTCGGATGTAATCAATGGTGAAGAAGTATTTGATAGAATTGAGTGTTCACTGGAATCAGAATCTTTGTCATGAATCTGAATTTGACTCAATCTAAGCCATAAGTAGTCATCGACTTTATCTAATACTTCTGATGGAAACTCAGATATTCCACACGAGCCTAGCATTGCAAACACAGTCTTCTTGTACACGTCTGTACTCAAGCGAATAGTCTTCTTATACAACAACTTGATTTGATTTTCCGATTTCTGACTCAATCGTTTGTCTTCGCTTTGCTTATATTCTCGTAATACAGATATAAAATCATTGATTATCCAAACGGGTCCCTTAATTGCCACTTCAATTGCTGCATCAATAGAACCAGCTCTAAGACAGTACCAAATAAAACACCAAATTGGTATTCCATCTACTAATCCATCTTCATATGTGTTAGATATATGTGTCGTACCAAACGATACATTAAGTGACGAATTGGTCAGATATGGTGTTTTGATAATTAAATAATCTTTAATCAGTTTATACAACATAGAAGCGCTTAAAGAAGTCGACATAACAATCGTTGGATTGACAATAGATTGAATTGATTGAACAAATTTTTGCTGAAGAAATAGTTTTGATTGTCTTATTAAAAATGCATTCACTTTAGGATCACATCTATTTACAAGTGGTTCACAATCTGCGGCAACAGGTATATCACTGGATATCAAAGTGGATACCATTTCCCACAAATCAATGATTAGTGATTCGCCGATTGTTTCTTTGGCCACCTTTTCTAAGAAAGTATTGGCGAGATTAGAGCGAATGCTTCCAAAAATAGTTTTGTCCACATATTTGATCACTTCTTTGGCAAAAGCAATTTCTGTGCCATTCATTGATGTGATGGTCGACGTGTCGATCAGTGTTGGCTCAAAATAAAGACGAGTTCTATGTGTTGGTGTCGATGATATTGTCTGAGAGCGAATGCTAGTGATATCAAAACTGGAACTAAAGTCAGTGATGTCCTCTTCAGGACCAACCAAAGCGTTCAAAATCTTGTGCTTCTCTTCTTCCCACTCCCTCTGAAGTGATTCCATATACAGTTTGTCTGCCTTTTCGATGGTTGACTTACGGATGTCTTCAATAATCTTTATGATTGCATTCTCTCTTTCACTCTTCAAGAAACCCTTGATATCGGTTTCAGCGATCGCTTCAATTGGTGTCAACTTTTTCGATGCACTCAATGAATCCAATTGTTGACTAACCTTCTGTAAGTCATAACCTTTGGATCCCAAGAGTACCGAAGCTCTCACATCGTTGGTCTGTCGGGTGTCAGCAGTGCTGGTCCGCGACCACAACTGTTCGCCGGCGTCTAACAATTGCCGCAAATTCCTCTCAATTCTCGGCAATTCAGACTCGCCATCGATATCAGCTGTCAATTGCTCGGCTTTGTGCAAAAGGTCACCAAAATCCGTGTCCATTGACTCCATCGCTGGTCAACAAGTCATCCAAACGTTTACCTCAAGAGTCAAATCAATTTGTTTTTTAAAAATCAATTGAAAGCGTCTGACAATCAAAGCATGACTTGAATTCATATCTAAAGTGACATCAATTATGTCTTTTCAAAACCATTTCATTGAATTGATTTCAAGGTTTAATAATTGATTGATTTTGTCATTAATTATAATAAATTCAATACTAAATTGATTTAAAATATTTTAAATAAGTTTTATAATTGAAAACAGTGTTTGAAAGCAATTAAAAGTGAAATAATTGTCAATCAATGCAAACGTTACTAATTGTCAGTCATTTGTGGCGCAAATTCTTTGAGCGCTTTATTTGTGAATTAAATTCAAAAAAGACTTAAAAACAGTCAAAAAGTGTTTGAAAACAATCACTGAATTAACGCCCAAAACATCTGATTATTAGTTGATTTAATCGACAAATTTCTAGTGATTTCTGCATTTCTGACCAATTGTTTGATCACTACTTAACCTTTGGTCTTGTTTTGAATTCGGCAAAAATGGACGAAACGTTTGTGGCGTCCGAAGAGAGTCCTCAAGTCTATCGGATTCGTTTCAAACATTCTGAGTTAGAGATGTTTTTCAATGATTTGTTATCAAATGTAACCACCGATGAAGTAACCAAATGTCTCGTACAATACGTGACCTCATCTATAGACCCAATTGGTTGGCACGCAATCTGGAGAACAGTTCCTAATGAGTCCAACGGTCTGACGTCTGCATATGACTTTGAGGTAGAAGTGATGGACGTATTGCTTAACAGATTGGAAGCGATTGCTGTAGTCCTCAAGTTATTGAATCCAAAAGAGTCGGAACTAACTGTTGAACAGTTTGACGAAAAGGAGAAACTGTTGAAAGAAACCAAAATAGTTAACATTCCGTTGTCTGAGTTATATGTCATCAGTGATGGCGATGACTATAATCAATACCAGAGAACAGCCGTAGTCATCGAACAAATCCGTTATTTTTACGACTTTCTTTGGCGTCCTTGGGATGAGTTGACCAAAAGTGATGTTTCGGGTCAAGAGATTTTTGTCGACAGTAAACTTATGCCACGACTTGAACTTGCATTTGATATTAAAGACAAAAAGATTCCTCAATCGACTATAAATCGGATTAAAAGATTGATGACTGAGGCCTGGCGTATAAAAGACAAAATCGATTCACACAATTCATTCAAATCAATTGAGTCTATGGATGTCAGTATTGAAGATAACTCTGAGATTGATTACATCAATGAAGTAGATTTAGTGGAAGCAATTAGATTCAAACTTAGACTCGAAGATATTGAACGAGAAATGAAATTACTTGAAGACAAACATTTGAGATTAATAGCATCATCACTGAAGAAGAGCACTGATATTAATGGATTGGATGATGAAGTAATGGACGACAAACTGAATAAATTGCATATTATTGCCAAAACATTTACATTGAAGTCAATGAAAGAGATAATAGATTTACTCATAAATGTAAGTTTAGATGTAGTTATTGTGTTTTAATTATAATAAAAATGTTTTATTTTAAGGGAAACAACGATATGGATGTCTCGATTATGTCCCACACAAGTCTTTATTCAGCATTAAAATATGTCAAATCCGGTGATAAGATATTTATTACGACTGGAGTTTATTCGTGTCCATCATTGCCTTGGATTGAATCGGATATTGAAATTCATGGATTGGGTGCAAATGTTGATGAAATAGTGATTGAGGCCATGGATTCTGTTGGAGATATCTTTATAAATTGCAATTCAAACCGAATTTTATTTTCTGGACTTTCATTGAAATCAACTTCAGAACTTCAAAGTCTTCTAATGATTCACAAAGGATTTGTCATTTTGAATGATGTTGTTCTCGATGGTGATCACCAAACAAGAAATGCTTTGACTGTATTGTCTAAAGCAAAGGTTGAGTTAGAGAATTGTAAGATTATTAATGAGAAAGAAGAAGGTATTATCACCCGAAAGGGTAGTCTTATCTTTAACAGAGACATCGAGCAAAATCTCGACAAATCGCTAGAACACAAAACACTTAATTTACACCTCAATCTCAACACCGGTTCGCCATCTGCTCCATCACTACCATCTACGCCATCACTACCAACTACTCCATCAGCGCCATCGCCTCCTGATTTTGAAATTATTGATCCTTAAGTTTAGAGTTTATTACAATATTTTATCCGATATTTTAATTTCATTTAATATAAGCTCTAATTATTATATTTTTAAGTTATTTTATTGCATTTATTAATTGTAATTATTATTACTCAAAATTTGTTATAAACCATCACAAAAAGCATTTATATTTTATTTCAAATAAAATTTTATATTCAATGAGATACAGTAAATGTACATACTCAATTTTAGATTAAAACAATTTTTTGATAAAATTATATATTTATTATGATGTAGTTTTAATTTGATTACAAATCCATTTTAAGCACCATTTAATTTAAAAGTTCACGACTTTATAATCTTATTTAAGTTTCAAAATTGGTGACAAACTTCACAAATATTAGTATACAATAAACATAGAAATACAGAGAAAACTCAAGAATATACAGTATTTATAAATATATAAATTGTGTATATTTTATGAATAGAAACTAAATGTATATATATTTTTGTGTGTATAAGATCACAACAATTGCCGGCAAATATGTTAAAAAGACAATAATAAAAATACAAATATATAGACTTACAATAAAAAATAAATATTTATAGATATACAAAACATCTTATATGTAATAATAATAATATGTATTACATGATAAAACTTTATTTTTAAAAATGATTCAAAATTTGGTTTCTTTTCATTGATAGAAATTTAAATAAACTCAAGAAAAATATATACCGTATATGTAATGTTTAACAGAAAAATATGGGTTTCAGTTAAATTGAGTATATTATTAATGAATGATTATATAGACTAGAAATAGTGGTAATTGTTGTTTGTTTCGTTTTTTTAAGAATTAACAGACATTTAAAACATTTAAAAACATCAAATAAATAAAATTTGATCACAAATTGTTTGACAATCACTGAACAACAATTTGAACCGATTTTACATCAATTTTTACATTAATTTTATATGGAATGTTAATTTTAAGATTCAACCAATAATTCAATTACTATATCATATCATTTACAATATTTATATATGGGATGTAATATAGACGTAGAGGATTAGTATCTTTTTTGTAAATATTGTTCAATAGATTTCGTTAAGTTATATATTGTATATACTTGTAATATTAAAACCATTTTAAAACAATTTTAAATATATATTGGCATAAAAATCATTCAAATATTATGATAAAAATGAAAATAAACTCCAAATAATTGGCAGAATGACTGTTCCAACGCATAGATAAAAGAAACGGATATTAAAAATCATTTACTTAGAGTTATCCCCATTTTCTGGCGCCTTCTCAGTGCTGTCCGAGTTCTCCACTTTGTCTTTACTTTCTTTATTTTCTTTATCCTTTTCTTTGTCCTTATCTTTGGTTTCCTTTTCTTTAGCACTTCCTTTGCGTTTCTTTTCAATCACTTCTTCGGGAGGTCTAGGAATAGGTTCCTGAGACGGATCCAACACTACTTTACCAATGTTTTTGCGATCATGAAGTTTTTGCATGGCGTCGGCGATGTCCTCCAAAGCCCACGTAGAGTCAACTACTGGCTTGATTTGTCCCTCTGAATACAGTTTGTATACATTGTCAACAATGTCGCGCACGTATTCATCTCTTCCCTGTTGGTACAAGAGTTGACGCAAATTGAAACCAGCGATGGTCTTGTTTTCATCAAACAGTTTCATTGGACTAACTTTGTCCACTTGCCACCACTGTTTCAGATAACAATTAGTTTTAATGATTATTCATTATTTAAGAAATTATGTAAATTAACAAAAGTTTGTTAAGAGGTCATAAGTTATTTGCGTTATAATTACGGTAAATTGTGGTTAAATAAATAAAAGTAATTTAGTTATAGACAGCACCCGACACAACCTTTCAAAGCAATACTTGTTCACAGACAGTGAAGATAAGCGATAGACTAAACTAAAAACACTGATTGTGTCATAACTTACAAACTTTGCTAAACTAAATAAACTTTTGGTCTCTCCAGTCGTCAACTTAGAGGCGCCTAAAAACAAAACATAAGATATAAAAAAAATTATAAACTCACAGATTTTGCAAAACTAAAGAAGCTTTTGGTTTCTCCAGAAACAACACAAGACGTACCTATAATTTTATAATAATTAATTAGTATTTATTTACTCAATTATAAAGCTTATCATATGATAAAAAAAACATTTGTTTCATAAGTTGTCAAAAATATTACAGCGCATACCATATAAAATATATCTTCCCATTGGCTTCAACAGACTGTAACCTTTGTTTGCATCGTCACCACAGAGACAGTCTAAAACAAGATCAACACCGTCGGGAGCAACTCTACAGTTGACAATCATAAGTAAATTATATATATTTTAATTACTGTTAATTACTTTTTAATTTCCTGAATGTAATCATTGGTGTGATCGATAAGATGTGTAACATTTTGTATGGACTCATGTTTAGCTTTAGTGGCCGTTCCTATCAATGTTACGTTACCAACAGTTTTTGCCAATTGTGCCACTGCTTGACCCTTAAAAACACACAATTTGATGATAATTACAACACAATGATAATGACATCAAATTATAACTCTATAACTTACAACTCCGCCGCCAACTGAGTGAACGAGAACTGTTTGGTCACTCTTAAGATTGCCGACACCAAAGAGCAATGCATAGGCGACTACATAATTCATGGTCGTTGCCACGGCGTCCTGAAAACTCATTTTGGCCGGTATTTTGTATACATATTTGGTATTTATAGCCACCAATTCAGCCCAAGCCTTGGCCTCACTCAAAGCGGCCACGCGGTCACCCACTCGGAATCCTAACCAAACAATATTAAAATACCAACAAATAAAGACAATAATTGTTAACTAACCGGTCACTCCTTCGCCGACGGCCTCGATTTCTCCGGCGCACTCAAAGCCCATAATAAATGGGGCCTTAGTTTTGGGCGGATTATCGATGACTCCCTGTCTCAGCATTAGATCAGGAAAGTTAAGTCCACTGTTAACATAAAAATTACAATTATATAGATATGTATAAATATATGCCAAATATTTACCGGTAATAATCATAATTATTATTGTTATAATTATCGGTAATAGCAATAAATCACAATTAATAATTTCATACAAAAAAGATATCAAATAACTTAATGACTCAACAACTCATTTGTTTAATTGTAAAATAAAACAAAATAAATGCAAAAAATAGTTATTTTCGTTTAAATAAATATTTTAAATGAAAATAAATGATAACTATTGAAAACAACACCCATTTATTAGTAAACATCTGGAAAGTGAGGAATCGATTGAGTGATGCGGGTATCTGTCAGTGATGACCACAATCACGCCATCACATCCATCACTATTGATATCTCATATATTACTATCAATTTTATTGTAATATAATCCCTAATATTTAATTATATGATATTTAAGTCAGTTTTTAATGACAGCTATAAAACACATATAATGTCTATCTATTAGATAACTATAGGAAAAAATTATTTTATAATAAATATTTTGCTTAAAAAGTCAATAATTAATGAAAAAAGTTGATAAATAATTAACTAATCAATCGATGATAAGACCGGTTAGTTATATAAGACATGACATACCAAGCCTTCACTCTAATCAACACTTCTCCCTCTGAAAGTGTCGGTTCCGGGCGTTTCATAACTTTCACAGATTTCAGACCTGAAAGACACGAAAACAAAGATATGAAAGCATCGCAAACAAAGTGATAGTCAATTGATGACCAATACCTCCAAAGCCGGTCAACACAATAGCGCGCATCTCTTTGACAGGCGGTGTCTGTGTCTTGTCTTTCTCTTCTTCTCCGTTTTGATCACCATTTTTCTGATCTTTGGTCTCGACATCCTTTGGTGTTGTATCGTTGGTCGCCGTTTCAGACATTTTTGGCCACTCTTTGTGTCGATAAAGCGATTATCACTTAAATGGCAAACAATTGATTAGTTTGTGAAAAGCGTTTGAAATGTTCAGTCAATTCACTAAAAGCTAATTAAAGCCAACAGTTGTGGCAAACAGTCTAACACTGAGAGAGAACTGAGAGACTGAGTAATAGTTAGAGAGAGAGACACAGTGTGTGAGTCAGTGAGTGAATGAATGAGTGAATGAATGAATGAATCAGTGAATGACAAACACTTAGAGAGAAGTTTGAGAGCATTGAGACTATGAGTGAGTGAGAGAGCGATCACTGATTGGTTGACATTCAGAGTCCACCCAAACAACGATTCTATGGAAAAATGTATTAAATATATACTCTTTTGTCAATACATTCAATATATTCATGAATTGCTGGCATTTGTCTGCACTTTGAATGGCAAGAGTTGGCCAATAGTGTGACAACTAATGGTAGCGACATCTCAGATGACATACATTTACCATAAATATCATAATATCAACAATCACTGACTAATTGTGACCATCGATGACAACTATTATTACTCGTTAATTATCACTCATGTGATCCGTGACAACACACACACACAACATGAGTGCCGACTATGAATCCAACTTTGAAACCGAATCCGAATCGGAGGACAAACGCCAATCCAAAAGAAAGTCTTTGTGTGGAAAAGACTTGTCGTCTTCGAGTAAAAAACAAAAGGCGTCGAAGAATGAGTTCGTTGAAGAAACTGATAAATATGAGAGACAAATACGGAACCGATTGTATTCATTGAATGCCTATCAAAGACATGTACTGCTCGTCAATGAGTATATCCTTAACCATCCGGGAAGTACTTCAAAGTTTCAAAGAGACACTTCCAGAGATGTTACTGAATATGAAGTACTAAAAAACAATCACCGATTCATTTGGGATGAGACTAACGAAGATGAGCTGTCTTGGGGTCAAAGGTTGGCCAAAAAGTATTACAATTTGTTGTTCAAAGAGTATTGTATTTCCGACTTAAGTCGATATAAAGAAAATAAGTTTGGGATGAGATGGAGGACTGAAAAAGAGGTCATTGAAGGCAAAGGACAGTTCATTTGTGGTGCCAAAGGTTGCGACACTCGAGAAGAACTTAAGAGTTGGGAAGTGTTGTTCACATATCAAGAATTAGGAGAAAAGAAAAGCGCTTTAGTAAAGCTTAGGCTTTGCGAAGAGTGTTCAAACAAATTGAATTACAGACAAAAAAGAAAGGAAGCGAAGAAAAACAAGAAAAAACACAAAAAAGATTCAAAAGATAGAACTGATTCAGTAATCTCTGAACAAGAAAGACATAATCAACAATCAGAAGCTACCACTTCTCAAGAATTACAAACTGACACTTTAATTGATACAAATAAAGGCAATGACAACAACGTTAACGACATTTGGACAAAACCACAACCTATTGGTAATAGCGAGCCATCGATTGATGAAGAATTTGATAACTATTTAGAAGATTTACTTATATAATGTATTATTTTATTCAAATGTTTTTTTTTTAAATGAATTTATGGCAATTATAATTTAAAATAATATGTTAATTAAATACTATATATAAATTTATTCAAAAAACAATATATATTTATTATAATTGTTAAATATTTTACTGTATATACTGTATAAAAGTAAGTATGTTTTAATAACAATTGAAAATTTATAATCACTCTTTGAAATCATTTTTAGCAAAATAACAATAAAATGATAGTTTGAATTAAACAAATATGAATAATATGTTTATTTTAGTAAATTATACGCCTATTTGTCTGAAAAAATAAATCCATTTATTTGGCAAAAATAATAATAATTGTTTATTTAGGATTAGTTTTTCTACTTTTATACAATGACTGTGTTATCGTGCATTTTAACGCTTACTTAACATTAAATAGAGAATTGTTTATAAAATATTTATTTTATAAAAATCAATGTTAATATAAACACTGATTAGTAATTTAGCTCAAGATTGACGCCTACCTGTGTTTTTAGGTGTTTAACTGCTAAGTGGTTCCCATTAATAGGTATTCAAAATATTGTGCCAATTATTTATTAAAAAAACAAAAACAGTTTGAGTTATAGTAAATAACAAAACGCAATGAATTGTAAATGAGTTAAACGATTGCAATTTATATCTAAAAGTATTATAAGTTACTAGTTTTATATAATAAGTTTATATTTAAATATTTATAATATAAAAAAAATGTTTGCAAATGTTTTTTAAAAAAGATGAATCGTTAGCTATGATGAACTCATTTTCCAACTGGTTTTTTGGGACTAGTGGTGTAAAATAATTTCTTGGTTTATATAAGATCAAAACGTGACCACAAAAAAATTAGCAGACAAAACAGGACGGGATGGGATTAGACCGGTTATATTTTTTAACGGGACAAGATTTTTAAACAATTGTTATTATTCAAACACTATTTTGAACACATTTAATCGTAATTTAAGGAAATATTTCTAAAAAGTTATTTATATGTGCCTTGTATTAAATATTAAACTATTAAATGACAATTACTGTATTATTTTTTAATTTATTTGTAGTCAAATCAATTTATTAACACTAAGTTTGATAAAAATTTTAATATGAATAATATATTATTTGTGACTAAATTTTTATAAAATTCATAATTGGGTAGATTTTCAAATTACTAGTAATAAAAAATTAATTTAAAACTTTTTTTACTAACTAGAACTAGTATTTCATATATAATATTATATTATAAATCACTAAAATTAATATAAACCAAAATATGTTGTGACAACAGATTAATAATTAATAGCCTTTTATTTTATATTTAGATTAATTTAATAATATTTGACTATTAGTTAGTTTTATTTATTTATTGTTGCTATATATTAAAAAATAAAATTTGCATTTAATGGCATTTCTCCTCAAAATTTATATTTTAAATAATTTATTTTTTTAAATGAAAAACAAAACTTGTTGTTTGAATGTAGTGACTTAATGGCAACTTTAATAATAATTATATATTTATAATAATAATAATATTTATAATAATAATAATATTTGTAATAATAATTTTTTATATAATTTAATAACAAAACATTTGAGCAAAAAAAAAACACACAAATATAGTATAATTTAAATAAAGAGGAATATAATGCTCTTATAAATAACCAAATTGTTGTTTGTTATCAAATTTAAAAACCAAATGAAATGAGTATTTGAAATCTGATATTAAATAATGACATTTAGAAATGAATTTTCTTCTTTAGTGATGTCTATTCTTAAATGATGTCTATTTAGGCGCAAACTGAGGATTATTATAGTCGACAAAGACTCGAACCACTTCTCCTGAATATCGTCTCTGATGTGGCATAAAGTAAAAGTCTGGTTGAAGTTGTGGTGATAATGAGGGCTGATTGTAGTGACGATTATATATTTCTTTGCGGTCGTGAGTGGCATAAGCGCTCGGATAGTCATTAGGTCGGTGCGTACGAGACGGTTGTCTCTCTAGTGTTGCACTCATATATTTATGTGGCATTTTTTCGGCATTATTTTTATAATATTGTTTTTTACCATTGATTGTGTCATTTCTAGCACTGGTATTCAATGGTGCATCATTTTCATCAGATGCACCATAATTATCATAACCACTGTAACCATTACGAGCACTCATAGCTGCATAATCTTTCCATTGGGAATCCGGTGCTGTTTTCTGTTCCTATTTTTTTTAAACAATTAATTATTGAATAATGATTTCGACAATAATAACAATAAATTAAAATAAATTACATTTTTATTTTTCTCTTTACGAGCTCTACTATCCCTCCATAACATACAACAGGCTTGAATTATAACCAATACTATTAAAGCTGCGATACCAACAAATATGATAAACCATTTGAGTTGATCCTCATTAAATAAATTGAGTCCAAACAAGTCTTTTATGAAATTGCTTTCAACTAAAATATAAAAAAATTGAAATAAATTACAAATATATATATTTTTGAAGACTATACCTTCTTTTTTGTTATCTATTATCAAATAATTTGGATTAACTTTTAATTCGCCTAACAATTCATCGCTTAAAATACTATTTAATACATTTGTTAGTAAAACAGTTGTTTCTAAGTTTTGGTTGTTGTCATCACTTTGTTGAACATCCAATTCAAAGGTCGCCACCATATCGTTAGAGTCGGCCTCCAAATCAATGAGTTGTTTGACATTTAATTTACTCAACTCTCGAGGCTTTTTGGTTTGCATTTCATTTTGTAAGTGTTGCTGAATATTGGCAGACATTGTCTTATATGTCTCTGAATTTTTATTATTCATACTTTGTGTCCAAATTTCCGGTAATTTTATTGTTATTCTATAAGTTTTGTTGTTTTCTTTATCTTTAATGATTTCATTTGATGGTTGTGTTGACTTTATTTCAGGTGTTGTTTTAGGAACAGATTCATTGTTTACAACATTGACATTGTGGTCGGTGTCCTGTTTGGCCACTGGATTGGCAGTAGTTGTTGTAGTTGTCGGTGCTCTACAACTTTTTATACATATCCTTCTGTCTGATATTAAAGGAGTTGTTTCGTGTTTTCTGATTCTTTTATTAACGGCATTAAAAACCCCTCCCATCACTGGGAACACCAGATAAGGACAGTTGGTATCAGAAAACTGGAAGTCTCTATTGTCTCCAGTAAGTCTTTTCCTGAAGAATCTAAGTGTTGTGATCCCATTCTCACGCCAGGCCGACATATTGTACAGGTTTTGTGACTGATCTAATGGAGGCGCTTCATAGGCCCGAAGCCAACTGTCCATTAGAAAGAATCTTCCACTAAAAACATCAATAATATAATAAATTGTTTTTTAAATTAAATTTCTTATGAACTATTTTACTTAATAATAAAAATTAACATTTAATTCATTTTCTTGCTGTCATTAATTCAAGTATATATATAATATTAAAGAAATAATAGTAAGTTATAATCTAACAAATAATTTATATTATAAATTTTATACAATATTATTTAATATAGAAAATTATTAGATATCACATGTTATTTGGCATTTATAATAATTAATTTATAAATAAGAATATCAAATTTGAAAAGTATATGAAACTAAAATTTTTAAGTTTAAAATTAGGGCAATAGTTATGTTTTTAATGACACCAAAACTCAATTCATGTAAATTCGTGTCTTGACTTTGATTAACATTTAAAAATATTATTATTTATAGCACACCATAAATATTAGATTAGATATTTAGTGTATTGATCTAAAATTATAATCATAATTAATAATACTTACAATACAGTGACTTTCAAATTCAAAAAATAAAATTTTAGTTAATATAATCAAATGTAATCTATTGTTTTCTAAAAAATATTAAAATTAAATTTTTTAATAAATACATATCATTGAACTAAACTAGTAAATTGCTTATTGGAAAATAATCAATTGACATTAAAATATATAACTTATATATATATAAATGGCTATATGGTATAATTATATACAATATATATTTTCCTTTAATTGTGTTACTTCACCCAAATTTTATATTAACTTTATTAAAAATTCAATGCAAACTATTGATTTGTAAATTTCTGAGTTCACTATTAAAACTATAGTAATTGTGATAAACTTTATATTCATTTTAATATTTATTAAAAAAAACAATTTTATCTAAACTTTTTCCTTTTAGTTTTTCATTGAATAGAGTGTTGACTTAGTTTTTATAATTTTCAAATCACAAAGAGGATCATTATGTAACCAAAACTTTACAAATATTTCAATAATTATGTTAACACTTTAAAAGTGTAACTATTCTTTAATAACAATACATATAACCATAATTATGAGTTATTTAACATCTTATCTATTATTCATTAATGATCTCAAATTGTTTAATAATATAATGTAAAAGCATTTTTAATTGCATTTAAAATAATAGTCTAGAAAATAATAAAATAATGTTAAAAGTCTAAAAATAAATTGATAGAAATCAAACCTCTCTTCAACTAATCCGAGTACAGCATCGGTGTCAGGCATAGCCTGGTTATCCGAAAACCCAATACCCGTCCATTTATTCCTATTTTTGGTGCTAATGGTGAACATGATCTCATCGTTGTCATCCAAGTACTCCCAACTTGCTTTGTAATCACAGTTAAATGTATTGCAATTGTATGGGAACTTCCACTCGCCCTTACATAACGACTCTGTATCATACAGTGTGTCGGAGTTGGTCTCCAAATCGATTGTCGAGTCGGAGATGACTGGATGTGATGCGATGGTCAGCACAAGCAATGCCACCACTGGTAAAGCCATCACTTTTGTCATATTCAAAAAACATCAACACTTCATCACACAATTATTTATTCATTATTATTGTCGTTGTATTAAATATTTGGCCTTAAAATAGAAAATTAAAGCAAAACAAGGTTTAAACCAAATTTGATTTTTAATAGCAAATCAATAGTTATGAAAAAACTGTAAAACTGATCGCCATTATTACAAACTAATAATTATTTACTATTACAGATATATAAATATTCGGCAATTTTATTAATACTTACAATATGTTTGTTTGATACAAACTCTTTAATTGAATTCATTAATTATTTTAAGTTATTATTATTATTAAAATTAATAAACAAAATTAAAGTTAAAAACAATTATTAAATAATATAATAATCCATGTCTGGTTTATATGTATTTGAGATGTATATTATAATAAAAATATATTATATTAAAAGTCAGTCTATCATTACGTATTGCATTCCTATATAACGAGGACACTGTACTACCTGTGCTTCAACTGCCAGTGTCTTAACTGCCCCTCTGTTTGCAACTCAATAGAAAAGCCTTAAGGGCTTTACGTTTTCCATTTCGACAAAACCTGTTTTCACCGTTACTTAAGCCATAGTTAATCGAAAAAACATTACATATATCTACCAAACATAGCATACCTGAGCGCTCCACAGGTTGTCTCTCCCTTTACGCTACAACTGAGATATTCCATAATATACTAAACAACACTTTTTTTGTTTTAAGTATTGTGTAATACTATTATCATTATTTATATTAGTATTGTGTTAGACTTTTTTTTATGAATGAAGCTTTTGATTTCCGATTTATTTAATTTGTCGACTTTTTTGTGTCAAAATTTTTTTCATTTTCTTCAAAATTGTTATTATTTTTTAAAAAATATTTTGAATTCACATTTAATACACACCTTTTCCGTAATTATTATTAATACCAATTATCCATTTTGTCTCATCATTTATAAGTAACTTAATCTCAAAAGACTTATTTAAAGTGCAAATATTTAGCTATATATAAGAATCTAGTCTTTCCTGTATTTTGGCATTTTTTGATAGAAAAATCGAGTTTTATAAATAAATATCATTAAATAACTCGAATAAAAAAATCTGAAAAACAAGAAAATTGTAAAAACTAAATGAATAATCCTTAAATAAAACAGACTGTGATTTTTAAATTATAATTTGTTTGCATTTTTAATATAAACATAATAATTCAAATAAATTAGTCTTAATATATAATTACGTTTAGTTTATTAATAATACATTAATATTACATTATGTCATATTTCTAATAAATATTAAACATTAACTATGATTATACTATCTCAACAACAATTTATAAATCATTAAAAATTATATTGATTTAAATGCATATTCAAACTAAAATACATATAAAGATTACTTTAAGTTGTTATTACATATATTGTATTGTATTAATTTTTTTAAAAACTTTTTATCTTCTTTTAAATATTTATTTGATGTTATATTTAACTAATTTCCTTGATATAGTACTTGAAAAAAACAAATTAAATAAATTATGTATTTTATATTTTGATTATTAAAATAATAGTTTTAAAAATTTCAAGAAAAAAGTTTATTTGTAACTCACTTTTAAAGTGTAGTTATTAACGAAGTGAAGTGAATTGGGTGTGAATTTATAGCAAATGAAAACAATGTTATATAAATTAAGAAAAAGTGGCTAAAAATAAAAATTTTTGTACTAAATTTTATTATATTATTCATGTTTAGGGTTAAAAAATTTTATAATTGTGTTTATATATGTATTTGTAAATCTATTTTCTATAGAAAAATAAATAAATTGTTTGCAAATAATCTATTCTGTGCTAAAAATAAACTTAAGGCACACATCGTTTGCAATTAAAACACCAAAACATTAATATCCATATAAAGACAAACAAACAAAGTTAATAAAACCACACTTACAGTACGTTTATATATTGCCAATAATCTAAATGATAAAAATTTAATTAACTTTTGTTGTATTTAAATTGCTTAATATTATAATACAGTACAAACAAATTTTTACGTATGCTATAAATAAAACATTTTTCGTTTATTTTATTTTAAAAATATAGTTGAAGTAAGTAATACTCAAAACATATATTTATTAAATAAGAATTTATTTGTAAAATTATTATTCTTATACATAACAATACATAAATTTATAATAATAATAATAATACAGTAATATATAAATTTATATATTGTAGTGTAGTGTCTGTGCTATTTAATAAACAGCTACATAAACATTGTTGAACCGGGAAATCAAATATTAAAACCGATTATAAATGCTTTAGGAATTTCAATTGATAGTATTAACGGGGTATACAATAATATACATATTTGTATTTATTATTGTGTATAAAGTTGTTGTGAAATAAATAGTTATTATTTTACTATAAAATATTTTTAATATATGGTATTTCAGTTTATTATATTACTATTCATCTTTAATTATAAACAAATATACAGTAATTGTAAGTACAGTACATATTATAGTTGTTTTTTATTTTTATATTTCTAAAATTATAAATATATTATTCAAATATTTAAGTATATAATATTTTCAAAAGTATTTTTTTTAATTTTAAATTATGCTTTTAATGTATAGATATAAATCATATTATATGATATTATTATATTTATTTATTAGTCAAATTCAGATCCAATAGTAATACTGATGTCTTGACCTACAATTAATGTTTGATGATACCATTGATTTGTATCTAAAACAACTATAAAATGATATAAATAATTATTTTCATTTACATACTGTACTATTATTATACTAAATTTATTGTTATAAAAAAAATTTAATAAGTTGTATTATATTATATTCACGTTTTCTATTACTTTGTAAAATGTTTACTATAACTATTATTGCATCAATATTTTAAAAAATACAATTTAAGTATAAATAATATTAACATATTTTCATTTTTATGAAATAAAAAATATACTTAATCTTACTGTTGCCTACTGTTCAAAGTATGTAAATATTAATATATAATAAGTATTTTAATTATATTTGTATTCTTTGTAATAAAACTATTACTAATAATATTATTATTAATAAATAGGTCTTTCCTATGAAAAATCCAACGTTAAGTTTCAAAAGTTATCTTATAAATATTTTATATTAAATTTATAATGTAATCTAAAATATATTATTACATTATATATGAGAAATAATTTGATTCTTAATGTATTTGTTGACATCATTTTTTAGATAAAATTTAATACTATTTTATATTGTATTATACAGCTCTCTCTCTCTCTCTCTCTCTCTCTCTCTCTCTCTCTCTCTCTCTCTCTCTCTCTCTCTGTAGTTTATAATACTGCACTGTTTATCTATTGTATACTATTTAAACAATTTATTCAAACAGATAAATTTTAAAATGTCTCATAATGAGTATAATAATACATATACTGTATTTATTTATCCTTATTTTAAAAATACATTTATGAATTACAATTACAAACAAAGATTAGATTTAAAAATTACTGATTTCTCCTGAATTAACGATTACTTCAAGTACTTGACATATAGTATAACATTCAGGCGGTGGTTCCAGAATCCACTTCTTGGACCCCCTGACCTGAGACTGCCAGGAGGGGTGACCCACGTGGTCTATCTATTAGTTTTAATTTATTTTGTCAAATTTATAAATATTTCCCAATTTAAATATCTATTTTTAAGTTATAAATATATATATATATATTTACAATGTAAGTAAATATAAATTTAATAAATAGGAATTAGTTTATAATATTTAACAATATATTATCATAATTAAATCGAAATTTAGTCTAAAAAATAATTGTTAAAAATGATGATTAATAGAAATAAAATGATGATTATTTACAGTAAAATAATACTTTATGCTTATTAATTTATTAGTTATTTTTTAGTGGTTATAATCATTTTTATTAATTTACATTATTAAAATGCATAATAATACTATAAATATAATTATAATTTTGCAATAACCAAGCTATTTTATAATTATTTTTAATAATACTATAAATTCTATTCTAACAAGGATAAACTAAGATATATAAATATTTATAATTTAAATATATTTTATTTAACACTATATAAATATATTTTATAACTTAAGTTTTATATAATATAATAAATGATTGATTGACAAAAAAAACATTTTTTGATGAAATTAATTGATTCCATTGATTACCAAAAATGATTTCCTTTTTAAAAAATCCTTGAAACTCATCGACAATACTATAATATATTCTCAGAAATTGTTATTTAATGCATTCAATAATAGAAACCACAAAATATTTTTTTTAGTTAAAAACAAATAATAAATATTCAAATAACAATTTTTTATAATATATAATATAATAATGTAATATATTGTATAATATTATTTAGGATTTAAAATAATATAGTATTTTGATATTGATGTATAATCTGATACATACATGCATGTGTGCCCCATAATTAGGACTTCCCATGAATATCCAATCCATTTTAGTGCCCTCAGAGTCTTGTGGCATAAAATAAGGTCTCCGATAGTGTTGTCTCAATATATTAGATACCAATGGATCGCAATTACTCCTAAAGCATAATAAGATTGATTTACAATTAAGTTTCTATTAATTATTCAATAGTTAAATTAATTTATACTATAATATTATTTGTCAATATGTAAAAAATATATTTTTAAAATTAAATTTTTTTGATTTAATTTACATATAATTTAAATTTCATTAAATATTAAGTCAAATATATAGTATATAAAAATGTTAGCATTTTGTTAAAAAATAGTAATTAATTTTAAATACAGTTTATTAAACTTAAATATTATTAAAAAATATATTATAAGTGTTAGAGTAATTAAATCTATTGCCACCTGTGATATCCACAGTAGTTACCCTTTCATGAATCAAAACTTACAATTACAGTATTAATATTAAGTAATATTAAATTTACACTTTAAAGCAATTATTTAAAAAAAAACTATTATTAATTTATTAACATAATTATTAAAAATGTCGGATTAATTTTTAAAAAGAAATTCATTAAAACTATTTTTAAGTAACTTTTTTCATGAATACTTAAATGTTTTTCATCATTATCTTAAAATTAGATTAATTAAGATATTATATTATTATTTTATAACTTTTTGTATTTTATGGTAACAATATATTAATTATATATAATTTTAACTTTTCATTTTCTATTACAAGTTAGTTTTAAACATTGTTTTTTTCATTATTTTTTCGTAATTTTATAATTCATAATTATATAAATTATAATAAAACAATAAAAACTAATTATCTAACCATGAATTTCAAGTTTTGACATCCTTTTTAAATCATTGCTTCAATAATTAGTAAACTCTGGAATTTTTAATACTATTTTTTAAATTATTAATTTTAAAAATAACTGTTAATTAACATCCGTAATTAATGTTGATTATAAATTTTAGTAATTGTAAATTAGTATTAGTGTCACTAAATTATTTAAATTATATGCGCAAAAGTATCTCTTATTAAACATGGATAAAGTTTATAATTTTTATTTTATAGATTTAACAATAATTATTTTTACCTATTATTATAATTTATAATATATCTATTGATTCACTCGTTATCGCGGTTTTTCAGATTTGCTAAACAAACAAAGCTATTCAAAAAAATCATGTTTTCTAATAAATTAATACTTTGTTTTTGCTAACCAACACTTTGTGATCACAGCAACAAAAAAGTGATTCAAAATACACTGGAATTATAGATTGTAAGTTATTAAGCATATTATAAGCGGAAATTTATATTTGTATTAAATGAAAATAAAATAAATATAAACCATATTTATACTAGCAGTGTATTATACTGTATTGTACTGTATTTATAAACTTAATTGTGCATATACTATACAAATTAATAAATAATGTATATGTATATGAAAATAATAGCTTTAAGGTTAATAATGATTATGAGACATGTAGTTTATATAAATACGGTAGATGCTAAATATATATAGTTTGGTCTAACCATCCAATATACCAGGGTTCAGTGCCTGTTAATAACTGTGCCCTTTCAGTTCCCATATTAAGCACTTGTCTTAAACTTGTAAAATTAGTTTTATAGGGAAAAAATTGACAGTTTCTTTCATAGTTATCAAGTGCTGGACTGTCATCCGGATATATCTCTTTAAAATATTCAAACGAAAATATATGAGTTGCCGTCCAATTAGTCATTGCGTCCATTATTACGACCGGTACTCCACTGTAAGCATATCTAGAAATTACAATAAATACTATTAAATAGTTGATTATATATATTTTTAATCAATTGTTAATTGTTTATTAAATTATCAATCATAATAAAATTAATTATATTTATAGCATACGTGCTATTTTTTGAAAAAAACTTATTAATTAAATATTTATATAAAAATAACTTCAAAAATTTATGGATATTAAAATTTATTTAAGTAAACAAACAAATTGTCAGAATAATAAATTTTTAATAAAAATATTTTATTAGCAAATAAAAGTTGTATCACTGCTTTAAATTATGTTTTAACATATAAAAAACCTAAAAATTATTTAAGTTATTTAAATAATTAAATTAAAATATCATAAATAATACCAATTTTTCATATTTTATTTATTACAATTATAACCATTAAAACTATGATATTATAATATATTAAAAATAATTTATCAAACATATGATATTTACATTTGATTGCAATAATATATAGTAATGTTTAAAATTGGTTTTTAAATAATTAAAGATTAAACGCTAAGCGCAAGCGTTGCATATATTTGACAAAATAACATGTTTTTAGTGGTTTTAAATAAATATTGAATAGTGTTGTCATTTCAAAGTGTAATTAATTTCAATTGCTTTTAACTTATGTATTAGCAATACTTACTTTAGTTATATGTGTCAGTATGTAAATACTGTCTGCCAACTGACCAATTGATTATAATGTTTATATAAAATGAGTGGTAAATTAATTTTTTAAATGTATAATTTATTTTTATTATAGATTTCATAAAAATATTCTTTGATTTATTGGACATAAATTGTAAGTATTTAAACTTTTTTTATATTATAGTTTAAATGTGTTATTTAAATTAGCTAAAATAATTTTATAGATAACAATTCAATTAAAAAAACATTAATTGCATTAATAAATAAAAAAATATTTGTTTAAATGTAAGTTTAGTATTTTTTAATAAATAATAATTATATCATAAATTTATAAAATTATTATTTATTTATAACACAAATCTAATTAAAAAGTTATGCAAAAAAGATTACCTTTCAGTAAATTCTTGTTGAGTTATATTAAAAACTTTTGATATATTCTTAAGATTAGCGCAAATATTGCAATCAAATTGAGGCATAAATGCATTTTGTAGTCCACCCGGCATTGCAATCGTACAGTAGATACTCTTTGGGTCTGATATACTGTATAACCAAAACCATAATTTGGTAAATGTCTGGACTGTATAAATATTAGATAAATATGTTATAATAAATATAACAACTAATATTAATTTATAATTTATTTTATTAATAAATTTATTTTTATAATTTTGTCGATTTATATCATTATTTGGCGAAAAATTTATTATATTTTGTATCGAATCTAAATTAAGAATATCATTTGAATCTATATTTAATGAATCAATTGAATCAAAAATTTCTTGAAATTCACTTTTAATAACACTTTGTTTTTTATGTTTTTTATTTTTCAACATTTTTATTGAGTGATTTCTCACTTGATTGATAATACTAGTTTTTATATAAAATTATTGGAGACAACCTTTATTTAAGCATGCTCATTTTCAAAAGTAAACAATATTTTGTCTATGATATAGCAGTTTGAGACCCATTTGATTAGTATATGATATTTACATTCGGCTATTATTATAAGTTAAATATATTTATCACAAAACACCAGACCTGTGCAATGCCTTTATATATTATACTATAATATATACCACTATATAGTATATTAACTTAATATTATTATTCTTATAATATTATTATATAGTGTTGTTTTATTTTATTTAAAAAAGTAAGAAATCACTGAGAAATCTGGTTTATTATTATATATATTATATATACTGTTTATTTAAGTGTTGTGCAATGAATTTACACTAATATTATTTTATATAGTATTATGCATTATATTATAAACCCTATTGTTATAAATATTTACAATTTAAAAGCATGACTTCAATATAATGTATAATAATATATTGAATAAACACTATAATCATAATTTAAATTGTTATAATCGCTTTAATTTATTGTTACCTATATTTTCAATATATATAATTTTAAATAAATAAACTGAACAATAAATTTTAATTTCTTTTTCTAATATTATTTTATATTTTAGAGTTTACTGTTTTATTATTACATAATTTGTATAATACATAAAATTATAACAGCTTATTATCATATTTAGTTACATTTTGCTTAATTAATTAGTATCGTTTTTTATTTGAAACACACTGATATAAACTAAAACATTTTTTAAAATTACCGTTTAATTAAACTTTGAAATTTATTTCATGAGATGTTAATGAAAATATAAATATATTTGTTAGTGACACGGATGCGATCTATTTATTTATGATATTTATTTGTTAGCCTCCAAACATTTTTTCAATACACAAGTTCTCATTTATACATCTAATATGTTATATACAGTATATTTGGCACAAATAAATGCTGAATTGAGAGTCGGGAGAGCAGATAATAGGGACGGTTTGGGATAAAAACTTATTTAAATTTAAATTATTTTTATTATTATTATTTGCTTTTGTGTCGTTCATAACAATTCAATTAAATGTCTGTCTGTTTGAAGTCATGTCTCATATTTTACTTTATCTCTTCTCATGTTCTCAATATACTGTATATAATATATATAAATATAAATAAAATATCATTTAAAACCTAATATCAAGAATGTGTTGAGAAAACAATATACCGTTAAATTCTGTAAAATTGAGTGTAATTTTATTGTTTTTCAAAAAAAAAATTATTTTTACTCTATTATATAACTCTTTTGGTTTCACAACTTTAACAATTTTCATTATTGTTTTACTAGAAAAAATAGATAGGTTTGTTGAGAAAGGAAATATTTTTACAAAATTAATAATACAATTGAATGTTAAAAGTAATATTTTATTTTAATTAAAAACTTTATCAATTACATAAAATTTGATAATTTTTTCTATGTTTGATTGATTTGGAAGATTTTTATTTTTTAAATATAAATTAGAGTCAACTTTTGATATTAATTTCATAACATAAATATTTGTCTAACATTTACTTTAGTTTATTTAAAATAATTTAATTATAATAATTATAATATTGTATAAAATTGTTATTTTTCAAATTAAATTATATAAATAGAAATAAATAAATTAGGCGTTAGTTGATTGTTAAGTTGAAAGTCATTCAAACTAAAAGGTCAGAAAATATTGAATGTATTGTATGTTGAAATAGTTATGTATTTTTTTATTGAATTAGCAATTTGTTAATATGAAATGAAAATTTGATAATTACTTGATATCGACAAATACAGTATATAAGTAGTGTAGGCATCACCACAACTGGTTATTTGAGTGGTATTTAACACTTTAAATCTTAAAAATAATATTTTAAATTTAATATTTTTCAAAATATATATTTTTCACTCTACTATAGTATTTAGCTTAGAATTTAACTATTCATGCAATGAATGGTATGCTTAATATACAACTCCCACCAAAAAATAATAATAAACTTCTATATAAGTCTCAAACCTTGAAAGTGATTTCATAGCAAAGCGTAGGTAAAGACCCAAACGCCAGTGTCTATGAAACACATATAGTATTATATATATATATTATATATATATATATATATATAGTTGTCAAACAACTCTTGAGGTATAATACTCTTGAGTAATATTTTTTGAGATCAAGTCATACATATAACAGAATATATCAGTAAACACATAGATTTCCTGTTCAATGGATCGCCAGCTCTCTGCCACACAAACAAAATAAAATGAATGATAACTATTGATAATAATAATAATAAACAAATCAATGATAAAAAATTATGAGTTATATTTGTGTTTTACAGAAAATTGATAGTTTTGTTACAACAATTTGTTCAACAACTTTAAATATACCGGGAAGCGATTTAAACAGTGAAAAAAAATTTGCCTATCATTTTGATAGTCAACTAAATTTTATGTAAAGTGAAAAAACTTATGTAAAAACATATTTTATATGTGAAAAATATATATTATGTGATTATGTTTTGCAAACATTTAAAGCACTTTTCGCTAATTTTTGTCAAACTTTTGATATTTGCATTCATCACAAGTCATGTGTAAGTAATTTGTAATTTACTTTTTATTTTAATGATATTTTTTATATCTATTTTCACATTAAATGTGTGTTATATAAATATGTATAAAAAATTATTAATATTTTAGCAGTGAGGCGGCCACCTCAACCTATACAGTTGTAGCGCCAATTAAATTGAGGCCAAATGCCGATTATCACGTAAGTGTGTCAATCTATGACTCGCCCGCACCGGTCGAAGTGGACGTTACTGTGAGCGGTCCATCTGAAGGCGGTCTATTCAATAGCGCCAGTAAGACTGTTGTTGTCAATCCATCGGAAACACGTATATTAAATCTGGAAATCGGCGAGTGGTCTAAAGGCAACTATAAATTAATTGTCACCGGAAGGGGTGGTTTCCAGTTCAAGAATGAAACAAATCTCGAATACCAACAGAAAAGTATATCGGTTTTTATCCAAACAGATAAGGCTATCTATAAACCGGGACAATTGGTCCAATTCAGAGCTGTTGTAGTTAATCCCTTATTGAGACCTACAGTCACCGGATCTATTGATATTTATATAAAGGTTTGATTATATCTAACAAAATATTTTAATATAATTAAAAACTTTTAAAATAATTATTGTTTTGATAAAAAGGATGCAAAAGGAAACCGAATTAAACAATGGGAGAGAGTGTTCACATCAAGAGGTGTTGTGTCTCAAGAGCTTCAACTGTCGGATCAGCCAATACTCGGTGATTGGAGTATATTTGTCGAAATATTTGGTCAAAAATTTGAAAAATCGTTTACTGTAGCAGAATATGTGTTACCAACATTTGATGTCGAGGTCTTACTGCCCCCATATGCTACTTATAATCGGTCCGATGTCGTGGCCACTGTTAAGGCTATCTATACGTATGGAAAACCAGTTAAAGGAGAAGTGACTTTAACAGTACAGCCAAGAGTCAGATATAATATTTTGTCTGTGAGACCATTAGAACAGTTCCAGACTAAGACAACCATCGATGGAAGTGTTGACATACCCGTCAATATTGTTAGAGATTTAAATCTAAAGACAGATTTCTTTGAGCGGGAAATAGAGTTTTTTGCACTCGTGGAGGAAGGTTTGACGGGAAGAAAATATAATAAGTCTAATACTGTCAAAATTCATGATAAAGAGGTTAAAGTGGAACTCATAAAGACATCCAAAACATTTAAACCGGGACTCAAATATACGGCATTTTTGAAAGTGGCCTTTCAGGATGACAAACCTGTTGATGAAAATGGTCCTCCACTTAGACTTAGATACGGCTTCTCATACAATGATGAAGAGTGGAACAACACATTATTATTAACTCCTGTTAATGGAATTATTAATCTTGAAATATATCCGCCAAAAAATAAGGATATCTTAGTTATGGGTCTCAGAGCTGAATATAGAGGACAAACATATTATTTTGAAAGCATAGAGAGCGCACAGTCGCCTTCAAATAATTTTATTCAAATTATTAAAGTTGACAAAAATGATGCCAAAGTTGGAGAAGAGATCAGATTTATGGTTAACTCTACTGAACCTCTTAATAGAATTGTTTATGAAGTTATGGGAAGAGGAGATATAGTATTAGCCCGAAGTATTGATGTACCCAACAGTCCTTTCTTTGAGTTCAGTTTAATGGCCACTCAAAGAATGGCACCAAATGCTCGTATAGTTTGCTATTATGTCCGCAAAGATAATCAAGAAGTGGTGGCCGACGCTCTAAACTTTGATGTCGACGGAGTGTTTCAAACCCAAGTGACAATTAATACAAATGTCAAACAAACAAAACCGGGTGCTATGGTTAATGTGAGGGTCGATACCAAACCTAATGCATACGTTGGTGTCCTCGGTATTGATCAGAGCGTATTGTTACTGAAATCGGGTAATGATATAACACAACAGGATGTGATCAATGAGTTGCAAACATATGACACGGGAAAGACATCTAACAGACATTTCGCGCGATGGTATCGTAACAAGCGGTCACTTTGGTGGCCGGGATCTTCAACTACAGGGGAGATATTCGACGACTCGGGTGTTGTCATACTATCCAATGGACTCGTCCACAGGACTCTACAATTACGTAAGTGTTATATTCTGTAATATTAATATTTTATTTATTATTTATCTATTTAACGTTTGGCACGTAATATAACATTTAATAATTTTTTAAAAATTAATTTATTTAATACACAATCATAACGTTAAAATGATTGACATAATATCAATTAATTTATTTTATAATAACATAAAAAATTAGTATATTTTTTAATGTTTCTAATGAAGTGAAACAAAATGATTAAAACTTTTAGATTCCTAGAATTTATGATTTAAAAAATAAAAAATTATAGTCAAATATTACTTATAATACTTATAATACTTATAATACTTATAATACTTATAATACTTATAATACTTATAATACTTATAATACTTATAATACTTATAATACTTATAATA
Source organism: Oppia nitens (assembly GCF_028296485.1). Classification (NCBI taxonomy): domain Eukaryota; kingdom Metazoa; phylum Arthropoda; class Arachnida; order Sarcoptiformes; family Oppiidae; genus Oppia; species Oppia nitens. Next base: position 3,154,482 of record NW_026533250.1, read on the forward strand.
CTTATATACAAATATAGCAAAATTCTAAACATTTACCGGTAATGCAATGATTCCATATTTAGTACATATAGTATATACAGTAGTAGTTAATCGCTTATCTGTTTAGCGCATAATTAACCATAAATGTCACATTAGTTTTTTAAAAATAAATTATAGTTTAAAACAAGGTCTTTAATATGATATTTGTATAGAAACATAATATAAATACTGTAAAAATACTAAAGTAAAATTTATCATTACTCATTAATTATAAAACAAATTATAACTTAACTTTACTAATAAAAAAATGATAGTTTGGTATAGAAGAAAAAGTATGCCATTATCAATGCCATTATCCGATGAAATTGATTCAAACAGAGATAGGTTTGTATCACAAATGAGTTCTTCGGATAATGATTTAATGGCCAAGTCTTCAGATATTAAAATTAATTTACGGAAACATTTTCCCGAAACATGGCTTTGGAATAACACTATTGTCGGGTAATTGGCTTTTGCTATACTCTATAATGAATCGCATGTCTCACACAAAGCAGATTAAGTTTACATTAAACTAACTTTTATTTTATTTATTTATAAAATAATATTATTTTATAATTTATTGGTAAATGGGTTTTTTGATTGAATTGGCGTGACTTAAATTTCCTGTAGATTTTTGAAAATTATCTATTTTTTATATTTAATATATTCTGCATCTATACATTTACTTTCAATTACATATTAAATTAAGTTTGCATTAACATTTTATCAGTGAATTTTAATACCGGTATAAAATAATGCATTATATTAAAAGTTATATTCAATGATTATTTAAATGTTTTTTAGTCATTTAAATGAATCGATTTGTTTTATTATTTGTTTTTAACAAAAAAAAATTAATGATATTTTTTGTTTATTTATATATCTTTAAGTGATTCCAAATAAATTTTAAATCTTTAAGACACAAAAAAAATTATTAAAAAAAATATTTGCCCCAAATGTCTGCTTTGCTTATATATAGTACATTACCGAATGCATGAAGTGCTCGACACGGATACCGATGCCGGTGTTGTGGACGAGGCCTCAGTGCCAATGGTCGCCAAATTTGGCTTAAATGACTTATCGACAAATAACAAGCAAACTAATGAAATAAACAAAATTAGAAAACATTTTCCTGAAACTTGGTTATGGAATTCAACCATAACTGGGTATGCATTGCATTGTAATATATTAATAGCTTTCAACTGACACTTGCATTTGCTTTACATCTAACCGTAACAATACTTGTTTGACCTGCAATTCTCTGCAAAGCAGTTACTAAATATAATTAATATGAGATTTAATAATTAATTGATTAACAAATTATATAATCAATTAATCACTTAATACAATAATCTGAATGAAAGTCTAGTAACAAATAAACAAACAAAAAATAGAAAAATATTTTGAATGTTTAAAATAATTTAGGAAACGGAAAAAGATTGTTTTACGGAGCAAATAGAGAAGGAGTCATTGTTATGAATGCTCCCCGTCCTCAGGGTATGTCCTTTCATATCTTTTATGTGTGTTTTATATACACAAATATAGATATTGTGTTATAATTGTTTTTTTAAAAATTATCAAAATAAAAGACAGAGTTAACATATATATATATATGACAACAATATGCTATATATAAATATATATATGTTTATAGTGTCGACCACTGATAATATAAGACTCGATGACTTTATTCTTGAGGAAAGACTACAACCGCCAGACTTTCATTTGTATAAAAAGCCAAAAACTCGAATAGTTTTACGAAAAGAGTTTCCCGAAACATGGCTTTGGACTAATCAAACAGCCGGGTATTTAAAACAAAAATTAGTCGACTGTTTGCATAACAATTATTATTTCATAAGATTTGTTAACTGCTTTGTATAGAAATGCGATTTCTTTTGATTTTACTTTTTTGATCTTATTTTTTCTAAATATTGTTTCTTTTAAAATTTTTTTACTACTTATAAATTATAAAATATAAATAAATATAGTTCCGATGGAAGTGCTATAATCACGAGTGCAATCCCAGACACCATAACCTCTTGGTTTATAAGTGCCTTTGCAATGGATCACGTGACAGGTTTGGGTATTGCATCCAACAGTGCAAAGGTTACCGTTTTTCGACCGTTTTTCGTAAAGTTGTCTCTTCCTTATTCAATCATAAGAGGCGAATCCATAGCACTTCAGGCCATAGTTTTTAATTATTTTAATAAACCAATTGAAGCAGAAGTCGTAATGGATAATCGTAACGACGACTTTATCTTTACAAATGCTGCAAATGATATCAATTTTGCTGAACCTAACAGTCAGTTACAGCGCAAGAAATATGTATCGATTGGAGCCAATGATGGAGTGGCCGTCACTTTCTTGATAACACCAAAAAAGACCGGTTATATTGATATCAAAGTGACGGCTACGGCACCTAATGCTGGAGATTCCATATTAAGAAAATTGTTGGTCAAACCTGAAGGTCAAACACAATACTTTAATAAAGCAATTCTTGTGGAACTCAAAGATCCAAACAGATCTCCTCAAGAAGTCAAAAGAAATATATCGATTGCGATCCCAAACAATGCAGTTCCTGATTCTCAAAGAGTAAGTATCTCAGGAATTGGAGATATTTTAGGTCCGACTGTCAATAATTTAGACGATTTGCTTCGTATGCCATACGGTTGTGGCGAACAAAATATGCTGTAAGTTATTAGTAATAATTGATATTAAACTTATAATATTTATATATATTTTTGTATTATATCAGTAATTTTGTTCCCAATATTGTTGTATTGGATTACTTGAGTCGAGCCAATCGTTTGACTCCAGCCATCAAATCTAAAGCCATCTCTAATATAGAAAGCGGTTATCAAAGGGAACTGACTTACAGACGAGATGACGGTTCGTTCAGTGCATTTGGAAACAGTGACAGAAGTGGCAGCACGTGGTTGACTGCATTTGTCATCAAATCATTCATTCAGGCAAAACCTTTGGTAGATATCGACCAGAAAGTGATCGACAAATCAATCGAATGGTTATTAAATAGACAGAAATCTGACGGCAGTTTCAGTGAACCGGGAGAAGTACACTATAAGCCAATGCAAGGCGGAGGTAGCACTGGATCGGCTCAGTTGGCCGCTTATGTATTGATTGCTATACTTCAGGATAAAAATTCTAAAAGAGAAAGAAAGGTTGAAATATCAAAAACTGAGAGTTTTATATGGAATGAGATGACAACCTCACGAAATCCATACAATTTAGCGATCATTACTTATGCCTTACATTTAGCTGACAGTCCATACCGTGAAAGTGCATTCAATCGTTTGATAGGTTTCGCCAAAAAGAGTACAGACTATATGTGGTGGGAGGAGGACAGGGAGGAAGCAACAAATCAAACGGACAAACAATCGGCACATTTTTTCTATCCGAGATCTAATGATATTGAGATGACATCCTATGCATTGTTGACTTTAGTGGCCAGAAGTGACTTAGAAAATGCCGTTCCAGTGCTTCGTTGGCTTATTTCCAAACAAAACTCAAACGGCGGCTTCTCTTCAACTCAGGACACAGTTATCGGCATTCAAGCGTTGGGAGGATTAGCACAAAGGATATCAACGACAACCGTCTCATTGAATGTTGATTTCAATTATAAAGCCGACGACAGAAGGGACACAAAAAATATGCGAATCGATAGCAATAATGCCATTATTTTACAGCGCATTGAACTTCCCGTTTCAACCAAATATGTTGAGGTCGAAGCTACGGGATTTGGTGCGGCCATTGTTCAGATCTCATGGCAATACAATTTAGCCGTTTCTGCTGAACAACCAGCATTCTTCTTGAATCCAATTATCGATAAGACATCGACTGATAATTACCTGCAATTAAGTGTTTGCACTCAGTTAGTGATCAATCAAAATGATTGTTAAACTTTAATTAATACTGTATTAATATTTTGATAATTAGTTACAAAGAGGGAAACACTACTAATATGGCAGTCATGGAAGTGGAACTGCCCTCAGGATATGTAGCCGATGTTGAAGCTCTGCCAAGTATTACACGGGATAAGCATATCAAGAGAATAGACACATCCAATGGTGACACTAATGTCATCATCTATTTTGATAGAGTTAGTCATTTGAATTAACAATAAATTAACAATAAATTAATTAATAATTTTATATATTTTTTGTTAGATATCAAGAGATGAGATATGTTTGACAGTTCCGGCCCATAGAACACATAGAGTGGCCAACAATAAGCCGGTGCCGGTCACTGTCTATGACTATTATAACAGACAGGAAACATCTCGTATTTTATATGAGCCTAAACTCGTAACCGTTAGTATAATATCTTATTTAATTTAAATTAATTATAATATAATTATATTTTATATTTTTTAATATTTTTAATTTGTAAATAGTTTTGTGACTTATGTCGGACAACAAGTGATGAGCCGTCGTGTCAAAGATGTTCACAAACCGATGATATCGACAATAATGAGATAACGGACGGAGAAAGTGGCAAATATAGGTCATCGGCCACAACAATGACGAGTGGGTGGCTGTCGTTGTCGTTGTTGTTGTTAGTGATAGTTAACCCAATTAAGCACTACTTGTACTAAATCTGGTCAATAATGGCTTTTCTGTCAATATTGTAATCTATCATTGATTTTAATCATACATTTTTTAATCTCATTTAATTCATTGTATCATAATTTTGATAATTTTTAATAAATTATATTTATCTCTCAACTTATGAAATATAAAATTTATTTATTTGAATTGTTAGTATATATATATATATACTGTATATAATGTGGTATTTCTTAGGACTAATTTGGACTAATTTGTATTAATTTGGATAATTTTATTAAAAATTGATGAAAGTATTTATTTTTAGTCACAATTTAATGTCAAACTTATAGTTTTAATTCAAACGCAATACTTATATGTATTATATTACTGAACATTGAGTGAAATATATGGCAAATATGTGTCACTTTAGTAGTCATACAAACAATGAATTGAATGCGTATTTGACGTCATTATTGTTGAACTACTTTTGGTGTAAACCATTGAAAATCAGCTGAAAAATGATTAAAAAATCAACAAATATGTCGTACTATTGACTGATAGTATAGTCGATAATAATTATTATGATTTAAACAGTGATTAAATGATTTAGTAATTGAATTATAAATATATTTAAAATGTTTGACTAATTTCTAATCAATTCAGACCATCGATTGACTTCATATTCAGACATCAATTAAGCGACAAATGAATGGATAAATCATTGGTTCAGTTGTTATTCAAATCAAACAATCATTCAAATAGTGGTTATTATTATTATTTGAATCAATTGTTTCAATCGTTGAACAAAACATTAGGTAATTGTTGTTATGTTTTAATGAAGACATGAACTATAAAATGTCTTAATTATAGTCACTTACGTATTGATTGCAATCGTAATCAAATCGGTTAACGCCAGCGATGATCATTCAAACACATTGAGGATATTGGATACGATATTGTCTGCTAAGGGATCCGTTAATAACCACACTATCACTGGTTTGGCCTTTGCGTCGATTGATTCAAAGCCAGTGCTCAAGAAAATACATTGCGAACCAATCGAGGAGTTGACTGGCATTCGGGGATCAATTGAAAGTCCAAATTATCCAAATCCTATTCACAATCAAACTTCATGTCAATGGGATATAAAGGCATTAAATCCCAATCATGTGATCACTATTAGGTACATCTTTGTTATCACATTTTAAAAATACATTACAGGTATTATAGTAATTGTCTTTTTGTGATAGCTTTGATGATTTGGATATTGAAGATAAACAGTGTCCACATAATAAAAATTCAAAGATATTGACAAACATTGAAGAAAATTGTTGTTTTTCTTGGATTAAGATATTTTCAGATTCAGACGTCGAGAGCAAATACTGCGGTCGGAGTGAAGACAATAATCTTATACTTAAACCATTTATATCGACATCAAGTCGTGTGTCTATTAAATATCACAAAACATCTCTTGTAGATAGTAGTCGTGGTTTTCATTTGTCATACATAACGGGTGCGCCTAAGTCTGCCAAATGTAGATCCGATGAATATCATTGTCTTAATGGCAAATGTATACCAAATAAATGGAAATGCAATCGAAGAGATGAATGTGGCGATGGTTCAGATGAAAGCAATTGTGATGACATTTGTTTGTCCGCCAATCAAATGAAATGTAATACTGATAGCAATCACGTGAGAGCAACTGTTGGCTGTTATACTTTTCCCACACAAAGATGTAATTCCGTGTTTGATTGTGACAATGGCGCCGACGAAAAGGGATGCGGCGGTTGTCCACAAGATATGTTTGTCTGCAAAACTGGTCAGATCTGCTACAGTGAAAGCAAAAGATGTGACGGAACTATTGATTGTATGGACTATTCTGATGAATTAAACTGTGGTATTTGTCCTCATAATAAGGTTCAATGTGGACCCAATGCATTGTCTCAATGTTACGATCCAATCACTCAACGGTGCAACCAATTACTTGACTGTCCTAACGGTGAGGACGAAATCGGCTGCTTTAGTAAATGTCACAATAAGATACTCTGTACTTCTGGAAATGGATGTTATTCAGCTGAAGAACGATGTAATGGAGTTCCTGAATGTAGTGACTATTCGGACGAAAAGAACTGTACTCTTGAGTTGTGTCGCGCAGAACGCGGAAACTTTCTGTGTGCCAACAGAAGATGTATTCGATCCGTTTGGTATGTATTTTACAATCATTTTATTTTTTTATTATAATAATTAGTCAAACATTCCTCACATAACATACACGAAAATTTACTAATTTAGTAAAAATTACTTTATTAACATTTTTAGTTGAATATACTGTATTACCTAACAAATTATACACAAAATTAATAAATTTTAAACAAAAAGCAAAAAAAATGTAAAATTTGTAATATTTTGATATTTTCTAGAAAAAAAGTGTCAAGGTATTTTGATATGAAATTAATCTATTATTATTTGTTATTTTATTAGGAATAATTATTCTATTTAGAATTTTTAATTATCATGCTTAGTTTTTGAGATATTAAAGATAAACATTTTTACCATTATATAATTTTTTCTTATAAAATTTTATTAATTATATTTATTACTAAATTTATATAATGGTAAAAATGTTTATCTTTAATATCTCAAAAACTAAGCATGATAATTAAAAATTCTAAATAGAATAATTATTCCTAATAAAATAACAAATAATAATAGATTAATTTCATATCAAAATACCTTGACACTTTTTTTCTAAAAAATATCAAAATATTACAAATTTTACATTTTTTTGCTTTTTGTTTAAAATTTATTAATTTTTTTTAAAAATTACCGAAACACGTGTCTAATGAATTTTCACCTAGTTTAAATTCACATTATCAGAATTTAGATATTTATTATAGTTTTAGAGATATGGCACCTACCGGTGCTTAGCTACATAAGCTTAAATCTATAAAAACTAACTATACTAAGTTATACGTCCCAGGATTCCATGTTTCTAATAAAATTTTTATTTATCTAGCTCAATTAGTTAAAGAGATATTAAGCAAAAACCAGTTCGCACCCTTATGTCACAGACTTTATTTTAAACGCTATCGTTCAGTAACTGAATATACTGTAGTATAATCTCTAGTAGTAGAAAGTATTTAATCTTTAGTAATCTATTAATATTTTGTTATAAAAATTGCAATTAAAAAAACTAACAATACATGTATATGCTGTTAATATCAATATATCAAATAACAATTTATAGTGCTTTATACAGTACATTATGCTATTGTCAAATTATTAAGATGAAACACATTTTCTAAGTTATATTACATTACAATAATTGTCCCAATTATGTGAAGTAATATTGTGTTATAAATAGTTAGTTAGTAACCAAATGGTAATTTTATATTTTTTAAATGATAACAATCAGGACCTGCGATCACTCGAATGATTGTTCCGATGGTACCGATGAAATCAATTGTCTCAAAAATAGTGTAATAACAGCTGCAATAATGGGATCATTAATATGTGGTTTGCTATTAGTCATAGCAATTTCATGCACGTGTAAACTGATTGCATTGAGACAAGTGGAAAGACATCATCACTCAAGTACTCATACCTCACCATCACATATATCATACAATTATGACAGAAGTTTTAATGTAAACGGTTTTACTGGTGATTCGGATACACCGTTGTTTCGTCTCGAACAGGGATTCTTTTTTCGTGAGCCACCACCCAGTTATGCCACTGCAGTGGGCGGCTATCCAACCGATAGAAACAACACATACATTGAACAGATTCGTCAAATTAGACGACAAAGAAGACTTAGACGAAACCGACGTCGACCTCCAACTCCACCACCGCTTGATTTTGTCGGCGAAGATAATGAACAGAATATAAGTCATTCGAGTTCTACAGCTATCACTTGTCCTCATTTGACTGTTTCTTCACAAACTAGTAATAGTAACACAAATCATAACGAAACTAACAATCAAATTCCAAATAATGATAGTTCCAGTAATAATAATAATAATCATAACAACAATAAGAAAAATACTGGATCTATTCAACAGAATAAAGATGAAGTGATAAGCGGTGGTCAGAGCCCAAACTCATCTACCGATTCATCCAATGAACAGCCATTAAGTCCGACGTTGTCTTCAAATTCAGTTAACATTGAATTGGAAAGCATTCCCTCATTATCTCAGAGCGACTGTGATTCTCAACCGCTTATTAGATAACTATAAGTTTACCATTAAATCAATGACTGTTTATAAATAACTTTTGAAAAAATATTTTATATGATTTAATTTCTTTTTTAAATACATTTATGCTTTATTATTGTATAAAAAGCTTTATTTTATTTGATATACTATACAAACTTTACTAACTATTGTATAAATATATATATAATCGTTATTATTATTATTATTTTGTTAAAAACCAAATCTCAATTTATTAATGAACAATGAATAATAAAATATTTCGTATAAACAAATGTGTGTCCTTTTGATATATATATTATCGCAGTTAATACTAATTAATAAATTTGTAACAAAATTATAATATAATTATTATTAGATAGTTATGCATATAATGTAATAATGAAATGAAGAAAATTGCATTATATGTGTTAATAAAATTAAATGAATTTTCTGTTAGTTTTTATATAATTTCGACTCCAATGCTAATAATTGTCTTAAAAATCCATCGTTTGGACGAATCTCACGATTCCTTTTGACAGTTCTTAGAGCTTCCTCTGCGTTCATATTCTTCTTAATCATAAGATATGAGAGGGCAATGGTTGCCGATCGGCTCAGTCCTACAAAACAGTGCACTATTACACGTCCTCCTTCTTTGAGAGCCTTATCGATAAAATTAGCGCATTCATGAAAATGGCCGGAAATTCGTGCGTGCGGTACATCCAACACATTGATGCCTATGTATTGTATACCAACGTCAGCATAGTATGCGCGACCCGTCGATACCATTGTAAAGCCCGTACCCTCAGCACAGTTGACAACATGTGTTACGCCAATCATTTTCAAGTAAGCCTTGTTTCTGACACTGGCTCTGAAATATTTTAATGTAAATATTTTACTATTAAGTATATAAGTACTGTACTGTACTTTCAGAAAATTGGTTTCAAATCAAATATTGTATAAAAATAACTGATGATGCAATTTAAAGTTAATAATAAACTAAAAAATATAAAGACAAAAAATCATTTTTAAAAATATTTTTTGAAAAACGCAAACTGGGAGTATCTAAATATAACTGTTTATATATTAATATACAAACAAATCTTTAAGATTTTACTCTAATTATAATTATTATTAGAATTTGACATAAAATGTATATTAAATTTTAATGAATTTAATTTTATATCATATACTATACTATGATTTATAATACATACTCATTACCGATGAATAAGTTAGGATAAACCTCATCACAATCGATGCCCGAGTAAAGCCTGTCATTGGTAAGTGGTATTTGCTTATCCAATGGATTTGTCATCAATTGATATCCGGGTAATTGTCTGTTACGATTGGTTTGTGTGTTGACAATAACCCGTTGCAATTGAACTATCTTTTCGTCAATAACTCCCGGATCCGAGTACCTGATGGCCATCGTTCGCTTGTAAGGTATCGGCACTCTCTTCATACCACAGATTCTTTCAGTTACACTGTTGTAACACTTGATTATACAATGTATTCAATGAATAAAACAAAACACTTGTAAATCACATAAAAATACAGAAACCTTGAGATTAAAACTTGAATGAATTGAATGAAATGTCTTGACGTTTACATGACTTAATCTTTACGTAATTATGATTTTACACAATAATGTTAACTAAATTTACTGTTGTGTTGAATTGTTACCAATTTTTATATTGTATGTCAATTATATAAGCACAAGCATAGCATAGCACTGGTAGGTATTTCATAGATTCTAGTATTCACTGCGCATCCTATACTTACCCCAAACACTAAACTGAAACCTTAACCTTCAAAATACTGTATTTAAACCTATAGTCAGATTCAACACACGATTCCTAACAAATTCGTGTGTTTTGTAATCATTTATAAACCATAATATTCTGTATAATAATTTTATGCCACGAATCCCACACATTATTTATATATCAATGCAATGTTTTTTTATTGTGTATTTTAATTTTTTAAAAACAATTTTCACTTTAAAACCAATTATATCTTATCTAAATATTTGCCGTCTTTTACTATACATTACAAATAATTTATATATTAATTATAATATTCACTATTGACATACCGTTACATTAATATAGTAGTAGTTTTCTATACTGTATTTTCAATATAATTATATGAATGCATTATGTACTGTATATACAATATTTAGTATTTTTTATTTGTTATGCTTCATATCAAATGAAATATTATTATTAAATTTATTTGTTATATAAGTTAGTACTATAGTATATATTTTCATTTATATGAAATTACAATGCATTATTAATGTTATAACAATATATAATTATTATGCGAATTGTTTACCATAAAATAGCAAATAAAGTCTATTTTGATATAAAAAAATATAAAAAAAAACAAAAATATTTGTTCAAAACAATTACATAATTAATAATGATTTAAATTATTTAAATAAACTGACAAAAACCTTATGAATTAAATTTCTGAAACATATTTTGTTAGTATTTTTATAAATTTAGTATTAAATTTAAATTTAATATTAATTGAAAATTATTATTTAATTATTATTATTATAAGATACATAATACTATATTTTATTAGTAATTAGTGTATTCGATACAAACAATACATGTTTAATAAATTTTAATAATATATTATAATTTATTAAATTAATAAAAAATTCTTAATATGTACATATGGTATATGATATTTAATTGTTAATATAATTTGTATAATAAAATAACTATATATAGAAATTGATTGATTGAAAAAATTGAAATTATAATATTTGAAATGATAAAAATAATTAATTCATAAATAACAATCAATTAGTGATTTCAATGTTAAATATTTATTTTCAGTTAATAATTGAAATGAAATGCATTTAAATGTATAGTTTTAGTATAAAATAAATTATTTAATTAAATGAATAAAAGTATTATAAAGTATTGTATTGAATGTGATATGAATGCAGTCAATGCATGCCATCCATTGTCTAACATATGAGTCAATAGTCGGCATTCAATGCATTGATTGAATGATTGAATGATTGAATGATTGGTCGCATGTTTTCTGTTGTCATTTCAGTCAATGAGTTGTTTGTCTTAAAAGTGTCACTCAATTGGTATGACTCGTGTCAACCAATTAATGATCAAATACTGCCATTTAATTGATTGATTGATTTGATTGACACATGTATTGTCCTATTGTGGGACCAAAAACAAAATATGAAGTGGTTTTTGAAGATCTCGTTATTTGTCACAATCGGTGTATTCTTGAGACTGAGTCTAATGATGAGTTCATACCAGAAGGAGATCGCAAATCGAGTCGAGATATCATCTCCGGTCACTTCTTGGCGAAGAGGTATTGCATGTCATAATTGTTGTAATCTTCAGTATATTATTAATGATTTTTAACGATATTTTGATAGCTGTGGAGGGCGTGACACTTGACTTGATGTCATTATCGCCATACAGTGGCCATACATTTCATGAATCACCAATTTTTCTTCATTTATACAAATATTTGATAACAAATGTTAACCAATTCATTGATAAAGTCTTTGTTTTAGTTGACATAATAACTGCTTTAATATTATCACTCGTTTGTTACAAACAATTGTCATATTCAGTGATTTTAGAAGAACAACGAATGACTAAAACTGTTAAGAAAGAAGACGTCAAAAGACTTGCTATCGATAAGAACCAAATAACAGATCTATCGATAAGAGTGGCCGTCATATATCTGTTATCTCCGTATTCATTGTTGTCATGTGTGGGCCAATCAACCAGTGTTTTCACCAACTTTTTGATGGCATCGACACTATTGACAACAACTCTTCAGATGCGTCTAATATCAATAGCATTGTTAGCCCTGTTGTCATTGCAGTCATTTTATCCAATAATGATGATCGTTGCCATTGCAATGATTATTGAACACAACCGGTGTCTAAATAATAAATCTAAAGACAATAATCCTCAAGAAGTTAATTATTGTTCTTCAAACGTCAAGCGATCGATAATATCGTCTATTTTATTATTTTTCATCTTTTTTGGTGCATTTATTCTGCTGTCGTATAGATTAATGGAAAACAATTTCCAATTCATTGAATCGACATTTGGTTTTCTGTATGTTTTTTGCATTTTAATGATTATTCTTATCTTATAATATAATGTATTCAACAGATGGACAGTACCAGACTTGACGCCAACAATAGGAATATTCTGGTATTTCTTCACAGAAATGTTTGATCATTTTCGCGACTTCTTTCTGTGGACCTTTCAGATCAATGCATTCATTTATGTCATACCACTAGCAATAACTTTGAGGTATAATAAAATAAATTGATATCACATATAATAAATACGATAATTATTTAAATATTACATATTTTTTTTAAGGAAAAATCCATATTTTTTGAGTTTTATATTATTGATATTATTATCATTATTCAAACCATACCCAACTGTATCGGACTTTGCCATTTATACGGCACTATTACCTCAATGGACTCATCTATTTTCACGTATGTACCAGTAATTTAAATAAAGTTGAATTAATAAATAATTTGGATATACATTAATTGCAGACATGAAACAGGGACTCATAATTACATGTATGTTCATATCGTGCAGTGTTTTGGCACCAATATTATGGCATTTATGGATTATTATGGGAACAGCAAATTCAAACTTTTATTTTGGTGTCACTTTAGCTTATAATACCGCTCAAGTAATTAATAATTGTAACATTATTTGACATAATTTAATAATCATTTTTTTATTTATAGATATTCCTTATAACTGATCTTTTATTTGCTTTCGTTAAACGAGAATATTATATAAAAAATGGGGTTAAAACAGAAACCGACGGCAAATTGTCGAGACTAGAGCTCGTATTTTAGATATTAAAGAAATCACTTAAATTATTTAATTAAAAAATTATGTAAATAATCTAACGGTTGAGTCAGCGCCAGCAGAAAATATCCACGGCTGCAGAGGATGGAAACAACATTGCGTAACACCTAAACCATCGTTAACGGTATGTCCTCGAAGCACTTTAACGGGAACTATCAATGGATTCTGTGTTAGATCATTATAAACCATTCCGTGCGACACAATAACTGTTCCATCATCTGATGCCGAAGCAAACAATGGATATCTTTCGTGATAACAAACACTTCTGATGGCTTTTTTATGATATCTCAGTGTTTTATAAGGTTTTGTCGATAAGTCCAAATCAAACCAACTCAACCTCAGATCATAACTGCCGACAATCACATTATCGCCTAAATTAATAATAAAAATTAGTTTAATTAAAAACTGGTTTTACTTTTAATGCAAACCTTGAGGATGTATTGCTATACTCGATATTTCATTACAATTAGGTAACAGCTTTTTAGTCATTTCTTGTTTGACTAAATTATAGACACGAATGGCTCTATTTGTGGCCACGAAAAAGTATGGACGCGAAGGATGAAACAGAACGCATTGTATAATACCTTTTGATTTCTTGAATGGCACCTGTATTTGAAATAAAAATCATTTGATTATTTTCATCAATTATATCCATTATCTTACTTGAGATTTGCGTTTTGACAAGTGGTGTATTACTACAGATTTGTTAGCACCGGTAGGCATGACTGCAGCCAAATAGTCACCGCCATAATGCCATACTATTTGTTTAATTTCAAATCTATGTTTAACAATCACACGAATACCATTCCTCCACTCATCGCTGGCACCGCTTTCCTCAATGAGTTGCCAGTCGACCACAGAATGATCAGTTGACTCGCCTTTGGAATTGTCATTAGTTTCATCTCTTTTGAATAACAAATCTGTTTCAATGATTATATCTTTTTCACCAACTCTTGGGTTTACTATAAACATATCTTTGCCAACAGCAACAGCACACAAGCACTTGGATCTGTCGGGACACCATTTAATGTCTGTAACACTACTCTTCATTTTAATTATTTTCATGGTTCTTGTGGTCAACACTTCCCATATTCTTATAGTGCAATCATCACTTCCAGTTGCAATAAATTGTCCGTTTGGTTCAATACTAACACAACGGACAACATCGGTATGTCCTCTATATATAAGCGATTGTATTGAAGGAAATGGTTGAAGATCTCGAGGTCGCGGAAGTTTTGGAATAAGATCTTCAGGATTAACGTTAGCTCTATCTTTGCGAGCCCGCGGACAAAGATAAAGATCAAGTAATCTTTCAAATCTTTCGTTTACGAATTTCGAATACGCGGGAACTCTTCGAAGTGATGAATATTTTTGAGGAATAAAATTAAGTTTACGTTCTTCAGGTTCTTGTTCTAACCATTTCTGTTCTTCCTCTTCATTAAACAAGTATTCTGGAGGAGGATTATAAGACTCTTCATGTCTGGGAGGTTGGAGTTTGGGCGCCGGTATGTAACGTTCGTATCGTTTATTTCTCTCAGTGTTTGGTTTTTCCCATAAATCGTAACTGAAAACAAACGGTCCATCCTTTGGTTTAATTGGTTTAGGTTTAAGTCGTCCGGCTTTGATAGCGGCCACCAATTTGCTTATCTTCCGCTTCTCAGACAACGAGGGAATAAAGCTGGCCTTAGTTTCGGGTCTGTTAGAGACCGGATGTATCGACTTTTCATACGTGAAAAAGTCGATAAATGGTTCGTAAGGATTGTAATTAGGATCAGGAAATTTGCCTTTTCTGACACGTCTTAATGTTTCGGCGTCATTATCGGTAAGAACAACATTCTGTCCGGTCATCCGATCCTTTACTGTTCGCCAATACAACGGATCTTCCATTTTGTTCAGAAACTCTTGCATTTCATCGACTTTTGGCGGTTTTATTATTTTATTTCCGTCCAAATTATAGCCGATGTGTTCAAAATCATTGTACCACTCGTAAGGAATATTTCCGATAGTATTTCTTAGATCCTGAAATCATAATTAAGTTATTCATTTGTAAAATTAGATAATTAAACAACTGATAGACCTCTTCATCCGATGAATCGATAGCATATTCATCAACTTTGGCCACATTTTTGCTCTTCTTCTTTGCTTTTAATATATTTTCCACTTTTTCAATCTCATTGCTATCACTCAATAGATTCCTATGATTCTTGTTTTCATCTTTTGTCTCAATCAATTCGAGTTCATTGTCTGAATCTAATGAGTTATCTTCATCTTCACTGAGTTCTTGTAGAGAAATCTAATTAAGAAAATTAAATAATTATTAAAATATTAAGATAATTAAGATGTCATAAGATAACTAACTGTATCATTGAGTTTGATTGTGTCTTCTTCATCGTCAGCATCACTACTTGTGTCCACACTATTGTCGTCGCTTACCTCCTCGTCATCTGATTCTTCCACTTCTTCATCAGATTCTTCATCGTACAGATCATCTGAATCATCGGATCCGTCGTTGATATCAAAAGAAACATTGGCTTTGCGTTTGCCGTCATTTCCCGAGTTTTTAGTAAAACTTTTCTTTGATTTGCGAGTCATTTGTTTAACACTTAATTACAAACAATTTAAAAGTCAATTAAATTAAAGTCAATCACAAAAAGTATTAATAAAAATCATTGAAACTGTAAAACACGTGAAACTCAAAGCACTGTAAACACTAAACACATTGAAAGCAATGTTTGATTCATTGCTGACATCTGTGGCATAACTTATAGACAAAAGTTTAAAATGCAAACCATTTGGCATTCAATTAAAGGACTGATACCTGTCTGTACTGTAAAGCTACCTGTGCTCAGCCAACTGACTGAGCCCTGTGAACACAGAGAGTCAGGTATTACTACTACTACTACTACTTACAGGTGCTTTGTCTACGGTTGGACTCATTTTCTCAGTCAATATCAGGTCTATGTTTAAAATGCATTCACAAACAAATATAATGACAACAAAAACATCGTTAAGTTTTTTGTTATTTGAAAATCACTTTCTTTTTGCAGAATAGAAACAATCATTAGATATAAACACAAAAAAAAAAAAGTTTTTATTAACTAAAAGAAAAATAATTTATTTAATTTGATTTTAGTTCTCCGGAAAAAACAAACAAAAAATTAATGCAAAATAATTTTGATATAAATTGAATATTTTTAAAGACAAATGTGTTTTTTAATTTAGATTTAATTAGATATTAGCTCTCAAAGAATGCAAGGATTGTTGTCTCCCTTTCCTCCCATTTGTCTGTTAAGACCACTATTTCCTTCAAAATATTTAAATTACATTAAGAGAAGTTCAGAGAAGAAAATGTTTTTTTTTGAAGTCATAAAAAGTTTTTCTTATTAATAGATAATAATGGTATCAAATAATAGCTCTAAACAGTTGTGTATTGAATATACATATATATAATAGACATGAAGTGATTGCATGCCTGCAGTGATATCGCAAACTGGATGTCAATAAGTGATGGCAAAGGAGAGGAAGCGATCATTAGTTGAGTGATAATAATAATTGAATTGCAATGCAATGCAAACACATATCAATTGATGTCTTCGCGCACTCTCTCAGTCCACACCACGAGTGGAGAGTCAGTGGTTTGGACTTCAGTCGTCCCAAAACTACTAACACTTGTAAGCCCTGAGCCCTGAGGGCATCGTTTTGCTTGAAAAACACATCCAAATAATAGCTTACGTATAGCTATGCCATAGTATGCCATACTATGCCCTACCAGTGCTCCGCTATATTGAGCGCCTCTTAGACTATGTATTAGTGAGTGCTTTGAGTCAATAAAATGGCAAACATTGACATCACTGGCGTCTAAAAGATCACTCATTTCTGTACAAAAACATTGCATCCAATTGTCCGAAATGTCCGAATCATATGACTGACCATTACATGCGGTCAATGTGTATGTGATTGATGCGACCATTTCACTCGTGACTACTCACTGACCACTCAAGAGGTGTGTCCAGAAATGTGTTAGTGTTTGTGTCATTTGTTTGGTGTTGTGTCCACTCGTGTCTCGAGACCAGTGGACAAAAGTCTCGCTATTAAAGGACTTTACAATAGTGTTTGTCAATGCAATGGCCACCGATGTGAATGACATTATAAAACAGGGATATCTTCGCGTCAAAAGTAAATCAATAAATGTTTGGCAAAAGAGATGGCTTGTGTTAAGACGGGCCTCGAGTAAGGGTCCGATTCGGTTGGATAAGTATTTGGATGAAAAAAGTGCTCGAAGTGGTGGTCACCACAAGACATGTTTGCTCACAAATGTACAGTCAATCTCACGACTGACTAATACGTGCCGAAAACATGGCTTTGCCATCAACTTTCACGACGGCAATCAAAAATGGTTTGCATGTGATTCAGGTATTGAATTAAGACATTTTTGATAATAACATTCAAACATATCATCTGTTAATTATTTATATTTTAAATGCTAACAGACTTGGAAGCAGACACATGGGTTAAACTATCAATACAAGAGTGCCTTTTATTGCCACCAGGACTGGCCACTGGAGAGCCCGATGTATTAAGGCCTGGTATACAAAAAGAACTTCAGGAACAGTTTCACGTCTATTTGATGCCAACCTCTAAGTTAGATGTTTTTGGTGAGTGTTTATTGCAAGTGACACACGAGAACATCTACTTGTGGGACATCACTAATTCAAAGCTCAAATTAGTTGCCTGGCCTTTGACGGCACTCCGTAGATACGGTATATCTAGTTTACCATTTAATTGTGAATATTTTGAGCACATTTACTAAACACTTGATCCATTTAATAGGTTCCGATTTAACAAAGTTTACGTTTGAAGCGGGCAGACATTGTCCTACGGGTGAAGGAATGTTTGTTTTCCATACACTGGAGGGCGAAAAGATTTACCGAAAGGTACATCAGGCGACACTTGCCATCGCCGAAGCACATCATAAAATGAAAAAACTTCCATCAATTGGCACCAATGAAGTGCCACAAACTGAAAGCAGATTACGATTTACAGCAAATTTAGTTTAATTTATATAATAAATGTCATCATTTCAACCAAAATGCTTCTCATAATATCATCCAATAGTTTCATAAACTCATAAATCACTATTTCATTAAAAAAAACGATTTCATCTTTAAATTCATCTCATTTTCATCTTTTTTATAAATATTTACAATTATTGTTATAATTATAGTTATGTTTTAAACTATTGAACGGTTTTTAAAAATGGCAATAATGGGATACACATTATTGGCGTAAATTGGGATCAAAAAAAATAAAATAGACATTTATAAAAAAATAAGCCAAATGTTGTGCTCAGTTTTATGAACACTGTTTACATTTTTATGACAAATTATTATTATTATAAATTTTGTTATAAAAACATTTTTATATACATATTGTAATCAAATGACAAGTTTAATAAAAAAATATACTCTTTCTACAAATAATATAAAAATTTTATTTATTTGTGGTTTGCTTTTGAATATCCTTTTTAACAGCAATATTAGAATCATTAGAAATGGCATATTATTTGCAAAAATAATCTTAATTATAGACAATGTACTCATATTAGTTGATGTTATCATTAATTTCAATGATCTCAAGATTGCATTAGCGTTTGATTATTTGTTGAATTATTTTTTCATTTTAAACTACTTTTTTAAAAAGTCAGAAATCACTTATTAATTCATTTATAGATGAAAACAGTTCGTAATATTTTAAAAAACATATAATAATATAAATTACATAAACATTTGTGAATAATAAAAACAATTATTTGTTAATCTATATGAATAAACAAAAATAGACATTCATATATATATATATATATATATTTCTATACATTTTAGGTCAGTCTTGTGGGTGCTCCGGACACGAACGGTTGACTTCAAACCAGGCATCGATACATCTATTATTATAATTAAAGACAAAATATTTTAAATCAATTTATTTATAATTACAACAAACCTCTTATGGTATATACAAAGACATGGAAGCCTTGCAATAATGTTTCCTTTATTGAGTTCTTCTAAACATATGACACACTCTCCCTTATCTTCAGTCAACATATCCTCTGAATAATTCATCAAAAATAATATCAATTTATAATCAAATGATTGATTGATTTCTAATTAATACCATTATAATTGATTCGAGGTTTTGTAAGACACATAACCAGATGACACTCGACATCATCAGGTAAAACAAATTTTGAACAAACGGGACATTTGATTCCTAGTGTTATATAAATTAAATTATATTATTAGATAAATACTATGATATATACTGTATTTATATTAATTGAATCTTTATTAAAATATTTTAATTATTTTGGTTTATTTATTAGATTACAAATATAACTAATTCATATTATTTTAATAATATATAAAACACTTGAATTAAAGTGTTTTATACTATTAAAATTATGTTAAATTATATGGTAAAGTTACTATAATGCAAATTAGGTAATTGGTAAAAATAAGTCAATATAACTGTTTTTATTTGAATATATTAAGAGTTATACAATGATATAAAATATATGAATGTTTATACATAAAAACAGATTGTTTTGTCTGATATTTTATTACACAGATTCTGGCAATACATAGAAATAAAATTAAAATAAATGTAAACGACTTGTAGTGAAATACATTAACATTTTGTACAAAACGATTCACTATAACTGCAATACTTTTATTACATAATAAAAAAAATATAAGACATGGTCTCAATAAAAGCCTATACTAAATAAATTTGATATAAATTTATAAAACTAAATGACATCTAAAATAATCAATACATTAAGCAGAATAAGTTATAGTTATAATAAATTTTATTATTTCTGATCATTTTAACAGCACTTAACTTTAAATAATAAGTTCTTTCATCAAAAATAATTATTTAAATGCTATTAAATATTTCAATCAAACACAATATGAAAGCTATCATTCAATATTAGCAATTAAAAAATATAACTTTAAAAAAGATTTATTAATTTCACTCAAAATTCAAGGTTTGTTAAACAAGACTTTCATTTAATTTAATCATTTATTTCAATATAATTTCAACTTTTATATTATATAATAAAATTAGATTTGTTTCGCTTTTCTTTTAATTAACAAACTCATTAAATTTGAGGAAAACTTTAAAATTATATATTTTTAATCATTTGTTTGATAAATTAGGAAAATTATTAATATTAAATATGATAAAATTATCACTACTGTAGAAAAAATCAACTAAAAATTAATATTGTATTTAATTTAATTTTAATCAATACAACTAACTGCTAATAATATTGAGTTGCAAATCAAATAATATAATTTATATATTAAATAATTACAAATTAAAATTAGACAAATCTTTTTATAAATAAAAATTATCGTCATTTGTATGCAATTAAACATTATTTAATGTTTTAACAAAACTCTATCTCAAATCTAATCACTTAAATAATAAAAACATATTTTAAAACTATTTACTATTATCTGTCAAATGTATTTAAATTACAATAAGTTTTTAGTTGCTTGAAGTGATAACTCATTAGTGATAATAATAATTGATAAGACATACCATTGAATGAAATCAATTGAACGGGTAGTGAATGGGCAGAGAAGACCCGTCCGAAAGAGAGGTCTTCGTTATGTAAGTCATCTTCAGGAGAGATGGAGAGACCGAAACTTGAATGCATTTGTGGCACATGTATTGCACTGCCATTGCTTTGAGATGCGTTCAAAACACTGGACAAACTGCGAGCCCGTTGTCGCCAATCACTGGATGTCTGTATATCACTGTTTGCATTGCTATGACTGGTCGATGGCGTCACTCTTGTGCTATTTGACCGACCATTGGTGGCCACTGCGTGGTTGTGATGGCCAGCATTGGACGAACCGTTACTTTGAAGCACATGAGAGGGACTGGCATTTGTGGTGGTAGTGCTCTGTTTGGCACCCATTTGGTCACCGAGTGGTCCACTCGACTATACACTACTTGTCACGAAGTGGTCACCGAGTGATCACTTAATAATTAAATGACAATCAATTGATAACTAAACAAACAAATGGTGGCAAATATATTGACTAAACATCTCTCTGTTATTTGACGACAGTTTGAATGACAGACTAACGGATGACAACAATTGAGTGACAAATAAAATCATTTTCAATAATAGGTATAAAAGTGATGGCAATTCATATCAAACCAAACAATCATTTGTTTATATCAACACATTTTCAGCCATTTTTCACACAAAACTTGTAGTCAATTGAAGAGTCGATTCATTCATTCACTCAATGCTTAACTCTATATCAGTGACGACTCCTACTGTTGTCTCACTTCTAATAAATAGCAATAAATACATACAAACAACACATGACTTGCAATACAGTCCATGCAATACATAGACGACAAGCAATACATTCAATACAAATACAGTCAATACAGTCAATACAGTCGCAGCTAAATAGCAATACAATTGAAAATTGATAGTCATATGTAGTAAACATACATTTTCAGCATTTGACAAAAATGTTGTCATTTAATTATATTACATTATATCCTACAGTATTATTACAGTATTAATTTAACTTTGGTTTTTATTTCACTCAAATGAGCATTTGTTGAATATATATGACTATATAATACAGTATTAGATTATTTGTTGAATAGTCTAATATTTTTGTTATTTTCTACTTTTTATTCATACACTTATTGCATAATTTGATTAAATAACTTAATTACCTAAAATAGACTTATTTTATATTTATTTAAAGATTACACACCTATTTGTTATATGTTTATTGATTTATGTTTTTAATATATTTAATGAATGTCTATAAATAATTTATTTCTGACAATAACTTTAACACAAATGTCCTCATTATATATGAATTCTGGATATCATATGATTGATGTTTCAGATATTCATTCAATTTCCACATTTTCATTACCAAATCATAACATTATTTTTTAGCACAAATTATATTTTAAATATAATTTATTTGTGTTATAAAAGTAGCTAATGGTTTAAAAAATTATTATTTCCTCTGTAAATATTATTATATTTACACAAAAAACAGATTTTAGTTTAATAAAAATTATCAATTATAATGATACTTACTGAAAATGTTTATCTTAATAAAAAGCAAATATTTGATACAAGTTATACTGTATGATAATATAATGAAAATTTTTAAAAAATTATTGTTAAAGTTATTGTATTTTAAGTTTATAACTCAATTTTTAAAAATAAGTTTTAAATTATGTAATAAATATTTACAATTTACTTATTATAAAAAGTTATATTAAAATTATTTTAATTAATTTTGTTTTTATTAATAGTTATATTAAGTCACGATATCATAATACTAATTAAATAGAAATTTGCCAATAATACTGAATTAATAAAAATTTTAATTAATTAAAAATAAAAATCATTTATATTTCTAGGAAAACAAAATAAACCGTATGATCTACAGTATTAGATTTGTTGTTGAATTTATAAATTATAATATATGATAAAACATAGTTCATAAAAGTTAATAGTTTTTTTGCTAAAAACATTAGAAACTATATAATAGCCAAATATAAGTTTATAACATATATACTATACGTTGTACTATACAAGTTGTATAATACAACTTGTATAGTACAGTACAGTACGATATTTTGATCGATATATTATTAATACTATAAACTACTGTATTATTGAAAATAAGTTCAATTAACGGTACTTTTTCCACGCTTTTCCAGTATTGACAATACTCTATATAATATGTTTGCACTTCATGTTTAAATTTATAGTATACTTAATAACAGTACAATAAAATACAGTACATATAATTTAATTGAAATTCTGTGCAATATTTTGAAATACACTATTAATACCAAATAAAAAATAAGAAATAAATTTCCACAAATTTTTATAAAAATAGAAATTCTTGTAAAAAATTATTTAGAGCTTATTTCGTTATTTAATTAAAACTTAATTTAAAATCAATTTATAAAAGTATATTTTATTCTTTAGTTTTAAGTATTCATATAAATAAGAAAAGCAACAATAATTTAATTTTTATATACAATTTAAAAATTATAAAAATATCTACTGTATAATAATGGTATTTTTAAAATATACAAAATATCTAAAATATACTATAAAAATTATTGCATTAAAATTATTAAAAATAAATCATAATTTAATGTAATTTACAATTATTTGTGTATTATATACAATGACAATACAGTAATTTATTTTGGGTCCCTAAATATATGCAATATACTATATATATATATATATATATATATATATATATATATATTAAAAACAGCGTAAATTATCGGTAAAATAAATTATAAATGATGTCAATAAAAGTAAATACCGGTATATTAAATGTTTGGCAAATAAGATGTCATGTATTATTACATTTGATGAGATGTAACAACTAAGTCGTCTCGATATTTCGGTACAAACAGTGTACAGCATTGATGTTCCCAAATATCTTGAGGATAATCATCGAGTGAGTGGTTCCACATATGACTAACTAAATCAAATGACTCGATAAGACCCGAAGTTCTGTCAAATGTGTTGTCGCTATGAAAGCCTCCAATTATATATACAATTGAGCCTTTATTTACAATACCCGCATAATATCTAGGGGTCGGGATATCAGCGATTACACTCCACGAATCATTTAATATGTCATAACAATCAATAGTATTGGCCAAAACCCTTAAGCCAGTAATGGGTGCTTCAAACCAACCACCAAATACATAGATCTTATTATTAAAGACAATCATTGTATGATCTGCTCGTTCGCATAGCATTGGACTCATATTGGAGTCATACTCGTCAGTGATTGTGTTATATCTAATTAAATCTTTGAGTACAATATCTTGATCGAGACCTCCAGAAATGTAAATATAATGATTATAAGCAACGGCTGAATGTTGCGATCGATATGGCACTGGAAGACTAGCCATTGGACCCCAATCGTTGGTTTCTGGAAAATAAATTTCTCCCGAAATATATAAATCGTCGTCAATGTCCGGAAATTCGGTATCGGATGCGCCTCCTATTGCATACAAATAATTAGCAACAGCTGTTAGTGTGAAACGACATCTCTCTTTATGCATCGGCGCTATTGTTGACCACGGATTCCCTGAATTATTGCATAAAGGATTGTATTTAAAACCAAACGGATGAACATTCTCTTCAAGACTTTGCACTGAATTAAAACATCCGCCGACAACACTGTTCGTCATTTTTAATGATTATTAATAATCGTTTTTAATTAACATTATATTACAGTACTTACTATAATTGATTCCTATGAATGGTCATACCTATCATAAACATAAGCAAACATTGAGTTTATTAACTAATTTGAAAAAATAAATAAAAATAATAGATATATATATATATATAGATGTATAACAAACCGAAATTGCATTGTTCAACGTGTGGAATACGCGACAAATATTTCCATTTTTTCTCACTTTCCAAATAATATGTAATATCATTAGTAACACCATTATCACTAAAACCTATTAACAAAATAATTAAATAACAATTACTAATACTATATTTAGTAATAATTGATAATATTGTTATTTACTACTCTATTAAATAACTTGAATTCATTTATACCTTACGGTAATTGATTTTTGCATACAGTATACGGTATTTGTTATGTTGTTATTAATTTGTAATAAAACGCTATAATTAGACTATAAGTTTGCTTTCATTAATTTAATGTTATTAATTTGTTTAATTAATCTGTAAACATACCGTATATTATAATTGAATAATCAATATTAACAAAATACTAATCAGGATATTGAAATAATTAAGAATCAGTTTATTACTGTAAACTAGAATTAATTATCAATAATTTACTAATTTAAAACATTTCAAAATTATGTTTATTTATTAGATATACCAGTATATTAATATAACTACAAATTTATTTAAACTAATTATATGCAAAAATAAATAAAAGTTAATGTAATATTCAAATAATTTCCGTAATTTAAAAGTCAAATTAATCAGTTGAAAGTGTGTGATAATTGCAGGTAATTAAAAAATATATTACTTAATTAAAGATTTATGAATTATAATCTTTAAAATTAAATTTTAAAAACAGATAAAGTGGATACAAATTAAATAAAAATAAAACAATCAATGACTTACCGCCCACTTTAATGACCGCTAATTCCATTCCTCGACTATTAATTAAAACATTGGATTCATCGGGAGATTTGTACTCAATTTGTGAGAAAATCTTTCGATATATGAAACGATGACAACCTATAGATGTCGATAATATTTTCTCCAATCGGTTCCAATGTTGAGTTAACTCTTCTTTCGTAATCTCTTTATAGTTGATAAATGGCAACAATTGAGATAAACATTGGACTCTTTGGCTAACATCGAGTTCAACCCATTTCATGACAATTGACAAAATATCACTCTCTGAACAGTCGACCGGATAATCGCAGTCAAGAATTCGTGTCAACTGTTGGAAAGTGAGTCGATCTAATTCATTGGTCTGCGAGAAGACCATCAAATTTGAACAAATAAAGTAATAGACTTTTTTGTTGAGTTGCCATAAGGAATAGGTATCAGCTATTGTGGCCAAATCTACACAATTGTCAACCACTATCTGTTCCTCTAAGTAATCACTACACGCTTGAACCACGTCTTGCATTTGAACGTGAGATGCGGTGGACAACACTTCTTGAATATTAGACAAATTCAATGCTAATCTGGAAGTGTAGGCAAACTCAAGAATATGGTGAAGACCTACACAAACAAACTTAAGTTAATTTACAAATACTTCAAACGTAAATGACAGACAACAACAACAAGTATAAGACCTTCACTCGTGACACCATTTAAGACAATCTCCTTTTGTTTTCTTTCCATAAAAACAGGATCAGTAAACATGGCTCTAATGAATCAATTAAATAAGTTTCAATTGATAACCATCGATGAGAATAATCTAATAGCAAAAACAATACCTAAAATAGTCAGAACAGGCCGACAGTACCACCCGATGGGCTTCATATCGGTGACCATTAGGTCCTCCAGCAATCAGAGTCACATCAAACAGCTGTCCATTAGATCTCAAATCGTTGAGACCATTGAGCAGAAGTGACAGATGTTGTGGTGATTCGAAGTTGACGGAAGTGGCGGCCGATGGACACCGACCACCACTTATTCGGCGCATATTTTCTGCTCAGGACGTGGACAGCAATCAGTGATAATTGAATGTATGGTTTGTTGACTCAAACAATACAATCTCTTGACATAAACCTGTTTTCAAGTCTTAAGTCATACAATGTCTTACAACATATGATTCAATGGCTTTATTAGACTTTCAATGCTATCTATTGGTTATATTAATATATTTCTAGTTTTTTATATAATATTAAATTTTATTATACTTTAGTTTATATAAAAATTTAGTTTTAAAATAAACAAAAATTTCATCTATTTTTGTGGTCTACGGTATACTATAGTATACTCTATACGGATATACTGTACTACTAATGGATAACTATTTTATATAAACATATTTTGAGAGATCGGCGATAATATACTGTATATAAATATATTTAATTTTATTCACAAATCACTGTTTTTTTTTTTGTTAAAATTTCTTATCGGAATTTTTTATTTATGAAATAAACTAATTTTAAATAAATAATTGGGAATTTAAATTAATTTAAAAATAACATTAAATTTTTTTACCTTATTATCTAATTTAGATCTATATACAGTATTCTACCGGTTAGTACTGTACTTGGGATGGGATGTGATGTGATAGACCATCTGATAATATAGGTATCATAAAGTAGACACTTTTTTGACATTATGTAATGGGACTATAATAACTGTTTTTCTATATATCGTATATATAATATGATATTATACTAGTATTATATAGTATATTATTGTTGATATGATTAAAATAAATTTGGGTTAATTTAGGTTTTTTTAATTGACTAAAATAGAGAAATTGAAAGTTTATTAAATTTTAACATTTAATTTAATAGAGTATTAATAAATCAATAATAAGTTGTATTGCATTTGTATTGCATTATTACTATAGAATCTATTGTATAGATTGTAACTCATATAATGGTAACGTAATCATTGAATGACTTCAAAAAAAGTGTGATTTTTTTAGCGACAAAATTAATGGTTTGAATGTTGTGTTTGCCATCACTTAACACATCCATTGATTGTATTGATTGGCCATTCATTTGATGGCAACGTCACGGGAATTGTTGGCCAATTCGGTCACTCAGGTCTTGCCACTGGTTTCGGCCAAATTGTTTGCATCGGAGGCTACTTCTGTTGACACTTCTTTGTGTCCAATTCGGTGTCGGTTCGCATCTAATGCCGGTTTGTCTTAATTAAGATTTATTGCCATTTAGTTGATAATCTCATTTGTCTTTTGTTTAGTCGGTCAGTGTTTATGGACAATCAGAGGCTCACAACTTGACATTATATCGGTAGACGTGAAGAATGTGTCGACACAAAGACAATTGGGATCCTTTGATTTCGGACACATTTTCGGAGACAATGCCATAAAAATTGTAAATGTTGTCCAACTGATGGACGCTTTTGATGGTTCGGCAAAAAATAAATATCTTTATACGTTTGCCGTCGCTTTGCGGCGAAGTTCCGGTACATGTCTTATCTGTCTCGTCGACGCACGACTTAGTCTTGTAATGAAGACAATCGACACACAGTTTAAGATAACGAGTTTAGAGCTAATAATGAACTCAAGATTAATCTCAGGAAATAATTGGCCACTGATTGATGAATTACTACACATGAATGGTATTATAGCCATCGGTACGGAAGGAGGAATCGTCTTTCTTTTAGATCTTTTTTTGGATTATATTACACCATTAAATGAGACATTGATTCCAAAGAAAATATCATTTATTGTTTGCAATTCATCGCATATGAATCTGAAGAACAAACGAAAGACAGCTTCACTTCATGACCAACACTTATGTCTTCCACTAAATGGTGATTCACTATTGAAGAATCGTTTTATCTATAAGGCCGATGACGGCACTGTTCTTTCGCCATTTCCTAAGGAACAGGTATATGTCAGTGCTCTTCATTATATACCACAAACAGGATTTCTTTGTGTTGGCTATAACTTCGGTGGTTTTCAATTCTACAATATGAACACATTTAAACTGGAGTGCAGTTGTGGACTGGAGTACGGCTTACCGCCAGTAATCAGATTTGCATTTCAAGACCCGGAAAACGATCCGAAAAACTATTCGTATGTTTGGGTTATCAGAGGCCAAGAAATTGAGGAATTGAATGAAATACAAAATACTATTTCAAATGCTATTATGTATTCAATTTCGTTTGAAAAGAAGGATTGGATTCCTGATTACGGTATACTTTACTCCGGATTTCAGGGCTGTTCGTGTCGTTTTGAATATATATTGAGTTCAAACCCACACTCTTCAGAAATCAACGTATTAAGCAATAGTCGTCTTATCGATTGCTATACTATTCCGTTAGGAAATCAATTAACAAATAAATCGTCGGACGACGAATCGGCTAATATAGATCTCAGCCTTTTGTTTATCTCTTGGGAAGCATTGTCTGACTTATCAAATGAAACCTATTCTTCAACATATTTTGCTATTTTTGATTTAAATCAATGGTATCGCTCGCAAATGCCAACAGATATCAAGATAGCAGATGACAAACAATTTTGTCCATTTTTAGGTGTCTTTTCATTGGAAAACATTGCAAACACTATGTCTCCCGACGCTATTGTCTCAGTTCAGTTAAATCGCGAAACAATCAGCAAATATCGTTCCCAAGCATTTCAAGACGACATCCATTATTATCCATCTTCGCTATCATTTGAAGTGACTGTACTATCCGAGTCACAGATATGTGGCGCATCATATTTAGGACTTCCTAAATTTTGTTTAGCTCAACTGGTTAAAGATGGACCTAAAATTCTAATTGATCCAAAAGAATATGCCATTACTTGTGTCAGATCTGGTTTGTTATCGTTGGACATCTATCATCAATCACTATCTACTTTGCAATTACGACATATTATCTTAAATATTGCTCTTGAAAACGATTGCTTACCATTTCTTATACAAGTAGTTAAAGAATGGTCATCCGGTGATCTTAAACACTGTGGATGTGATTCAAAGTGTTTATTAGACTGGATTTGGTCGAGAGTGGCATTAATTAAGAATGAAATCGATTCCATAACACATCCATTGTTTGATTTTTCCGGACAATTGTTAGATAATTACAACTCTGCACAGCTTTATGCCTATGAAAGTGATCTCAAATCATTGAATATTATGTTAAAACATTTGCAAACATCGGTTGCGATGACAAACCAATTGAATCTTCAAGAGTTAACGTTAAGACAAGAAGTCACTCAATTGATAACTCTTTATTTGCGAACACTTCTATGGTTTTATGAAATTAATTTATTGCCCGAACATTCTGAAGAAGATGTTTTCGGTGAACAAGAGGTCGCTTATCCGTACACTGACTTTAAGAACTATTATATTGATCGACGAACAGAACTCCATAATATAAATCCTGATATTATTCAACCAACAGATTTGCTCCTAATTGATGGTATGGTTGAGTCTCTAAATCCTGAGTTATCTGAACTCTGGATCAAAGGAGGTGGCGATGGTTTATACCCACCGCCTAACCTGCACTCACTATTGGGTGTATTTCTCTTGGAATCGGCGACTTTGGCTCAAAAACAAGCGCTTATGTTATATATGTTATTAGATTTGGCTGAATATTTGAATGACCGCCAGAGCGATGTCGCCGAAAAGATTAGACAATATCCACAGGTGTTTGCACTCAAGTCAAGCCTTATTAAGTCTATTCAAGCCTTTTGGGGTTTGGATCACAAACTCTTTGATTTTTCTCTTCAGTTCCTATTAGATCCTGTCGTCAAACCATTATTTTTGGGAAACAAAACAAATGAAATATTTGTGTTCAACGATTTACAGCAGAGAATAGTTCAGTCATTTGTTTATCAAAATGAGGTGAAGTGCGCTCTAATCTATAGTCAAAATTGTGGTCAGTTTGCTTTGGATACACCCGTTCGCGAAAAACTTCACTTAAATATGCTTTTACTTAATAATCAAATTTGTAATGCAATTCAATATCAAAGACTTTGTCGAAATGAGACGAATGCCACCGAACTTCTCATTCATTTATTTGATTTGTGTGAGAGAATGGGTGTCATCGAAGAAATATTTAAAATACCATTAGATATGTTTGAAGAAGAAGTGTTTACCAACTATTTGGTGACATCTGATTTGCCGAATGCCAAACAAAAGCTTGTTTTGTATTTAATTGCAAACAATAAGATTATTGATGCGGCGAATGTCTTAAACGAATTTGAAGATGAGTTGACTAATATTGCCGATGAAGACTTGGTTGAGAAGACAAATCAATTGATTATATTAATTAAAGCCTATTTAGCAGCACTTCCGCAATCATTTACCAAATTGGCTAAAGAGATTGCTATCTTTGAGGAGAGTAAACAGAAACAAACCGGTAAAATAACCGTTTCCAACACATTACCCATTCAAGTGAAACCTAAACCCATTGCAATGGATTGGATGGCGCCGTCAACAGCTATTGAGAATATAATGGAAGAAATTGCTGATATCTGGAAGAAGGAGAAAAAAAACAATTTACAAGTGTCTACCCCTCCTGTCGTCAAAAGTGGCAAAAAGTAAGATTTATATTTAATTTATATGTATTTATTCATTTATTTATTATTATCTATTTTGTTGTTTATTAGATCTTCAAAAATACTGATTTCCCAAAACTCACCATTTCTTCGGACGCCTACAGTTGACAGAAGTGCAAAGAAAGTCAAACAATCGGCCAAAACAGTATATCCGACGCCTAAACTCATTGATTTCGAGAGTAAAAGTGTGACAAAACACAAGATTATTACTTCAACACATCAAACAAGAAGTGCCAAAAAAGAAACTCAAAAGAAACATCAAAACGATTTGCTTATATTGTTAGAGACGCCTCAAATCAAACATAAATCTATATCTAATAAAAGTAATGCCAAAAATATAACCATTACCTCAACAACGGATTATTTTACTCCCCAATCAATATTGAAAGCAAATAATCTAAAACTAATGATGAAACGATCTTTGAGTCCATTACTTATGTCTCCATCTGTTTCGGCCAAAGGTTCTCCAAATAAGACAATAGAGTCGACTCAAGTTCAACATAGACTTCGGTTTTCTATTCCTGATAACGAAAATTCATTTACTGAAGAGTCAAGAGCTGAAAATCCACGTTTGGCTTCAATTAAAGACACACTTATGCTTATGTCATTGAAAAATACCTCACAACCTATTATGGAAACTGAAATGGAAGATATGGATCAAAGTATCGGACCTTTAATTGATTTCGACAAAACTACAAGTGAAGAAGGATTTAAGATTCAAGAAATGATTTTAGATGAACCCCATGAAGATGTTAAGTCTGGTTTCGTTTTTTCTCCGCCACAGACTCGACTTTCTTCGGCTCGAAAGAAACAGCAAAGTATTGACTAAATTGATTTCATTATTAATAAAAAATTATTTTTACCAATTTATTTGATTTAATTGTTATATTACCGGTAGATCTTGAAGTAGATGAAGAATTGCATATAGAAAGGACAGATGATATTCCGATTACATCTCAATTTACTTTCTCTCAAATAGAAGAACAAAAGACACCGAAACAAAAATCCAATAGAAAATCAAGACCTAAGAAGAATAATAAAGATATTAAAGAAACAATTATTGGTTTGTTTTATTGACAATCAAAATAGTTTATAACATCTAAATAATGCAAATTTTCTAATTATAGAATCAACTCAACAACAACAACAACAACAATTCGTTACTGAAGAGGTGGAAACATCGTCACTAATCCTCGTTTCAGAAGAGATAAAATCATCGACACAGCCATTAACTGCCGAACCAACATCTCGTAGTCGTTCCCCAACTCCCGCCTCTCGCGCTGATGACTCTGACTCCAAAAAGAGTGACGTATCGCACGTGTCTTCGAGTAAAACGTCGACCTCTGGTCGCGATAGATCGTCGCGATCGAAGACTCCGACAAAAAAGTAATAAATATTTACTTTAATTAATTTTATTAACAGTAAAATGATATTTCATTTTTTTGTCAAAACAGATCTACTAAGAAATCAACCGAAACTCCAACCCATACAATGAAACTGAGAGGAAGTACTACCAAATCAAAGAAGGAGTAAAACAGATGATAATTACAAATTATGTCATGTTTTTAGACAATAATATCTTAATTATTATCAAAATAAGTTTATTTTAATTATTTTTAATACAAATAAATATTAGTTAAAAACCATAAGTATTTCTGTTATTAATGTGTGTGTGTGTGAGTGAGTGAGTGAGTGAGAGAGAGCTTCTACTGAATCAATGAAATACTGTAGGTTTCAATTGATAACTATCGGTAAGAATAAGCTAATAACAAAAACAATACCTATAGATACCAACCTATGGACAACTATACCACACAATGTTTCACAAGTTGTCACAGCATATGATTCAATAAAATTAAAAGTTTATATAAAAGATTTATTTGAAATCTACAATTAATTTACAACTATTTTTGTGGTCAATACTGACACTACAGTACTAATACAGTATATAACTACTGTAGTGTATAGTACTGTATATTGAATATACACATTGACTACTTATTGCTCTCATTTACTACTCATTCATAATTATAGGTAATTTGACAAATTGTTTATAATATTTTTAATATTGTATATTAATAATAATAATAATACTTTTGAATATATTATACAATATTATAAGTATTATATAATAAATAATTTGTCAATTTAAATATATTTTTGAATGGATTACTAAAGCTTAATATTATTATAGATTTTATAGCCGTTTTTTGTCGCTGTTATGCATATTATTTAGAGATCAATCAAATTGTCGACAAAACTAATAAAAGAAATAATTTTATTTAATTAAATTTGTTTATTAATTTATTTTTTAAAAATAAATAATTATAATTTAAGTTTTATATTAATTATAGTAATAATTTATATTGTACTTATTTATATAATTTCATCATAAACTTATAAATTAGCAATATTATTTAATATAATAATATATACTTTTTTTAACTCATCGTAACGATTAAATATTGTTTATCTACTTATATATTTACTGTCTTCAACATAAGCATACAAATATCAGTATAAAAAATAACATAAAATAAAATTAAATATATTTATGTAAAATTATAATATATATTAAAATATTAATTTCCAAAATTTGCTTAACCGCCCCTGCTACTTTAGTTTTGATGCAAATTGTTTTTAAAAACTAATTTAAACACTCTTTTGGTTTTGTTAACAAAATAATATCAGGTTAAATCAATATTTAAACATTATTTATAATATCGCACAACTTTATTACTTTTTGAGCAATTATTTTTTATTTTTATGCTAAAAAAGTAAAATTAGTTTGTGACTTATAAGTTATTACAACAATTTTTTTAAATGTTAAATGTACAGTATATACAATGTACCATATATGTATATATATATACTGTAATTTGTATAATAGTGTATATAATTTATTAACACTTATTTTTTTAAAGTAAATACTGTATTAACAATATTAATAATTTTATAGGTAGAGAAAAATTATAAATAATAAAAAATTCTAGTATTTATAATACATTTGTAGATTAGTTTGTTTTAAACTAATTCAATCTAAATGATCTATGCATTAGTTATTGTAACGCTTTATGATTTTTAATCGTTATTTTTAAACATTTACTACAATATTATAAAAATTTTTGTTATTTTTATTTTTCCAAATATGGCACAAATTAAAAAATATACTGTAAAATCAATTACTTTATTAATTAACTAAATTAGCTAATTTTATAAAAATTATTGTTGATAAAAGAATTTTTATAAATTTGTTAACACTTTTTAATGTTATATAACAAAAATCATAAAATATGTCACAAATAACTTATGTAAAAAAATAAAATATGTGATGAAATGTTTAAAAAGTTATTTGATAGAAAATAACACTTCAATTACTGTACTTTAAGTACTTTAAATTCATTGCCTATTAACTCCTACACAACCGTATCTCTAATTAAATCATATTTGATCTCAATGTCTATATACTTATTAGTCATTTAATTTAATATTTTAAACATTTATTTATATATAATAATTAAAATTGTTTACAGTTTTTTATAAATAATATAAATTAAAAAAATTATTTCCAATTTATAATAAAATATATTGTTTAAACGATTTAATATCAATACTATAAATGTAAATAAAATTATTTCAAATATTATAAAATATAAAAATTTATGTATATTTTCAAGTTATGTATATTATTTAATGAAAACTATAAACTTCTGGGTAATAAATATAGTACATATAAATATAACATTAAATTAAATATGAATTTATGAAATACTAAATATATCACATAAAACTACAACTCAGAAAATAATTTAGTTTTTAAAACAATAGTAACAATTGATATAATGGTTGACTATTTTATTATGTAAACTATAATTTATATTATGAGACATCAAAAATATTTGATGACTTGAAAGTATTCAAAACAAAACATTACCTCAAATATATCGACAAAAAAGTGTTTACTAATGTAGTAAATGTAACGATTGGCCAAAAATGCATAGGAGTTGACGCGATAGCACTTCTTTGAATATAATTTTTTGTTTTGTTTATTGTAATCAAATCCCAATGTATAAGTCATATACAGTACAGTATACCTGTATTATTATATTAGCATTTAGTTTAGCACTAAATTATTCTGTACTACATTGCAATCAATGTATAACACAATAATTGTTTATAAGTTATGAATTATTATACAGTTATTCCTATAGTAAGAGTGTGTGAGAGAACTGGTTATTAAACAATAGCCTTGAATTCAATTTGAATTTATGTCTCAAATTGACTTCATTTTCTTAAGCCATACAAGGAATTGACGATAAAATCGGACAATTATTTTTACAAAATATTTTTTAATTTAATTGTAAAAAATATACAGAATAAGTACTTAAACAATATATATTATTATTAATCAATTAATTAATTCAATCTATTGATAAGTGATTTGATAATAATATTAGACAAATTGTGAATATGCCGGCAGAAGTGGTGTCAACTCACGTGCAAAAGAGTCCTCCAAACTATTCGGGATCTTTTGCTATCAAAACCAAAGTCGAATCCGTTCCCATCGGTGAAGAGCTTAGACTTAATCTTTCATACTTTACAACAATTCCCGGTATCTTAAAATTGGTTCAATTGGTACGATCACTATATTCTTGATGTCAATTGTTATATTGACTTTATGTGATAATTCAATAATTTTCAATTCAAACATTAGGTCATTGCTATTGTATGTATGGCATGTATATCACCACCACTTGCTGTAAGCATTTTATATTAATTAATTATTAATTATTATTATATGTGGATTATATAATTATTTATTCATTTTAATGATTACAATATTTAATTACTTGATTTGTTTTATCAAAAAACAAAAACTATTAAATAATAAACAATAATTATTAATATAATATACTGTAAAGCAAATTATTAACAATAGTATTAACATTAGTATTTACTTTAAGTTATCTAACTTAATAGTTATTTACTAAAATGAATATTAAAATTATAACGTGATTTATAATTATATTAAATTATTATATTTAAAAAAATATTTTTAAATATACTAAAAATTAGTTATATATAATAATATTATAAATTTATAATAATATATATAATAAAATAAATAATTGTGTGTAACTAACATAATAATAATATAACTAATATATAAAATATTTATAAACCAGTGGTTCGCGCGATTGTTTACTGCAGTGGTTTCCCTATCATTTGCCTTAACATTGATCCTATGTTTTTGTTATTTGGTTACTCTTAAAAATATTGTTTTCCCAAAATTTGATTGGATTTTTGCTGTAAGTATTAATGAAATAACGTTTAATATCTATTACTAGCAAATGACAAACAAATTAAATTTTTTATTGCAATTCATTTTAGGAGTTAATATATTCAGCAATCGTCACAATTTCATTATTTATAACATCTATTATTCACTTATCAATGACCGCTAGAGCTGACTATCGTTACGCACTCACACATTATAGCAGTTATTTAGGCACAAGTTTTTTCGGTACATATATTGCTGCCGGGGTATGTATTATGTGTTTTTAAAAATATATAAAACACAGTATATAATACTATATAATCTATTAATTAATGACAATTGTGTACAACAATTAACATAAATATTTGTACAATAATAACATCTGAATATTAATAATTAATAGAGTATATGCTATTGAATAATATTTATTACTGTATTTTTTCTAATCATTGAATATTAATATTTTTCTATAAAAAAGTAATATTTAGATAAATTAATAATTATTTACCTAAACTGAAAAAATAATTATACCAAAAATACTAAAATTTTAACATAGATTTAGTTTTACGTAAAACTAACTATGCAACATTAAAATAATGTATCATTAATATTTAATAAACATTCAAAAAAAAATGAGATCATTTTGAGGATAAAATTATGATTAAAGATATAAATGAGCCAAAAATTGTTATTAAAAGTTTGAAACAAATATAATAAATGATAGATATTAAAAATAACTTTATATCATAAAAAATGTTAAAAAGAAAATATTTTATTATTAATTTTTTGATAGATATTTTTAAATTTTATTAAATTAAATTATTAATAATAGTAGAATATATTTACTTTTTTTTAATTTTCATATACAATTACAAATATTTTCATATTATAAGTATAGACACTCACTGTACATGAAATATGAATACAAATTATACAATAATCAAAAACAAGTCAATAATTTATTGCTTAGCTGTCATACATATCATACATTATGAAATGATGTGGAAATATAAGCTTTTATTAGTGTTTATGATATAAAATATTTCCATAAAAAAATTCAATGTAATTTCCAGATCCTTTATGTAAACAATTTATGCTTTTGTTATATACGATTACAAAAAAGATAAAATAAAATACTAAATATTAAAATAACTAAACAGGTGTTTGGTTTACTCAACTTTTTTGCTTACGGCGCGGGAACGGCATTCCTGTTTCTCGAATGGAAAGGTGATAGAAATGGCAATACTGTGAGTCCAGCGACAAATGGTCGGTCATAAAAGCGCCGGTAGTATTAAAAAAATAGTTATGATTGTCATTATTCTGTAACTCTCTAACACAATATTTACTGTAATATTAAACATTAACACAATTTTATGTTCATTAATGTTAATTATGTCATAATACCATTAAGTTTATTATAAATTTATTATATGTATAAATCAATTTTAATATAAACATTTAAAAAATTAATTTATGTTAATCAATAAATTTTGTAATTTGGATGTTTATCCTAATTTTAGTTTATATAAACAATTAATTGTTTTTGTTAATATTATAAATAATATACTGTAGTAAATAAATAAATATTAAATTAAAAAATACAATATGTGATCAAATATTTTTTAATTTATGATAAAAATATTTAAATTCTCAAAACTAGTAATAATAATGGGAATTAATTAATGTACAATTTAAATTATTTAAGCTGTAAATTTTTTTTTGATAATTGAATAAAAATAAACCAAATTGCTGAATCACATAAAAATTAATATATAAATTATCTTAATAATGTTAAAATTATAAACAATAAAGTTTTATAAAAGGAAAAACATTGTTCATCTTATTAAAGTTACAGACATATAATTATAACAAGGATTTATAAAGTGATTTATCATTCAACTAAAAACAGTAAAATAATTAACTCAAAATCTATTATTAATATTTCTTCTGCAATTATTTTGATTTGCAAATTGTAAAAATTAAAATCTTAATTTTAGATTGCAATTTAATCAAGGAAAATTTTGTGAAATTTTTATATTATGTATAAATGCTATAAATTGTCATATTCTAGAATATTTATCTTAAAAATGTGTTTTTTAAATGCAAAAGTTAAAAATTAAAATTTTTTACAATAATTATTATGTTTGCTTGTATTTATGGTTTTAGTATTATAAAAACTAAATAAAACATTTTAATATAAATAATGTAGTTATTAACAGAAATCTCTCTTTTAAAGCAATCAGTCATGTATTTGGCAATTCTACTTATTTAGTTTGTTTTAGAAAACAATTTTTAAATGGTTTCAAATCTTTAATAAATAATTTATTTTAAA
This sequence comes from Oppia nitens, assembly GCF_028296485.1. Lineage (NCBI taxonomy): Eukaryota > Metazoa > Arthropoda > Arachnida > Sarcoptiformes > Oppiidae > Oppia > Oppia nitens. Next base: position 3,193,600 of record NW_026533250.1, read on the forward strand.
ATAATGGTAAAATCTGATATTAATATTAAATATTTATACGATACTACTTTAATTATAAAACATGTTAATTTGATAAATTTTTAAATATCTTGACACCGTTTTTAAAAAAAATAAAATTTGATATATAAGTAAAATGTAATTTGAAATCCATATTGCGTTAACAATAATTTAGATTAATTTTAATTATAATTATCATAAGAATGAAATTTACTAAAGTAATACACAAAATTTCATAAATTTTTAATTAAATACAGGGTTTCACCATTCTATTTCAATGTAGTTCAAAAGTTTGTTAGATATTGCACTAAAGCAAGAGAATTGAAATAAATAAGTTTACTTTTGAAATAGCTGTGTTCACAATGAAATAGATACGTTCACTATTGAAATATATTTGTTCAGAGTGAAATAAATATGTTTACTTGTGAAATAGTTTTGAACTACATTGAAATAGAATGGTGAAACCCTGTATTATAAAAATTGAAATTTCAATGACTAGTCCTCTTTTATGGATTATAATTATAAATCTGGCAATCATAGAATAATCAAATTCAAGATTTAAGTTTAAGAGATATTGAATAATTGTATCGATAATAATAGTTAAATATTTTCTAAGGTAATTTGTTTTTACAATACTAAAAATTTTTTGACAAGTATTTTATATCAATATATCAATAAAATACAAATTTTCAATTTCTCTAAATTCTATTTAATTATTACAAAAAAATAGTTCTAAAAAATTATAAAAATAGAAATAAAATGAGACATAATATATGGCTAAAAGTCAGAGATATCTAGATTTTATAGGTAAACCATTAAAAAATCTCAATAAAGATGAGCTTTAATTGAATATATATTCGAATAATAAATTAATAAAATTGATTTTTAAAAGCAATACTTAATTTAAATTTAGTTTATTATATCCAGAATAAATAAATTATGCAAAACATAATATAATATACAGTAGTGATAACTAACTATATAATTCACATCAGATAAGCTGAGCGAAGCGAAGCGGGATACACAGAGGTCGACCGAAGGTCGACCGACGCGTATCCCAGTAAAATATGTGTCGTAATTACCTGCAAGGGGTCCGAGATTTTGATGTAGACGAGGTTTCTCTACGGGATCGTTTAGAGGATGAAAAATGATGAAAAAAATCCGCTGTTGAAAAATTGCTCATTAACGAAGAAAGTGGTCAAAATGGCGGAAAACTAAAATTTTTTTTTAAAATCATAACTTTTTAGCGGTGATAGATAAAAATATGGTTTCTTTTCTATAATATTTGTATCGATACATATTATAATATATATTAATAACAATTTTCTAACCTATCAGGAAATTAGGTAAATACTCGAAAAAGTTACATTTTCAAAAACTTAAAAATTGAAAATTGGCCATAACTCAGTAAAAAAATATACTTATATTGTTCTATTTACCTGAGCCCATAGTAGACATTAATTGGGATTTTTAGAGACCATTTTCAGATTTTTATCGCTACCTGGTGATTTTTGGGAAAAAGTTAAATTTGAAAATTTAGATTCCCGACATCTCGGGAATGTTATGACCGATCGATATGGGACTTTTAATAAAAAATCAAACAATTAAAGTCAATTAATATTCATGTCCAAATGACTTGATCACGTGACCAAAAGTGACCAAATTTCGGTACCCGAAGATAAAAAATTTTATACCGAAAGTGGTCAGTAATAAAAATCTAGAAAAATAATATTTGAATAGAAGACATAATTTGCTACAAATTTGCAATTAACAAAATTCGGCTAAGTTGTCATCTTCGGGTATTATGGCAATCTTTCAAAAAAATGTACAGTACATGAAATTTAACACCAGTATAACATACATGTAAATGTAAGTAAGTAACGGTAAATCGGTAAGTTGTGGCCACAATGTTATGACCTATCTAGTCAGTACCGCATACCTATATGCTATTTTCTCCCGAAGTTTGGTCCCGATCGGTGACCATCTTCGGGTTCAAATACCCGAAAAACCTATATTTCCTATACATTAAAAACACATACAATACAATGCATTGTTGTAATCACGGGACGGGCCATATTGACCCGAAAACATCAATATAGACAATAATGTCCAACAGACAACTTGTTCGCCATCCAAATACTGTCCATAATATTTTGGTACGGATGTTGTCCAATGTCCGTAACCCGAGTTATACTGACTTGCCGAGATATACCGTCCCGACGATTCGATGGCTGGCCAAGTGTTTTGAGTGTCTGATTAGGTGGCTAACCAATAGCCAATCATACACTTCCAATCTTGACTGCGGGCGGTTAACCTGTACCGAGTTATCGGCAATTTTTGTTTTCGGCGGCGGCAATACCTATGATTTACTAGATGATGGCCTTTGCGGCCCAGGTAGTGACCACAGTGTCGTGACATATCTGGTCAGTACCGCACACCTATTTGATACCTCATATTTAAAATTTATTCCAATCGATGATCATTTTCTGGTCAAAATTACCGATATACCGTTTCTCCTATACATACTAGAAAATACTGTATTAATATTACTAAACTGGTCAGTTTGACCCGAAGACATGATTGTAGACAATTATGTCCAATAGACAACTTCTTGGCCATCCGAATACGAACAATAATTTGGTGATCTTATTGTTGTCCGATGTCCGCTTCCCGAGTTATAACGGCCCGAAGGTAAATCTTCGGGAGCTTCTGGCCGGTAAACGGGTCCAAGGCCTGACTTTATTTTTCAATATAAGGATCATATATGGATGGCCAACAATGTGATAGTGTCAAATTTGCCCGCCGGTCAAACGTTGGTCACTTATCGGGAATTAAACATGTCATATTTTTTCAGGTACAGGTTTATTTTAATTTTTATAAAAAAATATGGCAAGAAATTCGAGTTCCATTATTTTTATAATTTAATCATATACTACATAACTTAACAGTCATTTTGACTTAAAAATAATTTCAATCATTAATAATAAAATAATAATAAAATAAATATAAAATATATTTTATTTTTAATTTTTATGTATTAATATGGCAAGAAATTTGAGTACTTTTATTTTTGAACAAAAATTAAATAATTAATGGTATTTATGACATTTATGGTTAAAAACAATTTTAAATATTAATAAAATTTTTATATAAAATGATTTAATTTAAAATTTTAGTTTTTATAAAAAAATCTTTGCAAGAAATTAGAGTTCCGTAATTTTTAAAAAGGAAATAAATATAATATAGTTTTATTGTTATTATGGATATTTTACAATTTTACTCAATTATAATTAACATTAAAAAAATGGCAATTATATATATATAATTTTTGTATTTTATATAAATTTCTAGCAAGAATTCCTGTAGCGAACTAATGCTCACTAACATCAACAACAACAACATAGCAGATTATTTGATTGATTGAGCTGGTCAAACTGTTTGCCGCCACTGATTTCATAACAATAATGGCGACGACAATAGTAGTATTGAATTACGTATTCTGTAATAATAAGTGAGTCAGTTTGATACAATATCAAAGTAGTAAAGCTCAGCTTATCTGATGTCACACGGTACACTGGTTAACAATAAGAGTAAACATAATTATTTAATTGTATCAATTTTAATTATGTATTAATAAATAATTTTGTTTAAATTTAGATATAATTGCATGCAATCAGATAAGTCTGTAACTAATAAATTTGTTTTCATAAATTTCTTATATTCATATCTAAAACTAATAGTCAGAAAACCTTATTTTCTAAAGTTAGTGATTATTATGTAAATTATATATAACTACAGTATATAACTATAATAATATAATTAAATCAATAGTATTATACTAATTAATTTTAGTCATTTTTGGTTATATTAATAAAATGTAATATTTATTTCTAACATATAAATGAATTCAATGACAAAATCTATGATATTTTAACAGCTAATCTCAATTTAGCGGATCTGCTTCTTGGATTGGCTACCACTTCATCTTCATTGGGAGTAATAACGCGTTTATTAATTTGTTTCCAACTTTTTTGCAAAACTTCATCCAATTGTTGTTCGTTATGAACGACTAAATGATTGAAATGTTTTACATCAAACTTTGGATTTACTTCAGTGCCAATCAAATGTTTCTTAACTATCTTATCTTCTAATGAATGAAACGATAAGACGGCAATAATGCCGCCATCAATGTCTTCATAATTATTGTCTTCAGTGTCACGTTTTTTGAAATTTAAATTCAGTGTTGGTTTCAAATAAGTGATCACTTTTTGTAAAACATAATTCAATTCATTGATCTCATTGTTCACAAATATTCTTAACGCTTGAAACACTTTGGTTGCCGAATGTTGAGTCCTTCCGAGCGAATCAAATGACTGATAGTTTGCTGTAATGTTTGCAATCAGTTGTGCCAACTCTGTGGTCGACGACAAACGTCTCATCAAAAATCGCGAGTCGACTATAGTTTGAGCTATTTTTACAGCATATCTCTCTTCGCCATAAATTTTAAATATTTTTGCCAAATGTTCGGCACTTAAAGTGTTGACCACATCGGCAGCTGTTGGCATCATTTCAAATCTCTTGCCATCCATTCTCATATCGAGTGGTCCATCGGTTGACAGCGCGAAACCACGTCTGGGATCATCAAATTGCATGGAAGAGGCGCCCAAATCCATGATTACACCGTCGACTGAATCGGGTTCAACATCATTGGTGGCCATTAGATTCGGTAATTCACTAAATCTGCCCAAAAGTGGTATCACTTGTTGTCCATTAGCCGCAATCAATTCATTTTTCGCTAATACGACAGCTCTTTGGTAAGCAATAGGATCCCTATCCATAGCCAACACTTTAATCTTCTTATTGGTGGCCAATAAGTATTTTGTGTGTCCACCCGAACCAAACGTCATATCAATATAAGTTTGTCCATCTTTTACCCGAAAGGCATCCACTATTTTCCGACACATGACTGGCCGGTGACCTAATGTGACACCGCTTTTAGTATTGATTTCTTGGGTCGCATTGCACTCAATTGCTGTCAAATATCTATAAAATGTCTTAAAATGGTTATAATTAACGCCATAATTATTGATCCAATGCTTTGAACATAAAATATGTGACACTTTTGCCGGCATTTCATCACATGTTTGGTGTTTCACAACAAACAACACATGACTTGTGTTTCATTGAAATGTAAACAAAATATTTTTAAAAATGTTTTGTCAAAGAATTGTTAAGTTGAAGACATCACCACAACATTTGGTACCATTTTTTTACCACAAATATACTGAATAACTGATGAAGAGATATATGTTTTATTATAATAGTTGAGACAAATGAGTACAAAGTTAGGTATCGCTGGCGTCAAGAATGTGGTCCTCATCTCATCGGCCAAAGGAGGCGTCGGTAAGAGTGCGACAACTGTTGCATTGGGAACAGCTCTCAAACATATTGATCCGGTATATGACACACACATTAATAGCTTTAAAAGTGATTTATGAATTGAATTATTTTCACAGAGTCTTCAAATTGGTATTCTTGACGCCGATGTATTTGGTCCGTCCATTCCAAGAATGATGGCTTTGAAAGGACAACCAGAGGTCACTAAACGTATGGTTATATTGGTTTCAATTATTTCTTACATTTCGTTTACTGAATTTTGTGGTTATGTTTTAGAAAAATTGATGAAACCATTGACTAATTTTGGTATTAAATGTATTTCAATGGGTTTTCTTGTTGAAGAAGAGTCAGCAATGGTTTGGAGGGGTCTAATGGTTATGTCTGCCATTCAGAAACTTTTGTTTGGTGTTCAATGGGGACCATTAGACTATCTTTTAATAGACATGCCTCCCGGCACGGGTGACACACAACTATCAATAGCGCAAAGTATACCTATAAATGGCGCTATAGTTGTGACCACACCTCAAGACATTGCACTTATGGACGCCCGAAGAGGTGTAACAATGTTTACTAAAACAAATGTTCCCGTTTTGGGTATTATCCAAAATATGAGTGTATTTGTATGTGAAAATTGTGGACATGAATCTCATATATTTGGAGACAATGGCGCTAAGAGTTTAGCCAATGAGTTAAATGTTGAACTTTTAGGTGATATTCCTCTGGATGTGAATATTAGAAAGTGTTGTGATAGCGGACAACCATTTGTTTTAATGTATCCAAAGAGTAAGTGCACTGAAGTTTATTTACAATTAGGTCATAAAATTATTAATAAATTAGAGAAAAATTTAAATAAAAGTGATTTTAAAAATCTTTAAATTAAAAATTGTTTTTAAAAAATGTTTGACAATAACTTAATTAATTGATTCAATTATATCATTTTGTGTGACTGTTTAAGTTAATTATGTTTATATTCTTATTATAAAAAAACTTTTGTTTAACTTTAAAGATAATAAAACTTATGTTAAAGATTTGTCAGATACTTACTATCATTTTCCGGTAATTTATTATTTAATAATAAATAAAAGGTAAACAACTTTAATAAATTTGGAAAACAAATCTTTATTACTTTGAAATATTTAAAAAGAAAATCAATTAATCAAAATGCATAATATTATCATAAAATTATTAAATTACAAACAAATAATGATTTTATAATACATTTACAACAAAATATAATATAATTGCTAAAAATATAGTTATAATAAACAGTACTATTAATATATAGTATAATTTAATAAGTAAATTATATTTTAAACATTAAATGAGATTTTTTATTAGATTTTGTTTTCTTATTAGACTTTCTTTACAATAAAATATAATTATAGTCAAAATTATTTAATAAATTCAACTGAATTTGAGATAAATTGAAAATAAAAGCCTTACTTATTTAGGAAAGGAAAGGCACATAATTATAAAATTTGCACAAAAAAAGTATTTAACAAATATTAATAAAAGTTTTGACCGAATAATTCAATCGATATCTATCACAGACAATAAAATATTAATAAAGCCATCGATTTTCTAATTATCTCCCAATAAATTCATTGTTTCGTTTAAATTATATATTCAATCAAATATAACAAAACATTTAGTTAAAAAATCTATATCGAAATGCATCGATAAAAACAAATGCCATTTATATATAAGTCGGTGAATCGGCCAGAGATGTGTCACAAGCTCTGCAAAAATGTTCATTTTTATCGTTAACTAATGTACAGCGCGAACACTCGCGACCACCGCTGATGAGTGGCTGGGCTTCAGCACCAACTTTGCGACTTCTGTGACACATTTCACACACTTCTTTCAAATCGGCGTTAAAATATGTACACGAAGTACACGACCAACCTTTCAATAGTTTACTACTATCTTTCGATTGCTTTTTCTGATTATCACATTTGACTTCATCTGAACGTGTTTTACCATTTATATCATTATTAGCTGAAGAGTTAACAGATGATGTCAGATGTGAACTATTGGTTAACGAAACTGTTTGTAAACTCGTTTGCTTTTTATCGTTTGAATTACTCGTAAATTTAAATGTATTTGAATTCGGTTTAACGCTATTAACAATTTTACTCAAACTCTTGCTGTCAATTAATTTCTTTTTTTCCAATGAATTTTGATTGCCATTACTTTCATTATTTGAAGACATATTTTTATCCGATTGTTTCGAGTTTGTCGTTGATTTCAATTCAGACAAAACTTGTGCTTCAAGTGAAACAAACGGATCTAAATTATCATAATAACTGCCTCTTTTGTTTGTCTTATCATTGCTATTATTATTATTATTATTATTATTATTAGTAGTAGTAGTAGTAGTAGTAGTACTCTGAGAGCTATCTTTTTTGGTTAATTGAAGACTCTTTGTTTTTGCCGAAAGACTATCGGTTTCAGACATCGATTTCTTATTATTAAAACTTAATTTATTCAATGAATTCTCCAAATCATTATTAGTAGTAAGCATTGGTATCTCTGCCTGAATAGCTTTGCTGACCGATTGATTTTTTGGCGCATTTAACTGACTATTAGTTGGATAGGTAGCAAACAGTGGGGGTGGGCTTATATAAGTCATATGTGGTGATGGAAAGGATGAGCATTTTGTTGAATGCATTGGACTGTTGTGTGGCAAACAATATTGACACGAAGGACTCGGCGAATACGAGTGCGGACTTATGATCGGATAATTTAATAAATCAAATGAATCGGTGGTGTCTTCGAAATCATTATAAGAATTGTCAATAAGATTATGGTCTAAATATTTGCCACGAGTTGATTGTTTTAAATGGTTAATGTTATTGTCATCAATCAGACAAAATCCATTTGACATAATTCTGTCGTCACTATTGATCAGTCTTTTAGTGCCATTGGAAGCGATATTATTGTCGTAATCAATAAGTTTTGCCGTTCTTTTCATTTCACAAATTAATTTAATGGCATCCGATTGGCCACAAATATATTCAACTCTAATGGCATATATCTCTTTCCAACTCACGTTTAAATATCCTTTGGATTTTAGTGACTCTCGGATCTGAATCATGATCTGGAGCTCAACAAAAGCAACCAAACACTCGAGTGATACTCTGGAGACGCGGTCGGGATCTATAGGAGGCACCAACTGGTAAATGCTGGTCGAGTGGTTCTCCACAAAACCCATCAAAAATAATATTTTTTGAGCGCCTATAATATGCTTATCTATAATATGTCTATAAAAGCCACTGTAAGGACATATTGAGTGGTACTCCGACCTCCACGGAAGGGTTATCAGGTTTGTCGCGTACTTCTCGAGCGCCTCAAAAGCGTTGCTCGCCTTATATGGACTAAAGTCCGCATTTTCAGTGATACTGGCGTTCAAACAGTTATACACTTCAGGGAAACTAAATTTATGACTGTTTGGCACAAGAGATAAGTACTCAGCGATCAAACACTCAATTTTGGTCCGCATTTCCAGCTTTGCTGGCGTTTCTTCGCGATTCAGATAAGACAAGTGATTCTCATGGATTCGTACCCGAAGTTCATCGCATCGACTGTAAGATTGACTCAATGGCACCGTTGAACACATCTGTGACGGCAAACCAAACGTCAGATCAGTTATCAATGGCATTGAAGTGACACTTCTGGCACTCATTATTAACAGTCTTGTAGTGGTTTCGTTGTTATATTTATTTGTCTTTCAAATAAAACCTAAAAACCAATTATTATCACCAATTAGTGTCTCATTTATTTCAATGTTAATTAAATAATAATAATAATAATAAAATTAAAGAAGTAGTTCTTCAATAGTAAGACATTTGTTGACATTGCGGTCGAGACTCACCTTTTAATGACATTTAAATGGTCTGTCATTTCATGTCATTGTTTATCATAAATAAAAATCAATTCAAATAACTGTAAAAAATAAATGATTGTTTCGATCGTTTGATAAAACAATTGACAAAAACAAGTGTTTATTATTATTATCAACAATAGTGTCGACACAAGTATATCAATGATTGCAATAACAATAACAGCGAAGCCTTTAATTGACCCAAATTTGGATTATTTTGCCATTTATTACACCATTAGTTGACAAAACACTCACATAAATAATGTTATCACTCATTGAAAACAATGTATACAACAAAACAAATGTATTGCATATTAATATTAATATAATGTTTCATTCATTCAACACATAATAATAGCCCCCATATGAGGGAAATTTTCTATATACTGTACAGTACTTTAATACAGTAATTAGTTTTTATTTAATATACCCATTCATTTAGTAAATAATTAATATTTATATTATCACTAATTAATATATTAATTATCTTATATTTAGTACATTACACTGATATAAAGCCATAAAACCTATAAAAAATAATATCAATAATAAATAATAATATACTGAATAATGAAAAATAATCTTTTATTATGAATCATACTTTTTTTTTAATTGCATTAATAATTGTAATTTCATTACAATGACAACATTATCACGTTGTTATTTTGTTAACATGAATATTTTATTTAATTAAAAGTTGCATGTTAATTTTTAAAAATGTATTTTATTATAATAAATTAAAAGAAAAATTATATTTTTTATGGAAATTCACCGGAATTAGAAAAAAACAAAATAGAAAATATTTATTAGATTTTTGTTAACTCAATATAATAGTAAAAATATGATATATAAAGTATATATATAGTGAAACTTAATGATAATTTTTATTGAATCGGTTCAAGTAGTGCTTTATTAACTAATCAACAATGATTTTACAAAATATCTAATATACTGTACTGTATATAAATTTTATTATATTACAGGTAAATGTATTGTAAATTATAGTATTTGTATTTAATGTTGCGTTTACTTTAGTAATATAATATCACTAACTGACACAAAACTATTCCAGTATTTTATAAAAAATATAGTATTATATAATATAATTATTCAAAAAAAATGTTTTTCAATACTTTTGCCAATTTTTACAAATACTTTACATTTAACAAAAAAAAATAGTTATATTGATGTTATCATAAATTATAGCTCAAATTAATAATAAACTTAATACAATTTTCATAAATGATTTTTTTTATTATATATATTGTAGTAAAAATTTTAATCAAACAAATATCCTAATAATATTAAAATACTAATGAATACCAAAATAAATAGGTTTTATCGCAATTTAATATTTAAATCAATGAAATTGTAATAAATATTTTTAATATGAAAACATAAAAATTTATTTCAATTGAAGTTTTCTAAACAAATGCTATTAATATGCAATGTATTTGAAGTGATTGTACAGTATATTACTTTATGTTTGTATTGGCATAACTACAATATTATTAGTTTATTGTAAGCATTTAAATGTGTAAAGTTTGCAAACAATGTAAAGCCATATGCGATGTTTGGTTCACTCATTCAGTGTAAGTACAGTACTGTATGACAGTGTATGTGTAGTACTGTATTGTATTAATACAGTCTCTATGTGTGTATTGTATGTATTGGGCGGCGCATAGAGTCTATGCCATAGACTGTCAGTCATATATAGGGTTGCATTGAGAGTGTGTTTACGGCATTACAGCTGACGTTGTGTTGAATGAATGCATTAGTGTTTGTGTTTGTGTTGTGTTATTGTTGTTGTGCTCTTGTATTGACAATATTCACAGTTTTGTCGTCTAATATATCGCTTATAGTATTGAATACTAAATACTACTGAAGATAGTCAAGACATTCAACCATTAAAGACACTCTTTGTTTATGATATCAGCGATGATATGAAACTATCACTCATTGATTTGCTGACAATATATTATCGTTATCTTAAGTTAATGAGTTAAATGTCTTTGATTTACTGTTTAAGTGGTAACACATATAAAGACAGTCAATGTATAACTCTTTGCTTTCTTCAGCGACTAAGTTGTTGTTGAGTGCATTGAGTGGTCAATGAGCTCATCCGCGATGCTATGCCTTATCCGGTGTCCAAACCATGTTGTATTGGGTATGATATCAATTGAATTTAACCGATGATTGCAATTAAACTATTGATGTCTAATATATCTGTAAAAATATTACAGAAGTGGAGTGCGATCACAAAGCCAGAGGACAGGAGTGTATCGATAAGGTATCACTTTTACCAATACTTTCTATATATTGTCGATCTAACAGTCCTTTTAAATAACAATTAAATCATTTATTATAATAATATCTAAAATTATTTCACATCTCGATATTTATCTAATTTTAATGACATTTGTCTATAATATTATTTCTATTTTTTAAAATATTGATAATAAATGAAACTAAGAAATTGACAATTAATGAAATAATTGTTTATTAATCATAAAGTTATTTGTGAAATATCTAATATAGCAAAATTATTTTATAAATCATATGATTTACTATATTATAATAACATATTTTATCCAATCAATTGATAATATACAATACATGCAATGACTATTATAATTTTTATAATCTTTATTTTATAAAATAACTTCTTTTTTTATTAACTTTGTTTACAAATGGTTTATTATTTATAGTGATTTTACCGTATGGTTATTAATACTATTACTATTACTAGTACACTACAGTATTATGCATTGCATAAAGTATATAACTATGAAAAGCTTAAATAAAGCAAATATAAATATTAATATTTTTTAAAAACCTGAAAATTACAATTGAAAGCAAATAGTTTTGAATGAATTTGAAATTTATTAAATGACACAAATATCTAACCAATAATTGAAGTCATCTAAACAAAAGTGAATTTTATTTGACACTTTCATATAATAATAATAATAATAATATTTTTATTATTGTTTAGTATCCAATTCTGACGAATGGGATGTTTAATGTTTATGAAATAAAATTTTTGTTTAAATTTTTTATATCTTATTTCCTGTTAATTTATTGTATAATAAGATTTAGGCTATTTTTAGATTTATAAAAATAATGAATTATTGTATTTATATATACAATAATTAAGCTAACAATTAAATGTTGAGAGAAGAGTCAAATGTATGACATATTTGTTCCAGTTTTTGACAATTTTAACAAATTTATTAACTTTTCCTTTAACAACATTTAATGGTATAATACAAATGTTTAAATTGAAATGTAAATACTTGAATAGCAAATTGTGAAGTTGTCTAATATTGTGGTATTATATGTTTTGTGTTATATAAAGGTGTGCCAAATGTTAGGCATCATTGAAGTCGATTACTTTGGCTTACAATATATGGGACAGAGGGGCGAAATGTTGTGGATTAATATGAGAAACCAAATTAAACAACAAATGACTGGAACTACACCTCCTCTGAGACTTCAGCTTAAAGTCAAGTTCTTTGTTCCGCCACATCTGCTCCTCCAAGATATGACACGGTATGACATTACTATTAATCTTAACACTAATATAAATGTTTATAATAATTGTCATTTAAATCAAATCAATTATAATACTCGTATAAATCATATAAATAGTGGTATATCATGTCAAGGACTATCAAAATAAATGCAATACAGTTTAGTAATATCTTACTAAACTTTTATTAAACTTATATATGATATGATATTTAATGTATTGCAATAATAAATGACAGTTCATTTATGGGATAAGTCAATATACTTGTTGTCTAATACTTCCCATTTTAAGGACACAATAAATATAATATTAATATCACAAATACAGTAAAATACGATAATATTTGAATACTTGAGGTCATATTTTAGTAAACTTTCACTGAAAAAATAGATTTACCCATTATATGCACAATAATTCACATTACTTTTCCCATAATAATACAGTATTTTTAATAATATGCTCTAAATATAATTAGATTTTTTTGTGTTCATAATTGTCCTAAATATTAAATGAGTATCAAAAACATATAATATGGAGTTTTGAATTTTATTTTAACTTTAATTATAATTTCAATTGATTTATTTATTTTGCAATGTTTGCGAAATACATGACCATAATTTATAAATTATGTCAAAGTATTGCTTGTATGAAATTGTTTAACCGCTATATAATGCTTACAAATTTAACATTTTATTAAGAATATGTTTAAACTTAAATAATTAACTTTATATAATAAATATTGATTTTAATATTGATATTATTATTATCATTTTTTAGAATATTTATGATTGTTATTTCAAGTGAAAAATTGTTAACATATAATCTAAATTAAATTGTTTATCTAATTATACTGTAATTAATATTCAAAATAACTAATATATTTATTGATTCATTTTGGACACACTTTATTTTCCAATTTATTATTTACATGTATTAAATGCCTCTTTTAATAACAAGTTGTCCTAGTTAACATTATATATAATTTTGATAAGCATTGTCACCAATTGTGAAAAATTACAATTAATGTGTTGATGTTTTACGTGACTTAATAATTATAATGAATTGATCACTAATCCTAATATTGAATGTATTTTCCTTATTGTGAGACAAAAAGCTAACGGTTTGCATAATATTTAGATAAATAAACAACTTTTAATCTGATTTACAATATATTTGATTCTCATTTATGACATAAGTTTGCAATAGTATGATATTAGTTCAAAAAATCAAAACTTGTTTAAAATATTGTTTTTGGTTTATTATTAATGATTTTGGCCTTTGTTTTTGATTTAAATTGACCTTCTTTTGCATATTATATATATATATATTTTATATTAAGAAAACAATTTTTGTTTTTTTAATATATACAATACATATAAATTTATATGTGGTATTTGATTACAATTTTTCAAAACAGATTTTTTAAAATAGCTATTCAAACATATGACGCGAATTTTTAAATTTTGATTTGACTTAAAATCAATAAAGTATTTATTGGAAAACATTTTAATTAAATTTATTGTAAACAACATATATAACATTAAAATAAATTATTTATGAAATCTTTATGAATCATTGAATTGAAATTAATTACAAAATTATTGTTGATTTCAAAATAGACACCAATTTTTTATAAGTATTCTTCAAGATTTACAAGAGGGTCGGCTTCGTGTTACTGATAAACAATTAGTTACAAGACTTGTGGCACTTATAGCTCAGGCAGAGATAGGAGATTCAGAATCTGAAGTATCTTCAGCTCTGCTATTATATCGAAAATGGATTCCTTTGTCGACACTCGAAGAAATGTTTTGCAGTTCACCGACAATGCAGAGGAAAGGCAAACGAAGGAAACACAACTCTGGTTCTTCGGGCAACGATCTGACCATTGATACGGAGGACTCTCTTAGCGATATTGAGTCAAACAGCTCAACCACCGACTCATTTAATAATATATTCAATAACACAGAACTTTCATCATTAACTAAATGTATTTTACAATATCATCAGAAACTACTGTTAACTAAACCAATGCACGCAAAGTATCTTTTTCTACAAGAAGTGACAAATCTTGACGATATCGGTGTCGAGTATTTTCATGTAAAGCTTAATAACAATACTGAAGATCCCTACAGAATAGGTGTCGGTCCTAAAGGAGTAATCATTATTTGTGAGCAAACAAATGAAGTCAAATACAAGTAAGTCTATTAGTTATACCAATCAATTATTTAACATTTTATTCATATTTATTTATAAACTTATATTACACGTGTTATCTGAGTGATACTCAAGTGATTGTTAATTTTTTATCATTATATCATTTATACTTTAACTATAAGTTAAAATTTATACAGGGTAGTAACAGCTTAGCTTATTTAAAATTGTTGTTAAAAAAGTTGTTTAATGACTTTTATAAACTCATAATAGTTTAGCAGTGCTTAATTAATGACAATAAGTTAAATTATTACATTTAAAATGTATGATATTATCAATTTATTCATATTTTTACAATGTTTTAAAAAGGAAAGCATGTCAATTAAAAAATTATCAATTTTATAAAAAATAAATGATTATCATTATTGTGGTTATCATTAATTATATAATGATTATTCAAAAGACATTTGATTAATGAACTAATTGATTAAAAAATTTAGTTATCATACAATTGAAATTTTTTCTAAACTTTATATACTGTAGATATAGTGAAAGTATGTTATCTAATGGAGTTTGAATTGCATTGAATCAATTGAAGGCTCACTATTTATTGAATGTTTTATTTGAAATGATATAATAATTAGATAAAAAAATGATAACTTATATAATCAGTTATAATAAAATACTTTTAAAACAAGCTTTCAATTCATAAAATGTATCATTTGAATGACATTTTTGTTAATTTTTCAAATATAATAAAAAATACAAATAAAGAGTTTGTTTATTCACATTTCTAAAATAAAACTAAAAAAGTGGTGCAATTTTTATATTATCAAAAATCCTTGTATTATATTAAATAAATGCCCGAAACTAATGACAAAATTGAAGTTGAAATCAAAACTTTTTGATTGAATATATCAAACAAAGAAGTGTGACCTTCAATAAAAAATTATCATTTGTATCTAAATATAAATTTAGTCGTCTATTAATTTTGTTAAATACTATACATTTCATCTCAATTAATAATACATCAATAATTTATTATTTATTGTAATCAATTTATATAATATACTTTACAATATCCATGTTAAACATATACATTAATATAATTTATAAAAATTAAATTATTTAATTAAATTTTTATAGTTATCTATACTGAAACACACGATTTTTGTATTTATTATTTTTTTTGTTATTCTCAAAATTTTAAGCATAAAGTTATTTTTAGTCTTGCAAATTGCAATTGAATCTCATTATCTCATTAAAAATATATTTAATTTTAATTGTTTTGTTTTTATAGGATTTGAATTAATAAACATATGTAAAATTAGTTGTTTAGCAAATAACAATGTTAAAAATCCATTTTCACAAATTACTGTATTTTTTTGTCGTGCATATAATATATAAAGTAAATTGTGATAATACAAGGATAGGGTGTATTCAAACATTATTGTTGGGATTTGTTATTTCAATTTATGTGGTTTTTTTATTTAATTTTCTAAATAAAATAATTTAGGAAAATTTAGGTATTTTTATTATACATAAAAATTGTTCATTAAATGCTAATTTGTCAAATTATTTGAATATGTTAATATAAAGGATATTTTTTGTTTTATTTTACTACCATTTATTTAAAGTTTACCTTTACAAAAATAATTTTATTTATTTAAAATAATGAATATTTATTATCATCAATAAATCTTATTTGTAATTTTTTATTTATTATTCTTTTACTATAATTTTTTAGTTTTAGACATTAGTTTAGATGATTTATAAAAATGCATTTATAAAATATCTTGAAATAGTATTAAAAATTGAGATAATATATTATTTGGTATCAATATTATCTGAATATTAATAAATTAAATAAATATAAATTTAAATCTTATTAATTTATATGCATTGATATATTTAAGAAATGTATTGAAATAGTTTTTTCAAAAACTTTGAAATTATTTTAGTTTTTGCTAAAAGGCATCCGTTAATCGACAAAAGCTTTTAAATGATTGAAATATTGATAATAAAGCAAATCTTTAAATGAATACAATTTTTTCAATAAAGTATTCATTACTTTAAAGTTTGAACCTCAAGGTCTGTAAATACCTTTGTTTGTCATTAATCTTAAACTTACTATAAAGTTATGGATAGTATCTAAAAATTATGACTAACAGGTCTTCCACAGCGTTTGACAACAATATTAATGTGTTATTTGTTTTATACATTCAAACGATGTCCTTGTTTTTCGACAATAATTATTATTAGTTTTTAATTATAATTTTATTTATATTTTTTCACAAATCATAGTTTACAAATAACTTAAAATGAAATTAATTTTAACAAAAAATAAATAAATAAATAAATATTTATTTATTCATTTATTTATGCATATTTTGATAATGTTTGCAATAATATTTGTCATGCATTTCTACAATTATCAATTTATTTTTAACAAACAAACATTTTTTTCTTTTATCTACAGTATATCAATTGCGGTTAATATTTAATTAAGATATTTTTTAATAATTAGTTATAAATGTTATTTTAATTGAAACTAATAGATAATATTATATATTGTATTATAGTATTCAATATTCATGTATACATATGGCCACTCATTCCGGTCGTTGTTTTTTCTTGACTCACATCGAGACCAACGGTGAGAGTCAAGCACTGGGATTCAAACTGGAGAGCGCACTGACAGCTAATGCCATTTACCGCGCCGTCACTGAAAAGCACGCGTTTTATAGCTGTGAAACCGTACGCAACACAGTGGCCACTCAGTTCATACGTGACCTCAAGGGTACCTTTTTTTCCTTATTCAACGAAAATACAACTTCGGGCAAGAATTATGTGTTTGACATCAGAAGAACGTGTCGTGAAGTCTATGACCACACGAGACGAGAACTCTATCAACTCGAAGCTATCACTAAATGCAACGACTTGTCTCAGTTATCACCACAATCTGCTGCACCACTTAACGATCTCTGTCTTGATTTTGAACCACTTGTGCCCAACACTTCCAGTCTCTGCAAGAAATCCGAGTGCAAAGTATGACAGTCATAGAAAAAAAATAATTTATTTGATTATTTGATTAAAATTAAAATTATCTTATATTTAGAATATTAAGGAGCGTTTAGAGGCATTACAAGACTCGATGTTATGTCGGATATGCTTTGACAGTGAAGTCTGCACTGCCTTTAATTGCGGACACGTTGTCTGCTGTGACATCTGTGCCCCGCTTTGTGATCGATGTCCTCTTTGTCGAGGACTAGTAAGCAGTGTTCAGAAAATATATTTACCTCTCAGTAGGACTGGTTTACAGAAAATGTGACACAATATGTTGATATTATAAAACAAAAGTTACTATTTTTTATATCAAACAATTGTTTAACCAATTTTTGATCTCATTGTTCATTAAACTGACAATTTATTATCATTGTATCAATTTTTGATTCATTATTTATACAGAAATACAATTATTACAAAATACATATATTAAATAAATATTTGTTTTTATTTCGTCAATTGTAATAATTATATTGTAATATATGTATTTATCGACATTTGATTTATATTTTAATGATTACATAATTTTTAAAAATAGACAAATATTCAATGTATATATAAAAATATGTTTACATTACATTATTTTATAAGAAATTGCAATTTATATCAACATTTTTTAAATAGAGAATTATTAAAACAAATTATCAAAATCTTAAAAAATATATAAATCGAAAAAGTGTTACATTTAAAAACCGGGTAAAACTTATCAAAATTTATTTAAAACAAAAATTGTTATTTATATAAACAAAACACAATTAAAAATTGTTAACAAAAATAATGGATATATTGTTATAATTGTTGTTCCTCTTCAATAGCAACCACTTGTAGTAACTTTTGAAGAGAACTCCGAATAGAGTCTAAAATTACCAAAAAATACAGTATAGTTATTATATATAATTTATATATATATATAAATTGTTATATTGTTAATCATTATATAAATTATTGCATTTATCAACAATTATTAAATTAGTCAAACTGTAAATTATAATTTTGAACGATAATATTATAAATTTTATAATTTGTTTTAATCATTATTTTTATTTAAGTAAAATAAATGAGAATGTTACTTAAAATATTTTTTAATTATTCTATATAAACTACAAAAATATTACCGTTACCGTTAAATTGTGTTTTATTTCCCATATGGAAATGTCAAAGTCATGGGAAATAATGCGAGTTTTCTCCCATATGAAAAATATAGTTTTCTTACTTTGTATAATAATTTAGTGCTTAATTATTACCAGGGGTGGTAAAAAATGCGAGTTTTTTACTATATGGAAATGTTATTTTTCATTTTTTTGAATTCCATATGGGAAATAAAACACGATTTTACCGTAATTATAAAAATAAAATTATAATAGAAATACTTACTAAATTTATTAAGTTTATTATTGCATGTATTTTGAAGATAATAAAACGGAATGCCAGCAATTACTATAAATCAATTTTATATCATATTTAATAACTTGTTTATATAGTTATATAATTTTTGTTTTATAAATTAATGTTTAAAATATTAAAACACAAACCAATTGATCCACCAATGACTGCATTAATTGGTTCCGATATGACAGCCATAGCTGTTAGTCCAACACATGATAGCGTGAATATAATGGACAAAATTAATGGAAGTTTTATGGGTCGATACAACTCGGGTCGCGTAAAACGTAGTCTAATACCTGTTTATATTATCATATAATTTATTAATTTATTAAAAAAACTAATTTTCTATTACTATATAAAATCAATGACTCGCATACCGGCAGCCACTGCCACTCCTGTGACAAACCAATTGGTGAAACTAAAGTAATTAATGAGTTGGTATATATCAGACGTTACTAACATTAGTAACGATAAAATACATGATATTATTAGTGATGGCGTTGGAGTTGATCTGTAATATATAAATACAGTATATATTTTTGTATAAATATCATTAAGTTGTCATTAATTTTATATTAAAATTTTTATGATTGTAATTAATATTCAATAAAATATTCAATAAAATACCTATTAATGTGAATCATCCCAAAAATACTGGGCAAATGTTTTTGTTGTGCGCCCACACAAAACAGTCTTAATTGTTAATTAAATAAATTTAATTATTAATCAATTTGTATTTAAAAATATGTTAATTACCTAGCTGATGTAAATATAATGCCATTAACGCTACCAAATGTAGATAATGCAACCGCTATTGGCATCAATGGTGCGATAACTCCCAAAACTTTTTTGGCAAAAACCTAAATATAAAACAATAATCAAATAAAACATTGTATTGAATGTGAGAATAATTTGTAAAAAAATAATTATAAAAGTAAAAGATAAGAATCTTTCATTATTTTCATTACATAAGTAAGACGTGTTATAAAGTAAATGAAACTAATATTGAAATAATGATAACAAAAATAATGAGATATGAATACCATTGCTATGGCGGGAGAGTATAGCACTTCCGTAGGCGTAAGGATCACAAAGTAGGAGATGTTTGTCAATACATAGACCAAAGTGGAGATGAAAATACCGATGAGTGCAGCGCGAGGAAGGTTTCTAAGCAATACATTCAACAATTGGTTTTTCAATCAATATCTTATTATTTCTAAGAATATTCTGTTATTCATTACTTGTATGGATTCTTAAGCTCTTCGGTTACAAAATTCAAAAAATTCCTAAATAATTGAATATATATTAAATGTTATGCAATGAAATGTTATAGAGATTATATAATAAATGACATTAATGTCATACCATCCTCCAAAGGCAAACAATCCTGAATAAAATGCTGAAGAATAACTTTGATGACATGTTTTGTGAGATTTTGGATCCAATGAAGTTGACGTTATGTTCTTGTAATCGCCTTTCGTTTATATATAAAAAATCAATAAACTATTATTACTGAAAACTTATTTGAATATTTTCATCATTTATTTGATATACAGTATTGTACTGTATATCATATGAAAGTTAACACTTTTATCACAAAACTAAGAAATCGTTTAAGAGCTCAGGTTTTTATGAGATAAGAGTGTCATAACATTTCATTTGAAAGTCAAATTCACTTTCAATTGACAATCATATGTTTATTATGCTATCGTTTAATATAATTGATTACTTATATCATATAGATATTGTTATATTTAAATAGCTGTAAATCATATTACTTATATTCAAATAGTTATATAAAAAACTTTGCATACATTTACATTATTTAATACAGTATATAAATTTATAGTAATATTAATATTTATGATTTCATAGTGTAAATTACAATTTTTTAATTATTTTAAATATAATAGTTTCGAGAAACAATGGTTTGAAAATTAATTATTTTTATATTGAAGCATTCAAATTAAATTTGTTAAAGTAGAATAACATAATAGATAATTTTTAAAAATTATTTATTTAAATTAATAGTATTTTCTCAAAAGATTGTATTTTAAAATTTTTTTATAAGCTTAACATTTGAAATACACTAATGAATTGTCGATTTTGATAAAATTATTAGAAATACCTTGAATTAAGAAATAAAATCCGGTGACTATAATGATTATGAGTGCCAATAGTTTTGAAATTGTGAAAATGTTTTGTACTTTTAGAGCCCATTTAACATTTGAACAGTTGATATATGTCAAAAAACCTATAAAAATTATATTTAATTTATATTACATATATTTACAGTTAAAATTATATGATTTAATAATAGTTACAAAAATTTCAACTTAAAATTGTGTTAAAATTTATTTTTATTATTTAGTTCTAAAATTGTGTAACTTTCTAGAAAATATTTCATTAAAAGCTTATTTTTATTGTTTCAAATATATTTTTTTATTTAACTACTATTTTTAATAGCTATAATAAAAAAATATTTTAATTAAAACATTAATCAAATATTGATATTACTTTATACTAATCACTATGAGTTGATTTTTTTCACTTATTTTTGTATTAAATGTTTATTCTATATAATACTTATTGATTGGTAATTAAAAAATGGCAGCAAATATAATATTTTTATCTAAATTTAAAACTGTTTTGTTTACATTAAAATTAAGGAAATCAAAGAAATTCATTATATCTGTATATTTTGAAACCTAAAAAAAGTGTAAAAACATTAATATTTTTAAAAAACTATAAAAATACCATTTAAAGTCATAAAATTTTAAAAATAAATTTATATTTGTGTATTATACTGTATAAAAGTGTATATGTATATGTACTGTATGTAATTATCATTAAATCTCAATTAATTCAGTAAAACTAGTAAAAAAAATAATATTACTTAAAATATTCAATAAACACATTAAATAATTGAATAATTTTGTTATATTATTTGCTTATTTATATTTAAAAAAAACACATTTGCTTAATTAGTTTGCGATATAAATGATAAATTAAGGTTAAATTGTCGTATGTTTAGTTTATTTATATGAATAATCATTATTAAGCATATATTCAAATCAAATAATTATAATTATAATAAAAATTAGTTTTAATTATATATATATATATATATACGTGTATATAAAAATTATAACTTAACTTACACAGTATATATTATAACAAGCTAAATAACTATTATAAATTTTAATTAAATAATTACTTTATAAAGACATGTTAAGTGTGCAAATTAAATAAATTATTAAATTTATCTAAACTTTTAAATGATTCATAAAAATTAATTTTATGACATAAAACACTTGCGATGGCTTTACTGTATATTAAATTTATTTAATCTTAACTTAAATATATATTTTTAAAAAGCAATAAAAAAAATAAAAACAAGATATGATAGATATGGTTATATGAGTTAAGGAAAGGGCCCAAAATGTGACAAAGTTTATTAAATTAAATAAATTAATACAGTCTTGAACTGTAATACGTTTTATGATTTCATAAGCAATAGTTAGAAAACATGTAAAATAAATGCATATAAATACTTAATAATAAATGTAATTAATATAATATAATGATAGACAAGTGGTATTAAAAAGCAGTCAATTATGATGTACTATAAGTGCAGTGCTTTTTGACAAATTGAATGAATACTTACAGAGAGCTAAAGCAGCGAATGCTTTGATGGCATTCTGTGGCGGATCACATCCCGTGTCAAACAGTGGTCCCAATATATAATTGGCAAATGTAAGCGCCATTATTGTCTGAGTGGTCGGTCGTATCATCAAAATTGAAACCCATAGATACAGGTAAGCTAATAGAGAACCGAACCCCTCATAGATGTAAGCGTAATCACCACCCGATCGTGTAATGGTTGTCCCAATTTCGGCATAACATAGTGAGCCCAACATCGAAAATAAGCCGCAGAGACCCCATATGACCAAAGAGATGGTAATTGAACAGTTAGAGTATTCATAGACACCTTTGGGACTGACAAATATACCGGAGCCGATGATTATACCCACCACTATAGCTATGGCAGGAATTAGTGTAATTTGGCGCTTGAATTGAACTCTATCTTCACTTTCATCTGAGTTGTCATTTGTTTCAATAATCTCTCCTTTGGTGTCACTCATCGCTCAAGAATTTCATAATTAGTATTATCAGAAAAATTATTAATTTATTTTTTAAACGGCTTTAAAATAAGCTTTAAAAAAATATTTACACTAAAAACAAAATAATGTAAAGTTTTAGTTAATATTTTTTATCAAAAAAATATTTATAATCTAAAGCATAATATCATTAAGTAAACACATGAGGCATGAGTTCTTCATTGAATACACTTTACAACAGCACTCATACATACATACAGTACAGACAATCAGTTATACAGTGAACCACACCATCGGAAGCGCTCACATGAATCATATGCTCACAGAATTGTGTAAATAATTCATAAGTTATGCCTCAAAGGAGTGGTAATACCAATACAACCGACTTGACTACCACTGTATGTGACTGTATATGAATTACAAAGGATGTCAATCGTATCGTTGCATCATTTGGTGTGCCTTTTGGTGTATTTCCAAGAATAAGTCACTCTCTCTCTCTCTCTCTCTCTCTCTCTCTCTCTCTCTCTCTCTCTCACACACACACACACACACACACACACACAATATTATATATGTAATGATATAATGTGTATAAAATATCTATGAATATATACCATGTGTGTAGTACTGGTGCTCCTCAGCGCTGGTGTATTAGTGTGGGCTAACACAACACAACACAACTAAATTACTACTCAATTGAGGCACTCATATAAAAGCTAAGCGTTGATAAAGTGTTTAAATTAAATAATAAATTATTCAAAAAATATATTACTTTATTTGTTTTTCTCCAAAATAAAAAGTTTATTTAACAAAATATTTGAAAAATAATAAATGATTTTCAAAATGATTTCATATATTCTGTAACCTTATATGATATAAATTCTTATATTTCAAATCACATGATTCACACTTTTGTCAACTCTTTTTTGGTTAAAAACATAATATGCTTACAGTTTAGTAATAAATATCCGTATATTTTAACGATTGTTAAAAAATGGTGTCAATGTTATAGACATGAAATGTTTTCAAACATGAATTGACAATATTTTATAATATTTTAAAAATAATTATATATAAATATATATTAGTATACAATGTATTATGTAATAACTTGTTGATTTAAAAAATTTAATTTTATATTATTATACTATACGTATATATCGTGTATATATATATATATTGATAAATGGAAAAATTAGTATTAAATCATAATTTATAATGGATAATGAAAATTACAACAATGATTGCATAATAAACAATAATTTTTACATTATATTAATTGTGATATATTGTAATAAAACCACAATATTTTTATTTATTGTTTACAATATTCTTTATATATTTGCTGTAAAAACTGCTATAATAACTACAGTATAACAAATATATAAAATTGATTTAGTAAATCACATGATATATATATACAGTATGTGTGATAACAGTAAACAACAAACAGAATCGTATAATAATATTCAAACTCATATTAATAACACGTTTATTATGTTTACTACAACTATCTTGTGATCACAATATTATACAATTGTGTCAAATTGAGACATAGATATATAAGTAAACATTAAATAAGCTATAGATAAATTGACTAGATGAAATATTTGAATTAAAAAAATTAGATAGCTTACTTAATGTTAACATATTCACTATTTAGTCAATTCATCACAATTGTACCGTTTGTATCACAATTTGTGATTAGTAATGTTTTTCAGTTAAACCACAGTTTAATATAGTATAGTATAGTACAGTAAATATAATATATACGCGATTCCTGAACTCTCTTATAGTTAAAGTATAGTTTATGTTATAATCGATAGAAAAAAACAAGAATTTGATTGTTTTGCACAAAATTAGAGATTAAATCAAACATTTACTTTATGAGGCATTGAATTGAAGCGATAAAAGCATAGCAAACAAACACATTATATATATATATATATATATATATATATTAAAAACATTTATGTTATTAATTACTAATAATTAATCAACAAATTCTGCGCTTATATTATGAAAAGTTAATATAACTATTACTATATAAAATAGCTAAATGTTGAATATGCAATCCGATGTGGTCTAGTGGCTAGGATATCTGGCTTTCACCCAGAAGGCCCGGGTTCGATTCCCGGCATCGGAGCATTATTTTTTACTTTCTCTACCTTAATATTTCTAGTTTATTCAATTAATGATCTAAATATTAGCACAAATTATAACAATTACAATGAAAATAATAGAAAACAACTTTAAATAAAATTCATAATTGTTTTTTTAATAATAATAATCACATAACAAATAAACTGTAATATTATTGACATTTAATGGCAGTTACAATGCGTACATTAATCTGTTATCTTATCATTTATTTTATCAATATTTATAATAATATCCTTTTTTTAAGTGAAGTTTTTGTTTTATAATATATAGCTTTTGTTTGAATAACTACTCAATAATTATTATTATACTAATAATCATAAAATAACAATATATTTAGTGTAATATATATTTATATAATAATATAATTAAGAAACAAAAAAAAATCTACAGAAAAATAAAAAGACAAACAATTAATTTGAATATCAATTGAATTATTATCTAATTTGCTTTAAAAGGGTTGCATAAAGAGTGTCCCAAAAAACAAATGACTAATCCTTCCATCGGTTGTTTTCATAATCATATTTAGATGAAATGCCTTCAATGGGGTTAATCCTCCACATAATCATCCAATCTCTTTGCTTTTTACGCCATTCAAGTGATGTCGACTCTGGCATCGGAGCGTACACTGTATGAGACAATCAAACAGTCGATCGTATCAAACATTAGGGACTAATCTTTTTCTAAATAATTACCAAATTTCTTGAGCAACACATAGAGCCAGAAGGCAGAGGCAATGATGGCCAACACGCCTGCGGTAATTGACTTCCATTCGCCGGTCGGCGCTCTCATCTCGGCATAAGTCCGACAAAAGCTGTGTCGATATACTGGACAATCAAATCAATAGTTTTAGTTTAAATTAAAGTAAATTCTTTAGTCAAATAAAACAAACATTTTTTCTTGTCATCAGTGGTTAACTGTTTCCAGTCTCCCTTTTCCTTTTCAATCAATTTCTGGAGATCAGTGTCGGCCTCTCTGAACCTAATGGCAGGCATTGGTATGTCGGGTGAGTCGAAGTACGCGTATTCGCCGTTAAGACCAAAACCGACGACTTCTCGTTTGCCAATCTTTGCTCTTCCGAAGTATGAATTGGAGGCAATTATCTGCAACTGATTTCTCACCAAAAGAGCTGATTTAAAGCCTTTCGGCAATTGAAGCATCAGTTGTGAGCTCATTATCATCGACTAAATAGTCAGTCAATGGACCTAATTATGTGACTTTCAAAGTAAACACAAAGTTGTCGACCAAATGACTGACAATATGGACGATCAATACAACAATGTCTTCATTCAAGACTTACAAACACGACATCTATTGTATGACTTAACTCAACACAAGACATACATTACGTCTTAAATTTACCACTTCTTCGCTAAGAATTTCAATAATTTTTAATAAATAGTTATTAGATTTGTTTTGTCATCAATTATCCACTCTTTGTTTGATCCAATCTATTGGTGATCTACTCATAAATATTTCAAATTAACAATAACTGCAGAAAATGAAGACTTTTTGATTGATAACTCAAGACATGAATGGTATGAGTCATTTGATATGACGTCACACGAGATGTGTTTATGTCTGAGAAATGTTTAAATCACTTCTTGTAATCATTGATTTATCTGTCACTACATTATTATACATTAAATTGGATCAATTGATTGGCCAGCAATGAGTGGTCACTTTCGGTACACACAATGGGATCCGCAGCTCATTATATCGCAAATCATTACAATTCAGTCATTGTTTTACACTTCTTTGGGAGTCTTGATATACGTTAGCGATTGTCTTACGGGACACTCACCACAACTGAGCCATATCTTCAACTATCAGGTCTGTCTAAGACTGTGTCCATTAATTCAACTGATTTTAATGATAATTAATTTGACAAATGGTTGACAGGAACTGACCTTCAAGTCAGGACACGGAAGACTCATAATATTATCGTATTTAGTGAACGCGCTGTTCGGGTAAGTGTTGGACACAAATGTCGGACAACAAAGTGTTGGTCTAAGTGTATGTCTTTATTTCTTGATGTATCAGTGCTCTGGTGTTATGGCATTTGGTTCAGAGGGCCAAACCGTGTCTCGATTTTTCAGTTACCACTCATTTAATTCATTTACTCATTTGCTGGACATTTAATGGTCACTTCCCGTCGTCGATGTGGTGGTGGGTCCTCAACATCATGTGTGTCACAATTACCTGTGTTTGTGGTGAGTATTTGTGTCTAAAGACTGAACTCAAGTCCATTCCTCTTACGCTCTCTCAAAAGGCTGACGTTTAGCCACTATTTTAGACGTTTTAGTCAATTGTTTTAATTAATTATAATTTTTGTAAATAACTATTATATATACACATTATATTTGTTTTGATAATATTTATTAAAATTAGATTCAATCATAAAATAACAATTTCTATAATGATATAGTGTTTGACATTATTTTTAAGATTTTTATTTAGATATTTTGTTAAAATATTTTTTTTGTTTTATTTGAACTGTTTTTAAACAATACAATGAATTGACTAGAAATATGAGACTTTCAAATGATTGGCACAAAAAAATTAAAAATTACTATTTATTATTAATATTTATTTCATATCAATCAAAATAAATTTATAATTTGCTGAGCTTTTTGTTTGTTTGTTAATATAACTTTCGGTGTATATATTACTTTAAAGTTTTAGATTAAATCAAACATTTATATTTAAATATTTGTTTCATTGTCTTTAAAATTGTGGATAAAAGCTATTTTTTATATCGAAAAAAGTTATTTCTAAGTTTAGGTTATATTTATGATCACAATTATTGTGGAAATAATATTCATTTCCATCGACTTTAATATTTTTGGTCGGATTTTCAATTGAGACCTAAACAACCTTTTATTGCTTTTTTAGGTTTTGATACATACAATACATTTTGTTTATTAAATTTTGTTAATATTTAGTATCATTTTTTAAAATATATCCGTAGAATAAAGTACAAAATATTATCGATAATTTGTACATTATTTTTGACTACTATATAACTTTTTTTTATCAAATAATTTTTTATATCAAATGGTATCATAAGATTTACTTTAATTTATTAGCCTAATTGACTTTTAGGACTTATTTTGACTTAAACTTTCAAAACTTAATGAAATCTTTAATTTTGTCACTTTTCTTAACTACCGATAATTAAGTGGAATAAGTATTAATAATATTTGTTTAATGATTAAGAATGAAATGGTTATCTCTAATCACAAGCAGACTCTTCGACTTCATTGTCCTCTTCAGGAATGGGATCCTCTAATATGTTAGAACTAATGAATTCCTGTTTCTCTTTTTCGAGTCGTTGCAAAATCTGTATGTTTTGTCAGTTTATAAGGCATTTAACTTAATTATAGTTACAAAACATGAATATCAAATCAGGTGTGACTTGCAATTGATAAAAATTTAACTTAAATGTGTGCATAATTTCCAAATATATCCACAACAACAACAAAAAATTAATGCTTTCAAATTAAAATAATAATATTGATTATTGCATACAAAATTAAGAGTAAAATAGTGATTTCAATCATCAATAATTATAATCTATAACAAATAATATTTAAAAAATAAAACAAAACAGTATATATATATATATATATATTGTGAAAATTATAACAAATAACATATTAAAACCAGATCTAAATTAATATTAAAAAGCTAAAACAATTTTTTATAAATATAATTGCAATCGGGTAATTAAAAACAATATTGAAATTAAAACAATAATAATAATAATAACACAATTTGTGGGAAAAGGCAGTGATATCACAATATTTTTGAGATAATATTAGGGATTCTTAGTTTACCTCTTCGGTCAATATGATGATCCGTCCCTCGACTTTGGGTTCAAGTTTGCAGTACTCGTACTCAATGTTCTCAAAAGATGGACATCGAGTAAGAGTAGATCTTCTGCCATCCAAACTCATCACTTTTTTAAGTTGACCCCTGAGTTGGGTGTTGTCATGTCGTGTCTCGTGAAAGCTCTGTGTCATTGAGTTTAAGTCAAGACTTCCGATGTCATGCATTTTGACAACAGATGTGCGTCGAGAGAGGCAAACCAGACTCTGTCTGTGATTGGTTTTACGTGTATTTCCCGTCAATATTTTGATTGATTCGAAATGATTTTGTACAGATGTGACCATTTCTGGACACTCGTCTTCCTTCTGTAATACTTGACATTCTTTGAGGATATCGTAGCCATCTTTTCCTTGAGCCAAATATCCTTTAGTAACGAGTCTATACTTTTGATTTAAATCTAGATATTCATCGCCAATCTTCATATATTTGGCATTAATACGACTTCCAGGAGGTTTGGATGGATTGAAAGCAAACTTAATTCCAGCCACTTGTGGGAAACGACCCTCAAGTCTGGGCCATTGAGACACACCATTCTCTAATGCTTTCCATATTTGATGTCCCGTTGCATTTAATACAATTAACGGGTCCATCATTGGCATAATTGTGACTAAATCTCTTAGTAGAAATGGTCCTTTGCTATGAATTTGATCACTTCTAAGAGTTCCAGAGTTAAGAATAGCCAGATCTGAATGAGTTGACGCCAGCATAATATCTGCCACTAAATTGCCTAAATTGGTTTCTTTAGTTCGGATCGATGCAAACCTTCCGTCCAAATCACAGCTAATGTGACCCAAAACAGAGTCCATTTTGCCTTCAATTATATCCGAATACTTTTCTAATTCTGCTTTCAATGACTTTTCTTCTTCAAAATCATATGAATTAACATTAATTTCTTTGATCGATATGTCAAAAGATTGTCCTTTGAATGTGATATCAATTCGACTAAATTGCCTAAAATCAGTGCCACTTTTGATAATATACTTTCCATTAACTAATTTAACCTCATAGTCGTGATCGTGTCCACCAAGAATTAGATCAATTTCGTCAACATTTTCAGCGAGTCGACAGTCATTTGGGAAACGCATGTGAGTTAAAGCGATCACAAAATCTACGTTTTCCTATAAATTATTATTATTTAAATTTTAAATATCGTCAAAATTAAAGATAAAAAATATCAAAATAAAGACAATTTTTCTAACTTTTTCTTTAAGAAGTTTAGCCAATTTCCTGCCCTCTGTAACAAAATCAATATAAGTAACATCTTCGAGAGCAAGTGTGGCCAATGTTGCCAACCATTCCTCTTCAATCAAACCAATTATTCCAAACTTTGATAAATTGTTTAAAATTAAAATAATTAATATTATATACAATTATATAAAGATTTATTGAAATTATTAAAAAAAAATAAAATAAATTTAAATAATTACTTTTATGTCAGATTTGTCGATAATGTGCCAAATCTTGCCGTCACCTAATGGGCGGTTAGTTTCATTATCGAAGACATTACTCATAAGCCATGGAAATGATGTCTGTTTTACAAATGATAAGAGATTATCGACACCAAAGTCTGTACAGAAAAAATAACAGTTATTTTCCATTAAAAGTCAAATGAATGGTTAAAATGCATACCAAACTCGTGATTGCCATAAATGGCACAATCGATGTCTAATGCTTTAACAACGGGAATCATTTGCTCTCCTTTGGCAAAAGTGCTCACTATTTGGTTACAAAAATTTGTTTTTTAGCTATCATTAAAAGATCTTCAAAAGTGATAAACACTTACTAATCGATGGCGCGATTATGTCTCCACTGAACAGAACCAATGGATTGAGATCTTTGAAAGTGTTGAACGCAGTGACCATTCGGGCCGCACCTCCTGATGGCTCTTCATTTCGCGGCTCAACGTTATAGCAATCGTTGAAATGAAGAATTGTCATAACCTTTGGTTCGGATGAAGACATTTTGCTGCAGTCATTCATATTGTTATTGTTATTATTATTACTTTCATAGCAATTATCATCAAACGTATTATCAATTGCTGGCATTGTTTGGTCAAAAAAATGACTTAAATATCTTTAATGTATCAAAAATGTATCATAAGATCCAATGATTAGATGAGAGACGCGTTTGTCATTTCATGTGAAGGTCTTCTGCTGTCAAACACTACTAACACAACACTCAATGCATTAGACATAACATAACATAACATAACATCTCTTTATATACACTCATAATATCTCTGTTTCAAAATTCATGCATTCATTCATTCATTCATTGCTTAACCAATTGATTCACTCATTGTATTCACAAAAATATCAATATATATATTGTATATAAATATAATATACAATATGTATCGCTAGACTTATAGACTATTTTAATATTTTATATAAAATATAAATAAATAAAATTATTTTATTTATTTCAATAAATAGATAGTTTTTGCTTCATTGCTTCAAAATTAAATAATATATACAAATGTATATATTTAATCCCAGAGTTAATTAAGGGGGTAGGGGGAGGGTCAAACCAAATGACCCCTCTAAAAACGTGATTTTGTGATTAGCCCCCCCTGACTTTTTTGACCAAATTGAAAAAATTTTGAACAATTGAGAAATGACCCCCCTAGTTTTTAAGCGATAATTTTTTCAAATTATAAAAATTTTAATTGATAATGTTTTATTAAATGTTATTATGTTGTGTGATAACTTATATGAATGTAATTATTGATTAAAAATAAATAACATTACGTTAAAATTAATCTAAATATAACATTATTTTAATTAAATTATTTAACTAAAAAATTAAAAATTAACTATTTGTTGAAAAGACAGTAATCATATTACAATTTAAATAGAATTTTTACATAAATAAAATTATTAAAACAATATATACTGTTTATAATAAAGTTTTTATTAATAATTTTTCTCTTTACTCTTAATTTTGATTTTTGAAAAAATTGTTGTTTAAAAATGAAATAAAAATCTACCCTCACCCTAGACTCTCCCCAAGATTATTTGTTGAGAATTTTGTAAGTTAACCCCCTCCTAAACCCCCGCTAAAATCCAAAACATTGCTTAACCTTGATTTAATACAAACAGTATGTTTTACTACAGTATTATAAATTAAGTAATAAAATAATAATAATAATAATAATAATAGTGACTTAATTGAGTGAATAATTATAATACAGTGTTTAACGGCATTTACTACTAGAAAACTGTTGAAAACAATAATTATTAATTTAATTCAAAAACATAAAAAACAAAATTTTGAAAAGTGTTTTATTTATTTTTTCAAAGATCGCTTAATTGTAAAAAAATAAATATAAATAAAACAAATTCTTGAGATTCTTAACATGTCTTTAAAGCAAAACATTTGATAATATATTTCAAAAATAAAATTTCAAAAATATTATGACATTTTCTTATATAATGATTATTATTTTAGTAAAGTATTAATATTGCATTTAGTAAATAATTAAATTATATTTACCAAATGTATTGCCGCTATAATTGGGCGACAATTGACGTAAATCCTGATAATACTATACTTTATTGTATAATATTATATATAGTTTCAGAAAATAATAATTTTTAGTATAAAATCAGAATTACATTGAATTTTGTTTTTTATTAATAAAATTGTAAAAACATTATAATTAAATACAATAAAATAGATTGTACGCCTTTGTCAATATATTAATAATAGTGTATATTTTATATAAATTTTTAATGCAATAAAACTTAATGTATTTTTAAGAAAAAATACATTTGTCTAAAATTAGCTTATATATAAAATGTCTTTAAATATATAAAATTAGAAATAAAATATATATATTTAATATAAAAAAATAATTTTGCTTTTATGGTTATAAATATCAATGTAGAAAATAAATTTCTTGTAAACAAAAAAATTATTATTTATTAAGCTTATAAAATATCAATAAACATATAAATTTATAGATAGATAAATGTAGTAATAGTAATAATATCAATCTGTAAAAATATGTTTTTGCAAATAATAAATATATACAGAATATTAGAAAAATGATACATGTATAAATTATATAGTTTACTAAAAATATAAATTTATATATAAAATATGAAAATGATATAACATATTTGTACATGTTTATACTTTTAATTAATATTTATTTAATATTGAAGGTCACATATAGCGTAAATTTGTCAGATAATAGGCAATATCTAATAATAAAAATAATTATAATTATAATTAACATTAACTAAAAAACAGACAAGTTTTCAAATTAAAACTATCATTGATTTTTTATAAATAATTTTAATTGCTATTATTAAAAATCAATTTTGAAAATAAAATTAAAATAATAGCCCGCGTATATAATCTAAATTAAGCTAAAAATTTTATAAAGTTTAAACTAAACAATTAGTTGTATTAAAAAATAATAATAATTAACATGTAATTGCTATACACTATATCATATACAGTATAATAATTGATTGCCTTGATTGTGTGAAACAAATTATTATGTTTGCTTAAAAATAATACATGTGTTATTTATTTATTATGATATATTAAATATACACAAACAGTGATAAAATAAAAAATAATAAAAACAATAATAAACTTATCATAAATATTAAAGCGATTACACAATCAAACTATTACTTGTTTGGCATAACTTGTGGAAAGCAATACAAACAAACAAACATTGGTTTCAATGAATTGATGTACTAATCAATGCATTCAATGTATTCAATGACTGCTTTTTGCATATAATTTTGAATTGTTTGCAAACGTTTGCACTTTTAAATGCCTTAAAGTCTAACTCCTGTACTATACTATAGTTTAGTACTGTATAACTAAAGACCTGTTTTTAGACTCAAAACATAACAAAACCTCAATGTTTTGATCACTGCTTTGCTCTATAAATACAATTGAAAATACATTAAAAACGTTTGACGTGTTTTTGATCCCCTAATGCTATAAACAGTACAATGTATTCATCAAAACAATGTCGTAATCTATGAATCAATGATAAGACCATAACATAAACAAAGTGTATGTGTTGTCAGTGTATATGTTGTATATGTTATGTGTTTTGTGTTATTGTTTAACCTCTACTACAGTATAGAGTCTATAGTATAGACTATAGTAGTGTTGTGTATAAACAGTGTGTAACACACAGTGTGTGTAACAGTAAGTCAAACACAAACAACACAAACACCTATTGTTTTGGTTTAGTTTTTTTTCATTGATTTGTGTCGACGTATACCTCACAGTGTGTTGTTTGCCATTCAATGACTGCGGCTATCGGTTATTGTGTCCAATAATTGATTGTCACTTTGGGATCAATTTATGGTCATATAGTCAGTGATATTATTGTAATAATTGACTCATTGTTTCATTAATTAATTAATACATTAATTAAGTCATTGATTGAGTCAACGATTTTTTGGTTGTGTTTTGTAAACAACTCATTGAAAAACAAGTTATAATTGATTTTATTTATTAATAATAATAATAACAACAAAATAAGTTATTTATTGAATTTTTGTTGTTTTCGCCACTTATTTGTCATTAAGTTTTGTTTAATATAAAGTGAATTAATTACATTATAATTGATTAATAATAGTTAATATTGATTGATATGCCCGTCAAACGTATGCCCAACCAATGGTTTAATAAAACAAACATTGACCACAAATCAGACAATGAGTCGATCGGTGGCGAAGATAATAGTTATAAGTCGGCATTGAATGAGTCGGTTGTCGACGATTTGGTCTCAACGCTGACCAATAAGTTGTGCCTTAAGACTAATCATCGTTTGTGTCGTTTATCTCGTCTGAGTCCATACCAGACACACAATTCATCGACACTTAGGTCTCAGTCAAACAACAGTTGTTATTGTTATAAATGCAAGTATTTAGTGGACACCAATGCAAAGGCCGGCCTTAAGAGGTCGTCATCTTTGGGTGCTATGAGTGAAACCTATGAACTCATGAATTTGTTAAAAGAGGGATCTCTTATTAAAGAAGCGGTTAAACGGATCCAATACAAGAGCCGCGAATCGTTGGCCAACAATAAAAACGCTCATAATTTTTATGGCGAAGATCTGAGTGATGAAGACTTGGATCAAAATGAAAACCGTTTCAATCTATTGAACGCTTAACTGTTATTATTATTACTATTATTACTACTATTATTTAAATTATATTTATTTCATCGATATATACATGAGTTATCATTTAATGAATCATTTTTGTCTTCACACCACTATTTGTGTCCTTTTGTTTCTTTGTATATCTTTTTAACCACAAATTTGTTGTTTATTTTTCATTATATACCATATATACAATCGTATATTTATATAAACAGCAATTCATTATCAGAAACTATTTAAAATATATGGTAAACGCAAAAATATATGAACTAATTAATAATTTTTAAATGATGTGTTCACATATAATAAATGTACAAATCTTCTACTATTTCATATTACTATTGATATATACAATATATAAATATATAGTACTATCTTAGGATTAATTAATTTTTAAATGAATTATTTTGAATTTAAATGTTATGATAAATTAAATATATACATAACTTACTTTAAACACTTAATTATTATAAGTTATTTGTAATTTTTTGAAAAAACAATTTTAATTTTTTTTTTTGAATAAAAATGATATTTAATAAACATTTTGTAAGTCAATAAAAATATTATTTATTAAAAATTTACATAAATACAAAACAAGTATAAAAATAATTATCTCAATAAACACTTGTTTTTACTCTTACGTAAAAATGTGTGCTAAAAAAATATAAACAACTTTACTGTAGAGAGTAATGTAATAGTCTATACAATAAATTATTAATTTGTTGAAAAAATATATAATAAAAATAGATAAATATAGATAAAAAAAATATATAAATCATTTTAATAATAAAAATATTCCTATTAATAATTAGGAAAAATGTTGTAAATAATAATATTTACTAAAATTTTAAATATTAAATGTGTTTTTTCTAAATATTGTATATAAATGACATGCATTTTAATGTAAGATATATTATTGTCATTTGATTGGACATTACATATAATGATGATTTTATGTCTTATATGTATACATACATGTGTACTGTATATATATATATATATATATTTCTAACCATTTCTCTGACATGTTTTCTTAGGATTTGACTTTTCATTGTTAGACTTGTTTTGTTTGTTTGCCAGAGAGTCGTTTTGCTGAACACTTTTAATGATTAAGACATAAATAATTACTAGTATTGTGGATATAATGACAAACAAGAATAGACTGGTTTGAAATATAACGTCTTCAATGAATTTATCGTTTGTCACTATTTAAAAAAAATTATTTGCAAAAAATTACCATGCTAATAGTTTGGAAATTATTTATTTATTTATTATTTTTTTTTATCTCTTTTAGATAATGCTTACTCAATAGTCTATATATGAAATATAAGATAATTGCTGCCACAATAAAAATAATATTTAGTACTCCTTTAATCAAAAAACTTAGTGATTTGTTTTCTATTGGATTGAAGTATGAAATAGATTTTACTATTAAATGAGGAATACATATGAATGCAAATATGAAAACATAATCTCTTTGACTGAACAGAATTTTGGCGACTATTCCTATAATTAAATACTTGACCGCTAATTAATAGAGATATAAGTTAATATAAAAAATTATAATAATTTTTGTTATATGATATAAACATTATAAAAACATTAGATAATTTTTATACCAATATTAAATGTAAATGTTATGATATAGTTGGCAACAAAATCAAGTCTATTACGATATGTATCGTTATTATTGCTTATATTTGCTCCTTCCATGTCTTTTGTCTTACTTTTTGTCATTTTGTTTGATTAGCAAATTGATATCACATCTATTATAATATTTAAAATTATTTGTTGTTAAATAACGTGATTATTTATTAATTGCTTAAATACTTATTAAATACAATTTATGTACAATATATCAATTTAATTATATTTACACATTTTATATTAATATACTGCCTATTTATTCAGGTATTTTATATTAAATGATTGTACAAATTAAAAAAAATATATTTATCATTAATTATTCAAAAATAACAAAATCTATTATAATTATATAATTATTTATAGCTAAAAAATATTTCTCTTTAACTAATGAAAATAGTAATAAAGTATTTGATTTTCTAAAATTCTGTAGAGTCGCTAATTATAATTAACGTAAAAGATTTATTTTAACATTATTTTCATCTATTTTTTAAATCATATAAATAATTATAATTAGATTATATTTGTATATTAAGTTTGCAAAAAACCATACATTTGATACATAATGCACTTCATCCACACCATAAATATCACGAATCTCTTGAAGAGTCAATAGATTTCCCATTCAAATGGCATACGATTCGGGAAGATTAGGTGTAAACAAATAAGAGCGACCAGTATTGACATCAATAGCACTGTAAAAGTCAGGTTCGCGGACACCAAATGTCCAGTGAAAGTATGACTCCTGACGAAAGAGGGGCTATAAAACAAAAAGTTATTTAATATAACAACAAAACAATTAATTTATAGTACATTACCTCTATATCAGTACAATACATATTTTTAGTCTCTCCTCCCTGTAATACAATCAATACATTTGATCCCAAGTTTTTTTTCAATCGGTCGACGAGTCGCTGACGATTGAGACGATGGAGAGATGAATCAATACTTAGTGTATGACAACCCATTTGAAAGACACCTTTCCTAATATACATAATATTATCAAATAAATTAAATATTATTGATTTCAAATTGAAATTTTCAATATAAATTCTAATCATTTATTTTAAATTAAGTTTTTTAATATTTAATAATAAATATTTTTACTTCTGTTGAGCCATATTTTAGCCAATATATTGAATTATTTATTATTTTAAAAACAGTAGTAAAATAACTATTATTTTTCAAATATAACTAAATAAAAGATACGAATTATAGCAAAAAAATTACATTTAGCTGAAGTGTTGTCATATTATTGAAATTAAACTTCAGAAGAGAAATACTTTACTACTAATTAATGGAAAAATGATAATTTTTGTTATATTGTTATTGTTATACAAAAATAAAATGTAAATGTTATGATATAATTGGCAATAAAATTAAGTTTATTATTAAGATAGTCATTGTTATCATTGCTTATATTTATTCTTCTTCCATATCTTTTTAATGACTTTAATTAGCAAATTATTTGTCATTTATTGTTAAAAATTATTTATTCTTACAAAATGTAATTATTGATAAAATATTAAATCCATTTACATATATTTCATTAAAATCTTGTGTATTTATTAATTTAGTAATTTAATAAATGATTGTACAAGTAATAAAAAGTACATAATTAGCATTAATTATTAAAAAATTACAAAATTTAGCATAAATTTATAATTATTTATAGTTAAAAAATATTGCTTTAAATTATTGAGAATTATAATAAAATATTTAAATCACAAATGTATTATAGAGTCGCTTATTATAATTAACGTAAAAGATTTATTTTAACATTTTTTGTTGAGGAAACTTGACATCAAGTTTGCGTCCCTCAGCCATCAATGCCTCGATTTCATCGACAGTTCGGGGAACGTCAGTCAATAACTCCATACCAGTGCTTGTAATCACAATATCATCTTCAATTCGCACCTAAATTCATTAAAGTTGTGGTTAAAGTAAAGTTAATCAAATTAAACCATTATTTAAATGACTTACTCCACCAAAATTTCTGAATCTATTGATAACATCCCACACAATAAACTTTGACAGATTTGAATCATCTTTAGCTCTCTTAAGCTGTGCTTCAATGAAATAAATTCCCGGTTCTATAGTTAATACCATACCTTCTTCTAGAGTCCTACAAGTTCTTAAACTGCTGAGACCCTGTTCTTTAGGACGTTGAGGACAATCCTCTAGATAGCCACCGACGTCATGTACATCAATTCCCATAAGATGTCCCAATCCGTGTGGCATAAATATATAACCCAAACGAGCGGACATCATATCATTGATGTCACCCTTTAGTAATCCGTGTCTAATAAGTTCTTGTAGTTGAGTTTGTTCTGCAAGCAAATGCATGTCACGCCACGAAATTCCAGGTTTTACTGCTGCCATAACAGCTCTGTTAGCTTTCAGAACTGCTTCGTAAATAATCTTTTGATCGGAAGTAAACTTTCCGTTAGCGGGAAACGAACAGGTAATGTCCGATGAATAACAATAGTATTCACATCCCATATCAAAGAGACACATATCACCGTCATTGATAACCTTATCATTGGGAGCACCGGCGTGTCCATAATGAAGGGTCGCTCCATTATCGCCCGAACCGCATATACATGTATAAGACATATGACGTGCACCGCCGTTATAATATGAATAGTGTTTAAATATAGACTCCAATTGGTATTCAGTCATTCCGGATCTGATATTTTTCATAACCTCTTTGTGAGCCTCACTACTGATACGATTAGTATATCTAAGAACTTGCAGTTCAGCGCTTGTCTTAATAAGACGACATTCAGTGATCTCATTGTAAAGAATTTTATTATTGACTTTGAATTTTCCGATTCCATCAAAAACTGCTTCTCTAGTCGTTAATCCCGAATCACTATTTAGTCCTTCGAGTGTCAATAGAAGTTCAGGTTTGAGACCTGTAATCACATTTGCAATCTATTTTTAAAAAGATATAAATAATTATAATTAGATTATATTTGTATATTAAGTTTGGAAAAAACAGATCATACATCTGATACATAATGCACTTCATCCACACCATAAATATCGCGGATCTCTTGAAGAGTCAATAGTTTTCCCATCCAAATGGCATACGATTCGGGAAGCTTAGGTGTAAACAAATAAGAGCGACCAGTATTGACATCAATAGCACCGTAAAAGTCAGGTTCGCGGACACCAAATGTCCAGTGAAAGTATGACTCCTGACGAAAGATGGGCTATAAGACAATAAACTGGTTTAATATTGGCTTCAATAACAAACTAACAACTAATTGATAGCACATTACCTCTATATCAGTACAATACATATTTTTAGTCTCTCCTCCCTGTAATACAATCAACACATTTGATCCCAAGTTTTTTGGTTTCAATCGGTTGACGAGTCGCTGACGATTGAGACGATGGAGAGATGAATCAATACTTAGAGTATGACAACCCATTTGAAAGACACCTTTCCTAATATACAATTAATATATATAATTTATAAAATCATATTTTAATTCAATAAAAATTAAATTAATTAATAATTATTTTGATTAAATTTGTTCATAAGTTTTTTAAAATGTTATACAGTATTAATAAATAAATGCTTACTCTTGTTGAGCCATTTTTTGGTTAATTATTAAAACAATAAAATTATTTTAAAAGCACTAATAAACTGACGATCTTTTCAAAAGACAACTCAATAAATGATATGAATTATGGCAAAGAAGTGACATTTAGTTCAAGTGTTGATATATTGTTGATATTGAGGTTTAGATTAGAAATTATTGAATGATAAGTACAATACAACACATATGAATACATAACTGACAGCCAATCGCTAGTGACTTGACTTTACATTTCAAACATTATATTGAATAATAAGTTTCAAATTCTGTTATTCTGTACATCACTTAAAATCTATACATTGTTTTAATAAATATTATATTAATGTTGTTTTTGTTATATTAAAAATAATATTAATTATAATTACATGTAACTAGTTTAGTAATTAGTTAATAAATTATTTTTAAAATTGCAATTTTGTAATGATTTAACAAATGTTAAGTACAGTACAGTACAATGTGAAGCAACTTTTGAAACCATCGAAATTTTTTATTGTATTTAATACCAATACATGATTACAGTAATTAATATCCAGTAATAGTGATTATTGCGGTATTATAGTTATCTTTATTATATTATTTATTTATTGTGTTTTTATTATAATGTTATCATTAATAATATTTATAATAACTGCTCATTTACTTCAAAATTAAATACAATATACAATTAACATTAGATTAATAATTATACTGTTGTATATTTTACAATAATTATTATTGTCATTTTATTGAAATGACCGTTTCCATTGTTTATTTTATTTATCAGTTGTATAAATATTAATAGATATTATATATCATTGATTTATATAATTTAATAATTAGCAAAAATAATTTGCTTTTCTAAATGAAAATACTGTATAACATAATACTCATTATTGTTTTTTAAATCCAAAATTATTTATCAAATATAATTAACAATACAAAAAATAATAATAAGAATATTATACAATAATATTTGAAATTATTATTATAATGAAAAAATTATAAAAATTAAACATTATGATCAATTTACAGACACTTGAGATAATTAATATTATATCTATAAATTGGAAATAATTTATATAAACTTAAAAAAATTAAATATCAGTATTTCTTTTAACAACTGTCTTATTATACAGTATTCATACAATAATAATTATTAGAAACATTGAAAATATTTAATAAAATTAATTAAAATACAGTTTTGTTCAATTATTTTATAAACTTAGAAATAGTATTATTGTACTGTAGTACTAGTAGTTATTAATGATCATAATAAAATTTTATTTTACTCATTTACATATCAATATTAATTAGAAACTTAAAATAAAAACGTAATTATTTTTTATTAATTATTAAATAATAAATTTAATTTTAATATTAATTTGGAAAAAATAGTTAAAATGAAATGAAATATACATAAAATTGTTACTGAATATTTTTATAAAATGTAACATAAAATGCTTAACTTTCATGTAATTACAGTAAACATTAATTGTATACAAAGTTTAAATAGAAATACTATAGAAATGTTTTGATAAAGTCTAATATGAGGAATGCTTTTCATTCAAAAACTGTTTAATTGTGTGTAAAATATTTATTATTAATTCTGTTATAAAGATATATAATATATATATAAATTTATATTTTTTAAAAACAAAATTATTTTAAATTAAAACTAAATACTAATTATAATAATATTGAAAAACCAATTCACTTCTACTTCACAACTAATGAGTGGCACATTTGATGCCACCCTGACCTCCGCGTCCGTCTTCATCATCGCTATCGTATGCTTCACCTCTACCTGCGCTACCATTACTTCGTTCATTGGATGGGTCGTAGTCGTGAAGGTCGACCTCTTCAGTGTGTTCATCATTTAAGTCAATATCCATCGGTTCATTCCTTTGCGGAACAATTTTTTCAAATTCTTTAAGTTTGTCTTCATCTATAAAATGATTTTTCGGAAACTCTATATTGAATTTAATATAAAGATTTCCCTTTTCAAATGGGTTCCGATAGATAGGCATTCCTTCGCCACGAATGCCTTTTACAGATCCGGGTATTAACACTTCTCCGGGTTTGCTTCGGATAATAATATTTCTTCCGTCTAAATGCTTTAAGACATAAACAAATCCACACAAGGCTTCGGTCAAAGAGATGGTTAGCGGAAGAAATAGATCATTTCCATTGCGTTGAAACTTGTCGTTTGGTTTCTGCTGAAGTATAATAATCACATCTCCGGTCTCTACATCTGGTTGTTG
Source organism: Oppia nitens (assembly GCF_028296485.1). NCBI lineage: Eukaryota > Metazoa > Arthropoda > Arachnida > Sarcoptiformes > Oppiidae > Oppia > Oppia nitens. Next base: position 3,236,824 of record NW_026533250.1, read on the forward strand.
ATCGCCTTCTCCTCTAAACGTAATCTTCTGTTCGTTTTGCATACCTTTATCAACATTTACTTCCAAAATCTTTGTCTCATTAGTAACTCGTTTGCCACTACAGGTACGGCACCGGTCTTTCTCATTGATAACCTCTCCCTGAGCACCACAATCATCACACGGTCGCTGTATTTGTTGAAGCATTCCGGGTCCTAATTGTCGTAAATGTACTTTCATGCCCTGACCCTTACACCCGGCACAGGGAACTCGAGATCCAGGTTTGCCTCCGACTCTATTCAATCATTAAAAAAATAACATTTATTTCTATACATAACATACAATACAACACAAGACATACCCATTACAAGCTTTGCAGAGAACGTTACGACTTAATTGAAGTTTTGAAACCTTTCCGTTATAAAGATCTTCGAGCGTTACTTTCAATGGATGTACTGTATCTTCACCACGTCGTTGACGTCGACGACCGCCTAATAACAGTATACATCAGTTATACTTTTGAAAAAAAATCAATTTTGTCATTTAATTACCCATTCCTGAGAAACCAGGAAATCCCCCCAAACCACCAAACAGTCCGCCGCCTCCGCCTCCGCCAAACATTTGTGATAAAAGATCTTCGGCACCAAAATCACTGCCGCCTCCCTCCTGAAGACCCTTTAAACCGTATCGATCGTAGATCTCTCTCTTCTTCTGATCGGATAATACCTCATAAGCGTATGAAATCTCTTTGAACTGATTTTGACAAAAGACAATATCAATGTGTGTAACAAAAAGCATACCAACTATTTCCTGGTCATACCTTTTCGGCTTCATTTTGATCTTGATTTTTGTCGGGATGATATGTTTTGGCCAGTTTTCGGTATTGCTATACAAACAAACAAAAATCAGTTATTATTCGCTAATTTCTGTACAATCAATGCAATCAATGCAATCAATGGTAACCTTTTTAATCTCATTAACCGATGCACTCTTACTGACGCCTAATAAGTCGTATAATTTGTTGTCAGCCATCAGTGGTTTCGGTGATAATAATCAATTAATTTGATAACAAAATCAATTGAAATGAGTGGACACTTTCAATACAGACCTAAATGAGACAACACTTTCACTTAAATTATAACGCAATCAATGTTTCAATCAATTGAGTCATTCATTCATTCATTGATTCAATAATGCATTCAATGTTTCTCACAAAACATGTATTCAATTGAATAGTGCTTTTAAAGTGCATAATGTCTGCCAAATGCAGTACTAATGACACCTATTGACCAAACATTTACTTTTTAATTATATTTAATATTATACCGTATTTTTTGCGATAATTTGGCGCACAATTTGATTGTCGGCTTTAAAAAGTTAGGATAACTTTATAATCGACTAATCAATTAAAAAATAAACTCAAATTCAAGTTTTTAAACTTATATATACTGTATATAAATATAATGTATTATTATATGAATGTGTAAATTGTTTGCATGAGATTTTCTATTATTATAACTTTCAATTTGATTATCACATGTTTAGTGATATCAGTCGAGACTGATTACAAAATTGATTAAAAAATATATATAATTTATATTTTATAAATATCTATAAATTATAATATTGATATTATATTTATATGTCAAAAATATTGATAAATAAATATTTTGCAATTTTCACAAATCAATATATTTTTTATTGACTTCAATTAAATATCTATAAACTAAGTAATAAAAAAATGTTACAACAAATCAAAAGTGTAAGACTTAGTGATTCAATGATATATTGATTATCTGTTTGGTATCTCATATATCAAAAGCGTGTCGTCGATCAATAAATACTCATTGATGTCACCAAATGTCTTATACAAACCAAAGTGTTACCAATAAAAGCATTATTCCTATTATTTTCAAATGAATACCTGAAAAAATACCTGAAAATTCTATAATCATTTTTAGGCTAAAAATATTAAGTAATAATTTTCAACACATTATATAAAAATTATAGCATAAAATTAAAGTTTTATTATATTTTCATTGAATAAAATTTATTATTACATAAATAATTTAAGTGTGAAATTTATTAAATAGAAATACTGTATTTCCTCTAAAGAGTTAACAATTAAACTATATCTTATAATTTGTCTGTGAATTTAATTTTTAAATTATTTTTTATTAATTGTAATTTAAAAATGGGGAAAATAATGAGGTTATTCAGTAACTCTAAGACTAACCATATTATATGGTGGCCATAAACTATGGTCCATATATGTATTTCTAGTAATTGGCATAAAATATCAAACAATAGTTTTATACAATTGGCTAATTGAGTGTAAATCGATGATAACATTAATGATATAATAAAATAATGTAAATAAATTGAATAAATTCAGCGTAAAAATAATGACATACAAAACAATATCAACTATAGATATAATAAGATAGTTTATGATATATACTGTATATAATGTATGTATTATTAAATTATAAGTTATATGATATTTAGTGTATGCAATACATTATAAGCTGAGACCAGTAATATTGAGAACAGGTAGTATAATAAAGATTGAATTTTATTGAGAAATATTTACAAATATACAGTTAATGCATTAGTATTGAAAGTATTGGTAAAATTCATGGGAAGTAATGAGAGTTGAGCTGAAAAGCAAGCGATTCATTGAAACCAATGTGTTATCAAATGTGTTAGCAATGGTTGAAATGTTGGCTATGATTGAGATATGTTTGCCATTTGTGCCATTTGTTTGCCATTGAGTACTCTTCTGGAGAGTTGTCTCTCTCTCTCTCTCTCTAACTCTCAGTCATGTATGCCATGTATAGGTAGAGCCAAACAGGATAGGCATAGGAGACAAGTAATGTAGGAATCGATGATTTCCACTCCGAGTGGAGTCGTTGTGGACGTCACCCAAAAGCTGATACACTGCACACCACTGACGAGTTGGCAGTCGTTTCAGTCAACAACAGACCTACTATACTGTGCACGCCTTGCACTTTGCCGTTGCAATGGCAGCACAGCCAACACTATCACTACCAAAGACCATACTTTCTTAGCACACATAAGCCATAGCATAGATACCAAACACGACAAACCTTTTATATCTATATATCTAATAAACATAAGAATTGTGAGGAATTGCTAACTAGTAATTCATAAGTCATATATCCATACAATTGATGTCATATATTCATCACATGAATCATATATAATAAGATAATAGTAAAAAGGTTATCATTTCACATGTGATATCATTATTGACACCCAAATACCAGTGCTTATGTCAAACATTCATCAAATAACCGGTTAATTACAATTGCAACCAAACTAATGATTCAATAAAAAATATAAACTTTTTTTGACAATTATTGGAGAGTGGGTTAAAAAGTTTAGTCAAACAGTTATAATAGTTTTGATTTTATAGATAAGTTATGAAATAGTGGTCCTAATGTTAGTAACGATGGTTTATCGCAATGATATGTAAGTGGTATGTATTGATATATATAGTAGTTGTATGATATGGTATGGGATGTAAGCCATTGTCGACCCCAATCTCTTGGTTGGTAAGTCTGCAATATAGTGGTGTAGTCGTCATCGAGTGAGTGGTGATAATAGCTATTTCTGCTGTTATACACTAGTGATCAGTTAGAGAGCATATCGTCAGAAGTGCCTTCAATGGTGTACAGCCTAAGGACCTCCTCCTTCCTCAATATACCTCAATAGTGAAGCTAAAGGTCTTTTAGTGAGAGACGATAGACGTGTTTGTGTACAGCAATGACTGTGTCTTTCAAAGGCATTGCAATCAATGCTGTGATCTGAGGCACAGTCAGACTCGTACTAACTCACAGCCAACTGAGCCATTGTATGGCATACTGTGAGCTCATGCCATACACGACACGACACACACCACAGCCATACCAACCATACCAGCCATACAAGTGATACAACAGTCACTACCATTACTACCAATAGTGAGACAGTGAAGAGCACACCACTCAATACCACTGGACTATCACTACAACGCATCAAACACTTGAACGGAAGCCATCATTGTCTTGAATTCGCCATTTAATACAACACATCCACACTTTGATCCGTAAGTAAACTTTGATTTTTGGACACTCTTTACAATTATTATTATTATTATATTATAATTGTTATATCATATCATGTGTTGCAATATTGTTGTCCCATATATTGTATTCAATAATATTAATGCTATTTATGTTACAAACTATACAAACATTGATTTACTTTACGATTGAATACAACTATTACTAACACTTGAAGTCTATATAATATAGTATTGAATATCAAACTAATTATATTTAATTCAATCATTACTTAATTATGTTTTATATGATACTATGTTTTGCTTGCATTGAATTGATATATAATTAAACTATATTTTATAAAATATTTTTTTAATCAATTTAGTAATACCTAATGAAAACATATTTTTAATTAACTAATATGTAAAACGTTGTCATTATTAGTGATTAGTTATAGTTATTTAATAGTCTATAGGAAAATAAATGATGAAATTAATGTAAATTTAATATCAAACTAATTGAAAACAATTTAAAGGATAAAATATGAGGCGTTTATGACATTGTTATGCAATAAATGGTTGTATTGTTTGATAATAAGTTAGTTTTTAGTATTTTTTCCAAAGTTGTGATCAATTTAATGATATTAAGTATAAGAGTAGTCTTGTGGTAAACAAAAGTATTGGTCGGTATCGTTGGCGACCAAATCCGCGGAGCGTATGCAACGTGAAGAGTGAAAAGATATCTTGAGATCGGTTTAGTCAGCATTTGTTAGCATTGAGTGCTTATCGCGAAAAGACAGACTCAGATCCAATGATCCAAAGATAGCAATGAGTTGTCTATAGGTTTGCCTATTGTTGTGTTTGGTCACAACCTGTTTGCCTGTACTGACTGTAAAATATGAACTCCGTTTTAAGCCATTTTATGGTTGTATCTCTAGTGGTGATGATGTCCTTGGTTTGGCCTCTTTGACTCCTTTGCTGATGAGTTGCAGCACTGGAAGCGCAACTCAATGTATGGCAATGTATGGCATTTGTCTCGTCAGTGGAGAGCACTTAATGATAGGCAGACTAACAGTTAAGACGACGACGACATACCAGTTATCTCTTAGTCTAACCCTTAGCTCAATCACTCTAATGACAGCACTGTTTGGTCAAAAAGCCTACCATTGCGTTGCCATTGATTGTCATTAAAGTTTATCAATGAATTACAAGCAATGGGTGTTCACTTAATAGCATATCTATTAGTTAGTTGTCATCAAATCCTATATTTTAATTAACGACAACTTTAATTGGCTTTAGTTTTATACTAAAAACAAAAAATCTATTTTAATGATAAATGTATTGATTTGATGCACGAGTTTTGACTGATTGCTAGAAAACCATACAAATTATCATTTAATTAGTAATAATTTGTTTGAAAGCACGAGATCTGTGATTGTGTGACAAAAACATTATTTGATTAGAATTGATGGCAATGTATGTGTCTATTGTTATTTGATTTTGTTTTTAATCTCATTTTTGTGATTTTGTTTCAGATTTGGTTAAAACAAATTGATTTCATTTATATATTATATATAAATGAGTGGACAGAAAAAGATTTTGATTTAACCTGAATTTTGATTGATTAAGTCAAACATCTATAGCATGATTTAGAGGAATGGCACGAACACCACCCGTTAAGATGTCATATCCTTGTAGTGAATGCTCTTTTGAAGCCCAGAGCGCCCGACAATTATCCCGACATAAAGCCGTTACTCACGTGGAGAACGCCTTAAAGTGTGTTCTCTGTCCTTTCGTTACGGTTTGTCTCTCATCTCAACATTCATTTCATACCATTGTCTTAATTAACTTATTTTCATTCATTTTCCAAATAGGCTTATCAGACAAATCTTTTAAGACATCGTCGAGAAGTGCATGGAATCTGTGGATCAAAAGGTATTTATAAAATAAAGTTTTTTAGACTAAAAATTATTTACCGGTAATAAAAACTAATTAATTATTTGCTTTTTAAAGGCAATAAAAGTTGCAAATTTTGTGGCTTTCTTTCTGAAGATAACGAAACATTAATTCGTCATCAGTTGGAAGTGCACAGAGATATACTAAAGTCAGCACAAGTAAAGTTTGCTAAAGAACTGGTTTCAGCCGGTGGTGAAGACAATTCTGGTGTTACCGGATATGCCTCCAAATATGAACAGAACTACGATTTGAATGAAAGCAGACAGAGAGCCAATAGAAGTCATGTGGAAGAGGTATACAATCCAAATGACACTCAAGAAGATGATGAGGAAGACGACGATAAAAACTTTTGGAAAGAAAGCTTTATGGACGACACACCAAATTTTTATATGAATTTAGCTCTTCAGACTAATGCAAGAGATCAATCAGAGACTAACAGTTGGTACGTCTCATCCGGGCAACAATCGCCCGCTTCACACGAGAATTCAATTGCCGACAGCCAAATATCTTCGACTGGAAACACACCAAAGTCATCAAAAAGCAGAAAGATGCCGATTCCGGCCAGTGCTCAAAGTAATGATGACCTGCCGGCTACTCGTATTAGACGTCAGTATACCTGCAATGACTGTGGTTTTCGGACAATAAATCCGCGTGAATTTCTTTACCACCGCCGCGATGAACACGGACAGAGACTAAAGATTGTTGAGTGTCCTTATTGTGTATACGCGTGTCAATACGTACAGAAATTACAAAGACATCTACTTTTGGTTCACAAATTAGAGACATCAATGACTCCTCCGCCTGAGTTGTCAACAACTTCTAGCAAATCAAATAAATCAAAACCAGTTTCACAACAAAATAAAGCGCAATCTGTCAATCAATCCGAAAGTCCAGAAGTCTTGAATACCGACTCAGAGAGTCCTCCACAACAGCAAAATATTGTGCCTAAGATCAGAGTTAAATTGCCCACTTTGACTACACCAGCAATGGTGACCACTTCCCAAGTTAAGCAACCTGTTCCGGGACAAGGACTGCCAAAAATGAAATATATGTCACAAAAATCTAATGAACAGAAACGTAAATTAGCTTTTCAGAGACAATTAACAAATCAAAAGCGTATGAATGATAAATCGGGAATGTTTACCAAAAAGTATCACAAATGCCAAACATGTGGTTATATGACTAATGTTCAGTACCTCTTCAAGAAGCACATGAAATATCATTCGGCGCCTAAAATCAAGTGTGAAATGTGTGACTTTGAGAGTCCCTATTCCTGGAATGTGGACAGACATGTAAAGAGTCATTACTCTAATGGACTCTTCAAGTGCACGAAATGCAGTTTTGCATGCGATAAGAAACAGGGTATTCATACAATACTTCAATATTCATATACTCTTTAAGTTTAATATATTTATTCATTTTTTATAGCCTTAACCGTTCACATGACTCAGCATCACAGGGATAAAGCAAATGAACAACAAATACAACAAGCATTAGATGCAAACCAAACGGATCCTAATATTCAAAATAATGAGGTTATGAATGACAGTGTTAGTGGAGATATAGATAGAGATGGCGAATCATTGGCTCATTTATTTACTCAAAGTCTTGAAGAGGGTCCACATTCTTCGTCAGACATGACAAATCGTCCATCGAATTCATTTAATCAGCAAATGTTGAAAACAGGATCTCTTAAGAAATGTAAATATTGTAATTTTCAAGCGGATTCATTCGCTAAACTACAAAAACATGAGATCACACAACATCCGGAAAAGAAATTTCAGTGTCCTTTCTGTGAAATCAAATTTGAGAACTTGGTTTGGCTTCAAAGACATCTCAATCAAATGCATCGCGAGAACAATCAAGCAAACAGTATTGTCAATGTGTTGGAACAGTTGAATCCGAAACGCAAACGAAATAATAAGTCTAATATGCCCTCCACTTCAACACCAGTTTCACAGAATTCTAGTAATCCAATGATTGACAACTTCTTAGGCAAACAACAGGGAATGAAAAGAAAACATTCTTCATTAGACAAGTCTTCTACTCAATGCCAAGTCTGCGGGTATGAGTCTGCCATTCAATATTGCTATTTGTTTGACGTTATTATTATTACTGTATAATTAATTAATTTATAATAATTAAAATTAATTAGTTTTAAAGTGATGTCATAATAAATCTAATATACGATATTTATTACTATTTATTATCTAATTTGATCTTTTAATTTAACATATTTTTATTATTAACGGTAGTTTTAATATTATTTTTTAAATTTTTTATTTTTATTAGATATCAAACTCGTTGGATATCAGAGCTTGAGAAACATATGAGAGTTCATACAAAAGAGAGACCCTTTTCATGTCCTTACTGTTCATTCAAAAGCAAGTGGAAGGGAGACCTGAACCGACATATCCAGAAATATCACAGTCAGCTACCTTTACCTGATTTAAATGCAATGGACCGACAAAGTCAACCAAACGAATCGGACAGTACTATGTCTATTGACTTTCAACAACAAATGACTATCGACTATGAAAATGATGCCTCAATTCTTTCCGGAGAACAGGACTATGAAGATTATAATGAAGATTTAGAAGACATCAAAATGGATGAACAGCCACTTCCAGATGATTACGAAGAACGGCCACTTGTTTTTGATGATTTATCTGATGGCGATGAAGATGAAACCGAAAACAAAAATGATATGAATGACATGTCGACGGCTGAATTGGTTAGTGTTGATATGGTTGAAGATGACAACGAAAATGAATTACAGATTGACTTTGAAGAAGGCGATGGCACCAACACTGCTGATAATATGAACGGCAATGAAACGGGCGAAGTAACCAAATCGGGAAAAGTTAAAATGTATCGGTGCTCATACTGTGACTTCACATGTAGTACTGCCAGTCGATTTCACGTGCATTTTGTACAGCATCTCAATACTAAACCATTTCAATGTTCAGTTTGTGGTCATCGGTCTAATTGGGAATGGGATGTAACGAAACACATTAAAATGAAATCTCAAAGAGACACCAAACATGAAAGTGCAAAAGCAATGCTTGTCCACGAATCGGGAAAACGAGACTATTCTAAGTATAATAAATATGTGGTTTGGGTCAACCAGAAGGAGGTTATGGCCAACAGCAACAACAATACTAAAATTGATTTCAGAGCTAAAAGAGCGCGTTTGGAGCAAAATGAAGGAATTGAATTCGATGAAAATGAATTCAATCAAACAAATGAAGTGGATTTCGATGACAACGATAGCACTTATAATTGTGGTGATCCCGAAAGTATTGTCATTACACCAGACATTTGTTTTGAAGTTCAGGGCGAAGAGGATGCGGCCAACACTAACGTTGAATACAATCAGGGCTTTAATCCGGCCTTTCAGCCCAATGTTCCTTACAATTCAAACACTAATACCTCAGTCTCTGATGATTCAAAACTTCTTCAATGTTCTTATTGTGATTTTAAACATAAAGAGAGTAAAGTAATGGTTAGTCATTTGAGTAATCACGCGGGTATGAAACCATATCGATGCCGACGGTGTGGATTTGATTCAAACTGGAGAGAAGTGGTGGTTAGACATTGTGTTTCCAAACATCAGAGCACTTCTGAAGATGTCGAACAAAGATTCCGATGTACTGTTAATAAGACAATGTGTAAAATAATTGATGACAATATTGCACCTAAAGTGGTGAGTACATCATCAGCACATCTTCCCAGTGCTGTTCAGGCCTTTCAAGAATCTCATCAAAGTGTACGCATCAGTGGATTCAAAGGAAGCTTTGTTTGTGATTTGTGTCCATTTAGAGCCGAGAAAGCTTTTCATATGGATTTCCACGTCAAACGTCATCAGCCATCGAGTGGTCCTTTCAAATGTCCGCACTGTCCTTATTGGGTAAATTTAATAAAACAAAATACAAAATGAATCTAATTTTTATCATTTGTCTAAACGTTTAGGTAAACGCAAAGAAGTCATTAGTAAAACACATGCTTTTACACTCTGAAGACAATATGAATTCAGTCGATCGAAATAGTGTTAACAATACAAATGATGGCATGGAATTCATGAGTACTGATAATAGTCAAGTAGGCGATGAAAGTGAACACGAATTGACTATCAATGAAGGCCGAGATATGGTTAACCAGTATTATCAACAAAATATGAATTTCCCAGTTAGTAGACAATCGGCGAGTGTTAGCAAAAATCGATGCGACAAATGTCCGTTTATTGCGGGCACCAAAACACAACTTTTATATCACAAACAGTTCCATCGGCCGAACAGAAATGCCACTTATTCTTGTAGTTTATGCACTTATTCAGTCAGTTATCTGCATCTATTGAACCAACATATGAAAGTCCATTACCAGAATCCTGCGAATATGCAATCGCCTATCAATTATTACGAATTACCTCAAGAAGATGAACAAGAAATGGAAGACTCGGATGATAGGGACGAATCTGACATTCCGTTTACTTGGGTTCAGATCGGAAACAATAAACGGAAACTATTTCAGTGTCGCTTCTGTTCTACCACTTCTAAGAGAAGAACCTATATCTATGTTCACGAAAAACTTCACTCAAACAACACTAATGAGGCCTTCAGATGTTCACAGTGTGTGTTCGAAACTCGCGATTCAAATGACTTTTTGTCACATCTTAGTGATCATAAAATTGACTCCAATAATGAAAATATAAAAAAATCAAATGAGACCAACTTTACGACGCCATCCGTCTCTGTCATTGATGTCGATAACATAAGACAAGGAAGCAGAAGAATGTTTTCGTATGTTTGTCGCGGTATGTAATGTAAAATGTGAAAATTTATGCTTAAATTAATTGATTTTTAAATGACCAAACAGACTGTCCGGCCGCCTTTAAAAGTCCCGGAGATTTGAAAATTCATTCGGCATTTCACGGTAATGAACACCCCCACCACTGCCCGTATTGTAATTATAAGTAAGTTATTTATATATAATATATTTTATTGATAATATTTTACTAATAAATAAATGATTTGTTTTATTCAGAGCAAAGAATAAGCCACAACTTTGTAAACATTTGTACGTTCACACCGCTGAATACATAACCAAAAGAGCCAACTGTTATCCCGACGGAACTAAACTATTGATTGGAGACGCCGTCGATCAGATGAAACGCGATCTCAAGTGTCCTAATGATAACTCGCAGGCATTCCAATCGCCAAACGGCACCAATTCGTTGCTCAAGAAGACCGACTCTCAATCATCTCTTAAGGCCGACGATTCTACAACTCCTATAATACCGAAGGATATTGATTCCGACAGATTCCCGAAACGAGCGGCACTTTTCCAGAGCAACGGACAAAACCCAACACAACAAATGATTTTATTGGAAATGAATGAATCGAAAGCTTATTTTGAGAAATTGAGAACTGGAAATAAACAACGATTTAGTTACCGGTGCTCTCACTGTCCGGCAATATTCAATAATGTCAATACATTGACATTTCACGTGTCACTGCATGGAAGTGATGCGCCAAACAAATGCAAACATTGCAGTTATAGCACAATCTCTGCTCAAAGTCTTTTGGTTCACAAACAGTTACATAATTCTCATTCATTTAATTCAGTTTCAAATCCGCAATCCCTTTATAACCATCGCTGCGATCGATGTCCGGCCACTTTCTCAAAGAAGACACGTTTGGAGAAGCATTTGACACTTCATGGACTCGACGCCAAATGGAAGTGCGATCAATGCGATTATGCCGTACATTACGCGGCAACACTTGTTAAACATAGAGCTTGTCATCAATTAAGTCCTGATTTCAAGACACTTGATAGTGAAGATAATCAGTTAGAAGTAACTGAATTGGAACAGTTGGCCAAAAATAAAGAAACTAATAATACAGAAACGACATCTGCAACAGTCAATGATAACATGGATAATAAAGACAAACAAAATGATGAACAAAAAGATGGCGAAAAACTGGACGATAAAATTATGTATTGTTGTGATCGGTGTCCATATGTTAATAGTCGTAAAGACGCCGTTCAAAGTCACCTCAAACGACACGATCAGCAAATACGTAACGTTCGCGACGGCAAACAATGTCCTTATTGTGATTACACGTGTCTTCAGTCGTCATATCTTAGAGATCACATTCAATGGCATTTTGAACCAATTCATGACCGGAAACCCATACTATTTACTTACTTCAATGATATGGAAATCTGGAAATTGGAAACTCTTGAAACCGAACACTTGGAACTAAATGAAGATATAAATGAAATAAATGGAAAGTCAAATGAGAACGAAGATGAAGCCAAACAATTGTTCTTTAAAGATCTTGGGATCAATTATGAAATTCAACAACGATTTGAGCCATTAGAAGATGACCACGACTTGTATGAACTCTACGAAGGAGTCGAAAGTGTCTGTTCCGACAGTGAAGATGAAGAAGACATACCACCTGTTAATGAGTCGATTAGTGCGCTATAAAACAATTCATTTGATTTTTTTAAATTTAATAAATTAGTTATATATTTATAAAATTGTAATTAAGATAATTATAGTTATGACGTATAGTTATAATAATAATTGTTATTTTGATATAGTAGTGATATAACAATTCATACAATTTATTTAAAAAAAAGCAAAATCACATTTATTTATATTTCAGACAATTGTTACACATATTATTCATTATTTTTGTGTAGGCTTTTGATATGAAAAAAAAAGATTATATGAAACACACATTTATTATTATTATGAATACTTTATTTCTCTAATAAAACAAATTATAATCATATTTATTATCTAAAAGTTCCTCAATTTTAAAATCATTGATAAAATTGACAGTATTATACAGTATATTATATTATTGATATCATAAATATATATTTTGCATTATAAAAAAATGTTTATTAAACACACACTAGTCTGCATTTATTATGAATAATAATTTTTGAAAATATTGATTACACTATTATAGTTTTGGGTAATTTTACAATTTTTATTAATTAATAAATCTAAATTTTATATAAATTCAATTTATTATTTTCACAAAAAATATTAGTGATTATCTTTTATCATTTGGTATTTAAATATTATTGATTATTTAATCAACAATTTTTATTTTGCTTATTAAAAGTTTGACAAAAAAAATTGGTGAATGAAATACAGTAAGTATTGAGTGCTTTTGAACCGATAATAAGTTTAATGTTTGCGATAAAATGGTATTAAATTACTAAATAATTTGTTGAAAGTATTTTTGTTGATCACAATTAAAAAAAATAAATATATAATTATCACTGAAAACAGTACTGCAATCTCTCATCTGAACCATTAATACCAATGAATTTCAATGAATTTATTTGATGACAACATTTGAGTAAAAATTTATTTTTAATATATTATATAAATTTAAGTTAAATAAAACTTGTATTAAATAAATATAATATTAAAAAATTAATTGAAGACAAACAATGAGTGAAAACAATTCATATTTTATTGATCCGTTGAGTTCATCAGAAATTGTGGTCAATTTAGCCACAAATGTTGTCATCAAAGACGATGGCATTCAACTTATGGCACAAAAGGCAATCCAATAGTACTTACTATACATTAATATAAGTAAATGTTTTAATTTGTATTATAAATCCATTTATTAGTTAAAAGATGACATCGAAAGTAATAAATATTCAACACATGTCTGGAAAGAGCATGTCTTACACCCGAAAGTGGCCGACAAATCAACAATTGATTGGATCTTTGTTGTCGATTCACTCAATTTCTCATTTTGGCCGAACCCGAGACATGAGTATACCATCGAAGGTCAGGTCGGATATTGGGCTCTCTGTGCGGCCATTAATAGGGCTTTGGATAAAGGAATTGCTATAACGGATCCAAAATATTATTCACAAATAAGTGAAGAAGATTTCAAACAAATCTTTGCCACCGATAATGGATTTGAAATACCATTACTTAAGGAAAGATTACAAGTTTTACGGGAATCCGGAAGAGTTCTCATTGAGGTTTCAATTGATTTATTTTTTATTTACAATTTGTCAATCATTTAATTTGATTAACTATTTGTAAAATATGAAATCATATGCAAAATATGTTAAATCAATTTTGTAATGAATTGCTTTTATTAGTTATTTGAAGTTTTTAAAATTTGATTTTTATTTTTTTAGTTTTTGCTTTGATTTTAAATTATAATTACTAGATTTAATTCATTAATTTATTATCTGTTAGATTATAAATATTTTTCAAATAATTTTATTTTAATAGAAATTTGGTGGAAGTTTTGTCAATTGTATAGAAATATGTGATTCAAAAGCAACAAATCTATTGAAACTAATTGTTAATAATTTTGAATCATTTCGGGATCAAACTCTATATAAGGGATATAAAGGTTTTTAAAAGTTAATTTAAAAATATTCTTATTATTGATTAATTAATAACAATTATTATTATTACAATCGATAGTATCATTTTACAAAAGGGCACAAATACTTATATCAGACATTTGGGCTGCTTTTGAGGGACAAGGCTTCGGACACTTTTATGATATCAATGATTTAACAATGTTTGCCGATTACAGGTAATGTTTGATAAAAAACATTTTTTTATTGTAACTAAAATTACTGTAATTTTTCAACAATTATTAGAATACCTCAAGTGTTGGCACATTTCAATGTTATCGAGTATTCGCAACAATTGCGAGATTTGCTTAAAGATGAAAATCATTTGTTAAAGAGTGGTAATGAATATGAAGTGGAAATAAGGGCCGCATCTGTAGTGGCCGTCCATCGCATACAACAGAAAATCAGGGATTTGGACAACACTTCCATTAATTCAATTATTATTGACTTCTATTTATGGGATTACAGGCGAAACAATGCCAAACAAATAGATGAGTCGACACCATTTCATAGGGTTAGACATATCTATTATTAGATTTTAAAAAGTTAACACAAAATTGTTTGAATATTAATCTTTATTTTTTTTAAATAACTTTTACGGTAATGAAAAATATCATAAGTGTTACTATTATTAAAACATTAATATTTGTGTCAATAACCAAATAATAGCGGATTTATAAGTGAATAAATGTTACAATTTTACCGCAATTACACATTCTTTACACTTTTTTTGCCAATGACTTCATATCGTGAGTTAGGACGCAATCCTTTTATGTTAATATATACTGTATATATCGTTATATCATATTTGTTAAAATATATATCTTTTTACCATTAAGTAAGATATTTGATGTCATCAAAATAGATAAATATTGTTTTATATATTTTTAAAAATTATATAAACTTATTTATATTTATATATATATTTTGACGAAAACTAAGATGATTTAAAAATCTAAACATTTGATAAATTCTATAATTATGACAATATCTGGTCGTCTTTGAGTTTATCATTTTGAACTTGACTTTCAGTTACGATATTATTGAGGTCCAGCTCAGGTAGTAAAGAGTCATCTAATAATGTATCTAATTTTAAATATATTATACATATGTTAGTAAACAAAAAATGATAATCTGTAAGGAAAGGGCTTACCTTGTGATACCTCATTACCGGTTGTCAGCTCTAAGTCATCGAATATAGAATTAGCATTTGGATTGAATTGTATGACTTCATTGCCAATAATAGCATTGTTTGGATAATTTGTTACCATTGAGTAAATGCTTGAATTGTTATCGTCTTCCATATTGAAAAGCTGTGATAATTATAAAAAACAAACAAAATATTATTATTGCCATAAAATTACTACTTTTGCGGCAATTCTCTGACAAATTCGACATCAAATTAATTTTTTTGAATTTTATATAAATCCTAATTTTTAAACAAAAAAGTGCATTAAAATTCAAAACAATAATTATAAACAAATAAAATTTGTACAGAGAGTCAAACCGTTAACCCTATTTCACACCTGTTTTAGCCAATAATTGTCATTCAAGCCTATGCCTGGATCAGGCCTTACCCCCATAAGAGTCGATGGATCGATATTAATACCAGAGCTGAGCTGATCCTGAAGCCAATCCAATTCAGCATCAATGCCATCGATGTGATCGTTGATAACGCTATTTGATTAACCAAAAATAATTTATAACAAACAATATACTGTATATTAAATGCAATTAACAAACCCTTGTGATATAGGAGTAATCATTTGGTCGTTATTTTGTTTGGAAAGAACTAAATCTTTCACTTCATTAGGTTGTACTTCATTTGGTTGAGTCTGTCCTTCATTTCCATCATTTTTATTTACCAAAGGTGTTGCTGGAGGCGTATTCAATGAGCTCTTTAAAAGACTGTCGACATCGGTGTTGTCGCCCATAATAGACAACTGCGATACCGGACATTCGGCTACTAAACCCAATTCTTTAATGCTCTCCTGTAACGGATCTAATATATCAAGAGATGGATCCGATTTTGATGAGTGACCTAAAGTATCATTTTGTAACTTCGTAGTGACCACTGGTAGCACTAATTGTTGTGTTTGTGGTATTTCATTCAAATTAACACTTTTATTAACATTAGATGCATTAATATGAATGGAATCGTCAATATAGTCATCAGTTATATCATGAATAATGGGTCCATTAGATGGAGAATCAGTTGAACCAAAAGTAGAGGTAAAGTCATTTAAATCACTTCTTTTAATTAACTTATTTCTTAACAATTGTCTATTTTCATCCGTGTCGTCAATCATGAGTTGTGGCTTACGCTTAATATTCAAAAGACCACGATTTTGAACCAAAGACACCAAAAATTGTATAAGTTTTTCCACCACTTGTTGTTGTTTGTGATGTTTTTGTCGCAAAATAGCGATTTCCCTCCAAAGAGCCTCATTCTCTCTCTGCATATTAGTCAACAAGACGTCCATATTTCCTTGTTTTCCTTTAATAGACTCCATGTCCTGAAGCATCTCATTAACGTCATCTGGTTTTGCAGAGGAATCACCACTTTTACTGATCGGTGTCTGCAATCAATTAAAACAATCAATTATTTGTGCCTTTCATACTGCTTATCGATTTAAAAACTGTCAAATAATTAATAGAAAGCAAAATAATTGAAATATGAATACAGCTTTGATGGGAACCTTGCGTTTAATAAATTCCAGTTCCCGTTCCTTGTCTTTTGAGAAGAAATGGTGAAAAAACTCGATGTCATCTCTTTCAGTTCGAAGACCACTGTTCTCTATGTTTGACACTTTGCGAAAGCCATCTAATAAGACAATTAAAATATAAAGTTTACGATAAGTATACTTAAAAAATGATAAAACTTAAGATAAAAATACTGACACATATTCAGTTGTCTTATAAATGATGCCATATTTGAGTGCTTGAAGTAGAGTGGGAGCAGCTCTTTGGCAAACTTTGACTGATCATGGATTATAAAACTACGGCCGTTCTGTACAATCAATAAATAAATAATACTTATTATAGATAATAACCACAAATGCATTATCACTACAATTGATCACATCATGAATTGGCATAAATATCATAAGTGTTTGACAAGAGGTCCGCCATAGCATTGTTGAGAATCGACATTCAGTACAATTCAATTGTAAATCAATATATTGTCATAATATCTATTCAATTATAGATTTCAATCTTTGTCTTTATGTCAACTGATAACCACTTCTTGTATTATAATTCAAATCAATATCTCATAAGAGAGTTGTTGTCATTATTTCATTGTTTTGTCTTTCGATTCATTAGATCTATAGGTCTATCGTTTGGTTAGATTTAAAGGCATTTTGAGTTAATCTTTATTTTGTTTAAATCATAAATCAGTTGACAATTACATCAAATACTTTGTCAGACCTCTTGTACGACAATTCAATCAATCAATCAATTAATCAATCAATCAATGCATACAAACCTGACTCCATTGGATCAGATGATTATATGTTACGTCTTCAACGATTCGCCATAATTTGGTGATAAATGCCGGAACATTAGCATTGGTGTCCATTGTTAGCATTGTTAGACAAAATGGGATCAATTGAATCAATTGAAAGACATTACTATTTATATAATATTCAATTGATTTGATGTCACACTCGATATGTCTCTCAAATACACAATACGTTTCATTCAATAATACTATTATTATATTAATATTATTAATAATATTCATTCAATTGATATAACAATTAATTACGTCATTCATTGATCACTAACTAAAACGTGACATTCATTGTTGTAATATTAGTCACGTGTTTGTTATCTTACAGTAAAAATAAAAATCGTAAAGCTTTGCCGACTAAAATACACTAGAGGTCCTCATTTTAGTACTAGAGATTTAATACATAAAAATATGTTTCCCGTTAACAATGTATTGGTTGTATTGATTGCATCAAATGTCAAAACATGTGTTGTTTGTATTGTTATTATAGACAGTATTAAGTTTTAAAATCGAAACACATTAATAGGTATTATCTCATAAAAAAAGTCAAACTAAGAATGTCTTCAATTTTACTGTAATTCTTAAATAATTGTGTTTCAGTCGAGTTATGTACGGATAATAGTCCGCTATTTGACCGATTTTGTCACCGATTTGGCCAACAGTTGCTGTAATGATATAAAGTAATTTTCAAAACAATTAAATTAATGTAAGTATTGTTTTGTCATTAAATTCATAATTGATTTACATTTTATATAAACATTTTATTTCTGATAGTTTTAATCATTGAATGAAATAAATAAATAAAAATCAAGAGATTATTTAAGACATAAAATGAAAGATAACTGAAGACAATGACCACAACTACAACAACAATGATAACACCGAAGGACTCGTTTGATCGTTTTAGCGATTATTTGTGTCAACTATTGCTTCAATATCTGCCAATCGATGACAGACTAAGACTACATTCGGTGTCCAAACAGTGGCAGTCATTGATATTCAATACACAAACACATCTGGTATTTGATGGAAATCTATTTAAACGAATGTCTTTAGAGACAAAAAAGTTAAAATTTATTGAAACAATTGTCAAAAAGTCATCAAAAATCACTTCAGTCACTATAAGTGATGTCAATTCATTGGATCGTTTACTGGATCTACTCATCAAACACTGCAACCAATTGAGACACATATCACTGAAACGAAACAACACTTATGATTGGCTAGTCGTAGAGCCAATATTTGATCAGTTTATTGACCGATTTGGCCAACAGTTGCAGACATTTAAGTTCGACGGCAGTGATCAGCAATTCAGACGACAACTACTGTACAAACTATGCGACCAACGCTTGTCTCACTTGAAAACAGTGGATATCACATCAGCTATCAATTTGATTGACTTATTTACCGACAGTCACTTCAAGGGCTATCGCTTACCTAATGGTTTGCAATCGTTTGCCGTACAACTGGTCGACCAACAATCACAGGAGTTGTTCACTAAATTTGCCGATACTTACAACAAACAAATGCTATCGCTGGACATATCGGTGGAAACAAATATTATGCTTATGACATTGATTACCGGATTTGAACAAATGAAACAATTAAAACAATTAACTATTGTTTTAAAAGATAATTTTGAATTTGATTTTATTAGTACTCTGTTGGCCACAATTGGACGCAACTGTCTCCAACTGAAAGCATTTAATTATTCACTAAATTCAAGAATAGAAACAATTAATCAAATGGTTGTCGCAATCAATGAACATATGTCACCACAATTAAGACGATTATCAATGGATTGTTATCCCAAATATGATGAAAACTTAGTACTGACCAGTGGTTTGATTGATAGATTTCACGGATTGACACATTTGACACTCGAATTTCATGACTGTCGTATAATCGATGACCAGTTTTTTCGTGACATTCACTGTAATCTTCCGAAATTACAGTATTTGCATATCGGCGAGACATCAATCACTGAAATGTCGATTGAATCTATTGGACAATTGGCAAACCTGACTGATCTCTATCTACAAAACGATGCAAACAAACTGACAACAAGTGAATCATTTATTTCCAAACATTTACTAATCGGTACTAAAGTCAAACACTTATATATTGCGCATATAAGTTTGTGTCCACAATCAGACAATATTTCATCGACGCCAACAATAATAACAACACCGACAGTACCGAAAACAAAACCAATTGATATCCGATTAAAAAATTTAATCATTAATTATTGTAAAAAAGAAAATGAAAAACAAAATGGGAAGAAAAAGACGACAGAAGAGATTAGTGCCAAATTTGGTATCAGTATAAAAAGCTTGTATAACATCAAGAAAATGGGTGCAGTTGAAGCTAAGCGGGCACCTGGAAAAAAAGCTAAATATACGTTCTGTGATGACGATTATGAGGTAATTGACAATATTATTTGTGATTTGATTACCAATCGTAACCAATTTGTGACATTTACTGATGTACACAATGAAGTTAATAATGATGAAAACTGTCAATTAACTTTCAAAAATTGTAGCTATAAAACGTTTTGTAAGTTAATGCATAAAATGAAATACACAAAAAAATACACAATTAAATTAATTCGTGAGGAGTTAATTGAAACTCCTCGTATTCAGAATTTGTGTAAAAAATTTTTGTGTGACAAGCTTCAAATAGCCAAAACTATTGTCATTGAAGGCGGAACACCAGTGTTTATATACATTGATGAGTGTTGTGTTGACAGAAATCATGTCATGAGAAAAACATTAGTACCGATAAACAATAATATTAAGCTTAAAACAAACAAAAGTGCCGGTAAAGGTGGTAGATTTACAGTAATTCATGCCGGCGGTGAAGAAGGTTTTGTAAAGAATGCTGAATGCATTATTTATAAAAGTGAAGTAAATGCCGAAATGTTTGAGAATTGGCTAGAAAACCAATTAATGCCAAACTTATTAGTGAATTCTATAGTCATCTTTGATAACGCACCGATTCATAGCCGACAAACAAATAAAATGCCTACTCAGGCTTCGAAAAAAGATGTTATTAAACAATGGTTGCTTGAAAATGACATCGAATTTAGTGATGATTTAAATAAAAAAGAGTTATTAGCAATCGTTAAACAGAATAAAAAGCCCCCACAATATATTGTTGATGACATTATTCGAAAATTTAAGTGTTTCCCATTACGATTACCTCCATATATGTGTGATTTAAATCCTATTGAAGAAATTTGGAACACTTGGAAGCAAAGAGTCGGCAAATTTAATGTCAGAAATAGTCAAGAAGAGTTTGCTCGACATTTAAGCAACTCATTCACGTATATTACTCCTACTGTCTGGGGTAATACTGTAAGAAATATGATATCAAAAGTAGAATCTCCATTATATAAGAAGTTTAATATCTTTTCTATTCCTAATTCTGATCACAATTATTTATAATTGTTACAATAAATTTTTGCCCACAATACTTAACCCGTACCCTTAAGATATATAATATATAATTACTTAAAATATTGTAATCAAATCTAGTCGTCTTTCATAAGTCTTAAGAAACTCAATACAAAACAAAATACAATTCATTACCTCTTAATATTGTACAGTATTATTAAATGGTTGTAATAATATTCATTGTTAAACACATAAACAAGCGATTCATTTGTCATTGAAATCATACAAATGATTGCATTTTACGGCCAATTATATAAATGTCAAGTAATTTAATTTTTTGATTTTATTCTGTGATAAAACTAATCATTTTAATATTGAATATATATAATATATAATTATAATATAATTTTATTTTAAAAAATTATATAAAAATTAGTCATTAAACTACTCATTTATTTTATATAATCAATAAATAGTCAAAAAATGATTGTGTGATAATTTAATGTTTTTAATAGATTTAACATATATTAATAAAAATAAATATTATTGAATTATTAATACTGTATTTATTTTTATAATTTTGCTATTAATATGTAAATAGAAAGTAATGATGTAATTGATAATTCTCTTTGTCGTCAAAAATAAAATTATTTTAATTTAATAAAATTAATTTAATGTTAAACTCTTGAGCCCTTTCTAGTGATTTATCAAAGATCTACTGCAAATGATTTGGTTCGTCTCCATCGATGGCCACTCAACCACCAAATGTTTGTTCATTTGAACAAAACAATACTTTCATGTATTTAATACAGTGTTCTGGAAGTCTTGGTGTGTGAGCTATAGTACAGAGCGGGTAATTGACTTGCGGTGGAAACAAATTTAATGTGCATTCAATACAAGGTGTGCCATAACCGGGAAGAATAACTAGTATTGCCTTTGAAGCCATCAGTGCCACCATCGATGAGTATAACAGTGGTCTCAACGTCGCCGGTTTCTTCATTAAATTGAATCAAACTATAGACCATAGAATTAATCCATCGGCGGGCGACTATAGAGTCCAATCCAAAGACAATCACTTGAAATTGACGATAAAAGTCTTCATCGAAGTCTTGTATTTGTTTGTAATGTGTAATGATATTACAGGCACTGATGCGCTCCATAATAGCTTTGGCAGCCACTAAGGCTTTCTGTTAACAGATATCTTTGGTACGGAACAGGAACTGTCGGTTCAGATTAGAGAGATCTATGGTTTTTATGTCTATGACATGGATATTCTTGAATCCCATGAGTGCCAAGTCTTTCAACAGTTCACACCCGGGACCGCCGGCGCCGCTGACCAGTACTCTCACTTATCTGACCATTTCAAGCACTTGAGGTGAGGCCACAAACCTGTCGACAACAAACGGTCCCATTCTTTCGATTACTTTGCTTACGTGTGACCATCGCTTCGGTGGTTCAACAAAGGCTGACATCACTTATTGGGAACCGATTCACACTATTATTGCCAAACAGTGTAAATAAACACAATAAATATAATACTGTTTATAATAACAATACAAACAATACATGTATTGATATGTTTTAACTGTTAATGCAATCAATACAACCAATACATTGTTAACGGGAAACATATTTTTATGTATTAAATCTCTAGTACTAAAATGAGGACCTCTAGTGTATTTTAGTCGGCAAAGCTTTACGATTTTTATTTACAATACAATACAGTTATAACTTATAACTTATAAGTACTTTATATTATATTACATAACATTATTATTATCAAAATTATATAAGCAATCAAATTATATAATAAAATTACAGTTTTTTTTAATAGTCATCACAATTGAGATCTTTATTATTATTATTAATTTGGATTAAAATATAACAATTATTTTTAATATTAATATTTTTTATTCAATACAATTTTATCGCAATGTTATATAAGAAATTAGATAAAATTTAAACTTTATAATTAGTTTTTAAATAAAAAAAAATATGAGTAAAAAATAATACATTATAATAGATTGTCCCAGTTCAGTTTGCAAACAAAAATTTTCTGCTCTGTCAAGTGCTGATCATGATAATGATAATGATAATGATAATGATCATGGTCAATTTATTGTCAATAATCCATGTTAAATCAATTAACACATATAGGAATATCAAAATATATGATATACTACTACCTGTTTATTGTACTGTAATTTATTTATTGTGCAAAAAACACATTCTTTTAGAATTATTAGGACTTAAAAAAGTATCAAATTTAGGAAATAGGAAACAAATTGGACTTTCAATTAATATTATATAATAATAATTAATCTTTAATTGTAATAATAACACAACAATTTTAATAATAAATTATTTTACAATAAATTTAGGGTTATATTAATAAAAATAATTTATTTCATCGACAGTTCTAGAGTTTAAAACTTCAGGTCATTCATGTCTTAGTTTTTCATTTGGGTTTTCATTTGGTTTTTCATTTGGTTTTTCATTTGTGTTTTCATTTGGTTTTTCATTTTGGTTTTCATTTTGATTTTCATTTGGTTTTTCATTTGGTTTTTCATTTTGGTTTTCATTTTGGTTTTCATATAAATTTTCATTTTGTTTAAAATAGTCTTCAAGCTCTTTACCAAAGAGTGGGTTCCTATGGTGTGGAACACTCATAGCTTCTAAATCTGATTAAATAAAAAATATATAATTACCGATAATAATCAAACGCTAAGAGTAAATATATTATTAGTAAAGTATATTAATAAAAAAAATTAATTTTATATAAAAGATTACTAACGCTCCCGAATGGCATCGGCTTCGTCATAGTGTCTTCTATGCCGATCGTGATGTTGTCTATGAAATCCATGACCATGTGATCCATGACCTGGAAAACCTTGTCCAGGAAATCCATGACCATGTGATCCATGACCTGGAAAACCTTGTCCAGGAAATCCATGACCCGGTAAACCTTGACCACGAAATCCATGTCCAGGTATAGCACCGGGACTATACATTCCCATATGATTCATATTAAAAGAATTATTATTAGAATCTGAAAACTTATGACTATTAGAGAAAAAATAGACCGCCGATGGAATCATAAGCATTATAAAAAAAATTTTTGTTTTATCCTGAAATGTCATCTCTGACTGTGGATCAGTGTCTTCACCAGAATGTTTGGTTAACAGAGAAGTACCACCTTTTGCCAGTTGTTGCAGAATATCCTGATTATTGCCTAAGTTTATGACATGACTTTTGGTGGTTGTCTTAATTGGTTTACTCATTGTTATTGTAAATCCTTTGCTTTTTCTGACTGCTGAAGAAGTGCTGTGAAGTGCCGAAAGAGTGGACAAACCATTGAGTCGATGTCTGACACTTACAGCTGCGCCCACTTTACGTCTTTTAATAGTGTTTTCGTGTTTTGTCAATTTGGATCTGTTTGAAAGCATTTGTTCAATAATGAGTTAACTTTTTATTTTATTTTAATAGCATATATTATTATCAGTAAAGCACTGAAATTATTTAATTTATGAAATAAATAAAAAATAGATTTAAATGATATATGATGTGAGCTTATCAGTGCTAAACCATTGCCAATGAGTTCAACTCACGCAACAAGTCTAACAAAATGATATTATTTTTAAAGACAAACCTCAACTAAACACTCAATCTTTCACACAATTGTCTGTAGAGTTGGCGCAAGAGATATATAATAACAAATATTACAAAATTAAAATAAAACTATAGTAGAGTAGAGTAACTAACATTAATAAATCTTACTGTAATTTGCTGTTAAATAATTAGTCTTTTACATAATTGTCATATTATAAATTATTTTTTATATACTGTAGTAAAATCTTAACAATTAATTCAATATAACAATTAATAATATATAAAAATTATATATTTTTTGTTAAAAACTATTTTCAATATTTAAGTTAATATAAGAGCGAATAAATATATCGGTCTATTAGTGACTCTACTCTATGTTTTTTTTATAGATTACTCTTTCCGATTGTTTATTGAATATTTTAATAGTTACTCTAGTTTTATATTAGTATATATTATAAATAATAATTTATTGTATAAAAATAAATTTCCACGGAAACCAAAATTGTTTTTTTCTAATATAAACAGTGATTTCAAAGTTTTTACAACAATTTACTTCAAAATTCAATGTAACTTTCTGTTCGCAATCATAATCTCTCTCTCTCTCTCTCTCTCTCTCTCTCTCTCTCTTCACACTTGTTTTTCAGCCATTTTTGATTGTTTGATCAATTTTTTATGAAACAATTATATTAAAATATTTAGATATATTTAATAAAATTTCACTGAGAGTCTTTAAAATCAATATGCTTAACATACAAATATTAATACATTACATAAAGATTCTGTAATATAGATATACAGTATATATATAAATAAATAGAAATTGACAAATAAAAAATAATTGATTTTTTACTATTAATATATTTTTATGAATACATTAAAAAAACAATATTGGAAATTATATATAAAAATTATCACTTTAGCAATACATATTTGTAAAACTAATTATACAATTTGTAATAAATATTTTTTTACATAAATCTCATATAATCAAAACATATAAATGAAAATACATTGCGTGCCAACCAAAAGACTAAATAATTTAATCTACAAAAATAAAGTTTCATATTATTTATCGATTTTTCCTCAAAAACAATATAAATATTATTTTTTGAAACCCAAATAACGGCCCAAAATTTTCTCTCATTATTATATTATATTCAGTGGTTTGTGTATTATGTGAATCATAATGAAAGTCTATTTATAATTTATAAGAATTTGTATCATTACTACAATATGAGGTATTGCTTACAAAAATAAAACTGTTTTGAACAAAACACTAACAATAATAGTCAATAAGTTATGTATATAAAAGATAACACAATGCTTTACTGACTGTAATTATAGTTGTAAAACATTAAATAGAGCACAGATTACAAGTGATGCACTCAACTGGTCATCACATATACCACTAATAAATCTGTAATAGCAATCTTATCAAAACTTATCAATTTTTAATAATTAATTTGCTTTTTATAAATGATATATATTTATATGTATTTAATGTAGTATTTTTTAATATTATATCATATGAGATCATACATTGACAAACAAGCTTGCCTTCAATTTAAAAAATAAATTTACTTATTTATTAACTTTGAAGAAAAAGCAACAAAAACTATAAATTATTGATCATTATTGCAAATAATAAGCGCTTTGTAGTAATGTATTCAATAATTTTACAATAAAAACATTTTAGACAAAAATTATTAATAGACTTTTCGATACTATTTTAAGTAAAATAATATTATTATCAATTTATATACACTTTACTTATTTATCAATATTCCATTGAATTGCATGAATTGCATTGAAAATACATCATAAATTTAATTATACAATTATTGTAAAAACGAATTAACTTGTCTACATGTCTAACAAATTGTTATGATATTATAATATCGTTGCAAAAAACAATTGATTTACAATCTAAGATATATTTGTACAGTTATTATAGCATAAATATACAGTAGTATGTTATAAGTATAGCACATGTGGATTAAATACTATATAATAAAATAAACAATTACCGTATTTGATAAATATCTAAATCATAAACATATAAAATAAATACTGATATTATTGTATAATTACAGTACAGAACTTTTCAAATTGCTATTATTATAATACTGTATATAACTAAAGTAAATGTTTGACATTAAATTTCATAATAATTATGATGAAAAAAGCAATACAAAATAGTATTAATTAAATTTATCTTACATTTTAAATTATAGTCATTAATTTGCATTATATATATATATATATACATATAAATTAAGACACCATATCGATGTTATTTAAACATTTGGATCACTTGATAATATTTATTACTAAAAGTCATTGACTGTCAGTCATTTGAGATTTTGTAGGCGAGAAAGACATGATATTTGATATTATGTTTCAAATATATTGAGGTAAATAAGTTTTAAATGTTCTTTAATTGTCACACAAATAATATTATTTAACGTAAATAATCACAAAACCAATAATTAAAGTTAATATAATGTTATTTTAATTATAACTTAACTTTTGACAGATAATATACTGTAATAACATTTCCAAAAGTTAAATGTTTAATATAATTGGCCGTTGAGTTTAAACACATTTATGGTCATAATATTGATTACAGAATAATGTTATATAACTTAATATATAAAATATCTAGTATTTGACTTAAATATTGATTTTCCATTTAAATCTTTTCAACAAAAATACAACTAATCTTCCGATATATTACATAAAATATAACATAATTTTGCAATACTGTACATGAATTTTCAAATAAAACTTTAATTATTGAATATAAATATAACTTTCAATTTATTAATATATTCACAAAACATCTTATTTGAATATATCACTATTAAAATAAAACCAGTTATTTGTTTAGCAAAAAAATAAACTTGAATTTTAACTGCAGTTTTGTAAATGCAATATTGCTTATTATTTTACTAATGAAATCTTCAAACAAATTAACTTGTATTAAGTAGTGTTTTTAAAAATTATATATTTAAATTGAAAATTGATATCTATTAAAAACATATAATGTGGATTAAATTGACAAACTATTCAAGTAATTATAAATATATCATTAAATATTTTATAGTGTAATCACATAGTTTTTCACAGAAAAACTATTTTACATATAATTGCTATTAAAAATTGGTTTCTATGTTAATAATGTTATGGATAATTTTATATAACATTATATTTTTATTGTATATTAGATATTAAATCATAAATATAAAATAAACTCAAAACAAAAATAATCGGTTATTCATCAGTTAAATTAAGTTATACTGTATCTGCTATTAAATTTTATGACAAAAATTGCATTTTTTATATTAAATATATTCAAAACAGTACGATGAATATAATAAAATAATTTAAATGTCTATTTCGTGTTATAATAAACTTTATAAAAAATTGTTTCATCATTATATGTTGTTTTTAATATAATTTCTAATTTTAATAAAACAATTTATAATTTATTATTAGTATTAGTATAAAATCTACTAAATTTAATAAAACTAATGCTCTAGCATAATTTTATAATATACATACTTATACAGTATGAATATAACTTATATGAATATGAACTTATACGTATATAAATCCGTATAAATACGTATGTAATACATAGTACTGTATGTATATATAACTAAATAATAATAAAATAAATCATGTAATTTTGTCATTTGTTTAATAAAATAATAATAATAAATAAAGTTTATTATTTACATTGTATTACATATTGAAAACAACAAGATTTGATGGTTGGGCTCAATCACAGCAATAGTTTTTTATATATGTTTGTATTGATAGGTCTTTCCTCTAATAGCTATATCTCCGGATGTTTTCTTCATGTTATCATCCGGTGAATAGATATCACAAAACGACTGGATTTTTATTGGTATACAAACAAAATGACATTTTTATATAAAATAATAATAATATTTAATTGTTAAGCATTTTAACAACAAAACAGGATTAAAGTGGAATTCAATTGAAACATTCAGTTTGACATTAATATTGAAAGTTATATTGTAATCGATATATGCTGTCAATTGTTAGTATAGTTATGTTTATAATTAAAGTGTCATTACTTTCAACAACAGAAAAGTTTGCCAATTATTAGCATCGGATTAGTTGATAATGTCTTTTCTGGAGAGAACTCAATCGCAAAGTAGTTATAGAGAGCCAACAATTAAGCAAAAAGTGGTTCAAACCAGAAGCTGTCCGTCCGGTCGCACACGATCTTTAAGAAGTCAATCATCCATTAGATCCAATGGTTCAACTAATATACCAAAGCTTCCAACAAGTCTGCAACACCAATACAGTATCACTGAAAGGACCAATTGTTCAGTAAAAGAGATGGAAATGAATGCAATGGAAAGTTTGACCTCCAGTTCCCTATTTCATGGCTTTATTTTGATCTCAATAATGTTGAGTTCGTTGTTAGCTTTTGTTTGTTCAAAGATGAAGCGTCCGTGCGATCCATCAGATGACATGACATTTGATTTAACAGCTAATCCTCACAATTGTCTAATGTCTGTACTTTTATATTACTCTGTAATTACAATCATCTCGTGTTTGGTTTCATTCATTATATATTTTCTTCATTTGATCGGTCAATGCGACGCCCAATGGATTGTTAACAAAAGGTTTTCAATTGAAGTACTAATCATATCATTAATTGTAATCATGTTATTCACTGCCAATATATTGATGATAATGAAGACAAAAGTTTTGAAAAGTACTGTCGGAATATTCAGTATTATTTGTTCTTCACTATCGATAATAGGTTATACCATTAGGATTACAAAACTTGTCAATGAAAACAAACAATTGTCTAAAAGATGTTCACAAAATACATCCCAATCTAATGACAATATTATAATCAATGAAACAACACTCACCTCAATGAGAGACAAATTGAAAAATAAATTAAATGTTGATTCGTCTAAAACTTGGGAATTAGGAAATGGTGTCCAAGACTTAAGTACTCTAAGTCGTCAAAAGCCAGGATCAGCTCTCAGAGTTGTCAGTTATGTCAAGAGAAAACAATCATTAGATAGTAATACAAGAAGTATATCACAAAACAATAACACTTCCATTAACTTTGATGCCGATATTGAAGACGATGTTTTCATTAATTAAATATAAATATTTAATACTATCCATAATATAATTATTTAGTTAATATTATAAAATAATTATACTGTACTATATTTACAATTTTAAGCTAACATAATCTGAATTATTCAAACAATTTATTAATTTATACTCTAATAACGTTAATACTAAAAAAACAATACTCTTATAAAATGCAAATTTTAGTTATTTTCTATAAATATTTTTTAAGTCGGCAAATGAGTACAATTTTTTTATCTTTTAATACTAACAAATGTATATTTCTTGATATAAAACAATCTTATGTAAATAAATTTTCATATTTTAACATTAAAAATTATATCTTATTAATTTTTTTATTGATACAGTTAAAGATATTTATTGTACAAATAATATAACGTATTATACTGTATAAAAATGTATATAAAAAATGAAGTGATGAAATGATAGATAAATTTATTTTCAACTAATATTGATTTAATGATATATATGTATATATTAAATATAAAATAATTAGCAGCAAATTCACCAAAATTATATTATCTGTAAAAATATTATACAGTATATTCACTGTAAATCATATCAATAAATATTTAATTTAATTTAGTTGCTTCATAATTGCACTTAATTTAAGGCACAATAGTGTCATTTAATAAACATTTTTTTATATAAATATTAGAATAGTGTAAATATACATAAAAATAATATTAAGTCTTAATTTGTAAAAATGCAAAAATAACCAAGGACATAATAATTATTTATAATTGTTACAAATGTACAGTTCATGTATAATATATTAATCATTTGTTAAACTTATGTATATTTCTATTGATTATTAAACTTAAGCTTATCTTCAGTAGTGTAATAAAATTTTTAAATTATAAAAGATATACAGTATTTAAATGGACTCAAATTTAAATTACGGTAAGTGCACATTAACTGTTTGGCTTATAAATGTTAACAATAATATCATTTTATAAAATACTTGATATATAGTTAACTAATAATATGAATTCAAAAATTTACGAGAGATTGACTTTGATTTGTATAGAATATATGATTTGATGTAAATTAGGCGTTGTTTTGCCCAATTGTAGTCCGTTCCCGATCTCCCTGTGCTATTTCACCGGCACTATAACCTTGATATTTAATGAAAGCGTCGTAACCATAAATTGCAAAAGCAATGAAACCAAATACCTAAACATTATTTTAAATTGTTATTATTATTATTTAAAAAACATTTTACTTGTCTAATGCAATATACAGATAAAATATTCTCTAAAACAGATTTTTAAGTTTGAATAGATTTCCTAAATAATAAACTATAATAATTACTGTAAATAAAAAAATATTTAATTATTATTTCATAATAATTGTTAGTAATAATGGTTATACTGTGTGATTATATGATAATATTTAACATACAAAAAATAATGAAATCATACGATAATTAACAATTACCCTAAAATTACAGTATTAGTGTTAAATTAACCATAACTTAACCTACAATATCATCTTTATAGTAAACTTAGGGAAACCATATTTCAATAAAGATAATATACTGTAGTAATTACTATATGAATAATATGATATATTATTAAATAAATTATTAGATTTAAATATAGTGTAGTTAATAAAAATTACAAAGTTTAAGGTAATAAAAAAAGTCAAAATAAACTAATTAAAAAAATTAATTAACTGTTAAATATTGCTATTAATTATTGACAATTGACTCACTCCTGCAGCTGAATGAACGCCGCCATCAATTAGCATAAGAAGTGATGATAAGAAGTAAAATGCGGTCCAAATGAGACAAAATGCAAACTCCTATTAAAAAAAATATAATTTTTATTTGGTTTTAATTAAATGATGTAAATTTTATTATAGTTATTATATTATAAATAAAGTATAATAATTGTATATAAATTAGTATTAGTCGATGACATACCCCCAGAAGCCACGGCAATGACTGCAGTTTCTCGACCACATGTAAGCAATAAAGTGCTAACAGTATTAAAGTCAACCAAAAGGCCATCATTGAGGTAAAGCTGAAGAAACCGACTCTTCCTGAGGATGAACTACCGAACTGTGCGATTATAAATGCTATTAAATCGATGATCTGTTTTATGATATAAATTAAATAATAATTATTAGATGACATCCAACACACAAAACCAAACATCACTAACAATAGCCGATGCCTTCAACAGTCCGGGAATTGTCTGTATGTAAGACTTGTCAAACCATATTAATGGCGTTACTTTGGTTGTGGTGGACGTCGTGTGAGATGTCGGGAAACCTCCGGAACCTATGTTTGACATTCTGATGGCTGATGACTGACTAAAAACTTAATATAAATGACTTCAAATTAGTGATAATTTTTGGTAAATATTGTCAATTAATTTGTTATAAAAACTACAGTAAGTATAGCACCGATCAAACAGTTGGCAAAACAGTGATTGCAGTTATGTTTCACACATAATATATTTGCAATGAATTTGTTAATCAAATTACTTGAAAACAATTTCAAACAAATGATACCTAAATTTAATTATTATATATATATTTAATAATGAGTTCACAATTCATACCGGATATAAAAATGTTATGAGTTTTCAATGAAATTTAAGTCAAAAACAAAACAAAAGAGTCTTATTATTATTATTTAAAAAATGTTTTGATAGCACTGTTAGATTGTTTGGTGAATAGACTGTGTGCTACGTAAGCCTTTACAAACACAGGGGTAGTATGACTACAGGCAATGGATTTTTAAAAAATAAATAAATAATAAGTTATACAACAGTTTGAATGATACTGTACGCCAGCACTCGTAAACTTTTTGTAAACACAGTGTAAACAATACATATACAGTATATATAGCTTAACCATAGCATATACACAATACAGTAATGAATGTCAAATAAAAACATTTAACTTATTTTTATGACTTTTGTTGCACTTATTATTAATTTATTATTATTATTATTATTCACTATTTTTTTAATCAATTTAACAATCAATTCAATCGTTGTTTGTTTATAATTATACAGTATATAATAAATTGTTTGATATTTGAAATGTTTATTTAATAAATGATATAATGTTGAAAAAATAGAAAGTGCCTTTGTCAACCAAATGTCCTACATTATCACCTTGCTAATTTACATTTGATATTTTTCATCTAGGTAACAAATAAAAGTATTACGATAATCTATTTTTATTTAATTTGCAATATTTGTTGATTGATTATACTATAACTTAGAATAATGCAATTTTCATAAAATTATTAAATTAGCATGCTAAATTTATAAATAGTATCAATAAGCATGTTTAAAAATGACACTATATATTTAAATATATAATTTATTTTTTTTGAATCTATAAAGTAATTTATCTGAATATAATTGATTTAAACAATAGATTGTCTAAATCTTAAAAAAATATTTAACACTAGAGTATCTGCAAAATGTAATTAAAGTGAATGCAAACTATTTATAAGGAAAATAATTGAATTGAGTATATTTGCCAATATTTATGATAAGATAACAATTGGTAAACCATTAGATTTGAAGATTAAGGACATACAGTACACATGAGAGACAACTCTTATAGACTAACAGATGTTTATATGCTTTACTATGGTTTGACAGATAGAAAGCGAGAGTTCAAGAATCCCGACATTGAAATAACTAATCACTTGTCATATGATTTATTAATTTATTGAAAGGTTTTACACATTATTTTAATTGAAAGTCAAGTGCAATGCTGTCAAGATTTTAATAAAACACTCAAATGCTTAATAATATGGTCGACGAATCTCTTGTGCCGATCCTATCGGTCGGCAATGAGTATGAGACTCCTTCCGTATCGACCAGACTTTCGGCAACTATTAATAGTAATGACTTGAATGATACCCAAAGTGGTGGTCAATCATCTGTAAGAACAACAACAACCTGTTTGGCCGCTATATTCCTTACGGTCAACGCAACCCTTGGCGCCGGACTACTCAATATTCCGCACGCTTTTAACGATTCCGGAGGAATATTGTGTTCACTTGTTATTCAAACAGTAAATTGATTTAAAAAATACAAAAATAATATTAAATTAATAACAAAATGACTCAATTATTAACTAATTATTAATATTTAATATTTTAGATTTTTCTTATATTCATAATCGGATCGTTAATATTGCTGTCGCATTGCGCCGACATATCACAGGCCACATCATTACAAGACATTGTTTTAGCATTTTGTGGTTATAAATGCCAACAGTTTTGTTCAATTATAATAATACTCTATTCATACGGTGCTTGCATTACGTTTGTCATTATAATTGGTGATCAATTTGATAGAAGTGAGAAATTATAATTACCGGTAATTTATTATAAATGTATATTAATCGTAATAATCTTTTATTTATAGTTTTTCTCTCACTATATGGTATTAATTTTACTAATCATTGGTATTTGAATCGCAACTTTACAATGAGTATTACGTGTGTCTTATTCATAATACCATTAAGTTTTTCAAAACAGATCTCATTTCTCAAGAACGCCAGGTCTGACCATTTAATTCATTAATTATTATTAATATAAATATTTATTATTAAACTAACTTTTTCTTATTTCAATAGCCTTTTAGGCTTTAGCACAACATTTTACTTAATATTTTTAGTGATTTACCAATATTTGAAAAGTGATGATCAAATGGTTTGGGTCAAGACTCGACCCAATACATGGACTGAAATATTTTATATAACACCAGTTCTCAGCTTCTCATATCAGGTTAGGTTGAATGAACTCAAAAAATCATTTAAAATTGATAAGTGTATTAAATAACAATTTTTAAATACCAGTGCCAATTAAGTTGGGTTCCAACTTATGCCGGAATGAAACACAGAGTTGGTTCAGTTAAGGTGATCCTAACTATTATCGCATCCCTCGTCATCTGTTATGTCTCATACACGTTGACCGCTATATTCGGTTTGTTGACCTTTGGATCAGATTATATCGAGAATGACCTGATGTCCAACTATGATGCCAACAATTGGATAGTTTTAATTGCAATCTTAACATTGATTGCTAAGACAATAACAGTTTATCCGTTATTATTATTTTGCGGAAGAGTTGCTGTCGAAGATTTCATTCAAATGATAAGCCAAAGAATCAATCGGACTGCGACTTTGTGTACCAATTGGTCACACTTTGAACCCTATCGACGATCTATTATAGTGTTGACATGGATTATGTCAACAATAGTGATGGCCATCAATGTGCCGAACATAACGATTGCAATTCAATTTTTAGGATCTTTTGCCACAATCTTTGTGTTCATATTTCCTGCAATTTGTTTTTTGAAAGCCGTTCTCATTAAAGATAAATATCTTTATTTAATTAAAGATAAATTTTATGCATTTATTGCATCGATTTATATTATTATCGGTGTCTTTATATTAGGACTTACAGTAACCGCAACTATCGATAAATATTTATTGAAATTATAATTTTTTTTATAAATTATATGAAAATTTTTTAAACAATAAAATTTGTTTCTCGCATAATAATTATACTAATCATGATATTAAAATACTAATGAAAACACAAAAGAGTACAAATATTTTTTTTATAAACAAATGTATAATTTGCTAAATAATAATAATAATTCTTTGATACATCATTTAAATTAGTATTAATATTATATAATATTAATAAATTTGTTAAAACGTATACTTTAATTATATTGTAATTATAATAATAAACTAATGTCAATCATAAAATATATTTACTGTATAATTTGTTTTTAAATGATAATTGTTGTTTTAGCTACTAACTGGTATTACTGCCGGGTGTCCCGAAATCAATGGGCGATGCATTGCTTTCATTAGGCGATACGGATGAGCTAACAGAGCCGGCAGTGTTGACTCCCATCATGTTATCACGTGCAACATTAAAGAGATCGCACGCTGAGGGAAGTGGTGCCAAACCAGTCACTGATGGCAATCGACTCAAATCAGGCAAATTCTGGAGATGAGACTTTAGCTCATTCCTCACGTGAATAACTTTCCGGAGTTTGTCTTTGAATTCGTTGAGCTTTTGTTCAGTTAATGACAGCGCATACCTTTGATTTTGTGTGTAATTCTTTAATAATAATGATATTTGTTTTCTATCTTCCAGTTCCTGTGCCAACCGTGCGTTATAGTCAGCCAATAGAACCCGGGCCTCATCGACCAGTTTGGTCAGTCGTTCGGCAGACAATTTATCACGAATTTTCTCTAATAAAGTCGCGTCAAAAACTTCGGTCGGAAGACTTGCAATCTTTTGTCGGACACCGGCATCAGCTGAGGCAGAATTTTCCAACTGCTGTAAGGCTTTAATAAGTGCTTCCGGGTCAACAATTGGTCCACTACTGAGAACTGGTTCATCATTTTTTGTCGACGACTTCATCAAAGTCTCAAATGTTACCACTTTTTTCTTAAAGGAAACCGAGTTTTTTGAATCATTTGTTGCCTTCTTTTTCGCGGCGTTCGTGTCTTTTGAATCATTTGAACGCTTTTTGGATTCTTTTTCCCCCTTTTCGTGTTTGTTATTCTTAGAGCTCTTGTGGTTCTCTTTCTTACGCTCTTCCGATCGTTTTTGTGTCATTTTTGTGTCCACTTTATTATCCAAAGAGGTTTTTGTGTCATTTGTCTTATTAGTGTTATTAACATCTTTATCATTTATCTGTTGATTCTTCCTGAGAGTGAGGGCAGACTTAAATGAGATGATGTCATTCGCATCATAGATAGTCCTCTGTTCCCAAATGGTTAATATCCTGTCGAGTGAAGACAAGGTCTTGTCGTCTGAATCTCTGATTTTTCAACAAATTTTTTTAGTAAAATTAATTACAGTATTATTTATATAAATATAATTGATGTCATACTTAGCCACGGATTCAAAGGCCAATTTGAGAACAACTCCAAATTCTTTTGAAAATTCGGGACCTTTTTTACGGCTATTCTGAATGACATCGTTTGCCAAATACATGAATGTCAGTCTTCGCGACGCTTTAGCTATCGATACAAATCAACAGTTGATTCAGTCATCAAAACGTATCAACAAATATCAACATTAGTATCAATGAATGCAAACAAACCCTTCTTAAGTTCAGAAAACCACGTCTGAACAATGGCCTTATGATGTTTGCGGTGATGGATCAGCCAAAGTGATAACGTTTGAATTGATTGCTGAGAGTTATTCAAATCAGACAACTTCTTCTCCAACGTTTGTGAGGCAAAACCAGACATTGTCACTGAATGAACACAAACAATACAATGATATTATCAACAGAAGAGTGATATCGACAACAATAATGGCCACCAATTGGTCACAAAAGTCACTTCAACACCGATTTGAGGGACAAATCATAGTTCACTTGAATGACACTTCATATGACTGTTTGTCGGGTGATATTTGGATGAAAATTGGATCAAAATGTTTGTGCAGATGATGACAGATGTATGCGTGAAGACAATTAAGTGTC
Source organism: Oppia nitens (assembly GCF_028296485.1). Taxonomy (NCBI): domain Eukaryota; kingdom Metazoa; phylum Arthropoda; class Arachnida; order Sarcoptiformes; family Oppiidae; genus Oppia; species Oppia nitens. The sequence continues at coordinate 3,274,414 of NW_026533250.1, forward strand.
ACATCAGTGGTCACAACAAATCCGTCACTTGTTTTCAATCAACAAAAATAATATAAACATTAAAAACCATTTTATTTGTTGTTTTGTTTGTATTTTGCATTCAATAGTAATTGAAACACATATTAAATGATACGTTATTTATGTGAAAGCAATAGAAAAGCATTGAAAATGTGCTCAAAAAGTGTCAAACAATGCATTGAAAAGCAATGTATTTGTTATACATTTGAAACAATAATTGTTTGTTTGTTTTTGCCGGCAATTGTCTCGCAATCAATTGATCCGACTCTTGTCCGCCACAAACACAATGTCTGTACCGCAGCGCAACTCGTCGACCACCGGTTGGCCAAAAGGTCAAACACCGACACAGTATTCGGGAAAGTATTTGACGTCAAACAGCATTCTGTCGGTAACCGTCAACCGTACCATCAATTTGTAAGTTGTTTTGGTCATCACAGCTGATCCAATGAATTCATATTACATGAATTATTATCTATTGAATAGGTATCCGTTGACAAACTACACGTTCGGTACTAAGGATGCCCTCTTCGAGAAGGACCCATCAGTTCCGGCAAGATTTCAGCGAATGAGAGATGAGTTTGAAAAGATTGGCCAAAGAAGAAGTGTTGAGGGCGTCCTCTTAGTCCACGAACACAAACTGCCACACGTTCTGCTTCTTCAGTTGGGCACGACTTTCTTCAAACTTCCCGGCGGTGAACTCAATGCCGGAGAAGACGAATTGGATGGACTTAAGAGACTATTGAGCGAAGTTTGTTTGACTTTTGTTTTGTTTTAATTTATTGCAACTAATTTGTTGATTATAGTTATACTGATATATGATTTATTGATTAGACTTTGGGTCGTCAGGACGGTGTGGCACAGGAATGGGACATTGAAGACACAGTTGGCAACTGGTGGCGACCCAACTTTGAACCGCCACAATACCCGTATATACCGCCGCATATAACTAAACCTAAAGAACATAAACGACTATTTCTGGTTCAGTTACCAGAGAAGGCACTGTTTGCGGTGCCCAAGAACTACAAACTGGTGGCCGCACCACTCTTTGAGCTCTACGATAACGCTCAGGGATACGGACCAATCATTTCGAGTTTACCACAAACTCTCAGTCGTTTTAATTTCATTTATATGTGATGTGATTGATTGGCAACCAATAACAATAACATTTCAATCATCAATCATTAGCCATTAATTTTACATTTAATAAATTTAATTGATTGTCAATAAATTGTACTTTTTTGTTCAAATGATATTTATTAATTTGTAATTTATATAAATTGTATAATTTAATATATTTTAGTATTATCAAAATGCCGCTCTTTTGTTTCACAAAATCATTAATTTATGACATTTTTTCAAATATATATTTTTGATTTATTTAGGATTATATTTTGTACAGAATCTCATTTATAAATAAATTACATAATAATATGAGAAATTTCTAATTTGGATGAATACATCATTAAATTATTTTGAGATTATGACAAAATGTTAAAATATATTATTACTAAAAAATATTATTAAGATGTAAATATAGTGTGAATTTGTATAATTTTAATTTTATTATTATTATTTTGTTTATAATTATATATATATATATATATATATAAAACAATTAGCACATATTTTTTATACGATTTAAGCATTTAATTTGTTGTAATACATTGTAAATGTTATTACAATAAGTTTATAAAAATCATGTCACTCAATTTTTTAATATTGTATTATATAAATTGGATACTGAGAATTTTATGGAAAATAATAGATAATGAAAAAAATTACAATAAAATAATTTCAAAATAATACATTATTTCAAAATACGAATAGTTATTATTATAAAAATGATAATAACTGTAGAACTGATGATATATTGAATTGGTTTACCAGAAATATTTGATATTTGATTTTAAGAGACAAATCTTAATCAATGACTCGAAAATATATAGTTTGACTCCAATTCTCTGTTGGTCTCACAGAATATTCTTCTTGAGTAAACACGAATGAACTCAAACTTCTTTTGGTTTTTGTGTTTTTCAAACCCAACTAAACTTTTTTTTATAGCGAATGAATTTATATGAAGAATCAATTGTTAAATCAATCAAACAATTCCGCTCTTTTGAATCCATGATATGTATGTGCAATGACTGCGGCACACAATTGAGTCATCTTATCCTTAAAAAAAAGAAAAACAATATTTTTGCCACAAATATAAAGAAATATTTAATCATTTTTAATAAAACATCAAAAATCTCTTTTTGAGTGCAACTTGCAATTTATATGTCTTCTTGAATTAAAATGTTATAATTAAATTTGTCTCAAATAAATATTGTTGGTTTTGCTTTAATTTTATTTATTTCTGTCCTATTGTAAAAAATAAAATATAATTATTTAATAAAAATATATTTTCTGAAAATACTCATTTAGCAAATTACAATTCTTAATAAATTATATGTTATTTATAATAATAAATACATGAGAACTAAATATAATATCATATATATATTTTAAAAAATATATTTAATATAATATACAATATTTTGTGTAATACAATGTATATACACAATACAAATGATTGAACGCCTTATTTAGGACTGTATTATTGGGGATAAGTTAGTGAATCTATTGAAACGGGATATAAAAGTGATGCTCTCATAGACTCATCAATTATAAAAAGAGATGCCATCAATTGAAAGCCTTTCAAAAATAAGTGAAGTCTATCAGTAATCCTAAAGTTAATCTCCATCTAAAGCCTGAATTTTACTCAATTTATTTTTATCTTTTATTTTGCACCAAAATTTTAATCAACTCATAAATTATTTCATAATCCTTTAATGCTTAATGCAAAAAAATTATATATGCTTAAATTGAAAACAAATTAAATTTAAATATTATATTTGTTATTTGAAGAAAAATATACCGGAATATATAATTTGAATATTTTGATTTTTAAAAAAAATGATTTTACTCAAATAATTTATGTCATTTTTTATTAATATTATTTAGTTGACTCTGTTAATTTTTGTATATACAATATTAATTAAATTGTTATAAAAGAAAAAAGCAAAAATAATAAAAACAAAATCCAAGTTTTATACCAAAAAATGTTTTAATCAAATTGTTGATTCAAAATAACTAATTGCTAACATTAAAAATTTGTTATTTGGATAATATTTTAGCATAACATTAATAAGTCATAAATGTTGTAATGTTAACATTTTAAAAATTTGTAATTTTGTTTAAATCTTGATTTACATTTTACTTATTTTTCAAACATGTGTTTGAATTGTGTGTAGAGAATGGTTGTATTGACTGAAAAATTAAATGTATTGACACAATTGAGTAAAATGTTGGCAATACATACATACAATGCAAACATTTAAGTAAATACAGACATATTATGAGTTCCCATTGGGGTTGACGAGGGGTCAGTCAATGGTAATAAAGTAAAGCCAATTAAAATTCATGCGTCTGTCAACTCATTTTGGATGAAATTATATTATAATATAATATGAGAACAACAGTTGTTAGCATTCATCAGTTGTTATTGTAAATATACAGTAGTTTTATGAATAGCACAAAAAACAATTAAATTATGAAAAAATGCATAAAAATATTTTCTATGTTTTAGAGAAACAGTGAATATTATGTATTATAAGTTAGTTTAATAGAGTAAGTGTTTGCCTTATAGAGTGTTTTTGGTAAGCAATGTATGAAAAGTAGTGATAGTGTTACTCAATGCTCCACAATATTCCTCAGTGTATTATATATTAGTAGACATTTGTTTAGCGACTATAGTATTGCACATCCAATCCATGGGTACTGTAGTTGATTGTGATGTTCTCCATAGCCATCACTCAATGAACAAACTGACAGGTGTTAAGCAGTCCTCAACTCTCTTGTTTGCTGTTATTTGAGTTCAAGAGAAGCATCATATGTGCTATCCATCCAACCATCCCATCCATCCGTAGAGAAAGAGAGAGAGAGAGAGAAAGAGAGAGAGAGAGAGAGTATTGGGGCTATATTTATCTTCAAATACAATATTGAATGTGTGTTTCGCTTTTGGCTCGATTTGTATTAAATAAAGTGGTCGCTGCCCTACCAGTGCCATAAACAGAGAACCTATCGACGCCTAACATTAAAATATGTTTCCATTGCTTTAATATATTGCTGTATATAATAGCGTCATATCGGCCGTCGCTCACAATTTACATATTGAAATTGTTTTGCCATTATATACGGCATATATATATATATATATTATGTACTACTAAAGCGATGCCTAAAATATTTGATATATTATATATTTTGCAAACTTATTATACGATACTCTTGTTTAGTCGTTTACATATATTTAAGAGCAACTGTTACTTTTTCAGATGAGTTTCCTCATCATGTGTTGAATCACTTGCTAATGCTTTTTATACATAAAAAAAAATTCGTCAAATTTTGACGTTTAATCTAAAATTTTATAACAAAATTTATAAATAAATATATACAGTATGATACAAATAATTTATAATATAAAATTATATTTAATATATTATATACTTATTAAAAAATCATTGTTATTATAAACTATTTGTTGCTCACTTTTACTTTTGTTTGATTTGAGTTTTTAAAAAATTAACACTAATCGACACAAATTTCAAATATATAAGTAAAACGTTATCCAATATCTAAAAATCTATATCTAATCTAAGGTTATATTAATCTTTATATATTATATGTGAACAATGAGTCAAATAATATAAATGCATTTATTTATAGTGTTTTTCAAAACAATGGCTTTTATACCGAAATGTGTTTTATTTAAGACCAACACTAAAGAAAAGCATACAAAGAGATGCAATTTTAAGCGTTATATGTGTGCACTGGTATTGGGCGGTCATATCTCATGGAGCAAAGTAATGGCTAAAATCCATCATTGCTTTCATGAAAGTTGAGACAGGAGTGAGAGAAAGACAGACACATAGAGTACAGTCATAGTGAATGGATAGAGAGAGAGAGAGAGAGAGAGAGAGAGAGAGAGAGAGAGAGAGAGAGAGAGAGAGAGAGAGAGTACAGGCAGACACGTGTTACTTCCCATTCCTTTATATTAGACTCGAGGCGTATACTTTGGCACAACTCCTCGTCAATACCAGAACTTTGCCTTTTTTATTATCTCTCTCTCTCTCTCTCTCTCTCTCTCTCTCTCTCTCTCTCTCTCTTTAGTTGTCTAGTGATTTAGTCCACATAGCATCTCACGAACAGCACATGTAGTCTGAAATTGTGTGACCAATAATTATAAGATAAAAGTGTTGAAAGCAAATGCACTGTCAATGCATTAGTGTTTGGAAAAAAGTAATGACTGAGAGAGACATTGGTCTCACTCTATGTATTGTACAGTGAAATCACATCAGCTTTTGTCACATGTGTTGTGCAACTGTTTCGTGAAATACATTTAATTTATATAATATATATCTATAATAATATCATATACTGTATATAAGATATATATGAAAATATTAAATAAGATATTTCTGATATTTTATATATAATATCATATGTTGAGAGTTAACTTTTCATATACAGTATAATTATAAACATTTTATATACATTAATACTTAAAACAATAACAAAGATTGAGTCTAACAGTTAATAAATGAAAAAACATATGAATAGAGATTTAGTTGAACTAAAATTTTGTGCACAAAATTCATGACATAAATTGTGTGTTAAGCCGTTTGATTAATCAAATATTTTAGGCACTCATTGTATTACCCTTTATGTGAGCACTTAATTAGACTTTTAGTCATTAATTTCATAAACTTTTCTATTAAATGATTTTTAAAGATATTAATTTTATTAATAACTTTTATTTTTATTTCATATTTTTTGATATTATAATAATTATAGTGAATTTATTAAAAATGATTTAGACTCGTAATTTACTCAATGATTACATTAAAAATTAATGCGAAAATTGTATTCAACAAAGTAAATCAGTTTATATTACAATACAGTCTATGCGTTCAAAATTATATATTAAACACTAAAGTATAAGTTTGCATTTTATAATTATAATAATACAGTACATTACTTAACATATTGCTAGCAAATCAATACATTATTATTATTATGATAAATGTATAACTCAACAATTTTTTAAAAATATATAACTTGTTCTCTTTATATTTTTTTATATAAAATATTTTAAAAATAAATTTATTGATTATAAAATTAATTTTTTTATATGAAATTATACTTTAGATAACATTAATAATAATAGGATAAGTGTTTTGGACGGACTGCTAAAGAAAAAGAGACAAAACAAATGAATGCATTTTTGGCGTCACATCGTATCCATAGACCGTTCATTACAATAATAGTTTTGCTATTTTTCTATTTCATTCACTTTCTCTACTCTTTTGTATTATTATGTGATTTATTTTCCTCGTTTGCAATCAATCTGTTGTAAAGAAATAATCTAATTATAATGCAATGCATCCCCACTATGAAAGATACGAGAGTTAGTAATGAACCTGTTTTTAGTTATAGTTGTTGTTGTGTTTTGCCTACTAGTTGTTACTAAAGAGAGAAAAAGAGAGCAAAGAGAAAGAAAGAAAGAGAGAGAGAGAGAGAGAGATTATAATAAAATTCATTTACTTATACAATACTTCCTGTGCTGTTATGTTGTAAATTGAATTTGTAGTTAAGTTTTAATTCATAAAATTATAATGTGATTCATACGACCCATTTTCTTTCAGTTTCACTAAATTTCAACAATTAATCACTCCTTTTAAAAGCACTAAATATTTTCCAGCCGTTGCTTCAAAATGCAAAAGTTATAAAAAGATAGTCATTTGAGACACAATTTGTATGATTATTGTTAACTTTCTATATTTTTATTATACTCTAAATCTTATTATATTCATATGTTAGATACAGTATATGAATATAACAACAAAGTATATACAGTATATGTTTCACAATATAAGTGTAATTAATAATCTTTAGCACAATTTAAATGCTTATATTGTTTTGATTATCAATTTATTTAATAGACTAATGTTATTTTAAGTTTTATTAGTTAAAATAAAAATGATTAACTAAATATTTTGATACATAACAATAAATTACAAATTTAACTAAGATACTTAAATTGATTTTTTTGTTTATTTTTAATACAATTTAAATATTTTTCATTAGTATTATAATTGAAGTTTAATTTACTTTGTACTCATAAAAAATTACTAACACGTAACCAAAACAATTTGGATAATTTTTTCAAAAAATATATACTGTATTATTATATTACTTTAATTATTTTATTTATGTAAGTCATGAGATTATAATAGCATTAAAATTATTAATTAAAAAATACTTGAAATATCAATACTATTATTTAAATATTTAATTAGTTATATTTAATTACTTTGAAAACGATTTTAATAAAATTAAAAGCATATAATATTAAAAACATTATTGTAAACTTGTATTTATCATTATTTTAAATTATGAAATTAGACTATTATTTTATATCTATATTAATAAAATAGATTAAATATTGATCTAGATTCAATTAATTAATTAATTATATTATATTAAAATTTTAAAAGTTAATAACTAAAAATTTAATTAACATTTTGTGTAATTTTCTAAATTTATCCCAACTTTGATTCTTATTTAAAAATTTTAGTGAAATCTTCATCACTAGTTAAAGATATACAACAAATAACATTTATTTATTTTGTTGTTGTTTTTTCTTTTATTCAATAGTCTTTTTACAACATAAAAAATAATATTTTAGTTTTAAAACCATTAATGTTAGTAATTTTGTTTATATAGTTAAAAATAATTTGTTTTAAAAATCAAAAACAAAAGTACACATAAAGTAATAAAGTTTTGATCTTAAAGAGTGTTTGTCTTATGATATGTGTTTAGTGTTGTAAATCTGTCGCCAATTCTTAAAATAAATTATATTATTGTTTTAAACATTTTATTTCAAAGTTGTTTTTTGGCAAATAAATGGCAACTGTTAGTATCGTTAGTGGTTTTACTCATTCGTCAATCGACTCCTAAATTACAGTCCAAATACTTAACGGCTTATCAAACTACTGTTCCCATCATCTGCTGGTCCATCTCATTGACTTTCATTATGCCTTTCCATCACTTAATGTTCATTATATTCTTGTGTTTTATTTTAAATGTTGTGATGTTGTGCTCCGTTTCCGTAACGACTCAACAGTCCATTCAAATGGTCTCCTTTTCTTAACGATTGTCTTGATTTAAGTCGACAATACATTAAATACCAAACTTTTTCTCTTTCCTTCCTCTCTCTCTCTCTCTCTCTCTCTCTCTCTCTTTCTTTCTTTCTTCCTTTCTTTCTATTTTAATTCAATTTTTAAAAACAAAATTTAACTTACAATAGTTGTTGTCATTTAAAAATATTGAATGGATTTATTGAAATTAATGCAAAATTGTTTTTATTTAGACTTTGTATTGAATCACATCAAAAGTTTGAAGACTATTATGTAGTGTACAGTAATGTCAAATCACTGAAAGCAATCACTGGAAATATAAAGATTATAAGCAAACAATGGATAATAAGATAAAGAATTAAATGACTTTAAAACAGTATTATAGTATACATTAAATATTAGTATAATTCAGTGAAAGCGGTTTTGAATCATTAGTCTCTTTAATGGCTCGTGAGATGACTTTGAAAAAAACAATAAAAGCATAAAAATGATGAGATAGTTGTCATTAAATGATGGTCTCAATCAACATAATATGTCTCACATTGATTCACATTCATTGCCCTACTTGTAGACCGGTTTTCATAATTCCTAATGTTTTGTTATATTCATATCTTATTGTTTTTTCAATTCTTAAGATATTGAAATAAATATATATTATACTCACCCACTCACTCACTTTTATTTAACAGATATATATATATATATATATCGATTAAATGAGAGTAAGTGGGTGAGAGAGAATATTTAAATTAATTAACTTTCATAATAGATCTGATTTATATACATTTGATTTGTATACAGTAAAATAAAAATAAAGTAATATTAACTAAAGATTGTTTTTGGCTTTTAGCCTAACTATATCTTATATATAATTTGTATCAATACTAATGTTTAAATAGCCTAATATTGTATTATTGGTGTTAAACTATACAAATGTATAACCAAAATAGTGAGATAACAGAGTATTTTGAGTGTTCATGTAAGCCAAGCAACATGTGATTGAATCCCTCGAGCCTTCAATAAGTTAGTACACATGCAATGTATAGCAATAAAAAGCCATTAAGGCTTGAATTGAACTTCATTTTGACGAATGAGTCCATGTATTTGAGTTCAAAGCCTCTCGTGAATCGAGTGATCGATTTTCTCGGTCCCAAACCGGTCATCTGACCCGAGGGTCTAATGCTGAACAGTTAGCTATCATACCATTTTTGTATAACATTTTACATTTTCATACTAATATGTGTTAGACTACATATTTACTTTAATATCATATACAATATATATATTTATGGCATATCGTAAGCCATTATGATCTCTCCTCCACTTTCTTCAATAATTTGCTTAAAGCCTTATCACAATTTGCAGTTAACTTACTGTAACTACAAGTGTGGCAACACTTATATAATACATAGCATTCAAAAACAGTAATGGCTTTAGTTTGATATTCAAAATATCATTTTTATGCTTTCATTAATTTTATGAAAGTCATATATCATGAAAATCGATTTTTATATCTATATATAAAATATAGAAATATAATATAGAAAATCTATTTTAAAATCAATATTTTATAAATAATCTATTTTATAAAAAATTCTAAAAGATAAAATACTTTTTGTGTTTATTTTTAATAAATTTCAGTTTGAATATTATTTTTATATTTTAACAATATGTTATATTTAATAAATTTAATAAACAATTTAATACTACTATATAAATAACAATTATTAAATATGCTAAAAATGATACAATAAATATAATTTTATAATTTTACAAAACAGTGTAACTTATGAATGATAGACTCAAACTGCTTTACTCTAAAAATTTAAATTATAATATATTGTTATTTAAAAATCAAACATTTAAATATATGTAATTTATAACAAATTTTTAACAATTCAAAAATTTTATATTAAAAAACAATTATATAGAATGCTTTAATTTTATAATATACATGACATCTATCTAAAATCTAATATATAATTTATTTCATCTAAATATTTTTTAATTGTTTTATTAATTTTACAGCACTTTAACACTAATAGTAATATAGAAATAACAATTTAATATTTTTGTAAGCTATTAAAAATTAGTTGTATTGTATATGTTTATTAAATTCAAAATTGAGCACAGATTTTATGTTAAATTAAATAAAAACATATTAAAAATAGCTTTATATATTACAATTTAAAATTAAGATTTTATTAAATTCAAATTAAAGTAATTAGAAAATTAGAAAAAAATAAAGTAATTTTAAAACAGCTTAAATGACAAAGTTTAGTAAAAGTAATATATCGATTTATTATTTTCTAATTTTATTGTATAAAAA